>NW_027203304.1:0-1200000 GCF_024711535.1 Dipodomys merriami
ACCCTAACCCTAACACTTACCCTCACCCTAACCCTAACCTTCACCCTCAGCCTAAACCTAAGCCTAAGCCTAAGCCTAACCCTAAACCTAAGCCTAACCCTAACCCTAAACCTCACACTCATCCTAATCCTTACCATAATCCTAAATCTAACCCTAAGCTTAACCCTCACCCTCACCCTAAACCTCACCTTAACCCTAACTCTAACTCTAACCCTAACCCTAACCCTCAACCTCAGCCTCACCCTTACCCAAACTCTAACCATAAATCTCACCCTCACCCTAAGCCTAACACTAACCCTAAACCTCACCCTAACCCTAACCCTTAACCTAAACTTCACCCTAGCCCTCACCCTAATCCTAATCCTAACCCTCATTCTAACGCTCACCCTAACACTAACCCAAACCATCACCCTCCCCGTAACCTTAACCACAACCCTAAACCTAACAATAACATTAACCCTACACCTAAGCCTAACCCTAACCCTCACCCTAACCCTAACCCTCACCTTAAACCTAACCATCACCCTTACCGTAACCCTAACCCTCATCCTAACCCTCACCCTAAACCTAATCCTAACCATAAACCTCACCCTAACACTAACCCTAACCCTCACACTCACCATAGCCCTCTCCCTAACCCAATCCTAACCCTAATCCTCATCCAAACCCTCACCTCAACGTTAACCCTAAACCTCAACCTAACCCTAACCCTAACGCTAACCCTCACACTAACCCTAATCTTAACCTGAACCCTAACTCTAACACTAAACCTAACCCTAACCCTCACCCAAACCCTAACCCTCAACCTCAACCTCACCCTCAGTGTAACCCTAAGCCGAACCCTAACCCTAACCCTCACACTCACCCCAACCCTTACCCTAATCCTAATCCTAACCCTAACTCTAACCCTCATCCTCAGCCTCACCTTAACCCAAACTCTAACCCTAAATCTCAACCTCACCCTAACCCTAACCCTAAACCTCAACCTAACCTTAACCCTAACCCTCACCCTCACCCTAGCCCTCACCCTAACCCTAATCCTAACCCCCTAACCCTCATCCTAAACCTAAACTTCACCCACAACATCACCCTCAGCCTAACCCTAAGCCTATCACTAATCCTAACCCTCACACTCACCCTAACACTAACCCTAATGATCACTCTAACCCTAACCCTCATCCTCACCCTCACCCTCACCCTAACCGTAAGCCAAAACCTAACCCTTAACCTAACCCTCACCCCAACCCTAACCCTAACCTTAAACCTCACCGTAAACCTAACCGTATCCTTCACCCTCACCCTAAAACAAACCGTAACCCTAACCCTAACCCTAACAATAACCCTAACCCTTACTCTAATCCTAACCCTCACACACACCCTAACCCTAACCCTAACCCTAACCCTCAACCTAAACCTAACCCTCACCCTCACAGTAACCCTAAACCTAACCCTAACCCTCACCCTAAACCAAAACCTAACACTTACCCTCACCCTAAACCTCAGGCTAATCCTTAACCTCACCCTAACCCTAAACCTAACCTTCACACTAACCCTAACCCTCACCCTAAACCTAACCATACCCCTCAGCCTAACCCTCATCCTAACCCTAAATCTAACCCAAACACTCACCCTAACCCTAACCTTAACCCTAACCCTAAACCCCAAACTAACCCTAACACTCACCCTCAACCTCACCCTCACCCTCACCCTAACCCTAACCATCACACTAACCCTCACCCTAAACCTAAACATAACTCTAATCCACACCCTCACCCTCACACTAATCCTAACCCTAACCCTAACTATAACCCTCACCCTCCCCCTAAAAGTAACCCTAAACCTAACCCTAACAATAACCCTAACCCTAACTCTAATCCTAACCAAAACCCACACCCTAACCCTAACCCTAACCCTAAACCTCACCCTAAACCTAACCCTCACCCTTACTGTAACCCTAACCCTAATCCTAACCCTCACCCTCACCCTAACCCTAACCCTAATCCTAATCCTAAACTTCACCCTCACCTTAACTCTTACCCTAACACTAACACTCAACCTAACCCTAACACTCACCCTCAGCGTGAAGCTAAACCTAACCCTAAACCTAACCCTCAACCTAACCATAACCCTAACCCTAATCCTAAACTCCACCCTAACCCTAACCCTCACCCTAAACCTAACCCTAACCCTAAACCGCATCCTAACCCTCACCCTCACCTTAACCCTTACCAAAACCCTATCCCTCAACCTAATCCTCACCCTAACCCTAACCTTAACCCTCACACTAACCCTAACCCTCACCCTAACCCTAGCCCTACCCCTCACCCTAAACTTCATCTTAACACTAACTGTAACCCTAAACCTTAGCCTAACCCTAACCATAACCCTCACCCTAAACTGAACTGTAACCCTCACTCTAACCCTAAAAATAACCCTAACCCTAATCTTAACCCTCACTCTCACCCTCACCCTAAACCTAACCCAAACCCTCACACTAACCCTCAGCCTCACCCTCAACCTCACCTTCACCCTCACCCTCACGCTCACCCTAGCCCTCACCTTCACCCTAACCCTAACCTTAAACCTCACCCACATCCTCACTCTCAACCGCAGCCTAAACCTAACCCTATCTCTAATCATAACCCTAAACCTCACCCTCACCTGAACCCTCACCATAACCCTTACCCTCACCCTCACCGTAACCTTAACCGTAAACCTCACACTAAATCTAACCCTCACCCTAAACTTAACCCTACCCCTCATCATAACCCTAAAGTTCACCCTCAACCTAGCCCTCACCCTAACCCAAAGCCTCACCCTAAACCTCACCCTCACACCACCCTGAAACTAAACCTAACCCTAAACCTCACCCAAACCCTAGCCCTTACCCTAAACCTAACATTCACCCTAGCCCTCACCCTAATCCTAAACCTAACCCTCACCCTCACCCTCATCCTCACCCATAGCGTAACACTAACTCTATCCCTATTCCTAAACCTAAACCTCACCCTCACCCTAATCATCACCCTAATTCTTTCCCTCACACTAATCCTAAACTTAACCCTAAACTTAACTCTCACACTAAACCTAACCCTCACCCTAACTGTAACCCTACCCCTTACCCTAAGCCTCACCTTAACCCTAAACCTAACCCTCACCCTAAACCTCACCTTGAACCTCACAGTCACCCTAACCCTGACTCTAAACCTAAACCTAACCCTAACCCTCACTCTAAACCTAACCCTCATCCTCACCCTAACCCTCACCCTAACCCTAATCCTAAACTCCACCCTAACCCTAACCTTCACCAGAACCCTAACACTAACACTAACCCTCACGCTCACCCTCACCCTCTCCTTAACCCTAAGCCTAACCCTAACCCTCACCCTCACCCTTAACTTAACACTAAACCTAACCCTAACCCTCACTATAACAGTAACCATAAACCTCACCCTCACCCTAACACTCACCCTTAATCTATCTTCACTTAAGCTAACCGTCACATTAACCCTAATACTCACCATAACCCTAACCCTACCCCTAACCCTAACCCTCACCCCAGGTTAAACCATAACCCTAACACTCACCCTTACCCTAAACTTCACCCTCATACCACCCTCAAACTAAGCCTAACCCTAACCCTAACCCTCACCCTAACCCTAACCCTCACCCTAACCCTAACCCTCACCCTAGCCCTCACCTAACCCTAACCCTAAAACTCACACTCACCCTCACCCTCACCATCACCCTCAGTGTAACACTAACCATAACCCAAATCCTAAACCTAAACCTCACCCTCACACTAACCGTCACCCTAATTCTTACATTCACACTAATCCTAAACCTAACCCTAACCCTAACACTCACACTAAACCTAACCCTCATCCTAACCTTCACCCTAACCCTAATGCTAACTCTAACAATTACCCTAACCCTCACGCTATCACTCACCCACATGATAAATCTAAACCTAACCCTAACCATAACCCTCACCGTAACCCTCAACCTAACCCTAAACCTAACCCTAACCTTCACTCTAACCCTAACCCTCACCCTAAACTTAACACTACCACTCACCCTGATCCTCATCCTAACCCTAACCCTAAACCTAACCCTAATCCCAAACCTCACCCTAACCCTCACCCTCAACGTAACCATAAACCTAAACATAACCCTACAAATAACCCTAACGCTAAATTTTATCCTAACCCTCACACTCACCCTAACACTAACCCTAAACCTAACCCTTACCCTACCCCTAACCCTCACCCTCACCGTAAACCTAAACCTAGCCCTAACCCTCACCCTCACCCTTACACTAACCATAACCCTAAACCTCACACTCACTCTAACCCTCAGCCTAAACCTTACCCTCACCCTAACCCTAAACCTCACCCTAAACCTAACCCTCACCCTAGCCCTCACCCTAACCCTAACCCTAAATCTCACACTCATCCTCACCCTCACCATCACCCTCAGCGTAATACTAACCATAACCCAAATCCTTACCCTAAACCTCACCCTCACACTAACCATCACCCTAATTCTTACCTTCACACTAATCCTAAGCCTAACCCTAACCCTAACACTCACACTAAACCTAACCCTCACCCTAACCTTCACCCTAAACCTAATGCAATCTCGAACACTCACCCTAACCCTCACGCTATCATTCACCCACATGATAAACCTAACCCTAACCCTAACCCTCACCCTCACCATAAACCTAAACCTAAGAGTAACACTAAGCCTAACCCGAAACCCTCACCCTAACCCTAACCCTAACTCTAACACTAATCCTAACCCTAACCCTCACCCCAATGCTAAACCTTAACCTAACCCTAAACATAACCCTCACCGTAACCCTCAAACTAACCCTAACCCTAAGCCTAAGCTGAAACCCTCATCCTAACCCTAACTCTAACTCTAACACTAATCCTAACCCTCACCCTAAACCTAACCCTAACCCTAACCTTCACTCTAACCCTAACCGTGAGGGTGAACCTAACCATAACCTTAGCACTCACCCTAATCCTCATCCTAACCCTAAACCTAAAGCTAACCCTAATCCTAAACCTCACCCTAACCCTCACCCTCAACAAAACCATAAACCTAAACATAACCCTACAAATAACCCTAACGTTAAACTTTATCCTAACCCTCACCCTCACCCTAACACTAACCCTAACCCTAACACTCACCCTAAACCTAACCCTCAACCTCACCGTAAACCTAAACCTAAACCTAACACTTACCCTCACCCTAACACAAACCCTAACCCTAAACCTCACACTCACTCTAACCCTCACCCTAAACCTTACCCTCACCCTAACAATCATCCTAACCCTCACCCTATCCCTAACTCTAACCCTCAAACTAACCCTAAACCTCACACTAACCTTAAACCTACCACTCACCCTAAACCTCATCCTAACCCTAACCCTAAACCTAACCCTAATCCTAAACCTCACCCTAACCCTAATCCTCACCTTCATTGTAACCATAAACCTAAACATAACCCTAAAAATAACCCTAACCCTAACCTTTATCCTAACCCTCACCCTCAGCCTAACCCTTACCCTAACCCTAACCCTCAACCTACCCCTAACCGTCACCCTCACCGTAAACCTAAACCTAACCCTAACCCTCACCCTCACCCTTACAGTAACCCTAACCCTGAACCTCACACTCACTCTAACCCTCACCCTAAACCTCACCCTAACCCTAACCCTCACCCTAGCCCTCACCCTAACCCTAACCCTAAAACTCACCCTCACACTAACTGTCACCCTAATTCTTATATTCACACTAATCCTAAGCCTAACCCTAACCCTAACACTCACACTAACCCTAACCCTCCCCTTAACTCTCACCCTAACCCTAACCTTAACACGAACAGTAACCCTAACCCTCAACTTAACCGTCACCCTAAACCTAACTCTAAACCTAAACCTCACCATCATGCTAACCCTAACTCTAACCCTAACCCAAACACTAAACCTCACCCTAACCCTAACCCTAACACTCATCCTCACCCTCACCGTAACCATAACCCTAAACCTAAACCTAACAATAACCCTAAACCTTTTCCGAACCCTCACCCTAACCATAACCCTCACCCTAACCCAAAATATCACCCTATTACTTACCCTCACCTTAACACTAACCCTAACCCTAACACTAACCCTGACACTAACCCAAGCCCTAACCCTAACCCTAAACCTCAACCTAACGCAGACCGTCACCCTAACCCTAAAAATAAACCTAAACATAACCCTCACCCTAAACCTCCCATTAAAGTTATATCTAACACTCAACCTCACACTCATACTCACCCTAACCCTAACCCTAAACCCCACCCTAACCCTCACCCTCATGCTCAGCCGAAGCCTAAGCCTAAGCTCAACCCTAACCCTAACCCTCACCATAACCCCAACACTAACACAAATCCTAACTCTAACCCTAAACCTCACCCTTACCCTAACCCTAACACTAACCCTAACCCTAACCCTAAGCGTCATCCTAACCCTAACCCTCACCCTCACCCTCATCCTCACCGTAACTGTAACCCTGACCCTAAACCTAACAATAACCCTAACACTAACTCTAAACCTCATCCTAACCATAACCTTCACCCTAACCCTAACCCTCACCCTCACATTTACCCTCATCCTAACACTAACCCTAACCCTAACACTAACCCTCACACTAAACCTAACCCTCAGCCTAACCCAAAACCTCACCCTAACCCTAAACCTCACCCTGAACCTAGCCCTCAACCTAACCCTAACCCTCATCCTCACCCTAAAACTCACACTAACCATAACACTAATACTCAATCTAACCCTCAACCTCACCCTAACCCTAACCCTCACTGTTACCTTAACCCGTACGCTCAGCCTAACCCTCACCTTTACCCTTACCGTCACCCTCAACCTCACCCTCACCCTAACCTTAATCCTCATCCTATCCCTCACCCTAATGGTAACCTGAACCATCACCCTAATCCTAACCCTCACCCTCACACTCAGCCTCAACCTAACACAAAGCCTAAGCCAAACCCTAACCCTAACCCTCACCCTCCCCCTAGCCCTCACCCTAACCCTAATCCTAACCCTAACCCTCATCCTAAACCTTAACCTAACCATAACCCTAACCATCTTTCTAAACCTAATCCTCAACCCCACCCATACCCTCAGCCTAACCCTAAGACTAAGCCGAACCCTAACCCTATCCCTCACACTCACCCTCACTGTAAACCTTATCCTAAAACTAACCCTAATACTAGCATTATACCTCAACCTAACCCTCACTCTAAACCTAACCCTAACATTAACCCTAAACCTAACCCTCACCCTAACCCTCCCCTAACCGTAACTCTAACCCTAAACCACACTCTCATCCTAACCATAACCCTAACCCTAAACCTCACCCTAACCCTGATCCTAACCCTCACTGTCACCCTCACCCTCACTGTAACTCTAACCCTATCCCTAATACTAACCCTCACCCTCACCCAAACCCTAACCCTAACTCTCACACTCACCATAACGCTAACCCTAAACCTAAACCTAAACCTCACCCTAATGCTAACCCTAACCCTCACCCTCTCTCTAACCCTCATCCTAACCCTAATGCTAACCCTAAACCTCACCCTCACCCTCACACTCGGCCTAAGCGTAAGCCTAAGCCAAAGATTAACCCTAACCCTGACCCTCATCCTCACCCTAACCCTAACCGTAACACTAACCCTAACCCTAACCCTCACACTAACCCTCACCCTAACACTAATTCTAAACCTAAACCTCACCCTCACCCTAACCCTAACCCTCACACTCACCCTCACCCTCTGCCTAATATTAAACCTAAACCTAACCCTAACCCTAACCCTAACAATAAGAGTAATCCTCACCCTAACCCTGACCCTAACCTTAACCCTAACACGCACCCTCACCATAGCCCATAACCAAACCCTAAGCCTAAGCCTAACCATCACCCTAACCCTCACTCTAACCCTAACCCCAACACTCACCTTAACCATAACTCTCACCCTCACCCTTTTATCCTAACCCTAAACCTAACTCTAACCCTCCCCTTAACTCTCACCCTAACGCTAACCTTAACAGGAACACTAACCCTAACCCTCAACCTAACCCTCACCCTAATCCTCACTCTAACCTAAACCTCACCCTGACCCTAAACCCAGCTCTAATATTAACAAAAACCCTAAACCTCACTCTAACCCTAACCCTATCCCTCATCCTCACCCTCACCGTAATCCCAACCCTAAACCTAACAATAAGAATAACCTTAACCCTATTCCTAACCCTCACTCTAACACTTACCCTCACCCTAACAGTAACCCTAAACCTCACCCTAACCCTCTCTCTAACCCTATATGTAACCCTCAACCTCACAGTCACCCTAAACCTAACCCTAAACCCCACATTAACCCTAACCCTAATCATCACCCTTATGCTCAGCCTAAGCCTAAGCCCAAGCCTAAGCCTAACACTAACCCTAAACATCACTCTAACCCCAACAATAACACTAAACCTAACTCTAACCCTAAACCTCAGCCTCACCCTTACCCTAATTCTAACCCTAACCTTAAACCTAAACCTCATCCTAAACCTAACCCTCAACCTCACCCTCACCCTCACCCTCACCCTCACCGTAACCCTAACCCTAACCCTAACCCTAACAATAACCCTAACCCTAACCCTAACCCTCATCCTAAGCATAACCTTCACCGTAACCCTAAGCCTCACCCTAACAATTACCCTCACCCTAACACTAACACTCACCCTAACACTAACCCTCACACTAACCCTAAACATCACCCTAACCCTAAACCTCACCCTAACCCTAAACCTCAACCTCAACCTAGCCTTCAACCTAACCCTAACCCTCATCCTCACCCTAAACCTCACATTAACCCTAACAGTAATCCTCAATCTAACCCTCACCCTCACCCTAACCCTAACACTCACCCTTAACGTAACCCTCACCCTCAGCCTAACACTCACCTTTACCATTACCATCACCCTCACACTAACCCTCAATCTAAAACTGATCCTCATCCTAACCCTCAACCTAACGGTAACCCCAACCATCACCCAACCCTAACCCTCACACTCACCCTCAGCCTCAGCCTAAACCAAAGCCTAAGTCTTGGCCTAACCCTAACCCTCACCCTCACCCTAACCCAAACCCTCATTCTAACCCTTAACTTAACCATAAACCTAACCATCTTTCTAAACCTAATCTTCATCCCCACCCATACCTTCAGCCTAACCCTAACCCTAAGCCGAACCCTAACCGTAACCCTCACACTCACCCTCACCGTAAACCTAATCCTAAACCTAACCCTAACCCTAACATTAAACCTCAGTCTAACACTCACCCTAACCCTAACCCTAACACTAACCCTAACCTTAATGCTCACCCTAACCCTCCCCCTAACCCTAACTCCAACCCTCATCCTCAACCTCACCCTTAGCCTAACCCTAAGCCTAACCCTAAACCTAAAACTAACACACACACTCACCCTCACCCTAACGCTAATCCTAACCCTAACCCTAACCCTCACCCTCACCCTAGCCTTCACCCTAAACCTAATCCTAACCCTAACTCATACTCTAATCATAACCCTAACCCTAAACCTCACCCTAAACCTAACCCTTACCCTCACCCTCACTGTAAGAGTAACCCTAATCCTAACCCTAACAATAACCAGAACCCTAACTCTAACCCTCACCCTAACCATAAAAATCACCCTAAACCTAACCCTCATCCTAACACTTACCCTCACCCTTATCTTAACCCTAAGCCTCAGCCTAATCCTCACCTTTATGCTTTCCATCACACTCACCCTAACCCTCACCCTAATCCTAACACTAAACCTTACCCTCACCCTAACCATAACCCTAAACATCACTCTAACCCTATTCTTCACCCTCAACCTCACCCTCAGACTAACCCTACGCCTAAGCCCAAACCTAACCCTAACGCTCAACCTCACCCTAGCCCTCACCCTAACCATAATCCTAACCCTAACCCTCACCCTAACCCTAACCCTAACCTTACCCATAAACCAAAACCTAACCCTAAACCTAACCCTCACCCGCACCCTCACCCTCACCGTAACTCTAACCCTAACCCTATCAATAACACTAAACCTATCCTGAACCAACACCCAAAACCTAACCCTAACCATCACCCTCATGCTCGGACTAAGCCTATCCCTAAGCCTAACAATAAACCTAACTCTCAACCTAACCCTATCCCTAACCCTAACCCTAACTCTAACCCAAAATCTCACTCTCACCCTAACACTAATTCTAACCCTAACCCTAAACCTAAACCTATTCCTAACCTTAACCCTAAGACTCACCCTTACCCTCAGCCTAAACCTAACTCTACCCCTAAACCTCACCATCACCCTAACCCTAAACCTAACACTAAACCTCACCCTAACCCTAACCCTAACCGCACCCTAAACCTAACCCTCACCCTCACCCTCAGCCTAAACCTAAGGATAAACCTAACCCTAAACCTAACCCTCACACTCACCCTAACCCTAACCCTAATCCTAATCCTAACCCTAGCCCTAAACCTCACCCTCATTCCAACCCTCACCCTAACCCTAAAACTAACCCTGAAACTAACCCTTACACTCAGCCTCACCCTAACACTAATTCTAATACTAAACCTCACCCACACAATAATCCTAACGCTAACGCTAACCCTAACCCAAACACTAAACCTAACCACAAACCTCAACCTAACCCTCACCCTAAACCTAACTCTATCCCTAAACCTCACCCTCAACCTAACCCTCACTCTAACCCTAACCCAAACACTAAACCTCACCCTAACCCTAAACCTAACCCTCACACTCACCCTCACCGTAACCGTAATGCTAAACCTAAACCTTACAATAACCCTAAAGCTAATCCTAACCCTCAACCTAACCATAACCCTCACCCTAACCCAAACCCTCACCCTAACACTTAACCTCACGCTAACACTAACCCTAACTCTAACACTAACCCTCACACTAACCATAACCCTAACCCTTAGCCTAAACCTCAACCTAACCCTCACCCTCACACTAACCCTAACACTAACCGTATTCCTAAACCTTGTCCTAACCCTCCACCTAACCCTATGTCTAACCCTAAACCTCACGCTAACCCAAACCCTAAGCCTAAGCCTAACACTAAACCTAACCCTAACCCTAAACGTAACCTTAATCCACAGCCTCTCCCTCACCCTAACCCAAACACTAACCCTAACCCACACCCTCATCCTCAGCCTAACCCTAACCCTAACCCTAACCATCACCTTAAACCTAACCCTAAACCTAACACTAAACCTTAACCAAACCCTAATCCTCAGCCTCACCCTCACCCTAACCCAAACCCTAACTCTAACCCTCACCCTAACACTCAGCCTGACCCTAAACCTAACCCTCACAATCACCATCACCCTAACCCTAATCCTAAACATAACCGTATCCCTAAACCTTACCCTCACATTAACCCTCATCTTAAACCTCAACCTAAGCCTAATAATAACCCTAAACCTTATACTAACCCTCACCCTAACCCTAACCCTAACCTTCACCCTAACCCTAACCCTCACCCTCAGGCTCAGCCTAAGGCTAAGCCTAAGCCTAAGCCTAAGCCTAAGCCGAACCCTAACCCGAACCCTAACCCTAAACCTAACACTAACCCAAACCCTAACCCTCAACCTCAGCCTCATCCTAACCCTAACTCTAACCCTAAATCTCCCCCTCCCCCTAACCTTAACCTTCACGCTCACCGAAAAAGTAACCCTAACCCTAACTCTAACAATAAACCTAACCCTAACCCACAACCTAAGAATAATCCTCAACCTAACCCTAACCCTCATCCTAAGCAGAATCCTCACCCTAACCCTAACCCTCACCCTAACACTTACCATCACCCTAACCCTAACACTAACCCTAACACTAACCCTCACACTAACCCTAACACTCACCCCAATCCTAAACCTCACCCTAACCCTAAACCTCAACCTCACTCTAGCCCTCACCCTAACCCTAATTCTAACTCTCACCCTCACCCTAACCCTAACCCTCATCCTCACCCTAAACCTCACCCTAACCCTAAACATAATCCTCAATCTAACCCTCACCCTAACCCTAACCTAACCCTTACCCTAACCCTAAACTTAACCCAAACCCACACCCTTATCTTAACCCTCACCCTCAGCCTAAACCTCACTTTTACCCTTACCATCATTCTCCCCCTAACCCTCCCCCTAACCCTAAACCTCATCCTATCCCTCACCCTAATCGTAAACCTAAACATCACCCTAACCCTAACCCTCAACCTCAACCTAAAACTCAGCCTCAACCTAAGCCTAAACCTTGCCCTAAACCTCACCCTCTCTCTAGCCCTATCCCTAACCCTAACTCTAACCCTAAACCTCACTCTCACCCTACCACTAATCCTAACACTAACCCTAAACCTAAACCTCATCCTAAACCTAACCCTAACACTCACCCTCACCCTCAGCCTAAACCTAAGCTTAACATTAACCCTAACACTCAGCCTAACCCTAAACCTAAATCTACCCCTAAACTTCACCATCACCCTAACCTTAAACCTAACACTAAACCTCACCCTAACCCTAACCCTAACCCTCACCCTAAATCTAACCCTCATCCTCTCGCTCAGCCTAAACCTAAGGTTAACCCTAACCCTAACCCTAACCCTCACACTCACACTAACCCTAACCCTAATCCTAATCCTAACCCTAGCCCTAAAACTCACCCCCACCCTAACCCTCACAATTTCCCTAACACTAACCCTGAAATTAACCCTCACATTCAGCTTCACCCTAACCTTAATTCTAACACTAAAATTCACCCACACCATAACCCTAACGCTAACCCTAACCCTAAGACCCCAACTCTCATCCTAACCCTAACCCTAACATTAACCCTAACCACAAACCTCACCCTAAACCTCACTCTAACCCTAACTCTATCCCTAAACCTCACCCTCACCCTAACCCTCACTCTAACCCTAACCCAAACACTACCCTCACACTAACCCTAAACCTAACCCTCACACTCACCTTCACCGTAACCGTAACCCTAAACCTAACCCTCACACTCACCCTCACCATAACCGTAACCCTAAACCTAACCCTAAATAAATAACCCTAAAGCTAATCCTAACCCTCAACTTAACCATAACCCTCACCCTAACCCAAACCCTCTCCCTAACACTTACCCTCACGCTAACACTAACCCTAACCTTAACACTAACTCTCACACTAACCATAACCCTATCCCTTAGCCTAAACCTCAATCTAAACCTCACCCTCACCCTAACCCTAACACTAAACGTATACCTAAAATTTGTCCTAACCCTCCCCCTATCCCTATATCTAACCCTAAACCTCACGCTAACCCTAACCCTAAGCCTAAGCCTAACCCTAAACCTAACCCTTACCCTAAACGTAACCCTAATCCACAGTCTGACACTCACCATAACATAAACACTAACACTAACACACACCCTCATCCTCAGCCTAACCCTAAGCCTAACCCTAACCCTAACCCTAACCATCACCTAAAACCTAACCCTAAACCTAACCCTAAACCTGAACCAAACCCTAATCCTCAGCCTCACCCTCACCCTAACCCAAAGCCTAACCCTAACCCTCACCATAAACCTAAGCCTGACCCTAAACCTAACCCTCACACTCACCCTCACACTAACCCTAATCCTAAACCTAACCCTATCCCTAAACCTTACCCTCACATTAACCCTCATCCTAGCCCACACCCTAACCCTATTCCTAATCTTTAACCTTATCCTAACCCTCACCCTAACCCTAACACTAACCCTCACCCTAACCCTAACCCTAACCCTCACCCTCACCCTCGGGCTCAGACTAAGGCTAAGCCTAAGCCTAAGCCTAAGCCTAAGCCGAACCCTACCCTTAACCCTCTTCCTAACCCTAACCCTAACATTAACCCAAACCCTAACCCTCAACCTCAGCCTCACCCTAACCCTAACTCTAACCCTAAATCAACCCCTCCCCCTAAACCTAAACTTCACGCTCACCGAAAAAGTAACCCTAACCCTAACCCTAACAATAACCCTAACACTAACCCACAACCTAAGAATAATCCTAACCCTAACCCTAACCCTCACCCTAACACTTACCCTCACCCTCACCCTAACCCTAACCCTAACATAAACCCTCACACTAACCCTAACACTCACCCCAATCTTAAACCTTACCCTAACCCTAAACCTCACCCTCACCCTAGCCCTCACCCTAACCCTAATTCTAACTCTCACCCTCACCCTAACCCTAACCCTCATCGTCACACTAAACCTCACCCTAACCCTAACCCTAATCCTCAATCTAACCCTCACCCTAACCCTAAACCTAAACCTTACCATAACCCTAAACTTAACCCTAACCCACACACTTATCTTAACCCTCCCCCTCAGCCTAAACCTCACTTTTACACTTACCATCATCCTCACCCTTACCCTCCTCCTAACCCTAAACCTAACGCTAACACAAACACTCACCCTCACACTAACACTAATCCTAAACCTATCCCTAACCCTAACCTTCCCCCAAATTCTCACCCTAACCCTAACCCTAACACTAATCCTAACACTAACCCTCAACCTAACCCACTCCCTAAACCTAACTCTAAACCTTAACCTCACCCTCACCCTAAACCTAACTCTAACCCAAACACAAACCCTAAACCTCACCCTAACCCTAACCCTAACCATCACCCTAACCCTAACCCTCACCCCCATCCTCACCCTCTGCCTAAACCTAAGCCTAAGCCTAAGCCTATCTCTAACCCACGAACTAACCCTCCCCCTAACCCTAAATCTAACCATAAACCTCACCCTCACCCTAACACTTATACTACCCCTATTTCTTAACCTCACCCTAACCCTAACCCTAAACCTTACCCTCACTCTAACTCAAACGCTAACAATAACACTAATCCTAACCCTAAATCTAACCCTAACCCTAACCATAACCCGAATCCTAACACACACCCTCACTCTAACCCTAATCCTAACCATAACCCTAACCCTCACACTCACCATAATCTTAACTCTCACCCAAAACCTCACCGTAACCCTAACCCTAACCCTAAACCTCACCCTCACCCTAGCCCTCACCCTATCCCTAAATCTAACCTTAATTCTCCTCCTAACCCTCACCGTCAAACTAACACTAACCCACTCCCTAACCCTAAACCTAACCCTAAAACTCAACCTAACCCTAACCCGCACGCTCACCATAAACCTAACCCTAACACTAACCCAAACACTAAACTTAACCGGAACCCTAACTCTCACCTTAACCCTAATCCAAACCTTCACTGTAACCCTCACCCTCACCCTCAGCCTAACCCTAAGTCTAACCCTAACCCGAACAATAAACCTCACATTCACCCTAACCCTTATCCTAATCCTAATCCTAACCATAAGCCTAACACACACTCACCCTAACCCTCATCCTAAACCTAACTCTAACAAGAACCCTAACCCTAACCCTCAGAATCAGCCTTAACCTAACCCTAACTCTAACCCTAAAGCTCACCCTTACCCTAAACCTAACCATAAGGCTAACCATAAACCTCATCACAACCCTAACCCTAAACCTCAACCTCACCCTTGCCCTCACACTAACCGTAATCCTAACCCTAACCCTCATCCTAACACTCACCCTAACACTAACTCTAAACCCTCACCCTCACCATCACACTAACACTAAACTTAACCCTAACACTCAACCTAACCCTAACCCTCACCCTCACAGTAACCCTTAGCCTAACCCTCACCCTAACCCTAAATTTAACCCGAACCCTAACTCTCACCCAAACCCTAAACTTAACCCTCACCCTAACCCTAACCTTCAAACTCACCCTCACTCTCAGCCTAAGCCTAAGCCTAATCCGAACCCTAACCCTAACTCTCACACTCACCCTAAGCCTAACCCTAATCCTAATCCTAACCCTAAGCCTAACCCTCACCCTTACACTAACCCTCACCTTAACCCTAACCCTAACACTAATCCTAACCCTAAACCTCATCCTCAGCCTCACCCTAACCCTAACTCTAACCCTAAACCTCCCCCTCCCCCTAACCCTAACCCTTACCTTCACCCTAACCCTAAACCTCACCCTCAACCTCAAACTCAGCCTGACTCTAAACCTAACCCTAAACCTAACCCTGACACATACACTCTCCCTCACACTAACTCTAATCCTCAACCCCAGCCTCACGCTCAGTCTAAACCTAAGCCTAAGCTTAACACTAGCCCTAACCTTCACACTCACCCTCAGCCTAACCCTAACCCTAACCCTACCCCTAACCCTTAACCTCAACCTAACCCTCACCCTAACCTTAAACCCTAACACTAACCCTAACCCTATCCTTAAACCTCACCCTAACCCTAACCCCCACCCTCACCCTCACTTTAACTCTAACTCTAACCCTAACATTAACACTAATCATAACCCTAAACCTTACCCTAACCCTAAACATAACCATAATCCTAACATACACCCTTACCCTAACTCTAATCCTAACCAAAACCCTAACCCTCACCCTCACCATAATTTTAACCCTCATCCAAACCCTCACTCTAACCCTAAACCTAACCCTAAACCTCACCCTAACACTAACCCTAACCCTCACCCTCACACTAGCCCTCACCCTAACCCTAATCCTAACCCTAATTCTCCTCCTAACCCTCACCCTAAACCTAACACTAACCCACACCCTAACCCTAAACCTATCCCTAACCCTCAACCTAAACCTAAACCTCACACTCACAGTAACCCTAACCCTAACCCTCACCCAAACCCCAAACATAACCCGAACAATACTCTCACCATAACCCTAACCCTAATCCTCACTCCATTCCTCACCCTCAGCGTAACCCAAAGCCTAAACCTAACCCTATCCCTAACCCTCACAATTACCCTAACCCTATCCCTAACCCTCACAATTACCCTAACCCTTATCCTAATCCTAATCCTAATCCTAACCATCACACTCAGCCTAACCCTCATCCTAACCCTAATACCCTAACCCAAACCCTCATAGTCAGCCTCAACCTAACCCTAACTCTAACCCTCACACTCACCCTCACCCTTACCCTCATCCTAATCCTAACCCTCCCCCTAACCCTAACCTTAACCCTCACCCTCACGCTAACCCTCACCCTCAAACTCACCCTCAGCCTAACCCTAAGCCTAACCCTAAACCTAACCCTAACACACACACTCACCCTCACCCTAACCCTAAACCTAAACCTATCCCTAATCCTAATGCTCCACCTAAATCTCACCCTAACCCTAACCCTAACACTAACCCTAACCCTAAATCTCAACCTAACCCTCACTCTAACCCTAACTCTAACCCTAAACCTCACCCTCAGCCTAAACCTAACACTAACCCTAACCCAAACACTACACCTCACCCTAACCCTAACCCTAAACCTCACCCTAACCCTCAGCATAATCGAAACTGTAAACCTAACAATAATTCTACACCTAATCCTAACCCTCACCCTATCCATAAACCTTACCCTAAACCAATCCCTCACCCTAACACTTACCCTCACCCTAACACTAACCCTAACACTAACACTAACACTAAACCTCACCGTAACCCTCCCCCTTACCCTAAATTTAACCCTAAACCTCACCCTCACCCTCACCCTAACCCTAACCCTAAGCCTCACCATAACCATAACCCTCACCCTAACCCTAACCCTCACCATAACACTTCCACACACCCTAACACTAACCCTAAACCAAACAATCACCCTCACACTAATCCTAACCCTCACCCTCATCCTAACCATCACCCTCACCCTAACACTAACCCTAACCCTCACCCTCACCCTAACCCTCACCCTAACCCTAATTCTAACCCTCATGCTCACCCTAACCCTAACCCTCATACTCACCCTAAACCTCACAATAAGCCTGATCCTAATCCTCAATCTAACCCTCACCCTAAACCTAACCCTAACCCTTACCCTAACCCTAAGCATAACCCTAACAATCACCCTTATTTTAACCTTCACCCTCAGCCTAAACCTCACCATTACCCTTACCATCATCCTCCCCCTAACCCTCCCCCTAACCATAAACCTCGTTCTAACCCTCATCCTAACTGTAAACAAAACATCACCCTAACCCTAAACCTCACCCTCTACCTTATGCTCAGCCTAACCCTAAGCCTAATCCTAACTCTTACCCTAACCCTCACCCTCACCCTAGCCCTCACCCTAACACTAATCCTAACCCTAACCCTCATCCTAACCCTTACCCTAATCCTAACCCTACCATCATCCTAATCCCAATCCTCAACCCCACCCTCACCCTCAACCTACCCCTAAGCCTAAGTCTAAGCCTACCCTAAACCTCACACTCACCCTCACCCTAACCCTAATCCTAACCCTAAACCTAACCCTACACCTTAACCTCAACATAACACTCACCCTAACTTTAACCCTAACACTAACCATAACCCATGAATTAACCCTCCCCCTAACCCTAAACCTAATCCTAACCCTCACCCTCAAACGCACCCTCACTGAAACTCTAACCCTAACACTAACAATAACACTAACCCTAACCCTAACGCTCACCTTAACCCGAACCCTAACACTAACACTCAACCTAACCCTAACACTCATCTTAACCCTAAACTTAACCCGAACCCTAACTCTCACCCTAACCCTAACCCTAACCTTCACCCTAACACTAACCCTAACCCTCACCCTCACTCTCAGCCTAACCCTAAGCCTAACCCGAACTCTAACCCTCACACTCACCTTAACCCTTATCCTAATCCTAACCCTAAGCCTAACCCTCACCCTAACCCTAAACCTCCCCCTAAACCTATATCTAATCCTAACCCTCACCCTCACCCTCACCATAACCCTAACCCTAAACCTCACCCTAACCCTCACCATAAAGCTTACCCTCACCCTAACACAAACCCTAACCCTAACACTCACCATCACACTAACCCTAACTCCCACCCTAATCCTAAACCTCACCCTAACCCTAACCCTAACCCTAACTCTAACCCTAAACCTCACCCTCATCCTAAAACTAACTCTAACCCTAACCCAAACCGTAAACCTCAGCCTAACCCTAAGCATATCCCTCACCCTCACCCTCACCCTAGCCCTCAACCTAAACCTAATTCTAACCCTCACCCTCACCCTAACCCTAACCCTCATCCTCACCCTAAACCTCACACTAACCCTAAACCTAATCCTCAATCTAACCCTTATCCTAACCCTAACCCTAACCCTTATCCTAACCTTAAACCTAACACTAACCCTCACCCTTAACGAAACCCTCACCCTCAGCCTAAACCTCACCTTTGCCTTTACCATCATCCTCACCCTAACACTCAACCTAACACTAAACCTCATCCTAGCACTCACCCCAACAGTAAACCTAACCATCACCCTAACCCTAAGCCTCACTCTCAACCTCACAGTCAGCCTAACCCTAAGCCTAAGCCTAAGCCTTACCCTAACCCTCACCCTCAACCTAGCGGTCACCTTAACCCTAATCCTAACCCTAACCCTCATCCTAACCCTCAACCTAAACCTAAACCTAACCATCACCCTAACCCTAATCCTAACCCTCACCCTCAACCTAAACCTCACCATAACTCTAACCCGTACCCTAACAATACCACTAAACCTAAAATTAACCCTAACCCTCACCATAACCCTCACCCTCAGCCTCACCCTCACTGCAAACTTAACCCTAACCACAACACTAAAAATAACCCTAACCCTAACTCTAATCCTCAACCCCACCATCACCCTCAGCCTAATCCTAAACCTAACCCTAATCCTAACCCTAACCTTATCCCTAACCATAACCCTCACCCTCAGCATCACCCTCAATGCAAACTTAACCCAAACCATAACACTAACAATAACCCTATCCCTAACCCTAACCCTAAACCTAACCCTAACCCTCACACCCACTGTCACACTCACCCTAAACCTAAGCCTAATCCTAACCCTAAACCTAACCCTAACCCTCACCATAACACTAAACTAACCCTTACCCTAACCATAACCATAACCCTAAACCTAACCATAACCCTCAGCCTCACCCTCACCCTAACCCTAGGCCTAACCCTAACCCTAATCCTAACTCTAACCCTAACCCTAACCCTCACACTCACCCTCAGCCTAATCCTAATCCTAAACCAAACCCTATCCCTAACCCTAAACCTCACCCTAACCCTCACCCTAACACTTATCCTAAACCAAATCCTAACCCTAAGCCTAACCCTCACCCTCACTCTAATCTTCACCATAACCCTAACACTAACCCTAAACCTAACCCTCACACTCAGCCTCACCCTAACCCTAACTCTAACCTTAAACCCCACCCTCACCATAACCCTAACCCTAAACCTAACCCTATACCTCCCCCTAACCCTAAACCTAAACCTCAACCTAACCCTCACCTTAACCCTAATCCTAACACTAACCCTAACCCTAACCCTCATCCTAACCCTCCCCCTAACTCTAAGTCTAACCATAAACCTCACACTTACCCTATCCCTAATCCTAACCCTAAACCTAAACCTCACCCTAAACCTAACCCTAACCCTCACCCTCACCCTAACCCTCACAGTAACTCTAATCCTAACCCTAACAATAAAACTAATCCTAACCCTAATCCTAACCCTAACCCTAAACCTTAGCCTAATCCTAACACCTACCCTCACCCTAACCCTAATCCTCACCCTAGCCCTCACCCTAAACCTAAATCTAACCCTAATGCTCACCTTAACCCTAACACTCATCCTCACCCTAAACCTCACACTAACCCAAAACCTAATCCTCAATCTAACCCTCACCCTAACCCTAACCCTTACCCTAATCCTAAACCTAGCCCTAACCCTCGCCCTTACCTTAAGCCTCACCCTCAGCCTAAACTTCAACTTTACTCTTACCATCAACTTCAACCTAAACCTCACCCACACCGTAAACCTCATCCTAACCAACACCCTAAACTTAAACTTAACCATCACCCTAACCCTAACCCTCAACCTCAAAGTCACACTCAGCCTAAGCCTAAGCCTAAACCTAAGCCTTACCCTAACCTCACCCTCACCCTAGCCCTCACCCTATCCCTAATCCTAACTCTAACCCTGAAACAAACACTCACTCTCATCCTAACCCTAACCATCAGCCTAAACCTAACCCTCACCCCCACCCTTGCCCTCAGCCTAACCCTAATCCTAAGCCTAACCCTAACTCTAACACTCACACTCACCCTAACACTATTCCTAACCCTGACCCTAATCCAAACCTCAAGCTAACCCTCACCCTAACCTTAACCCTAACACTAACCCTAACCCTAACTCTACACCTAACACTCCCCCTAATACTAAATCTAACCCTAAACCTCACACTCACCCTAACCCTAATACTAACCCTAACCCTAAACCTCACCCTCACCCAAACCCTCACCCTCACCCTCACCCTCACCTTAAATCTAGCCCTAACCCTAAAAATAACACTAATCCTAACCCTAAACCTAACAATAATCCAAGCACTCACCGTCACCCTAACCCTAATCCTAACCCTAACACGCACCCTAACCCAAACCGTCACCCTCTCTGTAACCCTAACCCTCATCCTAACCCTCACCCTAACCTTAACCCTAAACCTCAGGCTAACACTAATCCTAATCTTCAACCTCACCCTAGCCCTCACCCTAACCCTAATCCTAAACCTAATCCTCAACCTAACCCTCACCCTAACCCTAACCCTAACACTCACCATAACCCTAACCCTAACCCTAAACCTCAACCTAACCCTAATCCTTAAGCTCACCGTAACCCTAACCCTAACCCTCATCCTAACCTTAAACTTAATCCGAACCCTAACTCTCACCCTAACCCTAACCCTTACCCTCACCCTAACCCTAACCCTTACCCTGACCCTCATCCTACCCTAAACCTAACCTTAACCCTAACCCTAAACCTCACACTCACCCTAACCTTTACCCTAATCCTAATCATAACCCTAAGCCTAACCCTCAGCCAAACCCTAACCCTCAACCTATCCCTAACTCTAACACTAACCTCTAAACCTAACCCTCACAATCAGCCTCACCCTAACCCTAACTCTAACCCTAAACCTCACCATCACCCTAAGGCTAACCCTCAAAATCACACTATCCCTCAACATGACCCTAACCCTAAACCTCACCCTCACCCTAACCCTAACCCTCACCCTCACCCTAACCCTCAGCCAAACCCTAATCCTAACCCTGAAACTCATCCTAAACCTCCCCCTATCTCTATGACTAACCCTCACCCTAACCCTAACTTTCTCATCTTCAACCTCACCCTCAGCCTAAACCTAAGACTAACCGTAAACCTAACCCTAACACACACACTCACCCTCAGCCTAACCCTAAGCCTAAACCTAAAACTAACCTTAACCCACACACTCACCCTCACCCTAACCCTAATCCTAACCCTAACCCTAAACCTCACCCTAATCCTAACCCTAAACCTCACCCTCAACCTAGCCCTAATCCTAACACTAACCTTTATCCTAAACCTCACCCTGACCCTCAACCTAACCCTAACCATCAACATCACCAAAATCCGTGCCCTAACCATCAATCTAAGCCTAAACTTAACCCAAACCCTAACTCTCACCCTAACCCTAACCCTCACCCTAAACCAAACCCTCACCCTCACTGTCACCCTCAGCCTAACCCTAAGCCTAAGCCTAAACCTAACCCTAAACATTACCCTCAACCTAACCATCACGATACCCCTAACCCTAATCCTAACACTAAACCTCATCCTAACCCTAACCTTAATCCTAATCCTAACCCTCACCCTCACCCTAACCCTCACCTTTACCCTAACCCTAACACTAACCCTAACCCTATCCCTCACCTCAGTCTCATCCTAACCCTAACTGTAACCCTAAACCTCATCCTCATCCTAACACTCACCCTAAACCTAAACCTCATCCTAACCCTAACCCTAAACCTTACCCTCGCCCTAGCCCTCACCCTAACCCTAATCCTAAACCTACTCCTAATCCTAACCCTCCCCTAACCCTAACCCTAACCCTCACCCTAACGCTAACCCTCACTCTCAACCTCAACCTCAGCCTAACCCTAAACCTAACGCTAACACACATACTCACCCTCACGTTTACCCTAATCCTAACACTAAACCTAACCCTAACCCTCACCCTAACCCTAACCCTCACCTCAACCCTAATCCTAACATTAACCCTAACCCTAAACCACACCCTCAGCATCACCCTAAACCTAACCCTAACCCTGAACCTCACCTTCACCCTAACCCTAACCCTCACCCTCACCCTAGGGCTCATCCAAAACCTAATCCTAACTCTAAACCTCAACCTAACCCTCCTCCTAACCCTATGACTAACCCTCACCCTAACCCTAAGTTTTTCACCCTCAACTTCACCCTCAGCCTAACCCTAAGCCTAACCCTAAACCTAACCCTAACACACACACTCATCCTCAGCCTAACCCTAAGCGTATACCTAAAACTAACCCTAACCCTCACCCTCACCCTCACCCTAACCCTAACACTAACCCTATCCCTAAAACTCCCCCTCACCTTAATCTAAACCCTAACCCTCACCCTCACCCTCACCCTCATTCTAACCCTCACCCTCACCCTGACCCTCACCATCACACTAACCCTCACACTAACCATAACCCTCATCCTAACCCTAACCCTCATCCTCACTTTCACACTCGCCCTCAGCCTAACCATAACCCAAAACCTAATCCTAACCCTAACCCTCACCCTCACCCTCACCCTTACCCCCACAGTAACCCTCAATCTCACCCTAAACATCAGCCTAACCCTAACCCTAATCCTAACCCTAATGCTTACCATAACCCTAACCCTCAACCTAACCCTCACCCTAACCCTTAATCTCACACTAACCCTAACCCTAACCCTATCCCGACATCTCGTCCTAACTCTCACACTAACCCTAACTCTCAAACCCACTCTAACGCTCACCCTCACACGAACCCTCACCCTAACCCGAACACTCAACCTCACCCGAAAACTCACCCTCACAATAAACTTCAACCTAACCATAACCCTCACCCTAACCCTAAACCTAAACCTCACCCTAACCCTAACTCTCAACCTATCCTTAACCCTCACCCTCACCCTAACACTAATCCTCATCCTATCCCTAACCCGCACCCTAAACCTAACCCTCACACTCACCCTAACCCTAAGCCTCACCCTCAACCTCACCCTCACCCTAACCCTAATCCTCATCCTAAACCTAATACTAACCCTAAACCTCACCCTCACCCTAACCCTCACCCTAACCCTTACCCTCACACTAACCCTAACCCTAAACCTCACACTAAGCCTAACCCTCACCCTAACCCTAACCCTAAACTTCAGCCTAACCCTCCCCCTAAACCTAACCCTAACCCTAATCCTCACGCTATACCTAAACTTAACCATAAACCTCACCCTAACCCTCACCCTCACCCTAACACTAATGCTAACCTTATCCCTCACCCTCACCCTAACCCTCACCCTACCGCTAACCCTCACCCTAACCCTAACCCTCATCCTCATTCTAACACTCACCCTAACACTTACCCACACCCTAACCCTCACCCTAAACCTAAAACTAAACCTAACCTTCACCCTAACCCTCACCCTAATCCTAACCATAACCCAAAACCTAACTCTCACCCTAAGACTAACCCTCACACTCTCCCTAAATCTCACCCTAACATTTACCCTCAACCTAACCCAAACCCTAACCCTAAACCTAACACACTAACCCTAAACCTTACCCTCAGCCTAGCCCTTATACTAAACCGAAACCTAACCTTAACCCTCACCCTAAACCTAACCCTAACCCTCACCCTCAACCTCCCCTTCCCCCTCAGCCTTACCCTAACCCTAATACTAATCCTAACCCTTAACCCTCACCCTCACCCTCATTCTAACACTCACTCTCACCCTGACACTCACCATCACACTAACCCTCACACTGACCCAAACCCTCATCCTAACCCTAACCCTAACCCTCACCCTCACTTTCAACCTCATCCTAAGTCTAACCCTAACAATAACCCTAACCCTCAGCCTCACCATAACCCTAACTATAACCCCCACCCTCACCCTCACCCTCACTGGCACCCTCACCCTAACTCTCACCCTAACCCTTACCCTCACACAAACCCTAACCCTAACGCTATCCCAAAACCTCACCCTAACTCTCACCATAACCCTAACCCTCTACCACACCCTAACTCTCACCCTCAACCGAACGCTCATCCTCACCCGAACACTCAACCTCACCCTAAACCTCACCCTCAAAATAAACATCACCCTAACCAT
The DNA here is from genome assembly GCF_024711535.1 of Dipodomys merriami. Classification (NCBI taxonomy): domain Eukaryota; kingdom Metazoa; phylum Chordata; class Mammalia; order Rodentia; family Heteromyidae; genus Dipodomys; species Dipodomys merriami. The sequence continues at coordinate 25,509 of NW_027203304.1, forward strand.
TATTCTCACCCTAACCCTAAACCTAAACCTCACACTAACCCTAATCCTCAACCTAACCATAACCCTCATACTCATCCTAACCCTAACCCTCATCCTAACCCTAAACCTCACCCTAAAACTAACTCTCACACTAACCCTAAACCTAACCCTCATCCTAACCCTAAGCCTCACCCGCAACCTCACCGTCACCCTAACCCTAAACCTAATGCTATCCCTAAACCTCACCCTCACCCTAACCCTGACCCTCACCCTAACCCTCACCCTCACCCTCACCCTAACCCTAACCCTTTCCGTCTCCCTCAACCTAACCCTCACACTCACCCTCATCCTAACCCTCACCCTAAACATCACCCTAACCCTAACCCTCACCCTAACTCTAACCCTAATCCTAACCCTCAAACTAACTCTCACCCTAAAACTAATGATAAACCTAATCCTCACCTTCAATCTGAACCTCAACCTAACCTTTATCCTCACACTAACCCTAAACCTAACCCTAACCGTAACCCTCACACTAACCCTAAACCTCACCCTAACCCTAAACCTACACATCACACTACCCCTCACCCTAACACTAAACTTAACCCTCACCCTCACTTTCACCCTTACCCTCAGCCTAACCCTAACCCTAACACTAACCCTAACACTAACCCTCACACTAATCCTCCACCTAACACTGACAAAAACACTCACCCTCACCCTAACAGTAACCCTAACCATAACTCTCATCCTAACCCTTGCCCTCAACCTCACCCTAACAATAACACTCAACCTAACCCTAACCCTCACCCTGACCCTCAGCCTAAACCTAACCCTTACCCTCAGCCTAACACTTACCCTGACCCTAAACCTCACCCTAAACCTAACCCTCACCCTCACCCTAACCCGAACCCTCATCCTAACCCTAACCCACACCTCACCCTCACTTACCCTAACACTCATCCTAACCCCAAACCTAATGCTAACCCTAAACCGCATTCTCACCCTAACCTCACCTAACACTTACCCTCACCCTAACCCTAACCCTAATCCTCACACTGAACCTAACCCTTACCCTAACCCTAACCCTACCCCTCAGCCTAACCCTCACCCTAACCCTAAACCTCACCCTATCCCTAACCTTAACCCTAACCCTCACCCTCACCCTAACCCTGATGCTAACACTAACCTTCACCCTCACCCTAACCCTAATCTAACCCTTACCCTCACCCTAACTCTAACCCTCACCCTCACCCTAACCCTCACCCTAACACTTACCCACACCCTAACACTAACCCTAAACCTAAACCTAAACCTAACCTTCACCCTAATCCTCACCCTAACCATAACCATACCCATAACCCTAACCCTCACCCTCTCCCTAACCCTCAACATAAATTTTAACCTCAACCTAACCGAAACCCTAACCCTAACCCTAACACGCACACTAACCTTAACCCTTACCCTCAGCCGAACCCTTATACTAACCCTAAACCTAATCCTAACCCTCAACCTAACCCTATCCCTAAACCAAACCCTCACCCTCAACCTAACCCTATCCCTAAACCAAACCCTCACCCTCAAACTCCCTTTCCCCCTCAGCCTTACCCTAACCCTAAATCTAACTGTAACCCTCAACCTCACCCTCACCCTAGCCCTCACCCTAACCCTCACGCTAACCCTCACGCTCACCCTAACCCTAACCCTAAGAATAACTCTAACACTAACACTAACCGTAACCCTAAAACTCACCCTAACCCTAGCCATAACCCTAACCCTCACCCTCGCCCTCACCCTCATTCTAACCCTAACCCTCACCCTAACCCTACCCCTAACCCTCACACTCACCCTCATCCTAAACATAACCCTAAACCTAATCCTAACCATAACCCTCACCTCACCATAACCCTAAAGATAACCCTGACCCTCACCCTCACCCTCACCCGCACCCTCAACATAACCCTCATCCTCACCCTTACCTCACACAAACCCTCAATCTCACCCTAAACATCACCCTAACCCTAACCCTCACCCTAATACTAACGCTAACCATAACCCTCACCCTCAACCTAACCCTCACCCTAACCCTTATCCTCACACTAACCCTAAACCTAACCCTATCCCGACACCTCACCCTAACTCTCACCCTAACCCTAACCCTCAAACACACCCTAACCCTAACCCTGACCTGAACCCTCACCCTCACCCCAACACTCATCCTCACCCTAACACTCACCCTCACAATAAACTTCACCTAACACTAACTCTCACCCTAACCCTAACCCTGAACCTCACCCTAACCATAACTCTCCACCTAACCTTAATCCTCACCCGCACCCTAACACAAATCCTCATCCTATCCCTAAGCCTCGCCCTAAACCTCACCCTAACCATTAACTTAACCCTGACCCTCAACATAACCCTAACCCTCACCCTCACCCTCACACTCACACTAAACCTAAACCTAATGATAATCCTCACCCTAACCCTAATCCTCACCCACACCCTAACCCGAAACCTCACCTGAACCGGAACCCACACCCCAACTATCACCCTCACCCTAAACCTCACCCTCACCGTAAACATCACCCAAACCCGAACCCTCACCCTAACCCTAACCCTAACCCTAAACCTCACCTTAACCCTCACCCTCACCCTAACCTTTAATCTCACCATAACCCAAACCCTAACCATAACCATAACCCTCACACTAACCTTAACCCTCACCCTAAATATAACCCTAACCCTAACCTTCACCCTCACCCTGACCCTCACTTCAGCCTAACCCTAACACTAACCCTATTCCTAATCCTATCTCTCACCCTCAACCTCAAACTAACCATCACCCTAACCCTAACCTTCACCCTAACCCTAACCCTAACCATCATGCTAAACCTAACCTCACCTTAACCGTCACCCTCACACTAATCCTCACCCTAACCCTAAGACTTACATAACCGAAACACTCACCCTAACCCTCACCCGTATTGTAACCCTCACACTGACCCTAACCATCAACCAAACCCTCACACTCACACTAGCCCTCACCCTAACCCTAATCCTAACCCTAACCCTCCCCTTCAACCTCCCCTTCCCCCTCAGCCCTACCCTAACCCTAAACCTAATCCTAACCCTAACCCTCAACAACCCTCACCCTAAACCTAACCCTAACGCTAACCCTAAAACTCACCCTAACGCTAATCCTAACCCTAACCCTCACCCTCATTCTAACCCTCTCCTTCACCCTGACCCTCAACATCACACTAACACTCACACTAATCCAAACCCTCACCCTAACCCTAACCCTAATCCTAACCTTCACCATCACCCTCATCCTAACCCTAACCCTAAACCTAACCCTAAACCTAACCCTCACCCTAAACCTAACACTCACCCTCACCATAAACATCACCCTAACCCTAACTCTCACCCTAAACCTAACCCTAACCATCACCCTAAACCTAACCCTAACCCTCACCCTAAACCTAACCCTCACCCTAACGCTCACCCTTTCCCTATTGGTAATCCAACACCACACCGTCACACTTACCCTCACCCTAACCCTAATCCTCAAACTAACCCTAATCCTAACCCTCACACTAACCCTAATCCTCACCCTATCCATAAACCTAACCCGAACCCTCACCCTAAGCCTCACTCTAACCCTTACCCTCACCATAACCCTAAACCTCACCCTCACCCTAAAGCTCACCCTAATCCTTACCCTCATCTTAATCTGCAAACTAACCCTAGCCCTAAACCTACGGCTCACCCTAACCCTCACCCTAACCATAACCCTAACCCTAACTCTCACCCTAGCCATAACCCTCACCCTCACTGTAACCCTCACCCTAATCCTTATCCTAACACTAACCTAATCCTAACACTCACCCTAACCTTCACACTAACACTAATCCTCACCCTATCCCTATCCCTAACCCTAAACCTCACCCAAACCCTCACACTAACCCTTACCCTCACCCTAAGCCTAAAACTCACCCTCACCCTTAACCTCACCCTAACCCTTACCCTCACCCTATCCCACAAACCAACCCTAACCCTAAACCTACGGCTCACCCTAACCCTCACCCTCACCATAACCCTAACCCTAAACCTAACACTCATCCTAACCCTAAACCTCACCCTCACCCTAACCCTCACCCTAAACCTTACCCTCACCCTATCCCACAAATCAACCCTAACACTAAACCTACGGCTCACCCTAACCCTCACCCTCACCATAACCCTAACCCTAAACCTAACACTCATCCTAACCCTAAACCTCACCCTCACCCTAACCCTCACCCTAACCCTTACCCTCACACTAACGCAATCCCTAATCCTATCCCTAGCCCTAATTCTCAACAGAACACTCACCCTCACCGTAACCCTCACCCTCACACTAAACATCATCCAACCCTAACCCTCACCATAACCCTAAACCTCACACTAACGCTCACCCTCACTCTCACCCTAACCCTAACCCCAATCCTAACCCTCATCCTAACACTAACCTTCACCCTCACCCTCACCCTAACCCTAACCCTAACCCCAACACACGCCCTCACCCTAAACCTCACCCTAACCCTATCCCTAACCCTTACCTAAATGAAAACCTCACCCTCACCCTAATCCTCACCCTCTCCCTAGCCCTCGCCCTAAAATTAACCCTCACCCTAAACCTAACCCTAACCCTCACCCTCACCTTAACCCTAACCGTAAACCTAACCCTAACACTCATCCTAACCCTAACTCTAAAGCTCATGCTAACCCTAAACCTCACACTCACCCTAATCTTCACCCTAACCCTTACAGTCACCCTAACCCTTACCCTAACCTTCACACTAAACCTAATCCTCACCCTAACCCTAACCCTTCCCCTTAGCCTAAGCCTCACTGTAAACCTAACCCTAAAACTAATCCTCACCCTATCCTTGACCTTAAGGCAAAACCTCACCCTAAAACTCACCCTAACCCTCTTCCTAACCCTTACCCTCACCCTAAACCTAAACCTCACCCACACCCTTTCTGTCATCCTAACACTTACCCACACCCTCACCCTCACCCTAACCCTAAACCTAAACCTAACCTTCACCGTAACGCTCACCCTAACCTTAACCCTCACACTCACCCTAACTTTTACCCTCACCCTAACCCTTACCATAACCCTAAACCTAACCCTCACACTAACCCTAACATTAACCCTCAGCCTAAAACTTATGCTAACCATAAATCTAACCCTAACCCTCTCCCTAACCCGAAACCTAAGCCTAACCCTAACCCTAACACTAATCCTAACCCTCACCCTATACCTCACCTTCACCCTAAACCTAACCCTAACCCTAACCCTCACCCCAACCCTCACCCTCACCCTAACACTAACCATAACTCTCATCCTCACACTGAACCTCACCCTAACCCGTACCCTCAGCATAACCTTAACCCTAAGCCTAAAGCTAATCCTCATCCTAACCCTAATCCTCACCCCCACACTAATCCTCACCCTCAACTGAACCCTCAACCTCACCCTAACCTTTACTCTCACCCTAACCCTACATCTCTCCCAAACCCTCACCCTAACCCTTACCCTAACCATAACCTTCAACCAAAACCTAACCCTACCCCTCACACTCATCATCACACTAAACCTAAACCTAATAATAAACCTCACCCTAACCCTAATCCTCACCCACACCCTAACCTGAAACCTCATCTGAACCCACACCCACACCCAAATTCTCATCCTCACCAAAAACCTCACCCTCACCCTAAACATCACCCAAACCCGAATCCTAAACCTCACCCTAACCCTCATTCTAACCCTAACCCTTACACTAAACATAACCCGAACCCTAACCCTAACGATAATCTTAACACTAATCTTAACCCTCACCCTAACCATAACCCTAACCCTAACTTTCACCTTCACCCTGACCCTCAACGCAGCCTAACCCTAACACTAACAATATTCCTAATCCTAACTCTCACCCTCACTGTACCATCACCCTAACCCTAACCCTCACCCTAACCCTAACACTAACCATAACCATAATGCTATACCTAACCTCAGCTTAACCCTCACACTCACCCTATTCCTCACCGTAACCCTAACACTTAAATAACCGAAACACTCGCCCTCACCTTCAACCAAAACCTCACACTCACCCTAGCCCTCACCCTAACCCTTATCCTAACTCTAACCTTCACCCTCAACCTCCCCTTCCCCCTCAGTCTTACCCTAAACCTAACCCTAAATCTAACCCTAACCCTCACCCTAATCCTAAAACTAATCATAAGGCTGAACCTCACCCTCACCCTCACCCTAACCCAAACCATAAAACTAACAATATCCCTAAACCTAACCATAACCATAACCCTAAAACTCACCCTAACGCTAATCCCAGCCCTAACCCTCACCCTCACCCTCACCGTCATTCTAACCCTCACTCTCACCCTGACCCTCACCACCACACTAACCCTCACACTATTCCTAACCTTCACCCTAACCCTAACACTAAACCTAACCCTCACCAGCACCCTCACCCTAACCCTAAACCTAAACCTAACTCTAACCCTCACCCTCACCCTAACACTCACCCTGACCATAAACAACACCCTAACCCTAACTCTCACCCTAACCCTAACCACAACCATAACCATAATGCTAAGCCTAACCTCAGCTTAAAACTCACACTCACCCTAATCCTCAACATAACCCTAACACTTACATAACCGAAACACTCGCCCTCACCATCACCCAAAACCTCACACTCACCCTAGCTCTCACCCTAACCCTTATCCTAACTCTAACCCTCACCCTCAACCTCCCCTTCCCCCTAAGACTTACCCTAAACCTAACCCTAAACCTAACCCTAACCCTCAACCCCACCCTCACCCTAACCCTAAACCTAACCCTAAGGCTGAACCTCACCCTCACCCTCACCCTAACACAAACCATAAACCTAACAACAGCCCTAACCCTAACCCTAACCATAACCCTAAAACTCACCCTAACGCTAATCCTAGCCCTAACCCTCACCCTCACCCTCACCGTCATTCCAACCCTCACCCTCACCCTGACCCTCACCATCACACTAACCCTCACACTATCCCTAACCCTCAACCTAACCCTAACACTAAACCTAACCCTCACAACCACCCTCACCCTAACACTAAACCTAACCCTAACTCAAACCCTCACCCTCACCCTAACACTCACCCTCACCATAAACAACACCCTAACCCTAATACTCACCCTAAACCTAACCCTAACACTCACCCTAAACCTAACCCTCAACATAACGCTCACCCAATCCCTAACGCTAACCCAACACATCACACTCACAAAAACCCTAACAATAAACCTTATACTCACACTAACCCTAATCCTAACCCTCACCCTAACCCTCACACTAACCCTAATCCTAACCCTATCCCTAACCCTAACCCTCACACTCACCCTAACCCTCACCCTAATGCTTAACCTCACCCAACCCTAACCCTCACCCTCACCCTAATCCTCACCGTAACTCTTACCAACACCCTCACCCTCAACCTAACCCCAACCCTAAACCTAACCTTCACCAATACGCTCAACTTAACCCTAACCCTCACCCTCACCCTAACTCTCACCATAATTTTACCCTCACCCTAACCCTTACCCTAACCCTAAACCTAACCCTCACACTAACCCTAAACCTAACCCTCAGCCTAAACCTAACCCTAAATCTAACCCTAACCTTAATGCTCAGCCTAACCCTCATCCTAACCCTAACCCTAACCCTAATCCTAATCCTCACCCTCACCTGAACCCTAACTCTAAACCTAAACCTAACACTCACCCTTACCCTAACCTAACACTATCCCTAACTTTCACCCTAACCCTAACCCTCACCCTATACCTCACCATCAACCTAACACTAACCCTAACCCTAAACCTCACCCTAACCCTCACCCTAACCCTAACACAAACCCTAACCATCATCCTCACACTAAACACCACCCTAACCCTTACCCTCACCATAAACTTAACCCTAAGCTTAAGACTAATCCTCACCCTAACCCTAACCCTCACAGACACACTAACCCTCACACTCACCCTCACCCTCACCCTAATACTGACCATAACCCTAACCCTAATCCTAAAACTAAACCTAACACTCACCCTCAAACTCACCCTAACCCTAAATTTCACCCTAACTCTCACATTCACCCTAACCCAAACCCTAACCCTAACCCTCAAAGTAACCCTACCCATAACCCTAATCCTCACACTCTCCCTAACACTCACCCTAAAATTACCCCTCTCCCTAACCATCACCATAACCCTAACCCTAATCGTAACCCTCAATCTAACCCTAACTCTACCCTTCACCCTCATCTTCACACTAACGCTAAACCTAATGCTAAACTTCACCCTAACCCTAATTCTCAAACACACCCTAACCCAACACCTCACCCGAACCCGAACCCTCACCCGAACCCTCATCCTCACCCTCACCCTAAACATCACCCAAACCCTAACCCTCACCCTAACCCTGACTCTAACCCTAACTCTCACACTTACCCTCACCCTGGCCCTCACCCTCAGCCTAACCCTAACCCTAACCCTATTCCTAATCCTAAATCTCACCCTCACACTCACCCTAAACCTAACCCTAACCCTAAATCTCACCAACACCCTCACCCTCACCCTAACCCTCACCCTTATCTTAACACTCACACTGACCCTTACCATCACCCTAACCCTAAACCTCACCCTAACCCTAACCCAAACTCTCACCGTAAACCTACCCTTAGCTTAATCCTCACCATAATCCTTACCCTAACCCTAATACTTACCTAACCAAAACAGTCACCCTCACGCTAAACCTCACCCTTACCATCACCCTCAACCTCCGCTTTCTGCTCAGCATTACGCTATCATGAACCCTAATCCTAACCCTAAACTTCAATCCCACCCTCACCCTAAGACTAACCCTAACGCTAACTCTCACCCTCAACCTCATTCTAACCCTCACCTCACCCTTATCCTAACCTTCACCCTCACCCTAAACATCAGCCTAACCCTAAATCTCACCCTAAGCCTAACCCTAACCCTAACCCTAACCCTCACCCTCAACCTAAACATCAACCTAACCCTTATACTGACACTAACCCTAACCCTCACACTAACCCTAAACCTCACCCTAACCCTAACACTTCTCCTCACACTACCCCTCACCCTAACCCTAACCCTAAACCTCACCCTCACTTTCACCCTCAACCTCAGCCTAACCCTAACCCTAACACTTACCCTAAACCTCACCCTAACCCTAACCCTCAGCCTATACCTCACCCTCACCCTAACCCTAACCCTAACCCTAATCCTAAACCTCACCCTAACCCTCACTCTAACCCTAACCCTAACCCTAACCCTAACCCTAACCCTCATCCTCACCCTCAGCCTAACCCTAAACCTAATCCTAATCCTAAACCTAACCCTCACCCTCATAGTCACCCTAAACCTCAGCCTAACCCTGACCCTTATGCTCACCGTCACCCTCACCCTAACCCTAACAATAAGCCTAACCCTAACCCTAACCCAACCCTCACCCTAACCCTAATTCTAACCCTCACCCTAACCCTAAACCTAACCCTAACCCTAAACCTCACCTTCACCCTAACCCTAATACTAACCCTAACCCTCACACTCACCCTAACCTTAACCCAAACACTAACCCTCAACCTAACCCTCCCCATAACCCTAAGCCTAACCCTGAAACTGTCCCTCACCCTAAAGTTCTCCCTAACCCTTACCCTCACCCTGACCCTTACCCTCACCCTAAACCTAACCCTCCCACTAACCCTACCCCTCACCCTAACCCTAAACCTAAAACTAACCCTCACCCTCACCCTCACCCTAACCCTTATCCTCACCCTCACCCTAACCCTCACACTAACCCTAACCCTCACCCTAACCCTACCACTACCCCTCACCCTTACCCTCAACCTAACCCTAACCCCAACAATAACCCTCACACACCGTCACCCTAACACTCAACCTAACCCAAACCCTCACCCAAACCCTAACCTTCACACTCTCCCGAAACCTCACCCTCACTCTAATACTCATCCTCACCCTAAACATAACCCTAACCCTAACCCTCACCATAACCGTAACCCTAACCATCACTTTAATAGTAAACCTAAACCTCATCCTCACCCTCACCCTGACCTTATCCTCCCCCTAACCCTAACCCTCACACTAACCCTCACCCTAAACCTAACCCTAACCCTAGCACTCACCCTAACCCTCACCCAAACTCTAACCCTAACCCTTACCATCAACCTCACCCTAACCCTCACCATTACTTAACCCTCACCCTAATCCTAACCCTCACCCATACCCTAACCCTCACCCTCACCCTCACCCTAACCCTCACCATCAACCTACACATCACCCTAACCCTAAACCTCACCCTAACTCTAAACCTCACCTAATCCTCACTCTAAACATAACACTTACCTAACCGAAACCCTTCCGCTCACCCTGACCATAACCCTAACCCCAAACCTAGCCCTCACCCTAACCCTCACCCTCAACCTGACCGTCACCCTAATGCTCACCCTAACCCTAACCCTCACTCTAACCCTCACCCTAACCCTAACCCTAAAACTCACCCTAACCCTAACCCAAACACAAACCATCAACCTAACCCTAAACCTAACCCTAACCCTAACACTAACCCTCACACTAATCCTCACCCTTACACTCACGGTAACCCTAACCCTCACTGTCAACCAAACCCTCAACCTAACCCTGACCCTCACACTAGTTCTAACCCTAATCATAACCCTAATGCTCACACTAAACCTAACCCTCACTCTAACCCTAACCCTACCACTCACGCAAACCCTAACCTTAACCCCAACCCTATCCCGCAACATCACCCTAAACCTAACCCTCACCGACACACTAGCATTAACCCTAAACTTAATCCTAATCCTAACTCTCACCCTAAACCTAAACCTCACCCAAACCCTCAGCCTCAACCTCACCCTAACTCTCACACTAACCCTAACCCTAAAGCTAAACCTAACCCCAAACCTCACCCTAACCCTCACCCTCACACTAACCCTAACCCTCACCCTCACCCTAACCCTCAACCTAACCCTTAACCTCACCCTAACCCTAACCCTCACACTAAACCTACCCCTCATCCAAAACATAACCCTCACCCTAAACCTAACTCTTATCCTAACCCTAAACCTCACAATCACCCTCACCCTCAACTCACCCTAACCCTAAACCTAACAATCACCCTAAACCTAACCCTAACCCTAATGCTAATTCTAACCCTCACACTCACCCTAAACCTCACACTAACCCTTACTCTCACCATAAATCTAACCCTAACCCTAACCCTCACCCTGACCCTAACCCTCACCCTGACCCTAACCCTCACCCTGACGCTAATCCTAACCCAAAACTTCACCCTAACCCTCACCCTAAGCCTAACCAAAAACCTAACCTTAACCCTAACCCTTATCCTAAACCTCAGCCTAACCCTAACCGTATCCCTAACCATAACACTCACCCTAACGCTCACCCTAACTGTAACCGTACCCCTGAACCTAACCCTCATCCTAAACTTAACCCTAACCCAAATCCTCACACTGACCCTAACCATAACACTCACCCTAACCCTAAACCTCACCCTCACCCTCACCCTCATCCTCAGCCTAACCCTAACCCTAATTCTAACCCTAACCCTCACACTCATACTACCTCTAACCCTAAACCTAATCCTAACCCTCAACCTCTCCCTCACCCTCACCCTAACCCTAAACCTCACCCAAGATTTCAGACTAACCCTCTCCCTAACCGTCATTCTAACCCTAACCCTAAACCTAACCATAACCCTAAACCTCACCCAATACTTCATACTAACCCTCTCCCTAACCGTCATTCTAACCCTAACCCTAAACCTAACCATAACCCTAAACCTCACTCTCACCTTAACCCTATCCCTAACCCTTACTTTCACCACACTCACCAAAACCCTCACCCTGAATCTTTGCTTCACCCTAACCCTCATCCTAAACTTCACTCTATCCCTAACACTAACCCTAAGCCTCACCCTAACCCTAACCCTACCCCTCATCCTTAATCTCAACCTAACCCTAAACCTAACCCTAACAGTAACCTTAAACGTAACCCTAAGCCTCACTTGCACCCTAACACTCACTGTCACCCTTACCCTTACATTAAACCTAACCTTCACCCACACCCTACCCTTCAGTCTCACCCTCACCCTCACCCTCAGCCTAACACTCACCCTCAGCCTAACCCAAAGCCTAAGCCTAACCCTAACTCTAACCCTCACACTCACCCTCACCCTAACCCTAACTCTAAGCCTCAACGACACCCTCAACCTCACCCTAACCCTTACCATAACCCTAACCCTCACCCTAACCCTAATCATCACCCTATACCTAACCCTCACCCTAACCCTTACACTCAACCTAACACTAAGCGTAAACCTAACAATAAATCTCACACTAACCCTCACCCTATTCATCAACCTATACCTAACCCTCACCCTAGCCCTCATCCTAAGACTAATCCTATCCCCAACCCTCACCCTAAAGCTAACATTCAACCTAACCCTAACCCTCAACCTCATCTAACCCTCACCCTATCCCTAATCCTAACCCTCACCCTAACCTGCACCCTAACCCTAACCCTAACCTAACCCTAACACTCACCCTAACCCTCACCCTAAACCTAATGCTAACCCTTAACCTCACCCTAACTCTAACACTAACACTAACCCTCAACCTCACCCTAAACCTCAGCATAACCCTAACCCTCACCCCAACACTTACCCTCACCCTAACCCTCACCCTAACGCTAACCCTAACTCTAAACCTCACCTCACCCGCAAACTCAATTTAACCCTAACCCTAACACTACCAATAACCCTAACCCTAACCCTAAACCTAATCCTTACCCTAACCCACACACTCAACCTCACCTTCACCCTAAACCTAACCCTCGCCCTCTCCATAAGCCTAAACCTCAACCTAACCCTAACCCTCACACTCACCCTAAACCTCACCCTAAAACTTACCCTTACTGTAACCCTAACCCTAAACCTAAACCTAACCCTAATCCTCAGCTTAAACCTCACCCTAAACCCAACCTTAACGGTAACGCTCAAACTAACCCTGATCCTCACCCTAAACCTAACTCTACCCCTCATCCTAACCATCATCTTAACCCTCACCCTAATCCTCACACTAAACCTAAACCTCACCCGCACCCTAAACCTCACCCTCACCCTAACCCTAACCCTAACCCTAACCCTAAACCTCACCCTAACCCTCTCCTTAAACCTAACCCTAACCCTCACCCTCACCCTAACCTTTAACCTTACCATCACCCTAACCCTCACACTAACCCTAACCCTCACCCTAACCCTAACCCTAACCGTCACCCTCACCCTCACGCTCACCCTGAGCCTAACTTAAAACCTAACGCTACTCCTAACATTAACCCTCAACTTCACCCTCACACTAACCCTAACCCTAACCCTAAGCCCAACCCTCACACTCACCCTCACCCTCACCCTAAGCATCACTGTCAACCTCACACCCACCTCATGCTCAACCTCACCCTAACCTTAAACCTAACACTCACCCTAAACCTAACTCTCACCCTAACCATAAACCTCACAATCACCCTCACACTCACCTCACTGTAACCCTGAACCTAACCCTAACCCTCACCCTGAACCTCACCCTAACCTTAATGCTAAATCTAACCCTCACACTCACCCTAAAACTCACGCTAACCCTTATTCTCACCGTAAATCTAACCTTAAACCTAACACTCACCCTGACCCTAACCCTCAACCTGAACCTAACCATAACCCTAACCTTCACCCTAACCCTCACCCTAACCCTAACCCTAACCCTAAACCTCATCCTAAACCTCACCCTAACGCTAACCCTATCCCTAACCCTAACGCGAACCCTAACGCGAACCCTAACCGTAAACTTATCCCTCAATCTAACCCTCATTCTAAATTTAACCCTAACCCAAACCCTCCCCTTAACCCTAACCCTAACACTGACCCTAACCATAATCCTCACCCACACTCTCAGCCTCATCCTCAGCCTAAACCTAACCCTAACCCTAATCCTAACCCTAACCCTCACTCTCATCCTAACTCTAACCCTAACCCTAACCCTGACTCTCACCCTCACCCTCAGCCTCACCCTAAAACTTACCCTCACCCTAACCCGAACCCTAACTCTAAACCTCATCCTAACCCTCTCCATACCCCTCATCCTAACCCTAACCTTAATCCTTACTGTAACCCTAAACCTCACCATCACCCTCACCCTAACCCTAACCCTTACACTCACCCTAACCCTCACCGAAATCTTACCCTCACCCTAACCCTCATCCTAACCCTCACCCTATCCCTAACCCGAACCCTCAACCTAAACCTTACACTCACTCTAACACTTAGCCTAACCCTAAGCCTAAGCCTAACCCTAAACCTAAACCTCACAGTCACCCTCACCCTAACCCTAAACTTAAGGAAAACCCTCCCACTAACCCTCACAGTCACCCTCACAATAACCCTAGCCCTAAGGCTCACTCTCACCCTCAACCTCCCCCTAACCCTAATGCAAACACTCAAACCAACCCTCACCCTCACAATCACCCTAACCCTCACCCTCACCCTAAACATCACCCTAAACCTAACTCTCACCCTAATCCACACCATCACCCTAACCCTCACCCTAACCCTAACCCTCATCTTAACCCTAACCCTCACCCTCATCTAACCCTCACCCTAACCCTAACCCTAAAACTCACCCTAACCCTCAACCTCACCCTCACCCTAACCCTAACCCTCACACTAACCCTCACCCTTACACTAAACTTCACTCTTACCGTAAACCCTCAACCTCACCCTAACCCTCACCCTTCCCCTTATTCTTACCCTCACCCTAACCCTCACCCTAACCCTAACCCTCACCCTAATGTTACCCTAACCCTCACCCTACCCCTCATCCTATCCATAATGCTAACCATAAGACTCACCCTAACTCTCACCCTAACCCTTAACCTTACCCTAACCCTAACCCTGACACGAACCCTCTACCTCACCCTAAAACTCACCCTAACCCTAACCCTCACACTTACACTTACCCTCACCCTAACACTTACCCTCACCCTAACCCTCACCCTAACACTAACCCTCAGCCTCACCCTAAACCTCACCCTAACCGTAACCCTCACCCCAACACTTACCCTCACTCTAACGCTAATCCTAACGCTTAACCTCACCTCACCTGCAACCTCACCGTAACTGTAACCCTAAACCTAAAACTAACCATAACCATAACATTCACCCTAACCCTCACCCTAACTCTAACCCTAACCCTAACACTCACCCATACACTAACCCTCACCCTCACCCTCACCCTAAACCTTAACCTCATCCTATACATCACCCTAACCCTCACCCTCACACTAACCCTCAACCTAACCCTTACCCTCACCCTAACCTTAACCCTAAACCTAACCGTAACGCTCACACTAAACTTACCCTCTCCCTAAACCTAACCCTAACCCTCTCCCTAACCCTAACCCTAACCCTCACCCTAACCCTAGGCCTCACCCTAACTCTAACGTTAACCTAAACCTCACCTTCACCCTCACCCTCACCCTTACCCTAAACCTAAACGTCACCCTCACCCTCACCCTCACCCTCAGCCCAACTGTAAACCTAACCCTACTCCTAAACCTTACCCTCACCCTCACCCTCCCTCTAACCCTAACCCTAACCCTCAACCTCACCCTAAACCTAACCCTCACCCTAAACATAACCCTCACAATCACTCTCACCCTCACTTCATCCTAAACCTAAACATAAATCTAACCCTCACCCTAAACCTCACCCTAACCCTAATGCTAACTCTAACCCTCAGACTCACACTAATTCTGACCCTAACCCTAACCCTCACCCTAACCTTAAACATAACCCTAACCTTTCCCTAACCCTCATCCTCTCGCCCTCTCGCTAAACCTAATCCTAACCCTAACAATCACCCTCATCCTACCTCTAAACCTAACCCTAACCCTAAACCTCAACCTCACCCTCACCCTCACCCTAACCCTAACCCTCACCCTAACACTCATCCTAACCCCCTCCCTAACTCTAAACCTCACCTTAATCCTCACCGTCACCCTCACCCTCAACCTAACCCTAACCCTAACCCTAACCCTCACCCTAACCCTAACCCTAACACTAACCCTCATCCTAACCCTCTCTCTAACCCTAAACCTAACCCTAACCCTAAGCCTAACAGTAATCTTAAACCTCATCCTCACCCTAACCCTAACCCTAACCCTAACCCTCACACTCACCCTAACCCTCACCCTAAACCTTAACCTCACCATAACACTCATCCTAACCCTCACCCTAACCCTCAAACTAACCCTAACCCTCACCCTAACCCTAACTCTTCCCCGCATCCTAACTCTCAACCTAACCCGAAACCTAAACATGAGGCTGACCTTAACCCTAAACTTAACCCTCACCTTCACCCTAAAACTCACTGTCACCCTAATCCTTACATTAAACCTAACCCTCACCCACACCCTAACTCTCAGTCTTACCCTCACCCTCACCGTCAGTCTAAACCTAAGCCTAAGCCTAACCCTAAACCTCACACTCACCCTCACCCTAACCCTAACCCTAACACTCACACTCACACTCACCCTCAGCCTAACCCTAACCCTAATCCTCACCGTCACCCTCAACCTCACCCTAACCCTCACCCTAACCCTAAGCCTCACCCTAACCCTAACCCTCACCCTAAACCTAACCCACAACCTACGCCTTACACTCACCCTAACACTAAGCCTAACCCTAACACTCTCACACTAACCCTCACCCTATCCCTTACCCTAACCCTCAAACTCACCCTAACCCTAACCTTACCCCATATCCTAACTCTCAACCTAACCCTAACCCTAACACTGACGTTAAAACTAACCCTAACCTTAACCCTCACCCATACCCTAGCACACGTTGTCACTATAACCTTTACATTGTACCTAAACCTCACCCACACCCTCAACCTGAGTCTCAACCTAACCCTATCTGAACCCTTCAAACCAAACCTCACCCTCACATTAACCCTCAGCCCCACCGTAAACATTACCCTAACCCTAACCCTCACCCTAATCCTCACCCTAACCCTAACCCTCACCCTAACCCTAACCCTCAACCTAACACTAAGCCTACCGTAACACTAATCATCACACTAACACTAGACCTCAACCTAAACCTAAAACTCACCCTCACCCTAACCCTAACCCTAACCCTCACCCTCACCCTAGCACTCACACTAACCCTAATCCTAAACCTAACCCTCACCCTAAACCAAACCCTCAACCTAACCCTAACCCTGACCCTCATCTAACCCTCACCCTAACCCTAACCCTAAACCTCACCCTAACCTTCACACTCACCCTCAACCTAACCCTCACCCTCAGCCTAACCTTCACCCTTACCGTAACCCTCAACCTCACCCTAAACCTCACCCTTCCCCTTATTCTTACCCTCAACCTAACCCTCACCCTAACCCTAACCCTCATCCTTACCTAACCCTAACCTTCACCTTAACCTTAATGGTCACCCTAACTCTCACCTTCACTCTAACCCTCACCCTAACCATTAATCTCACCCTAACCATAACCCTAACAATAACCCTCAACCTCACCCTAAACTTCACCCTAACCCTAAATCTCACCCTAAAACTTACCCTCACCCTAAACCTCACCCTAACGCTAACCCTAATACTAAACCTCACCTCACCCGCAACCTCTCCGTAAACGTAACCTTAACCCAAACACTAACAATAACCCTAACCCTAACCCTAAACCTAATCTTTACCCTAACCTACAACCTCATGCTAACCTCCACACTAAACCTAACCCTAAACCTCTTCCTAACCCTAACCCTCACCCTAATCCTAACCCTCACACTCACCCTAACCCTCACCCTAAAATTTACCCTCAGCCTAACCGACACCCTCACCCTAAACCTAACCCTAAACCTCACCTTTACCCTCACCCTAACTCTAACCCTACCCCTCATCCTAACCCTAATCCTAACCCTAATGATCACCCTCACCCTAACCCTAAACCTAACCCTAAACCTCACCCGCACCCTAGAAATCACCATCACACTCAGCCTCACCCTAACCCTCACCCTCACCCTAACCATCACCCTATCCCTAACCCTCACCCTAACAATAGCCTAACACTCAACTTAACCCTAATTTTCACCCTCACCCTCAGCCTCAGCTTAACCCTAACCCTAATCTTAACTCTAACCCTCACCCTCACTCTAATCCTCACCCTAACCAGAACCCTAACGCTCACACTTACCCTAACCCTAATCATCACACTCACCCTCACCCTCAGCTTCAACCTAAGCCTAACAATAACACGAACCATAACCCTCACACTCACCCTCACACTAAACCTAATCCTAACCATAAACCTAACCCTCACCCTCATTCTAACCCTAACCCAAACCCTCAACCGAACCCTCTCCTTCACCCTCACCCTAACCTTCACCCTCACCCTAAACATCACCCTAAACTTAACCCTCCCCCTAAACCTATCCCTCACACTAACCCTAACCCTCACCCTAACCCTAACTCTCAAAATAATCCTTACCCTCACCCTAACACTAAGCCTAACCCTAACACTAACTCTCACAGTAACACTAAACCTCACCCTAACCCTAAACCTAACCCAAAACCTCACCCTAACCCTAACCCTCACCCTAACCCTAACCATCACCGTCACCCGAGCCTTCACCCTAACCATAATCCTAACCCTAAACCTCACCCTAAACCTAACCCTCACCTTCACCTTAACCCTAAGCCTCACCCTCATCTCACCCTCACCCTAACCCTAACCATAACCCTCACCCTCACCCTAAATATAACCCTCACCCTAACACTCAACCTCACCCTATCCTTCACCCTTAACGTAACCGTCACGTCACCCTAACCCTCACCCTAACCCTAACCCTCACCGTAACCCTAATGCTAACCCTAACCCTCACCTCACCCTAACCCTCACCCTTACCCTTAACCTCACCCTAAGCCTAACCCTAACACTAACCTTCAACATCACTCTAAATCTCACACTAACCCTAACCATTACCCGAAAACTTACCCTCAACCTAACACTTAACCTCACCCTAACCCTCACCCTAACGCTTACACTAACTCTAAAATTCACCCTCACCCTCACCCTCACCGTAACCGTAACCCTAGCCCTAACAATAATCCTAACCCTAAACCTAAACCTATTCCTTACCCTAATCCACACCCTCACCTGCACCTTCACCCTAAACCTAACCCTAACCCTCTCCCTAACCCTATACCTCACCCTAAACCTAATCCTCACCCTCAACCTAACCCTCACCCTAAAACTTACCCTCACGCTAACACTCATCCTAACTCTAAACCTAACCCTAACCCTCACCTTAACCCTCATCCTAACACTAAACCTAATGCTAACGCTCAAACTAACCCTAACCCTAATCCTAACCCTAACCCTAACCCTCATCCTAACCATAAACCTAACCCTCACCCAGCCCTAAACATAGACCTAAACCTCACCCGCAACCTAACACTCACGCTCACCCTCAGACTCACCCTAACCATCACCCTATCCCTAGCCCTCACCCTAACCGTAAGCCTAACACTCACCCTCACCCATACCCTTACCCTCACACTCTCCTGAACCCTAACCCTCACTCTAACACTCAAACTCATCCTCACCCTAACCCTTACCCTAACCCTAGCCCTATCAGTCACCCTCACCCTCTCCCTCAGCCTAACTCTAAACCTAACAGTACTCCTAACCCTAAACCTCACCCAAACCCTCAGCTTAACCCTAAACCTAACCCTCACCGTCACCCTAACCCTAAACCTCACTGACACCCTACCATTCACCCTAACCCTAATCCTAACCCTACCCCTCACTCTAACCCTAACCCTCACCCTAACCCTCACCCTAAACCTCACCCTCACCCTCACCCTAACCCTCACCCTCACCCTAACCCTAACCGTAAGCCTAACTCTAAACCTAGCCCAAACCCTCAACTTAACCCTGACCCTAACCCTCACCCTCACCCTTACCTTTAACCTAACCCTCAACCTAACACTCACACTAACCCTAAAACTCACCCTAACCCTAACCCTCACCGTAACCCTCACCCTCACCCTAGACTCACCCTAACCCTAAAACTAACCCTAACCCTCAACCTAACCCTAACCCTCACCCTCATCTAACCCTCACACTAACCCAAATCCTAACACTCACCCTCACCCTATCCCTAACCCTAACGCTAAACCTCACCTCACCCACAACCTCAACTTAACCGTAACCCTAACCCTATCAATAACCCTCACCCTAACCCTAACCCTTATCCTAACCCTCACCCTCACCCTAACCCTCAACCTCACGCTCACCCTAACCGTAACCCTAACCCTAAACCTCACCCTAACCCTCACTCTAACCCTAACCCTAACCCTCACCCTCACCTTAGCCTTTAAACTTACCCTCCCCCTAACCCTCACACTAATCCTAACCCTCACCCTAACCCTAACCCTAACCGTCACCCTCAACCTCACGCTCACCCTCAGCCTAACTTTAAACTTAATGCTACTCCTAACACTAACCCTCAACTTCACCTCCACACTAACCCTAACCCTAACCCTAAGCCCAACTCTCACACTCACCTTCACCCTCACCCTAAGCCTTACTGTCAACCTCATGCTCACCCTCACCCTAATCCTAACCCTAACCCCCACCCTTAACCTAACCCTCACCCTAAACCTAATGCAAACTTTAACCCTCACACTCACCCTAAACCTCACGCTAACCCTTACTCTCACCGTAAATCTAACCCTAACCTAACACTCACCCTGACCCTAACCCTCACCCTACACCTAACCGTAACCCTAACCTTCCCCCAACCCTCACCCTAACCGTAACTTTAACCCTAACATTAATCCTCATCCTAAACCTCACCCTAAACCTAACCCTTTCCCTAACACTAACGCTAACCCTAATGCTCACCCTAACCATAAACGTACCTGTCAACCTAACCCTCATCCTAAACTTAACCCTAACACAAACCCTCACCTTAACCCAAAATCTAACACTCACCCTAACCCTAATCCTCACCCACACTCTCACTCTCATCCTCAGCGTAAACCTAACCCTAACCCTAATCCTAACCCTAAAACTCACCCTCATCCTAACTCTAAACCTAACCCTATCCCTGACTCTCACCCTCACCCTCACCCTCACGCTAACCCTTACCCTCACCCTAAACTGAACTCTCACTCTAAACCTCATCCTAACCCTCTCCATAACCCTCATCCTAACCCTAAAACTAACCCTTACCGTAACCCTAAACCTCACCCTCATCCTAACCCTAACCCTAAACTTAACCCTCACACTCACCCTAACCCTCACCCTAAACCTTACCCTCACCCTAACCCTCATCCTAACCCTCACCCTATCCCTAACCCTAACCCTCAACCTAACCCTTACACTCACTCTAACACTAAGCCTAACGCTAACACTAACTCTCACACTAAACCTCACCCTAAACATCACTCTATCATTAACCCTATCCTTAACCCTCACCATAACCCTAACTCTCACCCTCACCCTCACCCTCAACCTAATCATAAGCATAAGCCTAATTCTAAACCTAACCCTCACAGTCATCCTGAACCTAACCCTAACACTAAGGCTCACCCTCACCCTCAACCTCACCCTAACCCTAACACAAACCCTCAAATCAACCCTCACTCTCACCCTCACCCTAACACTCACCCTCAACCCTAAACATCACCCTAAACCAAACCCTCCCCCTAATCCTCACCATCACCCTAACCCTCACCCTAACCCTAACCCTCATCCTAACCCTAACCCTCACCCTTATCTAACCCTCACCCTAACCCTAACCCTAAACTTCACCCTAAACCTCAATCTCACCCTCACCCTAACCCTAACCCTCACACTAACGCTCACCTTATCCTAAACTTCACTCTTACCGTAAACCGTCAACCTCACCCTAACCCTCACCCTTCCCCTTATTCTTACCCTCACGCTAACCCTAACCCTCACCCTAACGTAACCCTAACCCACATCCTAAACATAATGCTAACCATAACCCTCACCCTAACTCTCACCCTAACCCTTAACCTTACCCTGACACGAGCCCTCTAACTCAACCTACACCTCATCCTAAACCTAACCCTCACACTTACACTTAACCTCACCCTAACACTTACCCTCACCCTAACCCTCACCCTAACACTAACCCTCAGCCTCACGCTAAACCTCTCTGTAACCGTAACCCTCACCCCAACTCTAACCCTCAACCTACGCTCAACCTAACAATAACCCTAAAGCTTAACCTCACCTCACCTGCAACCTCACCGTAACTGTAACCCTAACCCAAACCCTAACCCTAAACCTAACTATAAACCTACCCCTCAACCTAACCCTCACCCTAACTCTAACCCTAACCCTAACCCTCAACCATACCCTAACCCTCACCCTCACCCTCACCCTAACCTCACCCTAACCCTAAGCCTATCACTCACCCTAACACTTACCCTCACCCTAACCTTCACCCTCACCTAATCCTATCCCTAACAATAAACCTTAACTAACCGAAAACCTCATCCTCACACTCAACCTCACCGTCACCCTAAACCTAAACCTCACCCTGACCGTCACTCTAACCCTCACCCTAACACTAACCCTCACTCTAACCCTCACCCTCACCATTAACCTAAACCAAACCCTAGCCCTCACCCTAACCATAACCCTAACGCTCACCCTCACCCTGACCATCAACCTAACCCTCACGCTAACCCTAACCCTCACTCTAACCCTCAACCTCACAAAAACTCTAACCCTAAACTCACCCTAATCCTTACCCTCAGCCTAACCCTAACCAAAAACCTAACACTCCACCTCACCCTCACCATTACCCAAACCCAACCCTAACACTAATACTAACCCTAACCCTCACCCTCACACTATCCCTCAACCTAACCCTTACCCTCACCCTAACCCTAAACCTAAACCTAACCCTAACCCTCACACTAAACCTACCCTTACCCTAAACCTAACCCTAACCCTCTCGCTAACCCTATCCCTAACCCTAACCCTCACCCTAACCCTAGGTCTCATCCTATCTCTAAACTTAACCCTAAACCGCACCTTCATCCTTACCCTCACCATAACCCTAAACCTAACCCTAACCATGAGCTTAACCCTAACCCTCACCCTCACCCTCACCCTCACCCTAATCCTAACACTAGTTCTAAACCTAGACCTCACCCTCACTCTAACACTCAACTTAACCTTTACGTAACCCTAACCCTAACCATAACCCTCACACTAACCCTAACCCACATCCTCACCCTAAACCTAACCCAAACCATAAACCTTACCCTCACAGTCACCCTAACCCTAACCCTAACCCTAACAAAAACCTAATCCTAACCCTAAACCTAACCCTCAACCTAAACCTAAATGTAACCCTCAAACTAACCCTAAACTTAACCCTAACCCTAACCCTCAGCCTCACCCTAACCCTAACTCAAATTTTAACGCTCACACTAACCCTCGCCATAACACTCTCCGTAACCCTCAGCCTCAATCTCACCCTAACCCTCACCCTAACCCTTACCCTCACCCTAATCCAAAACGTAACAGTAACTCTGACCCTCACCCTAACCCTCACCCTAACCCTTAACCTCACCCTAACCCTAACCCTCAAATGAAACCTAACCCTCACTCTAACCCTAAGCCTAACTCTCACCCAAACCCTCACCTTAATCCTAACCATAAACCACACCGTCACTCTAACCCTAACCCTCACCGACACCCTAGACCTCACCCTAACCCTAATCCTAACCCTAACCCTCACCGTAAACCTAACCCTCAACCTAAACCTGACACTAAACCTAACCCTCAACCTCACCCTAATCCTCACCCTAACCCTAACCCTACGCCTAACCCTCATCCTAACCCTCACCTAACCGTTAACCTCACCCTCACCCTAACCCTCACACTAACCCTAACCCTCACCCTAACCCTAACAATAACCGTCACCCTCACCCTCACCCTCACCCTCAGCCTAACTCTAAACCTAACCCTACTCCTAAACCTTACCCTCACCCTAAACCTCACAATAATCCTCACCTCACTTCATCTTAAACCTAAACATAACCCTAACCCTCACCCTAAACCTCAACCTAACCCTAATGCTAACTCTAACCCTCACACTCACCCTAACCCTCAAACTGACCCTAACCCCCACCATAACCTTAATCCTAACCCTAAACTTTACCCGAACCCTCATCCTAACCCTCTCGCTAACCCTAATCCTAACCCTAACAATCACCCTCATCTTACCTCTAAACCTAAACATAAACCTAACCCTCAACATCACCCTCACCCTGACCCTAACCCTAAGCCTCATCCTTACCCTAAACCTCACCATAGCCCTCATCCTAACCCTCTCCCTAACCCTAACCCTAACCCTAACCCTAAGCCTAACAGTAAACCTAAACCTCATCCTCACTCTAACCCTAACCCTAAACCTAACGCTCACACTCACCCTAACCCTCACCCTAAAACTTACCCTCACCCTAACCCTCATCCTAAACTTCACCCTATACCTAACCCTAACCATCAAAATAACCCTAAACCTCACCCTAACACTAACCCTACCCCTCATCCTAACACTCAGCCTAACCCTAAACCTAAACATGGGGCTAACCCTAACCCTAAACTTAACCCTCATCCCCACTCTAAAACTCACTGTCACCCTAATCCTTACATTAAACCTAACCCTCACCCATACCGTAACCTTCAGTCTTACCCTCATCCTCACCCTCAGCATAAACCTAAGCCTAAGCCTAACCCTAACCCTAACCCTCACACTCACCCTCACCCTAAACCTAACCCTAAGCCTCACCGTCACCCTCAACCTCACCCTAACCCTAACACTATCCCTATCCCTAACCCTAAGCCTCAGCCTAACCCTAAAACCTCAACCTACGCCTTACACTCACCCTGACACTAAGCCTAACCCTAACACTCTCACACTAACCCTCTCCCTATCCCTAAACCAAACCCTCAAACTAACCCTAACCCTCACCCTAACCCTCACCCTACCCCTCATCCTAACTCTCAACCTAAATCTAAACCTAACCCTGACCCTAACACTAACCCTAACCCTAACCCTCACCCGCACCCTAACATTCGCTGTCACCCTAACCCTTACATTAAACCTAAACCTCACCCACAACCTCAACCTCAGTCTCAACCTAACCCTAACCGAAACCTTCAAACCAAACCTCACCCTCACCCTAACCCTCACCCCCACCCTAAACATCACCCTAAACCTAACCCTCAACCTAACCCTAAACGTCAACCTACACCTAACCCTCACCCTAACACTAAAACCAACCCTATCACTAACCCTCAAACTAACCCAAGACCTAACCCTAAACCTAACCCTCACCCTCACTCTATCCCTAACCCTAACCCTCACCCTCACCCTAGCCCTCACCCTAACCCTAATCCTAAACCTAACCTTAACCCTCACCCACAGCCTAAACTTCACTCTTACCGTAACCCTCAACCTCACCCTAAACCTCACCCTTCCCCTTATTCTTACCCTCAACCTAACCCTCACCCTAACCCTATCCCTCACCCTTACCTAACCCTAAACCTCACGCTAACCATAATGGTAACCCTAACTCTCACCCTCACCCTAACCCTCACCCTAACCCTTAACCTCACCCTAACCATAACCCTAACAATATCCCTCAACCTCACCCTAAACTTCACCCTAACCCTAACTCTCACCCTAACACTTACCCTCACCCTAACCTTCACCCTAACGCTAACCCTAACCCTAAACCTCACCTCACCCGCAACCTCAAAGTAACCTTAACCCTAACCCAAACCCTAACAATAACCTTAACCCTAACTCTAAACCTAAACTTTACCTAACCGTCACCGACACCCCTGCCCTCACCCTCACCCTAACCATAATCCTACCCTAAACCTTACCCTAATCCTCACCCTCAACCTAACCCTCACCCTAATCCTCACCCTAACCCACACCCTAACCCTAACCCTCAAACTCATCCTAACACTCACCCTAACCCTAACCCTAACCCTCACCCTCACCCTAACCCTCACCCTAACCCTTAACATCACCCTCATCCTAACACTCACACTAACCCTAACGCTCACCCTAACCCTTACCCTAAACGTCACACTCACCCTCACCCTCACCCTCAGCCTCACTCTAAATCTAACACTACTCCTAACACTAACCCTCAACCTCACCCTCACACTAACCCTAACCATAAACCGTAACCATAAACCCTAAGCCTAACCCTCACACTCACCCTCACCCTCACCCTAACCCTCACCCTAACCCTCACCCTCACCCTAACCTTAAACCTAACCCTAACCCTCACCCTAAACCTAACCCTCACCCTAAACCTAAATCTCACAATCACCCTCACCCTCACCTCACCCTAAACCTAAACCTCACCCTAAACCTAAACGTCACAATCACCCTCACCCTCACCTCACCCTAAACCTAAACCTAATCCTAACCCTCACCCTAAACCTCAACCTAACCCTAATGCTAACTCTAACCCTGAGACTCACCCTAATCCTCACCCTGACCCTAAATCTCACCCTAAACTTAACCCTAACCCTAACCTTTACCCTAACCCTCAACCTAAATTTCTCCCTAACCCTAATCCTAACCCTAACAATCAAACTCATCCTACCTCTAACCCTAACCCTAACTCTAACCCTCAAACTCACCCTCACCCTCACCTTAACCCTAACCCTCATCCTTACCCTAACCCTACCCCTCATCCTAACTCTCAACCTAACCCTAAACCTAAACATGGCCCTACCCTAACCCTAACCTTATCCCTCACCCCCACCCTAAAACTCACTCTCACCCTAACCCTTACATTAAACCTAACCCTTACCCACACCCTACCCTCAGTCTTACCCTCACAATCACCCTCAGCCTAAACCTAAGCCTAAGCCTAACACTAACCCTAAACCTCAAACTCACCCTCACCCTCACCCTAACCCTAACACTAAGCCTCACCGTCACCCTCAACCTCACGCTAACCCTTACCCTAACCCTAACCCTCACCCTCACCCTAACCCTAACCCTAAACCTAACCCTAACCCTCAACCTACGCCTTACACTCACCCTAACACTAAGCCTAAATTTAACATTCTCACACTAACCCTCACCCTAAACCTAACCCTAACCCTCAAATTAACCCTAACCCTGACACTAACCCTAACCCTACCCCTCACCCTAACTCTCAACCAAACCCTAAACCTAACCCTGACCCTGACCCTGACCCTAACCCTAACCCTAACCCTCGCTGTCACACTAACCCTTACATTAAACCTAAAGCTCACCCACACCCTCAAACTCAGTCTCAACCTAACCCTAACCGAAACCTTCAAACCAATCCTCACCCTCACCCTAACCCTCACCCCTACCCTAAACATCATCCAAACCCTAAACCTCATCCTAATCCTCACCCTAAACCTAACCCTCACCCTAACCCTAACCCTAACACTAAGCCTAACCCCTAACACTAACCCTCACAGTAACCCTAGACCTCACCCTAAACCTAACCCTCACCCTAACCCTAACCCTAAACCTCACCCTCACCCTAGCCCTCACCCTAACCCTAATCCTAAATCTAACCCACAACGTCACCCTAACCCTCACCCTTCCCCTTATTCTTACCCTCAACCTAACCCTCACCCTAACCCTAACCCTCACCCTTAACTAACCCTAACTCTCACCCTCACCCTAACCCTCACCCTAACCCTTAACTTTACCCTAACCATAACCCTAACAATTACCCTCAGTCTCACCCTAAACTTCACCCTAACCCTAACTCTCACCCTAACGCTTACCCTCACCCTAACCCTCACCCTAACGCTAACCCTAACCCTAAACCTCACCTCACCCGCAACCTCACCATAACCATAATACGAACCCAAACCCTAACAATAACCCTAACCCTAACCCTAAACCTAATCTTTACCCTAACCCACAACCTCACCTTCACCTTCATCCTAAACCTAACCTAACCCTCTACCTTACCCTAACCCTCAACCTAACCCTAACCCTCACACTCAACCAAACCCTCACCCTAAAATTTACCCTCACCCAAACCCTCAACCAAACCCTAAATCTAACCCTAACCCTCACCTTTACCCTCACCCTAACCCTAACCCTAATGCTAACCCTCAAACTAACCCTAACCCTCACCCTCACCCTAACCCTACTCCTCATCTTAACCCTAATCCTAACCCTAACAATCACCCTCACCCTAACCCTAAATCTAACCCTAAACCTCACCCACACCCTAACAATCACCATCACCCTCACCCTCACCCTAACCCTCACCCTCACCCTAGCCATCACCCTATCCCTAACCCTCACCCTAACCCTAAGCCTAACACTCAACTTAAACCTAAACTTCACCCTCACCCTCACCCTCAGCCTAACCCCAACCCTAATCCTATCCCTAACCCTCAACCACACCCTAACCCTCACCCTAACCCTAACCCTCACCCTTCCCTAAACCTAACCCTCACGATGACCATAAAGGTAACCCTAAATCTCACCCTCACCCTTACCATCAACCTAACCCTTAATCTCACCCTCACCATAACCTTAACAATAACCCTCAACTTCACCCTCAACGTCACCCTAACCCTAACTCTCACCCTAACACTTTCCCTCACCCTAACCTTCACCCTAATACTAAACCTAACAGTAAACCTCACCTCACCCGCAACATCACCATAACCGTACCCCTAACCCAAAACCTAACAATAACCTTAACACTAACCCTAAACCTAATCTTTACCCTAACCCACAAACTCACCCTCACCTGCACCCTAAATATAACCATAACCCTCTCCCTAACCCTAACCCTCACCCTAACCCTAACCCTAACATTCACCCTAACTATCACCCTAAAATTTACCCTCAACCTAACCATCACCCTAACCCTAAACCTAACACTAACCCTCACCTTTACCCTCACCCTAACCCTAACCTTACCCCTCATCCTAACCCTAATCCTAACCCTAACAATCACCCTCACCCTAAACCTAAACCTAACCCTTAACCTCACCCGCACACTAAAAATCACCATCACACTCAACTTCACCCTAACACTCACCCTCACCCTAACTATCACCCTACCCCTAACCCTCACCCTAACAATAGCCTAACACTCAACTTAACACTAATCTTCACCCTCACCCTCACCCTCAGCCTAATCCTAACCCTAACCCTTGCCCGCACCCTAACCCTCACCCTAACCCGAACCCTAACGCTCACACTTACCCTAACCCTAACCCTCATACTCACCCTCAACCTCAGCTTAAACCTAAGCCTAACAATAACACGAACCATAACCCTCACACTCACCCTCATCCTAATCCTAACCCTAAACCTAAACCTAACCCTCACCTCACCGTCCTCCTCACCCTAAACCCATCCCAAACCCTCAAACGAACCCTCTCGCTCACCCTAACCCTAACATTCACCCTCAACCTAAACATCACCCTAACACTAAACCTCACCATAACCCTAACCCTCACACTAACCCTGACCCTCTCCCTAACCCTAATTTTCAACCTAAGCCTTACCGTCACCCTAACACTAAGCCTAACCCTAAAACTAACCCTCACAGTAACCCTAAACCTCACCCTACCCATAACCCTCACCCTAACCCTAACCATCTCCGTCAGCCGAGCCCTCACCCTAACCCTAACCCTAACCCTAACCCTCACCCTAAATCTAACGATCACCTTCACCCTAACACTATCCCTCACCCTCATCTCCCCCTCACCCTAACCCTAACCATAACCCTCACCCTCACCCTTAACCTAACCCTGAAACTCACCCTAACCTTCACCCTTAACGTAACCCTCAAACTCACCCTTACCCTCACCCTCACCCTAACCCTAATCCTAAACCTAACCCTAACACTAACCCTCACCCTAACCCTCGCCCTAACCCTAAATCTAACCCTAAACCTCACCCTCACCCTAACCCTAATCCTCACCTTAACCCTAAACCTCAACCTAACCCTAACCCTAACCCTCACCCTCACCCTCACCCTCACCCTCACCATAACTCTAACCCTAACCTTAAAAAAATCACTAATCCTAACCCTAAACCTAACCCTAACCCTAATCCTAACCCTAACCCTCACCCTCAGCCTCACCATCACTGCAATGGTAACCTTAACCATAACACTAACAAAAACCCTAACCCTAATCCTAAACCTCACCCTCACCCTAATCCTAATCCTAACCCTAACCCTCACCCTAACCCTAACCCTCACCCTCACCATAATCCTAACCCAAATCCTAAACCTCACCCTAACCCCAATCCTCACCCTCACCCTAACCATAACCCTCACACCTACCTTCACCCTCAACGTAACCCTAAGCCTAAGCCTAAACCTAACCCTCACACTCAACCTCACCCTAACCCTAATCCTAACCCTAAGACTATCCCAAAACCTCAACCTAACCCTCACCCTCACCCTAAGACTAACACTAACCCTAACACTACCTCTCACCCTAACCCTCACCATCAACCTAATTCTAACTCTCAACCTCACCCTCAACCTAACCCTAACCCTAAACCTCACCGTAAACCTCACCCTAACCCTAACCCTCACCCTCACCCTCACTGTAAATCTAAACCTATCCCTCTAAATAATACTAACCCTATCCCTAACCTTGAATCTAAACCTAAAAATAAACCTCACCCTCAGCCTCAACCTCACTGCAAACATAACTGTAACCATAACACTAACAATAACCCTAACCCTCAATCTCACCCTAAAACTCACCCTAACACTAATCCTCAATCTTACCCTCACCCTCACCCTACCACTAACCCTAACCCTCTCCCTAACCCTAACCCTAACACTCACATTTACCGTAATCCTCACTCTCAGCCTAACCCTCAACTGTACCATTACTGTCACCCTCACCCTAACCCTCACACTAACTCTCACCGTCATGCTAAACCTCTCCCTGACAGTAACCCTAAGCCTCACCCTAACGCTAACCTTCACCCACACCATAATTTTGACACTAACCCTCACACTAACCCTCACCCTAACCCTAACACTAACCCTAACCCTCACCCTAACCCTAAACCTCACCATAAGCCCAATTCTATCCCTAGACCTCACCCTCACCCTAACCCTAACCCTAACACTAAACCTCATCATACCCCTAACCCTAACCCTCAACCTAACCCTAACCCTGAACCTCACCCACACCCTCAGCCTAAACCTAGGGCTAACCCTATCACTCACCCTAATCTTCACACTCACCCTAACCGTAATTCTAAACCTCACCCTCACCCTAGCCCTCACCCTAACCCTAACCCAAATCCTCACCCTAAACCTCACATTAACCCTAAAATTAATCCTCAATCTAAACCACACCCACACCCTAACCCTAACCCTAACCCTCACCCTATCCCTAAACCTCGCATTTAACTTAATCCTTACTCTCAGCCTAACCCTCAACTTTACCCTTACTCTCACCCTCACCCTAACCCTCACACTAAACCTAACCCACATCCTAACCTTCACCCTGACCGTAACCCTAAGCATCACCCTAACCCTAAACCTCACCCACACCCTAATTTTAACACTAACCCGCACCCTGACCCTCACCGTAACCCTTACTCTAATCCTAACTCTAAAACTAAACCTCACCCTAACCCTAACCCTAACCCTCATCCTAAACCTAACCCTCGCCCTCACCCTCACCTTCAGCCTAAACCTAAGGCTAACACTAACAAAAACCCTAACCCTCACACTCACCCTCACCCTAACCCTAACCTTCACCCTCACCCTCACTCTCAGGCTAACCTAAGCCTAACCCTTAACCTAACCCTCACACTCAACCTAACCCTACCCTAATCCTAATCCTAACCATCACCATAAACCTCACCCTAAGCCTAACACTCACTCTAACCCTAACCCTAACACTAATCCTAACCTTCAACCTAAGCCTAACTCTAACAATAAACCTCACCCTCAAGCTAACCCTAATCCTAAACCTAACACTAACCCTATCAGTAAACCTCACCCTCACCCTAGTCCTCACTCTAAACCTAATCCTAAACCTAACCTTCGTCCTATCCCTTACACTAACTCTAATCCTAACCCTCACCCGAACCCTAACCCTCACACTCAACCTCACCATCAGCCTAACCCTAAGCCTAAACCTAAACCTAACCCTAACCCACACACTCACCCCCACCCTAACCCTAATCCTAATCCTAATCCTAACAATAACCCTAACCCTAAAGCTAACCCTCACCCTAAACATAACCCTCAAACTAACCCTAACTCTCACCCTAATACTTACCCTCACCGTAACACTAACCCTAACCCTAACACTAACCCTCACATTGACCCTAACCCTCACCCTAAACCTAAACCTCACCGTAACTCTAAACCTCACCCTCACCCAAGCCCTCACCCTAACCCTAATTCTAACCCTAACCCTCAAACTAACCCTAACCCTCATCCTCACCCTAAACCTCACACTAACCCTAACCCTAATCCTCAATCTAACCCTCACCCTAATCCTAACCCGAACCCTTAACGTAACCCACAGGCTAAGCCTAACCCTCAACCTTACTTTAACCCTCACCCTCAGCCTAACCCTCACCTTTACCCTTATCATCAACCTCACCCTAACTCTCAACCTTACCCTAACCCTCACCCTCACCCTCAGCGTAACACTAACCCTATCACTATTCCTAACCCTAAACCTCACCCTCACCCAAACTGTCTCCCTAATTCTTACCCTCACACTAATCCTAACTGTAACCCTAACCCTAACTCTCACACTAAACTTAACCCTTACCCTAACCGTAACCCTACCCTTACCCTAACCCTCACCTTAACCCTAAATCTGACCCTCACCCTAAACCTCACCCTAAATCTCACCGTGACCCTAAACCTGACCCTAACCCTAATAATAACCCTAACCCTCACCCGAAACCTAACCCTCACCCGAACCCTAATCCTAAACGTAACCCTCAGCCTAAAACTCTCCCTAACCCTAAGCATAACCCTAACCCTAAACCTCACCCTAACCCTCACCTTAACCCAAACCCTAACCCTAACCCTCAGCCTCAGCCTCACCCTCACCCTAACCCTTAACCTCGTCCTCACCCTAAACCTGACACTTAACTGAACCCTCACCGTAACTCTAACCCTAACCGTCACCCTCACCATCACCCTCCTGCTAACTCTAACCTTCACCCTCACCCTAACCCTTAAAACTCACCCTAATCCTCACCCTGAACCTCACTTTCAACTGCACCCTCACCCTATCCCTAACCCTAACCCTCACCCTAACCCTCACTCTCACCCGCACCCTCACCCTATCCCTAACCCTAACCCTCACCCTAACCCTCACCCTAAACCTAATGCTAACTCTAACACTCACCCCAAGCCTCATGCTATCACTTACCCACACCACAAACCTAACCCTAACCTTAACCCTCACCTTCACCCTTAACCTCACCCTAAACCTCAACCTAATCCTAACCCTCCCCCTCACCCTAACCCTAAACCTAACCTCATCTAAACCTAACCCTAACATTCAACCTCACCCTAACCCTCACCATCACCCGACCCCTCACCTTAACCCTAACCCTCACACACACACTAAACTTCAAGCTCACCCTCACCCTAGCCCTCAACTAATCCTCACCTTACCCTAACCATTACCTAAACAAGACCCTCCAACTCACCCTCACCTTCACCCTAAACCTCACCCTCAACCTAGGCCTCACCCTCAGCCTATTTCTAACCCTATCCCTAATCCTAACCCTAACCCATAACCTAAACCTCACCATAACCCTTACCCTCACCTTCACCGTAACCCTCACACTAAACCTAACCCTCACCCTAAACTTAACCCTACCCCTCACCCTAACCCTAACACTAAACTTAATCCTAACCCTAAACCTCACCCTCACGCTAGCCCTCACACTAACCCTAATTCTAACCCTAACCCTCACCCTAAACTTCAACCACACCCTAAACCTCACACTAACCCTAACCCTATTATTCAGTCTATCACTAACCCTAACCCTTACCCTAAACCTGAACCTCAGCATAACCCTCACCTTTACTCTTACCGTCACGCTCATAATAACACTCACCCTAACCCGAACCCACATCCTAACCCTCACTCTAAACCTAACCCTATCCATCACCATAACCCTAACCCTCATGCTCACAATCACCCTAAGCCTAAAGCCTATTCATAAGCCTAACCCTGACCCTAAACCTCACCCTCAACCTTGCCCTCACCCTAACCCTAATCCTACCCCTAACCCTCTTCATAACCCTAAGGCTAAGTAGCACCCTAAGCCTAATCCTCATCCCCACCCTCACCCTCAGCCTAACCCTAAGTCTAAGCCTAATCCTAAACCTAACCCTCAAACTCACCCTCACCCTCACCCTAATCCTAATCCTAACCCTAACCCTAACTGTAAACCTCAACCTAACCCTCACCCTAACCCTAATGATAACCCTAACTCTGAACCTAAACCTAACCCTCACCATAACCCTCCCCCTCAACCTAACTCTAACCCTAAACCTCACTCTCACCCTATCCCTAATCCTAACCCTAACAATAAAACTCACCCTAACCCTTACCCTAACACTCACCCTCACTCTCACCCTAACACAAAGCATAAGTCTAACACTAACCCTAACATTAACACTAATCCTAACCCTAAAACTAAACCTAAAACTAACCCTAACCTTCACCCTCACCCTCACCCTCACTGCAAATGTAACCATAACCATAACACCTACAATAAACCTAACCCTAATCCTAACCATCACCCTCACCCTAAACCTATTCCTAACCCTAACCCTCACACTAACCTTAACCCTCACCCTCACTGAAACCCTAACCATCATCTTAATCCTCACCCTAACCCTAAAACTAACCCGCAACATAAACCTTAACCTCACCCTAATCCTAACACTAAGCCTAACCTAAACCTCACCCTAAACCTCCCCATCACCCTAACCTTAACCCAAACCCTAATCCTCAATTTAACGCTAACCGTAACCCTAACCCTAAACCTCACATTAACCCTAACTCTCACCCTAACCCTAACCCTACCCCTCACCCTTCCCCTCATGCTAACTCTAACACTCACGCTTACCAGAAACCTAACACTAACCCTAACCCTAAAACTCACCTTAAGGCTAACTCTAACCCTAAAGCTAAACCTAAACGGCACCCTAACCCTAACCCTCACCCTCAACCTCACCCTCAGCCTAACCCTCAGCCTAAACCTAACCCTAACCCTAACCCTCACACTCACCCTCACCCTAAACTTACTCCTAAACCTAACCCTATCCCTAAACCTAACACTCATCCTAACGCTCACACTAACCCTAACCCTAACACTAACCATAACTCTAACCCTCACCCTAATCCTAAATCTAACATTAAACCTCACCTTCACCCTAACCCTAACTCTAACAATAACCCTAAAACTATTTCTCACCATAACCCTAACCCTAAACCTCACCCTCACAGTAACCGTAACCCTAACCCTAGCAATAATCCTAACCCTAACCCTAAAACTCACCCTAACCATAACCCTCACCCTAACCCTAAAACTCACCCTAACACATACCCTCTAACGAACACTAAACCTCACACTAACCCTAACCCTCACCATAACCCTAAACCTCACCCTAACACTAACCCTAACCCTAACCTTCACCCTAACCCTAATTCTAACCCTAACCCTCACCCTAACCATAAACCTCATCCTCACCATAAACCTCACAGTAACCCTAACACTAATCCTAAATCTAACCCTCACCCTCACAATAACGCTCACCCTAACCCTTACTCTAACCCTCAGCCTAACCTTAACCCTCACCCTTACAGTAAACCTCATCCTCAGCCTAACCCTCACCATTAACCTTAACTTCACCCGCAACCTAACCCTCACCCTAAGCCTAAACTTAACCGAAACCTAACTCTCACCATAACCTTAAACCTAACCCTCACCTTAACCCTAAACCTCACCCTCACCCTCACCCTCAGCCTCACGCTAAGCCTAATCCTAAATCTAACCCTAATCCTCACACTGACCCTCTCCCTAACCCCAATCCTAATCCTAACCCTAAACCTAACACACACCCTCGCCCTAACCATCACCCTAAACCTAACCCTAACACTAACCCGAACCCTCACCCTAACCCTCACCCTAATCCTATATATAAACCTGAACTACAAACTCACAGTGACCCTAACCCTAACTCTAACCCTAAACCTAACCCTAACCCTAACCCTAAACCTCACCCTCACCCTAGCTCTCACCCTAACCCTAATCCTAAACCTAACCCACATCCTAACCATCAACCTAACCCTCACCCTAACCCTAAACCTCACACTCAACCTAACGCTCAGGCTAACCCTAAGACTAACCCTAAACCTAAACGAAACCCACACCCTCACCCTCACCCTAACACTAGCTATAACCCTAATCCTAACCCTAAATTTAACCCGAACCCTAACTCTCACCCTAACCCTAACCCTAACCCTCACCCTAACCCTAAATGTCACCCTCACCCTCAATGTAAACCTAACCCTAAACCTAACAATAACCCTCACCCTAACCCTAACCCTCACCCTAACCCTAACCCTCACCCTAACCCTAACCCTCACCCTAACCCTAAACCTCACCCTAACCCTAAACCTAACCTTCAGCCTCACCCACGCCCTCACCCTAATCCTAATTCTAAGCCTAACCCTCACACTAACCCTAACCCTCATCCTCACCCTAAACCTCACACTAACCCTAACCCTAATACTCAATCTAACCCTAACCCTCACCCTAATCCTCACCCTAACCCTTACCCTAACTCTCATGCTAATCCTAACCCTCACCCTTAGGGGAACACTCACCCTCAGCTTCACCCTCATCTTTACTCTTGGGGACACGCTCACCCTTACCCTCACCCTAACCCTAAACCTCATCCTAACACACAACCTAACTCTAACCGTATCCATCATCCTAACCCCAACCCTCAACCTCAGTCTAACCCTAAGCCTAAGCCTAACTCTAACCCTAACCCTCAACTTCACCCTTGCCCTCACCCTAAACCTAATCCTAACCCTAACACTCATCCTAACCCTCACCCTAACCCTAACCCTAACCATCATCCAAAACCTATTCCTCACCTCCACCGTCACCCTCAGCCTAATCCTAAGCCTAAGCCTAACCATAACCATAACCCTCACCCTCAGCCTCACCCTCACCCTAACCCAAACCCTAACCCTAACCCTCACCCTAACTCTAAGCCAAACCCTAATGCTAGCCCTCACCCTAAACCTAATTCTAACCCTAAACCTCATCCTAACCCTCACCCTAACCCTAACCCTATCCCTAACCCTAACACTACCCCTAATTCTAACCCTAAAACTCACCCTCACACTAACCCTAACTGACCCTAACCCTAAACCTAATACTCATCCTAACCCTAACCCTCACCCTCACCTTCAATGTAAACCTAACTGTAACCCAAACCTAACAAAAACCCTAAACCTAACCCTAACCCTCACCTTAATCATAACCCTCACCCTAACCTTAACCCTCACCCTAAACTTAACCCTCACCCTAAAATTAACCCTCACCCTAACACTAACCCTAATCCTAACAATAACACTAACCCTAACCCTAACCCTAAACCTAAACATAAACCTCACCCTCAGCCTCACCCTCACCGCAAACCTAACCCTAACCATAACACTAAAAATAACCCTAAACCTAACCCTAAACCTCACACTCACCCTCACCCTAACACAAATCCTAAACCTAACCCTATCCCTAACCCGAAACCTCACCCTAACCCTCACACTAGCCCTCAACCTAAACCTAATCCTAACCCTTAACCTCATTATAAAACTCACCCCAAACCTAAACCTCACCGTAACCCGAACCCTAACCATCATCCTCATGCTTGGCCTTAGCCTAAGCCTAAGCCTAAGCCTAAGCCTAACCCTAACCCTCACCCTATTCCTAAACCTAACACTTACCCTAACTCTAACCCTAAACCTCATCCTAACCCTAACTCTAGCCCTAACCCTAAACCTAAACCTCAAACTAACCCTAACCCTAACCCTCACCCTCACTGTAACCATAACCCTAACCCTAACCCTAAAATAACCCTAAGCCTAACCCTAAACCTCACCGTAAGCATAACCCTCATCCTAAACCTAACCCTCACCCTAATATTTACCCTCACCCTAACTCTAACACTAACGCTTACACTAACACTAAACATCACCCTAAACCTAAAACTCACCCTAACACTAACCTTAACCCTGACCTCGACCAAGCCCTCACCCTAACCCTAAACCTCATCCTCACCCTAAACCTCACACTAACCCTAACATTAATCCTAAATCTAACCCTTACCCTCACCCTGACACTAAACCTAACCCTCAACCTAACCCTAACCCTCAATATAACCGTAACCCTCACCCTCAGCCTAACCCTCAGCTTTGCCCTTACCGTCACCCCCACCATAATCCTCACCCTAACCAAACTCTCATCCTAACCCTCACCCTACCCCTAACTCTACCCCTAAACCTCAATCTCACAGTAACCCTAACTCTAACCCTAACACTAACAATAAACCTCACCCTAAACGCAAACCTCACCCTCACCCTCACCTTAACCGAAACCCTAACACTAACCCTAACAATAACCCTCACCCTTACCCTAACCCTCAACCTAACCATAACCCTCACCCTAACCCTAACCCTCACATTAACACTCATCCTCACCCTGAACCTCACACTAACCCTAAACCTAATCCTCAATCTAACCCTCACCCTAAACCTAACCTTAACCCTTACCCTAATCCTAAACCTAACCCTAATCCTCACCCTTATCTTAACTCTCACCCTCAGCCTAAACCTCAACTTTAAACTTAACATCATCCTCACCCTAACCCTAAACCTCATCCTAACCCTCAACCTCACATTAAACCTGACCCTAACCATAATACTCAATCTAACCTTCACCCTAACCCTAACCCTCACCCTCACCGTAGCCCTCACCCTAACCCTAATCCTAACCCTAACCCTCATCCAAATACTTACCCTAACCCTAACCCCAACCATCACTCTAACCCTAACCCTCATCCCCACCTTCAACCTCAGCCTAACCCTAAGCCTAAGCCTAACCCTAACCCTAAACTTAACATACCATAACAGTAACCCTAATCTTAACCCTAACCCTAACCCTAACCCTAACTCTAACCCTCACCCTCACCCTAGCCCTAACCCTAACACTAATTCTAACCCTCACCCCCAACTTAACCCTAAACCTCAACCTAACCCTCACCCTTATCTTAATCCTAACAATAACCCTAAACCTAACCCTCGACCTAACCCTCCCCCTAACCCTAAATCTAACCCTAAACTCACCTTCACCCTAACCCAAATCCTAACCCTAACCACCACCCTAACCCTAACCCTCACCCTCACCGAAACCCTAACCCTCATCCAACCCATCACCCTAACCATAACCCTAACCCTAAACCTCACCCAAACACTAACCCTAAACCTCACCCTCAACCTAGCCCTCACCCTATCCCTAAGCCTAACCCTAGTCCTCATCCTAACACTCACCCTAACACTAAACCTAACCCTAAACCTCAACCTCACACTCACCATAACAATTACCCTAATCCTCAACCTAACACTAAGGCAAACCCTCACCCTCACCCTAATCCTCACCGTAAACCTAACTCTAACACTAACCTTAACCCTAACCCTCACCATCAGCCTCACCCTAAATCTAACTCTAACCCTAAACCTCACTCTCACTTTAACCCTAAGCCTAACCCTAACCCTCAAAATAACCTTAACCCTCACCCTCACTGTAACCCTTACCCTAACTCTCACCCTAACCCTTAACTTAACCCGAACCCTAACTCTCACCTTAACTCTAACCCTAACCCTCACCCTAACCCTAACCCTCACCCTCACCCTCAGCCTAACCTTAAACCTAACCCTAACCCTCACACTCACCCTAACCTTAACCCTAATCCTAATAGTAAACCTAACCCTAACCTTCACCCTCACCCTAACCATCACGTTAAGCCTAACCCTAACATTAATCGTAACCTTAACCCTAACCCTAAACCTCACCCTAACACAAACCCTAACCATCACCCTCACCCTAGCCCTCAACCTAACACTAACCCTCATCCTCACCCTAAACCTCACACTAACCATAACAATAATCCTCAATCTAAATCTCACCCTCACCCTAACCCTAACCCTAAACCTCACCCTAACCCTAACCCTCACCCTTACCGTAACCCTCATCCTCAGTCTTAACCCTAACGTTTAACCTTACCTTCACTCCCACCCAAACCCTCACCCTAACCCTAACCGTAACCCTAACCCTAACTCTACCCCTAAACCTCACCATCAGGCTAACCCTAACTCTAATACTAACGCTAACACTAAACCTAACCCTAACTCTCACCCTCAACCTCATCCTCAGTCTAACCCTAAGTCTAAGCCTAACCCTTACCATAACACTCACCCTCACCCTAGCCTCACCCTAAACCGAATACTAACCCTAACCCTCATCCTAACCCTCACACTAAACCTAAACTTAACCATCACCACAACCCTAATCCTCACCCCCCTCACCCTCAGCCAAACCCTAAGCCTAAGCCTAACCCTAAACATCACACTCACCCTCACCCTAACCCTAATCCTATCCATAACCCTAACCCTATCCCTAAACCTCAACCTAACCCTCACCCTAACCTTAAGCCTAACACTAAACCTAACCCTAACCCTCGTCGTAACCCAACAACTAACCCTAAATCTAACCCTAAACCTCATCCTCACCCTAACCCTAATACTAACCCTAACCCTAACAATATCACTAATCCTAACGAGAAACATAAACCTAATGCTAAACCTAACCCTAATTCTAACAATCACCCTCACCCTAACACTAATCCTAACCATAACCCTCAACATAACCCTAACCCTCATCCTCACTGTAACAATAAACCTCATCCTAACCCTCAACCTAACCCTAAACCTAAACCTAAACCTTACCCTAAAACTAACCCTAACCCTCAACCTCACCCTAGCCCTCACTCTAACCCTAATCCTAATGCTCACTGTAACCCTAAACTTAACCGAACCAT
Organism: Dipodomys merriami; assembly: GCF_024711535.1. NCBI lineage: Eukaryota > Metazoa > Chordata > Mammalia > Rodentia > Heteromyidae > Dipodomys > Dipodomys merriami. The sequence continues at coordinate 66,996 of NW_027203304.1, forward strand.
AACTCTCACCCTAACCCTATCGCTAAGCCTCACCCTAACTCTAACCCTCACCCTCACCCTCAACCTCAGCCTAACCCTAAGGCTAAGCCTAACCCTAACCCTAACTGTCACACTCACACTAACACATATCCTAATCCTAATCCTAACCCTAAGCCTTAACCTCACCCTCACCCTAACTCTCACCCTAACCCTAACTCTCTCCCTAACCCTAAACCTATCCCTCACCCTAACCCTAACCCTCACCCTCACCCTCATCCTCAGCCTAACACTAACCCTAAGCTTAACCCTAACTCTAAACCTCAGCCTCACCCTAACCCTAAACTTAACCCTAAAGCTTACCCTAAACCTAACCCTAAACTTCACCCCCACCCTAGCCCTCACCCTAACCCAAATTCTAACACTAACCCTCGTCCTAACCCTCCCAAAAACCGTAACCCATTCCCTCACCCTAACCCTAACCCTAACGCACATCCTCATCCTTAGCCTAAACCTAACCCTAACCATAAACCTCAACCTAACCGTCCAACTAAACCTAAACATAAACCTCACCCTAATCCTAACCATCATCCTCAACCTCACCTTCACCCTAAACTTAACCCTAACCCTCACACTAACCCTAATCCTAACCCTCACTCTCTGCCTCACCCTAACCCTAACTCTAACACTAAACCTCACCCTCTCACTAACACTAACACTAACCTGAAACCTAAACCTCACCATAACCGTAAACCTAAACCTCACCCTCACTTAGTCCTTACACCAAACCTAATCTTAACACTAACCCTAATCTTATTCCTTACCCTAACACTAACCCTTACCCTCCCTCTAAACCTCTCTCTAACCCTAACCCTAACCCTCAACCTAACCCTCACACTAAACCTGACTCTAACCCTAAACCTCAACATCACCATAACCCTAACTCTAACCCTAACCCAGACCCTAAACCTCACTCTAACCCTAATTCTAACCCTCACACTCACCCTCACCGTAATTGTAATCCTAAACCTAACCCTAACAATAAGCATAACCCCAATCCTAAACCTCACCCCAACCATAACCGTCACTGTAACCCATACCCTAACCCTAACAATAACCCTCACACTAACCCTAACCCTAACCTCACCCTAACCCTAACTCTAACCCTAAACCTAACACTAAAAACCTCACCCTAACACTAACCTTGATCCTCAACCTCACCCTCACCATAACAGTAACCGTAACCCTAATCCTAACAATAACCGTAACCCTAATCCTAACACTCACTCTCACCCTAACCCTATTACTAACCCTAACCCTCACCCTAACCCTAAACCTCACCCTTACTATAACCCTAACCCTCATCCTAACCCTCACCCTAACCCTAAACCTAAACCTAAACCTCACCCTAACACTAACCCTCACCCTCACCCTAGCCCTCACCCTAACACTAATCCTAACCCTAATCCTCACTCTAAACCTCATCCTAACTCTAACCCTAAACCTCACCCTAATCCTAACCCTAACCCTAACCCTCAACCTAACCCTAACACTCATGCTCAATTTAACCCTAACCCTAACCCTCACCCTAAACCTAAACTTAACTGGAACCCTAACTCTCACCCTAACCCTAACCCTAACCCATAACCTAACCCTAACCCTCACCCTGAACCTCAGTGTAATCCTAAGCCTAACCCTAACCCTAAACCTAACCCTCACACTCACACTAACCCTTACCCTAATCCTAATCCTAACCCTAACCCTAACACTCACCCTCACCCTCAGCCTCACCTTAAACTTAATTCTAACCCTAAACCTCATCCTCACCCTAACACTAACCCTAAACCTAAACCTCACCCTAACCCTAAACCTAACCCTAAAACTCACCCTCAACCTAGCCCTCACCCTAACCCTAATCCTAACCCTAAACCTCATCCTAACCTTCCCCATAACCCTAACCCTAACCCTAACCCTCACCCTCATATTCACCCTCAGCCTAATCCTAAGCCTAAACCTAAGCATACCCCTAAACCTAACCCTAACCCTCACAGTCACCAGAACCCTCACCCTTACCGTAACTCTAACCCTAACCCTCACCCTACCCCTAAACCTAACCCTCCCCCTAACACTATATCTAACCCTAAACCTCACCCTCACCCTCACCCTAACACTATCCCTAACCCTAATCCTCACCCTAACCCTCTCCCTAACCCTATATCTAACCCTAAAACTCAACCTCACCCTAACTGTAACGCTAACTCTAACACTAAACCCCACCAAAACCCTAACGCTAACCCTCACCCACACCCTCACCCTCACCATAACTCTAACCCTAACCCTAACAATAACACTAAACCTAAACTGAAACATCACCCTAACCCTATTCCTCAAGCCCAATCTCACCGTCTGCCTAACCTTAACCCTAAGCCTAACCCTCACCCTAACCATTACACTCACCCTCATCCTAACACTAATCCTAAACGTAATCCTATCCCTAAACCTCAAACTAACCCTCACCCTCACCCTAACCCTAACACTAACGCTAACTCTAAACCTCACCCTAACCCTCCCCCTAATCCTATCTGTAACCCTAAACCTCACCCTCAACCTAACCCTAACCCTAAACATAAACCTCACCCTAAACCTAACCCTCACCCTCACCCTCAACCTCACCATAAGTCTAAACCTAACCCTAACAATAACACTAACCATAACCCTAACACTAACGATAACCATAACCCTCATCCTCAGACTCACCCTCACTACAAACTTAACCCTGACCATAACACTAACAATAACCCTAACCCTAAACTTAAGTCTAATCCTCACCCCCACCCTCAACCTCAGCATAATCCTAAACCTAACCCTAACCCTAAACCAAACCCTCACCGTAACCCTAACACTAACCCCAACACAAACACTAACCCTAACCCTAAACCAAACACTAAACCTAACCCTTAACCTAGCCCTAAACCTCAGCCATACCCTCACCCTAACCCAAACCCTAACCCTAACCCTCACCCTAATCTTAAGCCTAACCCATATCCTAGCCCTCACCCTAAACCAAATCCTAACCGTAAACCTCATCCTAACCCTCACCCTCACCCAAACCTTAACCCTCACCCTCATGCTCAGCCTAAGACTAAGCCTAACCCTAACCCTCACCCTATCCCTAACCCTAACACTACCCATAAATCTAACCCTAAACCTCACGCTCACCCTAACACTAACTCTGACCCTAACCCTAAACCTAATCCTCATCCAACCCTAACCCTCACCCTCACCTTCACCGTAACCCTAAATGTAACCCTAAACCTAACAAAAACCCTAAACCTAACCCTCACCCTAATCATAACCCTCACTCTAACTTAACCCTCACCCTAACATTTACCCTCACCCTAACACTAACCCTAACACTAACACTAACGCTAACACTAACCCTAACCATCACCCTAACCCTAAACCTGATGCTAACCAAAACCCTAACCATCACCCTAACCCTAAACCTCACCCTAACCCTAACCCTCACCCTAACCCTCACCCTCAGTGTAACCCTAAGCCTAACCCTAACCCTAACCCTCACACACACCCTAACCCTAACCCTCACCCTAACCCTATCCCTCACCCTCTCCCTCACCCTTAGCCTAACAGTAAGCCTAACCCCAACCCTAAACCTCACACTGACTCTAACAATTACCCTAATCCTAATACTAACACTAAGGCTAACCCTCACCTTCACCCTAACCCTCACCATAACCCTAACTCTAACACTAACTGTAACCCAAACCCTCAGCCTCAGCCTCACCCTAAACCTAACTCTAACCCTAAACCTCACTCTCACCTTAACCCTAACCCTAACCCTAAACCTCAACCTAACCCTAACCCTCACCCTCACTGTAACCCTTACTCTAACCCTCACCCTAACCCTAAATTAACCCAAACCCTAACACTCACCCTAACTCTAACCCTAACCCTCACCCTAACACTAACCCTCACCCTCACCCTCACCCTCAGCCTAACCATAAGCCTAACCGTAACCCTACCACTAACACTCAAACTCACCCTCACCATAACCATAATCCTAATAGTAACCCTAACCCTAACCTTCACCCTCACCCTAACCGTCACCTTAAGCCTAACCCTAACATTAATAGTAACCCTAACCCTATCCCTAAACCTCACCCTAACACTAACCCTAACCATCACCCTCACCCTAGCCCTCAACCTAACACTAACCCTCATACTCACCTAAATCTCACACTGACCCTAACACTTATCCTCAATCTAAACCTCACCCTCAACCTAACCCTAAACCTAAACCTCAACCTAACCCTAAACCTCACCCTTACTGTAACCCTCATCCTCAGCCTAACCCTCACGTTTACCCTTACCTTCATCCCCACCATAACCCTCACCCTAACCCTAACCCTAACCCTAACTCTACCCCTAAACCTCACCCTCAGGTTAACCCTAACTCTAATCCTAACCCTAACACTAAACCACACTCTAACCATAAACATAACCCTCACCCTCAACCTCATCCTCAGTCTAACCCTAAGCCTAAGCCTAATGCTTACCTTAACCCTCACGCTCACCCTAGCCTCACCCTAAACCGAATCCTAACCCTAAACCTCATCCTAACCCTCACACTAAACCTAAACCTAACCACCACCATAACCCTAATCCTCACCCCCCTGCACCCTCAGCCGAACCCTAAGCCTAAGCCTAACCCTAACCATCACACTCAACCTCACCCTAACCCTAATCCTAACCCTAACCCTAACCTTAACCCTAAACCTCAACCTAACCCTCACCCTAACCTTAAGCCTAACACTAACCCTAACCCTAACCCTCGTCCTAACCAAACTAACCCTAAATCTAAACCCTAAACCTCACCCTCACCCTAACCCAAATACTAACCCTAACCCTAACAATATCACTAATCCTAATGATAAACATAACCATAACACTAAACCTAAACCTAATTCTAACAATCACACTCACCCTAACCCTAATCCTAACCCTAACCCTCACCCTAACTCTAACCCTAAACCTAAAACTTACCCTAACAATAACCCTAAACCTCAGCCTCACCCTAGCCCTCACCCTAAACCGAATCCTAACCCTAATGCTCACCCTAACCCCAAATTTAACCGAATGCTAACTCTCACCCTAACCCTAACCCTAAGCCTCACCCTAACCCTAGCCCTCAGCCTCACCCTCACTCTCAGCCTAAACCTAAGGCTAAGCCTAACCCTAACCCTAACTGTCACACTCACCCTAACCCTATCCTAAACCTAATCCTAACCCTAAGCCTTAACCTCACCCTCACCCTAACCCTGACCCTAACCCTAACTCTCACACTCACCTTAACCCTAACACTCACCCTCACCCTCAGCCTAACCCTAAGCCTAAGCTTAACCCTAACTCTAAACCTCAGCCTCACCCTAACCCTAACCCTAACCCTAAAGTTTACACTAAACCTAAACCTAAACCTCACCCTTACCCTAGCCCTCACCCTAAACCAAATCCTAACCCTAACCTCATCCTAACGGTAATCCTAACCATCATGCTAACCATAAACCACACACTCAACTTCATGTTCAGCCTAACCCTAAGCATAAGCCTAAGTCTTACACTAAACCTCACACTCTCCCCAGCCCTCACCCTCACCCTAACCCTAACCATCACCCTAACCCTAATCCTCAACTCCACCCTCAACCTCAACCTAACTCAATGCCTAGCCCTAAGCCTAACCCTAACACTAACCCTCACCTTATACCTAACCTTAACCCTAACCCTAATACTAACCCTAACCCTAAACATAACCTTACACCTAACCCTAAACCTAACCCTAATCCTCAGCCTCAACCTCAGCCTAAACCAAACCCTAACCCTAAACCTCACCCTAACTCTAAGCCTAACCCTAACCCTAACCCTGACACTCACCCTTACCCTAACCCTAATCGTAACCCTAACCCTATCCCTAACACTAACCCTCACCCTAAACCTCACCTTAGCACTCACCCTAATGCTAATCCTAACCCTAAAGCTCATCATAACCCTCACCCTAACCCTAACCCTAACCCTCACCCAATCCCGAAACCTAACCCTCACCCTCATGCTGGGCCTAAGCCTAAGCCTAAGCCTAAGCCTAACCCTAATCCCAACCCTCACCCTAACCCTAACCCTAACACTTACTGTGACCCTCACTCTCATCCTAACCCTCATCTTTACCCTAACCGTCACCCCCAAACTAACCCGCACCCTAACCCCAAACCTCACCCTAAACCTCACCCTAACCCTAACTCTATCCCTAAACCTCAACCTCACCCTAACCCTAACACTAAACATCACCCTAACCCTAACCCTAACCTCACCCTCACCCTGACCGTAACCGTAACCCTAACCCTAACACTAACAATAATTCTAACCCGAACCCTAACCCTCACCCTAACCTTAACCCTCACCCTAACCCTAAACCTAATCCTCAATCTACCCCACACCCTAAACCTAAACCTAACCCTACCCTAACCCTAAACCTAACCCTAACCCTCACCCTTAACTTAACCCTCACCCTCAGCCTAAAAGTCCCCTTTACTCTTACCATCATCCTCACCCTAACCCACACCCTAACCCTAACCTCATCTTAACCCTCACCCTAACAGTAAACTTAACCATCATGCTAACACTAACCCTCACCCTCAACCTCATGCTCAGCCTAACCCTTAGCCTAAGCCTAAGACTTACCCTAAACCTCACCCTCTCCCCAGCCCTCACCCTAACCCTAATCCTAAACATCACCCTAAACCTAATCCTCAAACCCATCCTCACCCTCAGCCTAACCCTAAGTGTAAGCTTAAGCGTAAACCTAACCCTCACCCTCACCCTCACCCTAACCTGAACCCTAACAATAACCCTAACCCTAACCCTAGACCTAACCCTCTCCCTAACCCTAAACCTCACTCTCACCCTAACCCTAATCCTAACCCTAACCCTAAACCTCACCCTAAACCTAACCCTAACCCTCAACTTCACCCTCACTGTCACTCTATCCCTAACCCTAACAATAACACTAATCCTAACCCTAAACCTAACCCTAACCCTAAGCCTAACCCTAATCCTTATACTCACCCTCACCCTAACCCTAATTCTAACCCTAAACCTCAACCTAACCCTAACCCTCACATCACCTTAAACCTAAATCTCATCCAAAACCTCACGCTAACCCTAAACCTAAACCTAAACCTCAACCTAACACTAACCCTAAACCTCACGCTCAACCTAGCCCTCACCCTAACTCTAATACGTACCCAAATCCTCATCCTGACCCTCACCCTCAACCTAACCCTAACCCTAACCCTAAACCTCAACCTAAACCTAACCCTCACGCTCACCATAACCCTAACCCTAACCCTCACCCTAACCCTAAACTTAAAGCGAACCCTAACTCTCACCCTAAACCAAACCCTAACACTCACCCAAACCATAACCCTCACCCTCACCCTCACCCTCAGCCTAAACCTAGCCTAACCCTAACCCTAACACTAAGCCTTACCCTGACTGTAACCCTTACCCTAACCCTATACTTATCCAGAAGCAAAATATTTAACCTAACCTTAACCCCAACACTCACCCTATCCCTAATATTAAACCTCACCCTCACCCTAGACCGCACCCTAACCCTAAACCTAACCCTAACCCTCATCCTAACCCTCCCTCTAACCCTTACCCTAACCCTCACCCTAACCCTAACCTTCACACTCAACCTCACCCTCAGCCTAACCCTAAGCCTAACCCTAAACCTAACCCTAACACACATGCTCACCTTCAGCCTAACCCTAATCCTAACCCTAACCCTCACCCTCACCCTCACCATCAGTGTAATCCTAATCCTAACCCTAACCCTAACACTAACCCTCATGCTCACCCTAACCCTTACCCTAATCCTAATCCTAACCCTAACCCTAACCCTCACCCTCACCCTCAGCCTCACCTTAACCCTAACTCTAACCCTAAACCTAAACCTCACACTAAACCTAACCCTAAACCTCACCCTAACCCTAACCCTCATGCTCACCCTAACCCTTACACTAATCCTAATCCTAACCCTAACACTAACCCTAACCCTCACTACAAACCTATCCCTAAATCTAGCCCTAACAATAACCCTAAATCTAATCCTAACCCTCACCCTAACCATAACCCTCACCCTAACCCATACCCTTCACACAAACATTTACCCTCACCCTAACACTTATCCTCACCCTAAGACTAACCCTAACCCTAACACTAACCCTCACACTAACTCTAACCCTAACCCTAACCCTAAACCTCAACCTAACCCTCACCCTCAAACTAACCCTAACACTAACCCTAACCCTAACCCTCACCCTAACCCTATATCTAACCCTAAACTTCACCCTCACCCTCAACCTCACCGCAACCATAAACCTAACCCTAACCCTAACGATAACCCAAACACTAATCCTAAACCTCACCCTAACCATAACCCTCACCCAAACCCATACCCTCACCCTAACACTTATCCTCACCCTAAGACTAACCCTAAGCCTAACACTAACCCTCACACTAACCCAACCCTAACCTTTAACCTAAACCTAAACCTAACCCTAACCCTAGTCCTAACCCTAAAGCTAAACCTCACCCTAACCCACCCTGTAACCCTAATTCTAAACCTAAAACTCACTCTAACCCTAACCCTAACCCTAACTCTAAACCCCACCCTAAACCTAACCTTCACCCTCACCCTAAACCTCACTGTAACTCTTACCCTAAACCTAACAATAACACTAACCCTAACCTAACCTTAACCCTAACCATAACCCTCACCCTCAGCCTCAACCTCACCTCAAACTTAACCCTAAACATAAGACTAAAAATAAACCTAACCCTAAGCCTAACCCTAAACATAACCCTAATCCTCACCCCCAAACTCACCCTCAGCCTAAGCCTAAGCCGAACCCTAACCCTAACTCTAACTCTAACCCTCACCTTAACCCTTACACTAACCCTAACCTTAAAACTAACCCTAACTCTAAATCTAACCCTAAACCTAACCCTAATCCTCAGCCTCTCCGTCACCCTAACCCAAACCCTAGCCCTAATCCTCATCCTAAATCTAAGCCTAACCCTAACCCTAACCCTAAACCTCACACTCATCCTCCCTCACCCTTACCCTAATCCTAATCCTAACCTTAGCCGTAACTCTAACCCTCACACTAACACTCATCCTAGCCCTCACACTAACCCTAATCCCAACCCGAAAACTCATCCTAACCCTCACCCTAACCCTAACCCTAACCCTAAACCTCACCCACATGCTCAGCCTAAGCCTAAGCCTAAGCCAAAGCCTAAAAATAAACCCAACCCTCACCCTAACCCTAAACCTAACCCTAACCCTCACCCTAACCCTAACCTTCACCCTAACACTTACCCCCAACCTAACACTAATCCTAACACTAACACTAACCCGCACACTAACACTAACCCTCACCCTAATCCTAAACCTCACCCTAACCCTAACCCTAAACCTAACCCTCATCCTCACCCTAGCCCTCACCCTAACCCTATTCTAACCCTCACCCTCATCCTAACCCTAACCCTCGTCCTCACACTAAACCTCACACTAACCCTAAACCTAATCCTCAATCTAATCCTCACCCTAACCCTAACCATAACACTTACCCTAACTCTAACCCTCACCCTAACAATCCCCCTAACCCTATATCTAACCCTAAAATTCACCCTCAACGTATCCCTAATACTTACCCTAATCCCCACCCTAACCCTAAACCTAACACTTACCCCCAACCTCACCTTCACGTTAACTCTAACCCTAACCCTAACAATAACACTAAACCTAAACCGAACCATCACCCTAACTAACCCGAATCCTCACCCCCATCCTCACCCTCAGCCTAACCCTAAACCTAAGCCTAACTCTCACCCTAACCCTCACACTCACCCTCACCCTAACCCTAATCCTAAACCTAACCCTATCCCTAAACCTCAACCTAACCCTCACCCTCACCCTAACCATAACACTAACCCTAACCCTAAACCTCAACCTAACCTTCCCCTGAACCTAAATCTAACCCTAAACCTCACCCTCACCCTAACTCTAACACGAACCCTAACCCTAAACCTCACCCTAACCCTAACCCTCACCCTCACCCTCAACCTCACCATAGATCTAACCCTAACCCTAACAATAACACTAACCCTAACCCTAAACATAAACCTCATCCTCAGCCACACCCTGACCACAAACCTAACACTAACAATAACCCTAACCCTAACCCTAACCCTAATCCTCACCCCCACCCTCATCTTCGCCTAACCCTAAGCCTAATCCTAACCCTAACACTAACCCTCACCTTAACCCTAACCCTAACCCTAACCCTAAACCTAAACCTAATCCTAACCCTAAACCTAACGCTAATCCTCAGCCTCACGCCCACCCTAACCCAAACCCAAACCCTAAACCTCAGCCTAAACCTCAGCCTAACCCTAACCCTAACCCTCACACTCACCCTCATTCTAACCCTAATCCTAAAACTATCCCTATCCCTAAACCTAACCGTCACCCTAACCCTCACTCTAACCCTAATCCTAACCCTAAACCTCATCCTAACCCTCACCCTAATCCTAACCCTAACCCTCACCCTAACCCTAACCCTGACTGTCACATTCATGCTCGGCCTAAGCCTAAGCCTAAGCCTAACAATAACCCCAACCCTCACCCTATCCCTAACCCTAACACTAACCCTACCTCTAACCATAAACCTCACTCTCACCCTAAATCTAACTCTAACCCTAACCCTAAATCTAAACCTAATCCTAACCCTAAACCTAACCCTCACCCTCAAACTCACCGTAACCCTAACCCTCACACTAAACCTAATAATAACCCAAACCCAAACCCTAACCCTCAAACTAAACATAACCCTCACCCACACCCTAACCCTCACCATAACACTTACCCTCACCCTAATACTAACATTATCCTTAACAATAACCTTCACACTAACCCTAAACATCACCATAACCCTAACCCTCACCCACAACCTTCCCCGAACCCTAACCCTAACCCTCACTGTAACCCTCATCCTCAGCCTAAACCTCACGTTTAACCTTAACATCACCCCCACCCTAACCCTTACCCTAACCCTCACCCTAACACTCACCCTAACCCTAACTCTACCTCTAAACCTCACCCTCACCCTAACCCTAACTCTAACCCTAACCCTAACACTAAACCTCACCCTATCCCTAACCCTAACCCTAATCATAACCCTCACACTAACCCTAACCCTCTCCCCACCACTCATCCTTACCCTCAACCTCACACTAACCCTTACCCTAGTCCTTAATCTAAACCTCACCCTCACCCTAACCCTAACTCTAACCCTAAACCTAACACTAAACCTCACCCTATCCCTAAACCTCACCCTAATCATAAACCTCACACTAACCTTAACCCTCTCCCTAACACTCATCCTTACACTAAAACTCACACTAACCCTTACCCTAGTCCTTAATCTAACCCTCACCCTAACCCTAAACCTAACCCTTTCCCTAACCCTAAACCTAACCCTATCCCTCACCCTTATCTTAACCCTAACACTCAGACTAAACCTCACCTTTAACCTTACCATCATCCTCACCCTAAACCTCACCCTAACCATAAACCTCATTCTAACCCTCATCCAACCCATAAACCTAACCATCACTTTAATCCTAACCCTCACCCTCAACCTCATGCTCAGCCTAAACCTAATCCTAATCCTAACCCTTACCCTAACCCTCACCCTCACCCTAGCCCTCACCCTGACCCTAATCCTAACCCTAACCCTCATCCTAACCCTAAACCTCACCCTCACAGTAACCATTACCCAAACACTCAACCTAACCCTAAACTTAACCCCAATCCTAATTATCACCCTAAAACTAACCCAACCCTCACATTAACCATAACCCTAACCCTCACCCTCACCCTCACCATAACCGTAACCCTAACCCTAAAAATAACCCAAAACCTAACCTTAACCCTCACCCTAACCATAACCCTCTCCCTAACCCTAAATTTCAATTAACAGTTATCTTCACCCTAACACTAACCCTAACCCTAACACTAATCCTCACACTAACCCTAACCCTCACCCCAATCCTAAACATCACCGTAATGCTAACCCTAACCCTAACCCTCACCTTCACCCTAGCCCTCACCCTAATCCTAATTCTAACCCTCACCCTAACCTCAACCTTCATCCTCACCCTAACCTCACACTTAACCTAACCCTAATACTCAATCTAACCCTCAACCTGACTCTAACCCTAACCATTACTCTAACCCTAACCTAACCCTAACCCTCACCTTAACCCAAACCCTCACCCTAACACTTACCCTCACCCTAACAATAACCCTACCCTAACACTAACTCTCACACTAACGCAAATCCTAACCCTAACCGTAAACCTCAACCTAACCCTCACCCTCACCCTAACCCTAACACTAACCCTAACCTTAACCCTCCCCCTAACTCTCCCCCTAACCCTATATCTAACACTAAAAGTCACCCTCACCCAAACCCTAACCCTAACCCTAACCCTAAACCCCACCTTAACCTAACCAAAACCCTCACCCTCACCCTCAAACTCATTGCAACCCTAACCCTAGCCCTAACAATAACACTAACCTTATCCCTAACCCTAACCCTAATCATAACCCTCACACTCAGCCTCACCCTCACCGCAAATTTATCCCTAACCATAACACTAACAATAACCCTAACCCTAACCCTAATCCTCACCCCCACCCTCACCCTTAGCTTAACCCTAAGCCTAACCCTAACCCGAACCCTCACCGTAACCCTAACCTTAAACATAACCCTAACCCTAACCCTAAATCTAACCCTAACCCTAACCCTAAACCTAACCCTAATCCTCAGGCTCAGCCTCACCCTAACCCTAACCCTCACCCTAACACTAACCCTCACCCTAACCCTAAGCCTAATCCTAACCCTAACCCTAACCCTCCCACTCACCCTCACCCTAAAACTAATCGTAAACCTAGCCCTATCCCTAACCCTAACCCTCACCCGAACCCTCACCCTAGCCCTAACCCTAACCCTAATCATAACCCTAAACCTCATCCTATCTCTCACATGAACCCTAAGCCTAACCCTCAACCTAACCCTAACCCTAAACCTCACCCTCATGCTCGGACTAAGACTCAGCCTATCCCTCACCCTAACCCTAAACCTCACCCTCAACCTCACACTCAGTCTAACCCTAAGCCTAAGCCTAAGCCTTACCCTAACCTTCACCCTCACCCTATCCAACACCCTAACCCTAATCCTCACCATCACCCTAAACCTAATCCTCACCCCCACCCTCACCCTCACCCTAACCCTAAGCCTAAGGCTAACCCTAACTGTAACCCTCACACTCACCCTCACCCTAACCATAATCCTAACCATAACCTTAACACTAACCCTAAACCTCACCCAAAATTTCACCCTAACCCTAACCCTCACCCTCATCCTCAACCTCAAAGTAACTCTAACTCTAAACCTAACAATTACACTAACCCTAACCCTAACCATAACCCTAACCATAACCCTCACCCTCAGCCTCAACCTCACAACAAACTTAACACTAACCAAAAAACTAACAATAACCCTAACCCTAAACTAACCCTAATCCTCAACGTAACTCTAAACCTAACCCTAAACCTATCCCTAACCTTAACCATAAGCCTAAACCTAATTCTCAGCCTCACACTCAACCAAAACCCAATACCTAACGCTAACCCTCACTCTAACCCTAAGCCTAACCCTAACCCTAAATCTAACCCTCACACTCTCCCTCACCCTAACCCTAATCCTAAACCTAATCCTAGCACTAGCCCTAACCCTCACCCTATGCTTCACGCTAGCCCTCACCCTTACCCTTAATCTAACCCTAGACCTCACCATCACCCTAACCCTAATCCTAACCCTAGCCTTAAACCTCACCCTAACCCTGACCCTCAACCTCACCCTCACCCTCACCCTCACCTTAACTCTAACACTAACACTAACAATAACACTAATCCTAATCCTAACCCTAACCCTAACCTTAACCCTAATCCTAATACTCACCCTCACCCTAACACTAATTTTAACCCTAACCCCAACCCTAACCCTAACATTCATGTCACTATAACCCTAACCCTCATCCGAACCCGCACCCTAACCCTAACCCTAACCTAAACCTCACCCTAACACTAACCCTAACTATCAACCTCACACTAGCCCTCACCCTAACCATAATCCTAACCCTAACCCTCATCCTAAACCTCACACTAACCTTAACACTGTCACATTAACCCTAACCCTAATCCTAACCCTCAACCTAACCCTAAATCTCATGCTCACTGTAAGCCTAACCGTAACCCTCACCTTAACCCTAAACATAATGTGAACCCTAACTCTCCCCCTAACCCTCACCCTAACCCTAACCCTCACCCTCACCCTCACCCTCAGCCTAACCCTAAGCCTAAGCCTAACCCTAACCCTAACCCTCACCCTCACCCTAACCCTCACCCTAACCTTAAATCTAACACTCACCCTCACCCTAACCCTACCATTCAGCCTCACCCTAACCCTAACTCTAACCCTAAACCTCATACTCACCCTAACCCTAACCCTAAACCTAACCCTAAACCTCACCTTAAACCTAACCCTAAACCTCACCCTCACAATAGCCCTCACCCTAAACCTAATCCTAAAACAAATCCTCATCCTAACCCTCATCTTAAGTCTAACCCTCACACTCAACCTCACCCTAAACTTAAACCTAACCCTCAACCTAACCCTAAGTATAACCTGAACCCTAACCCTCACCCTAACCCTAACCCTCACCCTCAACCTCCCCTTCAGCCTAACTCTAAGCCTAACCCTAAACCTGACCCTAATAATCACAATCACCCTCACCCTAACTCTAATCCTACCCCTAACCCTAACTCTAACCCTCCCCCTAACTCTCACCGTAAACCTAACCCGAACATTAACACTAACCCTAACCCTCAAACTAACCCTCACCAGAACCCTAATTCTAATCCTAAACCTCACCCTCACTATAAACCTAACTCTAACCCTAATCCATACCCTAAACCTCACAATAACTCTAACCCTCAACCCCTCTCTCACCCTCACCGTAACTGTAAACCTAACCCTAACAATAACACTAACCTTAACCTGAACTATCACCCTAACCCTAATCTTCACCCCCACCCTCACCCTCAGCCAAACATAAGCCTAATCCTAACCCGCACCCTAACCCTTACACTCACACTCACCCTAACCCTAATACTAACCCTAAACCTATCCCTGTACCTCATCCTAACCCTCACCCTCATCCTAAGTCTAACACTAACCCTAACCCTAAACCTCACCCTAACCCACCTCCTAACCCTAATTCTAACCCTAAACCTCACCCTCACCCTAACCCTAAACCTCACCCTAAACCTAACCCTAAACCTCACCCTCACAATAGCCCTCACCCTAACCCTAATCCTAAAACAAATGCTCATCCTAACACTCATCCTAAGTCTAAACCTCACACTCAACCTCACCCTAACCTTAAACCTAACACTCAACCTAACCCTAACCCTCACCCTCAGCATAATCCTTACCCTAACCCTCACCCTAACCCTAAATATAACCTGAACCCTAACCCTCACCCTAACCCTAACCCTCCCCCTCAACCTCCCCCTCAGCCTAACCCTAAGCCTAACCCTAAACCTGACCCTAATAATCACACTCACACTCACCCTAACTCTAATCCTAACCCTAACCATAACTCTCACCATAAACCTAACCCGAACATTAACACTCACCCTAACCCTCAAACTAACCCTCACCAGAACCTTAATTCTAACCCTAAACCTCACCCTCACTATAAACCTAACTCTAACCCTAACCCAAACCCTAAACCTCACAATAACTCTAACCCTCAACCGCTCCCTCACCCTCACCGTAACTCTAAACAGAACCCTAACAATAACACTAGCCCTTACCTGAACTATCACCCTAACCCTAATCCTCACCCCCACCCTCACCCTCAGCCTAAACATAAGCCTAATCCTAACCCTCACCCTAACCCTTACACTCACCCTCACCCTAACCCTAATACTAAACCTAATCCTATCCCTAAACCTCATCCTAACCCTCACCCTCATCCTAAGTCTAACACTAACCCTAACCCTAAACCTCACCCTAACCCACCTCCTAACCCTAACTCTAACCCTAAACCTCACCCTAACCCTCACCCTCACCGTCACCCTCAACCTCACCTTAACTCTAACCCTAACCCTAACAATAACACTAACCCTAACCCTAACCCTTAGTATAACCATAACCCTCACCCTCAGCCTCACCCTCACCGCAAACTTAACCCTAACAATAACATTAACAACAACCCTAACCGTAACCCTCACCCTAACCAAAACCCACACCCTAACACTTACCCTCACCTTAACACTAACCCTAACCCTAACACTAACCCTCACACTAACCCTAAACCTAACCGTAACCCTAAACCTCAACCTAACCCGCACCCTCACCCTAACCCTTACACTAACACTAAAAATAACCCTCACCCTAACCATCCCCCTAACCCTATATCTAACCCTAAACCTCACCCTCACACTAACCCTAACCCTAACACTTAACCCCACCCTAACCCTAACACTGAACCTCACCCGCAACCTCACCCTCACCATAACTCTAACCCTAACCCTAACAATAACCCTAACCCTAAACCTAACCCTAAGCCTAACCCTAACCCTTATCCTAATTCTAATCCTAACCCTAAACCTAACCCTCACCATCATCCTAACCCTCAACCTAACCCTAACTCTAACACTACCCCTATCCCTAACCCTCACCTTCAGCCTCACCCTAACCCTAACTCTAACCATAAACCTCACCTTCAACCTAACCCTAACCCTAACCTTAACCCTCAACCTCACCCTAACCCTAACCCTAAACCTCACCCTCACCCTATCCCTCACCCTAAACATAATCCTAACCCTAAAGCTCATCCAAACCCTCCTCATAACCCTAACACAAATCCTCACCCTAAACCAAACCTTAAACCTCAACCTCAACTTCAGCCTAACCCTAACCTTCCCCCTAACCCTCACACTCACCCTAACACTAACCCTAATCCTAAACCTAACCCTATCCCTAAAGCTCAACCTAAACCTCACGCTCACCCTAAACCTAACCCTCAACTTAACCCTAACCCTCACTCTCAGCGTAAACCTAACCCTAACCCTAACACTCACCCTAACCATAACCCTAACCCTAATCCTCACCCCCACCCTCACCATCAGCCTAACTCTAAGGCAAACCCTAACCCTAACCCTAACCCTCACCATAACCCTAAAACTAACCCTAACCCTAACCTTAAACCTAACCTTAACTCTAACCCTAAACCTAAACCTAATCCTCAGCCTCACCCTCTCCCTAACCCAAAAACTAACCCTAACGCCCATCTTAACCCTAAGCCTAACCCTAACCTTAACCCTAACCCTCACACTCACTCTCACCCTATCACTAATCCTAAACCTAACCCTATCCCTAACCCTAAACCTCACCCTAAGCCTCACCCTAGCCCTCACCCTAAACCTAACCCTAACCCTAAACCTCACTCTAACTCTCACCCTAACCCAAACCTTAAGCCACACCCTCATGCTCGGCCTAAGCTTAATCTTAAGCCTAAGCCTAGCCCTAACCCTAACCTTCATCCTAACCATAACTGGAACAGTAACACTAATACTAACACTAAACCTAACCCTCACCCTAAGCCTCCTACTAACACTATATCAAAATCTAAACCACACGCTCACCCTAACCCTAACCCTTAACCACACTCTAAACCTAACCCTAACCCTCACCCGCACCTAACCTCACCTTAACTCTAACCCTAACCCTAAAAATAACACTAACCCTAACCCTCAACCTAACCCTAAACCTAACACTCACCCTAACACTCAGACTAACCCTAAGCCTAACCCTAACCCTAACCCTCACCCTCACCCTAACCCTAACCCTAACCCTCACCCTAACCCTAACCCTCACCCTAACCCTCAGCCTAACCCTAAGCCTAAATCTAACACTAACACTAACCATTACACTCACCCTAAATCTAACCCTAACCCTAAACCTAACCCTCACCCTCAGCCTCACCAAAACACTAATCTATGCCTAATCCTCACCCTCACCCTAACCCTAAAGCTAATCCTAAACCTCACCCTAACACTAACCCTAAACCTCACCCAAAACCTAGCCCTCTTCCTAAACCTAATCCTAAACCTACCCCTCACCCTAACCCTCCAATTAACTCTAACCCTAACCCTCACCCTAACCCTAACCCTCACCCTCAACATCACCCTCAGCCTAAACCTAAGCCTAACCCTAAACCTAACCTAAACACAAACATTCATATTCACCCTAAACCTAATCCTAACCCTGTCCCTAACCCCAACCCTCTGCCTAACTCACACCCTAACCCTAACCCTAACACTAACCCTAACCATAACCCTCAAACTAACCCTCAACTTAACCCTATCCCTAACCCTAAACCTCACCCTAAGCCTCACCCTAGCCCTCACCCTAAACCTAACCCTAAACCTAAACCTAACCCTAACCCTAAAACTAACAGTAATCCTCAGCATCACCCTCACCCTAACCCAAAACCTAAACCTAACCCTCACCCTAACCCTAAGCCTTACCCTAACCTTAACCCTCAACCTAACCCTCACACTAACCATAAACCTAAACATCACCCTAACCCTAACCCTAACCCTCACCCTCAACCTCAAGCTCAGCCTATCCCTAAGCATAAGCCTAAGCCTATCCGTCACCCTCAAGCTCAACCTCACTGTAACTCTAACCCTAACCCAAACAATAAAACTAATCCTAAGCCTAAAGATAACCCTAACCCTAACCCTAACCTAATCCTAAAACTCACCCTCACTCTAAGCCTAATCCTAACCCTAACACTCACCCTAATGCTAACCCTCACCCTTACAGTAACCTTAACTCTCATCCTATCCCTGAACCTAACACTAAACCCTAAACCTAAACCTCACCCTAACACTAACCCTAACCCTCACCCTCTCCCTAGCCCTCACCCTAACCCTAATCCTAACCCTAATCCTCATCCGAACCCTCACCCTAACCCTAACACTAACCCACACCCTAACCCTAACCCTAACACTAACCCTCACCCTAAACCTAACCCTCACCCTAACCCTATCCCTCACGCTGACCCTCACTCTCAGCGAAAACCTAACCCCAACCCTCACCCTCACGCTAACCCTCACCATATCCCTAAATCTAAAACTAGCCCTAACCCGAGCCCTCACCCTCAGCCTCACCATAACCCTAACTCTAACCATAAACCCCACCCTCAACCTAACCCTAATCCTAAACCTAACCCTAAACCTCACCCTAACCTTAATGCTAAAACTCAACGGAAACCTCACAGGAACCCTTACCCTAACACTAACCCTCGAACTAACCCTCCCCCAAACCCTAATTCTACCCTAAACCTCACCCTCACCCTAACCATAATCCTAAACCTAACTCTAAAACTCACCCTAACCCTAACCTTAACCCTCTCCCTCACCATAACTCTAAAACTAACCCTAACAATAACACTAATCCGAACCATAAACCTAACCCTAACCCTAACCTTAATCCTTACCCTCACCCTCACCCTAACCGTAATCCTAATCATAACCCTCACCCTAACCCTAACCCTCACCATTACTGTAACCCAAACCCTCATCCTAACCCTCACCCTAACCATAACCCTAAACCTCACCCTAACACTAACCCTAACCCTCATCCTCACCTTAGCCCTCACTCTAACCCAAATCCTCACCCTAATCCTCATGCAAAACCTCACCCTAACACTCACCCTAACCCTCACCCTAATCCTAATCCTAACCCTAACCCTCACCCTAACACTAACCCTCACCCTCACCCTCAGCCTAAACATAAGCCTAACCCAACACTAACACTAACCCTCACCCTAACCCTCACCTTAACCCTAACTCTACTACTAACTCTAACCCTAACCCTCACACTCAGCCTCACTCTAAAACTAACTCTACCCCTAAACCTCACCCTCACCCTAACCCTAACCCTAACCTAATCCTAAACCTCACTCTAACCCAAATCCTAACCCTAATCCTCATCCAAATCCTCACCCTAACACTCACCCTAACCCTCACCCTAATCCTAATCCTAACCCTAACCCTCACCCTAACACTAACCCTCACCCTCACCCTCAGCCTAAACATAAGCCTAACCCAACACTAACACTAACCCTCACCCTAACCCTCACCTTAACCCTAACTCTACTACTAACTCTAACCCTAACCCTCACACTCAGCCCACTCTAAAGCTAACTCTACCCCTAAACCTCACCCTCAGCCTAACCCTAACCCTAACCTAATCTTAAACCTCACCCTAACCCTAACCCTAAACATCAACTTCACCCTAGTCCTCACACTAACCCTAACCCTAAACCTCACACTCAACCTCACCGTAACCCTAACCCTAACCCTAAACCTAACAAAAACCCTAACTCTAACCCTAAACCTCACCCTAACCATAACCCTCACATTAACCCTAACCCTCAACCTAATCCTAAAACTCACTCTAACCCTAACCCTAACTCTAACCCTCACAGTCACTCTAGCCCTCAACCTAATCCTAATTCTAACCCTCACCCACATCCCAACCCTAACCCTCATCCTCACCCTAAACCTCACACTAACCCTAACCCTAACCCTAATGCTCAATCAAACCCTCACCCTAACCCTAATACTAACCCTAAACCTAATCCTAAATTTCACCCTAATCTTAATCCTCACACTCAGCCTAAACCTCACCTATACCCTTAACATCATCCTCACCCTAACCCTAAACCTCATCCTAACCCTCACTCTAACCATAAACCTAACCATCACCCTAACCTTAACGCTCACCCTCAACCTCACGCTCAGCCTAAACCTAAGCCTAAGCCTAATCCTTACTCTAACCCTCACCCTCACCCTAGCCCTCACCCTAACACTAATCCTAACCCTATCCCTCATCCTAACCCTCACCCTAACCCAAATCCTCACCCGCACCCTCACCCTCAGCCTAACCCTAAGCCTAAGTTTAAGCCTAACCCTAACCCTCACATACCTCACACTAATCCTAATCCTAACCCTAACCCTAAACCTCAACCTAACTCTCACACTTAACTTAACCCTAACACTAACACTAAATCTAACACATGATCTAACCCTCACCCTAACCGTAAATTTAATCCTAAAATTCAGGCTCACCCTAACACAAATCTTAACCCTAGCCCTCACCCTCACACTAATCCTCACACTCACTGTGACCATAACCCTCATCCTAACCCTATACCTCACCCTCACCCTCACCCTAACCCAAACCGTAAACCTAACCCTAAACCTCACCCTCACCCTAGCCCTTACCCTAACCCTAATCCTAACTCTAACCCTCATACTAACCCTCCCCCTAATCCTAAAGATATCCCTCAACCTAACCCTAACACTCACCCTCAACCTCACCCTCAGCCTAACCCTAAGGCTAACCCTAAACCTAACCATAACACACACTCACTCTCACCCTAAAGCTAAACCTATCCCTAACCCTAACCATAACACTCACCCTAACTCTTCCCCTAACCCTAACGCTAACACGAACGCTAACCCTCAATCTAACCCTCACCCTAACCATAACTCTAACCCTAAACCTCACCCTCACTGTAAACCTAATTGTAACCCTAACCTAAAACATAAACCTCACCCTAACCCTTACCCTAACCCTCAACCTCAACATAACCTTAACCATAAACCTAACCCTAACAATAACCCTAACCCTAATCCTAAACCTCACCCTAACCATAACCCTTACCCTAAACCAAACTCTCACCCTAACAGTTAACCTCACCCTAACAATGACCCTCAACCTAACCCTCACCCTCACCCTAAACCTAACACTAACCCTAACCCTAACAATAATACTAACCCTAACCCTCTCCATAACCCTACACTTAACCTGAACCCTAACTCTCAACTTAACCCTAATACTAACCCTCACCCTAATCCTAAACCTAAACCTAATCCTAGCCCTCACACTCACCCTAACCCTTACATTAATCCTAAACCTAACACTAAGCCTAACCCTCACCCTCAACATAACCCTCACTGCAACCCTCTCTAACACTAACCCTAAACCTAACCCTCACCCTCAGAATCACCATAACCCTAACCCTAAACCTAAACCTCACCCTTACCCTAACCCTAACCCTAAACCTCACCCTCACCCTAGCCCTTACCCAAACCTAATCCTAACCCTAACACTCATCCTAACCCGCACCCTAACACTAAACCTAACCCTCATCCGCACCCTCACCCTCATCCTAACACTAACCCTAACCCTAACCCTCAACCTAACGCTAAACCTCACCCTCACTATAACCCTTACCATAACACTCTCCCTAGCCCTAAACTTAAACCGAACCCTAACTCTCACCCTAAATCTTACCCTAACACTCACACTAATCCTAACCCTCACCCTCACCCTCAGCCTAAACCTAAGCCTAACCCGATCCCTAATGCTAACCCTCAAACTCAACCTAACCCTAATACTAATCCTAATCCAAACCCTAACCCTAACCTTCACCCTCACCCTAACCCTCACCTTAAGCCTCATCCTAACGTTAATCCTAACCCTACCCCTAAACCTCACCTTAACACTGACCCTAAACACCACCCTAACACTAAACCTCACCCTAACCTAAACCTCACCCTAACCCTAACCCTCACCCTAGCCCTCACCCTAACCCTAATCCTCATCCTCATCCTAACCCTAACCCTTAATATAACACTCACACTCAGCCTAACCCTAACCTTTACCCTTACCGTCACCCCCACCCTAACCCTCACCCTAAACCTAACCCTCACCCTAACCCTAACTCTAACCCTAAACCTCACCCTCACCCTAACACTAACTCTAAACCTAAGCCTAACAGTAAACCTCACCCTAACCTTAAACCTAACCCTCACCCTCAACCTCACCGTAAACTTAACCCTAACCCTGACAATAACCCTAACCATAACCCTAACACTAACAATAACCCTAACTCTAACCCTAGCCCTCCCCCTAACCCTATATCTAAACCTAAACCTCACCCTCACCCTAAACCTAACCCTAACCCTAAACCCGACCCTAACCCTAAACCTAACCCTTACCCGCACACTCACCCTCACTGTAACTCGAACCCTAACCCTAACAATAACACTTACCCTAACCACAACCATCACCCTAACCCTAGTGCTCACCGCCACCCTCACCCTCAGCCTAACCCTAAGCCTAAGCCTAACCCTCACCCTAATCCTCATACTCATGGCACCGTAACCCTAATCCTAAACGTAACCCTATCCCTAAATCTCAACCTAACCCTCAGCCTCACCCAAACACTAATATAACACTAATCCTAAACCTCAACCGAACCCTCCCCCTAAATCTAACTCTAAACCTAAACCTCATCCGCACCCTAACAATAAACCTAACCCTAACCCTAATCCTCACACCAACCCTCAACCTCAGCCTAACCCTAACCCTAAGCCTAAACCTCACCATAACCCTAACCCTAACCCTAACACTAACCCTAACTGTAAAACAAATCCAAAACCTAACCCTAATTCTCAGCCTCACCCTCACCCTAACCAAACCCTAACACTAACCCGTACCCTAACCCTAAGCGTAACCCTAACCCTAACCCTAACACTCACACACTCTCACCCTAACCCAAATCCTAATCCTAACCCTATCCCTAAACCTCACCCTAACCCTCACCCTCACCCTCACCCTATACCTAACCAGAACCCTAACCCTAACCCTCACACTCACCCTAACCCTTACCCTAATCCTAACTCTAACGCTAAACCTCACCCTCACCCTAACAATAAACCTAACCCTAATCCTCACAGCCACACTCACCCTCAGCCTAAACCTAACCTTAACCCTAACCTTAACCCTCACTGTAACCCTAACCCTAACCCTAACACTAACACTAACCCTAAACCTAAACCAAACCCTAAACCTAACCCTAATCCTCAGCCTGACCCTCACCCTAACCAAACCCTAACATTAACCCTCACCCTAACCCTAAGCCTAACCCTAACCCTAACCCTCAGACTCACCCTCGCCCTAACCCAAATCCTAAATCTAAACCTGTCCCTAACACTAACCCTCACCCTAACCCTCACCCTAGCCCTCACCCTAAACCTAATCCTAACCCTAAAACTCATCCTAACCCTCACCTAACCCTAACCCTAACCCTCACCCTCATGCTCAGCCTAAGCCTAATCCTAATCCTAACACTAACCCTCACCCTATCCCTAACCCTAACACTATCCCTAACTCTAACCCTAAACCTCAACCTCACCCTAACCCTAACTCTAAGCCTAACCCTAAACATAAACCTCATCCTAAACATAACCCTAAACCTCACCCTCACCCTCACTGTAACAGTAATGCAAACCATAACAATAACCCTAACCCTAACCCTCACCCTAACCATAACCCTCACTCTAACCCTCACACTCTACCTAACATTTACCCTCACCCTAACACTAACCCTAACACTAACACTAACTTTATCACCCTAACCCTAAACCTCACTCTAACAATAACCCTAACCCTCAACCTCACCCTAGCCCTCACCATAACGCTAATCCTCCTCCTCATCCTAAACCTCACAATAAACCTTACACTAATCGTCAAACTAACCCTCACCCTCAACCTAACCATAAACCTAACACTCACCCAAAACCTAACCCTCACCCTTACCGTAACCCTCACCCTCAGGTTAATCCTCAACTTTACCCTAACCATCACCCCCACCCTAACCCTCACCCTAACCCTAACCCTCACCCTAACCCTAACTCTACCCGTAAACCTCACCCTCACCCTAACCCTAACTCTACCCCTAAGCCTAACACTAAACCTCATCCTAACCCTAACCCTAAACCTCACCCTCACACTCATTGTAACCGTAACCCTAACCCTAATCCTAACAATAACCCTAACCCTAACCCAACCCTCACCCTAACCATAACCTTCACCCTAATATTAACCCTCATCCTAACAGTAACCCTAACCCTAACACTAACACTCAGACTAACCCTAACCCTCAACCTAATCCTAAACCTCACCCTAACCCTAACCCTAACTCTAACACTCAACCTCACATTAGAACTCACCCTAACCCTAATCCTAACACTCACTCTCACCCTAACCGTAATCTTAAGACCCTAACCCTCAACCTAACCCTAAATCTCACCCTCACCGTAACCCTAACCCTCATCCTAACCCTAACCCAAACCCTAACCCTAACTCTAAACCTCATCCTAACACTAACCCTAACCCTCAACTTCACCCTAGCCCTCACCCGAACCCTAATCCTAACCCTAACCCTCAATTTAACCCTAAAATTAACCGAACCCTAACTCTCACCCTAAACCTAACCCTAACACTCACCCTAACCCTTACTCTCACACTCACCCTCAATCTCAGCCTAAAACTAAGCCTAAGCATAACCCTAACCCTAACCCTCAAACTCGCCCTAATCCTTACCCTAATCCTAATCCTAACCCTAAGCCTAACCCTCACCCTGAACCTCAACCCCACCCTAACCCTCACCCAAACACTAACTCTAAAACTATCACTAAACCTAACCCTCAACCTCAGCCTCAACATACCCTAACTCTAACCCTAAACCTCATCTTCACCCTAACCTTAACTCTAACCCTAAACCTACCACTAAACCTCACCCTAACCCTAACCCTCACCCTCACCCTCACCCTCAGCCTAACCCTAAGCCTAAGCCTAACCCTAAGCCAAACCCTCACACTCACACTTACCTTACCCTAATCCTAATCCTAACCCTAAGCCTAACCCTCACCCTGAACCTCAACCCCACCCTAACCCTCACCCAAACACTAACTCTAAAACTATCACTAAACCTAACCCTCAACCTCAGCTTCAACATACCCTAACTCTAACCCTAAACCTCATCTTCACCCTAACCTTAACTCTAACCCTAAACCTACCACTAAACCTCACCCTAACCCTAACCCTCACCCTCACCCTCACCCTCAGCCTAACCCTAAGCCTAAACCTAACCCTAAGCCAAACCCTCACACTCACACTTACCTTACCCTAATCCTAATCCTAACCCTAAGGCTAACCCTCACCCTCACCCTATCCCTAACCCTAACACTATCCCTAACTCTAAACCTAAACTTCAACCTCACCCTAACTCTAACTCTAACCCTAACCCTAAACCTATACCTCATCCTAAACATAACCCTAAACCTCACCCTCACCCTCACCCTCACTGTAACAGTCACCCAAACCCTAACAATAACCCTCACCCTAACCCTCACCCTAACCATAACCCTCACTCTAACCCTCACGCTCAACCTAACATTTGCCCTCACCCTAACACTAACCCTAACACTAACACTAAACCTAACTATCACCCTAACCCTAAACCTCACTCTAACAATAACCCTAACCCTCAACCTCACCCTAGCCCTCACCATAACGCTAATCCTCCTCCTCATCCTAAACCTCACAATAAACCTTACACTAATCGTCAAACTAACCCTCACCCTCACCCTAACCATAAACCTAACACTCACCCTAACCTTAACCCTCACCCTTACCGTAACCCTCACCCTCAGGCTAACCCTCACCTTTACCCTTACCATCACCCCCACCCTAACCCTCACCCTAACCCTAACCCTCACCCTAACCCTAACTCTACCCGTAAACCTCAACCTCACCCTAACCCTAACTCTACCCCTAAGCCTAACACTAAACCTCATCCTAACCCTAACCCTAAACCTCACCCTCACACTCACTGTAACCCTAACCCTAACCCTAATCTTAACAATAACCCTAACCCTAACCCAACCCTCACCCTAACCATAACCTTCACCCTAATATTAACCCTCACCCTAACACTTACCCTCATCCTAACAGTAACCCTAACCCTAACACTAACACTCAGACTAACCCTAACCCTCAACCTAATCCTAAACCTCACCCTAACCCTAACCCTAACTCTAACACTCAACCTCACATTAGAACTAACCCTCACCCTCACTGTAAACCAAACCCTAAGCCACACCCTAACCCTAAACTTAACCCGAACCTGAACTCTCACCCTAACCCTAACCCTAACCCTCACCCTAACCCTAACCCTCCTCCCTCACACTCACCTTCAGCCTAACACTAATCCTAACCCTAACCCTAACCCTAACCCTCACACTCACCCTCACCCTAACCCTAATCCTAATCCTAAAACTAACCCTAAAATTCACCCTCACCCTAACCCTCAACTTAAGCCTAACCCTGACATTAATTCTAACCCTAACCCTTACCCTAAACCTAATCCTCACCCAAAACCTAACACTAACGCTAACACTAATCCTCAATCTAACCCTCACCCTCACCCTCACCCTAGCCCTCACGCTAACCATAACCCTCATGCTCACCATAAACCTCACACTAACCCTAACACTAATCCTCAAATTAACCCTCACCCTCACCCTAACATTAACCTTAACCCTTACCCTAAACCTAACCCTCCCCCTTACCATAACCCTCACTTTCAGCCTAACCCTCATCTTTACCCTTACTGTCACCCGCACCCTAAACCTCACCCTAACCCTACCCCTCACCCTGACCCTAACACTACCCCTAAACCTCCCCCTCACCCTCACCCTACCTCTAAACCTAACCCTAACACTAAACCTCACCCTATCCCTAACCCTAACCCTCACCCTCAACCTCATGCTCAGCCTAACCCTAAGCCTAAGCCTAACCCTTACCCTAACCCTCACCCTCACCCTAGCCCTTACTCTAACCCTAATCCTATCCCTAACCCGCATCCTAACCCTCACCCTAACCTTGAGCCTAACCATCACCCTAACCCTAATTCTCACCCCCACACTCACCCTCAGCCTAAGCCTAAGCCTAAGCCTAAGCCTAACCCTAACCCTCACACTCACCCTCACCCTAACCCTAATCCCAACCCTAACCCTAACCCTTAACCTCAACCTAACCCTCACCTTAACCTTAACACTAACAATAACCCTAAACCTTACCCCAATCCTAATCCTAACACTAATCCTAAATCTCATCCTAAGCCTCACCTTAACCGTAAGTCCAACCCTAAACCTCACCCTCACCCTAACCCTAAACCTAACCTTAACCCTAAACCTCACCCTAACCCTAAACCAAAACTTCACCCGCACCCTAACCATCACCCTAACCCTAATCCTAACCCTAACCCTCATCCTAACCCTCAACATAACCCTAAACCTAACACTCACCCTAAACCTAACCTCACCCTCACCCTCACTGTCAGTCTAAATCTAAGGCTTACCCTAATCCTTACCCTAAACCTAACCCTAAACCTCACACTCACCAGCACCCTCACCCTCACCCTCACCATTATTCTAACTCTAACCCAAATCCTAACCCTAAACATCACCCTAACCCTAACCCTAACACTAACCCTCACACTCACCCTAACCCTAACACTATCCCTAACACTAACCCTCACCCTAACCCTCCCCCTAAACCTATATCTAACCGTAAACCTGTCCCTCACCCTAAACATAACCCTAACCATAAACCCTACCCTAACCCTAACCCTCACCGTAACTCCAACCCTAACCCTAACAAAAACACTAACCCTAACTGTAACCATCACCCTAACCGTAATCCTCACAACCAACCTCACCCTCTGCCTAACCCTAAGCCTAAGCCTAACCCTCACCCTAATCCTCATACTCATGGCACCCTAACCCTAATCCTAAAACTAAACCTATCCCTAAATCTCAACCTAACCGTCACCCTCACCCTAACCCTATCACTAACCCTAACCCTAAACCTCACCCTAATCCTTGCATTAAACCGAACTCTAACCCTAAACCATACCTTCACCCTAAATATAAACCTAACCCTAACCCTAATCCTCACACCCACCTTCACCCTCCGCCTAAACCTAACCCTAACCCTAACCCTAACCCTTACAATAACCCTAACCCTAACCCTAACACTAACCCTAACCCTAAACCAAACACTAAACCGAACCCTAAACCTAACCCTAATCCTCAGCCTGACTCTCACCCTAACCAAACCCTAACATTAACCCTCACTTTAACCCTAAGCCTAACCCTAACCCTAACCCTAACCCTCACACGCACCCTCACCGTAACCCAAATCCTTAATCTAACCCTATCCCTAAACCTAACCCTCACCCTAACCCTCAACCTAGCCCTCAACCTAAACCTAATCCTAACCCTAAACCTCATCCTAACCCTCACCTTAACCCTAACCCTAACCCTCACCCTCATGCTCAGCCTAAGCCTAAGCCTAAGCCTAAGCCTAACCCTAACACTAACCCTCACCCTATCCCTAACCCTAACACTATCCCTAACTCTAACCCTAAACCTCACCCTCAACCTAACCCGAACTCTAACCCTAACCCTAAACCTATACCTCATCCTAAACATAACCCTAAACCTCAACCTCACCCTCACTCTCACTTTAACAGTAACCCAAACCCTAACAATAACCCTAACCTTAACCCTCACCCTAACTATAACCCTCACTCTAACCCTTACCCTCAACCTAACATTTACCCTCACCCTAACACTAACCCTAACACTAACACTAACGCTCACACTAAAACTATCACCCTAACACTAAACCTCACTCTAACAATAACCCTAACCCTCAACCTCACCCTAGCCCTCACCATAACGCTAATCCTCCTCCTCATCCTAAACCTCACAATAAACCTTACAATAATCGTCAAACTAACCCTCACCCTCACCCTAACCATAAACTTAACACTCACCCTAACCCTAACCCTCACCCTTACCGTAACCCTCACTCTCAGGCTAACCCTCACCTTTATCCTTACCCTCACCCCCACCCTAACCCTCACCCTAACCCTAACCCTCACCCTAACCCTAACTCTACCCGTAAACCTCAACCTCACCCTAACCCTAACTCTACCCCTAACCCTCACCCTTGCCCATAACTTAACCCTAATGGTAGCCCTAACCCTCATCCTAATCCTCCCCCTAACTCTAACCCTATTTCTCATCCTAACCCTAACCCTCACCCTCAACCTTACCCTCAGCCTAACCCTAAACCTAACCCTAAACCTAACCCAAACACACACACTCACCCTCACCCTAACACTAATCCTAACCCTAACCATAACCATAACCCAAACCCGACCCCTAATTCTCAATCTAAACCTAACCCTAACACTAACCCTAATCCTAACCCTCAACCTAACCCTCACCCTAACCCTAACTCTAACCCTAAACCTCACCCTCACACTAACACTAACACTAACCATAACCCAAAACCTAAACCTCACCCTAAACCTAACCCTCACCCTCACCCTCAAGCTCACCGTAACTATACCCCTAACCCTAACCATAACCATAACCATAACCCTCACCCTCAGCCTCACCATCACCGCAAATTAAACCCTAACCATGACACTAAAAATAATCCTAACCCTAAACCTAACCCTAATCCTCAACCCCACACAGACCCTCACCCTCAGCCTAATCCTAAACCTAACCCTAACACTAACCCTAAACCTAAACCTCACCCTAACCCTCACCCTAACCCTAACTCTAACCCTAAACCTCACCCTCACCCTAACCCTAACCCTAACCCTAAACCTCACCCTAAACTTAACCCTCACCCTCACCCTCAACCTCACCGTAACTCTAAAACTAACCCTAACAATAACACTAACCCTAACCATAACCATAACCATAACCATAACCATAAACCTCACCCTCAGCCTCACCCTCAGCGCAAACTTAACCCTAACCATAACACTAACAATAACCCTAACACTAACCATAACCCTAATCCTCACCTCCACCCTAACCCTCAGCCTAACCCTAAGCCTAACACTAACCCTAACCCTATCCCTTACTGTAACCCTAACCCTAACACTAACACTAACCCTAAACCTAACTCTAATCCTAAGCCTCACACTCACCCTAACCAAACCCTAACCCTAAACCTCACCCTAACCCTAAGCCTAACCCTAACAATAACCCTAACCATCTCACCCTCACTCTAACTCTAATACTAAACCTAAACCTATCCCTAACCCTAACCCTCACCCTGACCATCCCCCTAGCCCTCACCCTAACCCTAACCCTAACCCTAAAACTCATCCTAACCCTCACACTAACCCTAACCTTAACCCTCACCCTAAACCTAATCCTAACCCTCACCCACATGCTGGGCCTAAGCCTAAGAGAAAGCCTAAGCCTAAGCCTAACCCTAAGCCTCACCCTAACACTAACCCTAACTCTAACCCTAAACCTCACCCTCACCATTTCCCTAACTCTAACCCTAACCCTAAACCTAAACCTCATCCTAACTCTAAAACTAACAATAACCCTAACCCTAACCCTAACCCTAAAACTAACCCTAACCTAATCCTAACCCTAACACTCAATCTAACCCTAACCCTAACCTTAACCCAAACTCTAAACCTAACCCTAACCCTTAAACTAACCCTAATCCTCAACCTAATCGTAAACCTCACCCTAACCCTAACACTAACATTCACCCTCAACCAAGCCCTCAACCTAACACTACTTCTAACCCTAATCCTTATCCTAACCCTAACCCTCATCCTCACACTAACCCTAACCATGACACTAAAAATAACCCTAACCCTAAACCTAACCCTAATCCTCAACCCCACACAGACCCTCACCCTTAGCCTAATCCTAAACCTAAACCTCACCCTAACCCTAATCCTAACCCTGAACCTAATCCTAACCCCCTAAACCTAAACCTAATCCTAACCCTCACACTTACCTTAATCCTCACTCTCAGCCTAAACCACACCTTTACCCTTACCATCATCCTCACCCTAACCATAAACCTCATCCTAACCCTACACTAACCTTAAACCTAACCATCACCCTATCCCTAACCCTCACCCTCAACTGTAAAACTAAGCTTAAGCCTAACCCTTACTCTAACCCTCACCCTCATCCTCAATCTAACCATCACCCTAACCCAAACCCTAACCCTTACTCTAACCCTAAACTTAACCCTAACCCTCACTCTTATCTTAACCCTCACCCACAGCCTAAACCATACCTTCCTCTTACAATCTTCCTCGCCCTAATCCTCACCATAACCCTAAACCTCATCCTAACCCTCACCCTAACCATCAACCTAACCATCCCCCTCTCTAACCCTCACCCTCATCCTCAAACTCAGCCTATCCCTAAGCATAAGCGTAAGCCTAACACTCACCCTCACCCTCACCCTCACTGATAATGTAAACCTAACCCTAACAATAACACTAATCCTAAGTCTAAACCTAACACTAACCCTAACCCTACCCTAATCCTAACCCTCACCCTCACCCTAACCTTAATCCTAACCCTAACCCTCAACCTAATGCTAACCCTCACCCGTACAGTAACCCTAACCCTCCCCCTAACCCTCAAACTAACCCAAAACCTAACACTAAACCTCATCCTAATCTTAACCCTAACCTGCACCATCACCCTCACCGTAACCGTAAGCCTAACCCAAACCTAACAATAACCCTAAAACTAACCCTAAACCTCACCCTAAACCTAACCATCAACCTAACATTAACCCTCACTGTAACACTTACCCTCCCCTAATACTAACCCTAACCCTAACAGTAACCTTCACACTAACCGTAACCCTCACGCTAATCCTAAAACTCACCCTAACCCTAACCCTAACTCTAACCCTCACCCTCACCCTAGCCCTCACCCTAACCCTAATTCTAACCCTCACCTTCACCCTAACCCTAACCCTCATCTTCACCCGAAACCTCACACTAACCCTAACCCTAACCCTAATGCTCCATCAAACCCTCACCCAAACCCTAATCCTAACCCTGAACCTAATCCTAACCCTCACACTTACCTTAATCCTCACTCTCAGCCTAAACCACACCTTTACCCTTACCATCATCCTCACCCTAACCATAAACCTCATCCTAACCCTACACTAACCTTAAACCTAACCATCACCCTATCCCTAACCCTCACCCTCAACTGTAAAACTAAGCTTAAGCCTAACCCTTACTCTAACCCTCACCCTCATCCTCAATCTAACCATCACCCTAACCCAAACCCTAACCCTTACTCTAACCCTAAACTTAACCCTAACCCTCACTCTTATCTTAACCCTCACCCACAGCCTAAACCATACCTTCCTCTTACAATCTTCCTCGCCCTAATCCTCACCATAACCCTAAACCTCATCCTAACCCTCACCCTAACCATCAACCTAACCATCCCCCTCTCTAACCCTCACCCTCATCCTCACACTCAGCCTATCCCTAAGCATAAGCGTAAGCCTAACACTCACCCTCACCCTCACTGATAATGTAAACCTAACCCTAACAATAACACTAATCCTAAGTCTAAACCTAACACTAACCCTAACCCTACCCTAATCCTAACCCTCACCCTCACCCTAACCTTAATCCTAACCCTAACCCTCAACCTAATGCTAACCCTCACCTGTACAGTAACCCTAACCCTCCCCCTAACCCTCAAACTAACCCAAAACCTAACACTAAACCTCATCCTAATCTTAACCCTAACCTGCACCCTCACCCTCACCGTAACCGTAAGCCTAACCCAAACCTAACAATAACCCTAAAACTAACCCTAAACCTCACCCTAAACCTAACCATCAACCTAACATTAACCCTCACCGTAACACTTACCCTCCCCTAACACTAACCCTAACCCTAACAGTAAACTTTACACTAACCCTAACCCTCACGCTAATCCTAAAATTCACCCTAACCCTAACCCTAACTCTAACCCTCACCCTCACCCTAGCCTTCACCCTAACCCTAATTCTAACCCTCACCTTCACCCTAACCCTAACCCTCATCTTCACCCGAAACCTCACACTAACCCTAACCCTAACGCTAATGCTCCATCAAACCCTCACCCAAACCCTAATCTTAACCCTAAACCTAATCCTAACCCTCACACTTACCTTAATCCTCACCCTCAGCCTATACCTCCCCTTTACCCTTACCATCATCCTCACCCTAACCATAAACCTCATCCTAACCCTAACCCTAACCTTAAACCTAACCATCAGCCTATCCCTAACCCTCACCCTC
This sequence comes from Dipodomys merriami, assembly GCF_024711535.1. NCBI lineage: Eukaryota > Metazoa > Chordata > Mammalia > Rodentia > Heteromyidae > Dipodomys > Dipodomys merriami. Next base: position 101,355 of record NW_027203304.1, read on the forward strand.
AACTGTAAAACTAAGCCTAAGCCTAACCCTTACTCTAACCCTCCCCCTCATCCTAGCCCTCACCCTAACCCTAATCCTAACAATAACCCTCATCCTAACCCACACCCTAACGCTAAACCTAACCATCATCCTAACCCTAATCCTCACCCCCACCCTCACACTCAGCCTAACCCTAAGCCTAAGCCTCCCCCTAACCCTAAATTTAATCCTAAAACTCACCTTCACCATAACCCAAATCCTACACCCAAACCCTCACCCTAACCCTAACCCTCACCCACAATGTGACCCTAACCCATATCCTAACCCTCACCCTAACCCTAATCCTAATCCTAAACCTCACCCAAACACTAACACTAAGCCTCACCCTCACTCTAGACATCACCCGAACCTTAATCCTAACTCTAATCCTCAACTTAACCCTGACCTTAAACCTAACACTAACCCTCACCCTAATCCTAAGCCTAACTCTGACCCTCAACCTAACCCTAAACATCACCCTCACTGTAATCCAAACCCTACCCTCACCCAAACCCTAAACTTATCCTGAACCCTAACTCTCACCCTAACCCTACACCTAACTATCACCCGAACCCTAATCCTCACCCTCACACTCACCCTAAGCCTAACCCTAAACCTAACACTAACCATCACACTCACCCTAACCCTTACCCTCATCTTAATCCTAACACTATGCCTTACCCTCACCCTCATCCTAACCCTCACTGTAATCCTAACTCTAAAACTAACACTAACCCTAACCCTCACCCTCAGACTCACCCTAACCCTAACTCTAATCCTAAACCTCACACTCACACTAACCCTAACCCTAACCCTAACCCTAAACTTCACCCTAACCCTAACCCTCACCCTCACACTCAACCTCACCATAACTCTAACCCTAAACCTAACAAAAACACTAACCCTAAACATAGCCCGAAGCCTAACATAACCCTCAACATCAGCCTCAACCTCACCGCAAACTTTACACTAACCATAACACTAACAATAACCCAAATCCTAAACCTAAACCTAATCCTCACCCCCATCCCCACACTCACCCTCAGCCTAACCCTAACCCTAACCCTAACGCTAACCCTAACCCTCAACCTAACCCTAACCATCACCCTAACCATCACCCTAAACTTAACTCTAACCCTAAACCTCACCCTAACACTAACCCTAAACCTCACCCTCACCATAGCCCTCACCCTAACCCTAATCATAACCCTAATCCTCATCCTAACCCTCACCTTAACTCTAACCCTAAACCTCCCCCTAACCCTAACCTAACTCTAAGCCACAACCTAACCCTAACCCTCACCCTCAATGTAACCCTAACCCTAACACTCACCCTAACCCTAAACTTAACCTGAACCCTAACTCTCACCCTAACCCTAACCCTAACCCTCACCCTAACCCTAAACCTCACCCTCTCCCTCACCCTCAGTGTAACGCTTAGCATAACGCCTAACCCTAACCTTAACTCTCACACTCACCCAAACCCTTAACCAAATCCTAATCCTAAACCTAATCCTATCCTTCACGCTCAGCCTCATCTTAAGCCTAAGTGTAACCCTAAACCTCACACTCACCCTAACCCTAACCCTAACCCAAACTGTAAACCTCACCCTAACCCTAACCCTAAACATCACCCTCACCTTAGACTTCACCCTAACCCTAATCCTAACCCTAACCCTCATCCTAACCCTCCCCATAACCCTAACACTAAACCTCACCCTAATTCTAACCCTCACTCTCACCCTTACCTTACCCTAATCCTAATCCTAAACCTAAGCCTAAACCTCACCCTCACACTAACCCTCACCTAACCCTAATCCTAATCCTAACCGTCACCCTATCCCTAACCCTCACCATTACTATAACCCTATCCCTCATCCTAACTCTCACCCTAACCCTAACCATAACCCTAAAACTCACCCTATCACTAACCCTTCCCCTCTCCCTCACCCTAGCCCTCACCCTAACCAAAATCCTAACCCTAATCCTCATCCTAAACCTCACCCTAACCCTAACCCTCACCCTAACCCTAATCTTAACTTAACTCTCACACTAACACTAATCCTCACCCATACCCTCAGCTTAAACCTAAGCCTAACCCAACACTAACACTAACTCTCACCCTCACCCTAACCCTAAATCTAACACTAACCCTAACCCTCATGCTCAGCCTCACTCTAACCCTAAACCTCACCCTAAACCTAACCCTAACCTAATCCTAAACCTCACCCTAATCCTAACCCTAAACAGCACCCTCACCCTAGCCCTCACCCTAACCCTAATCCTAAAATTAAGTTTCATCCTAAAACTAGGCATAACCCTAACCCTAACCCTCACCCTAACCCTAAACCTCACCCTCACCCTCTCCCTGAGGTTAACATTAAGCCTAACCCTAACACTAAATCTAACCCTCACACTCACCGTAAACCTAACCCTAATACTCATCCTAAACCTTACCCTTACCCTAACTCTAACCCTAACCCTAACCGATACCCTAACCGAAACCCTAATCCTAATCCTAACCCTAAGCCTAAGCCTCACCATCACCCTCACCCTTACCATAACCCTCACCCTAACCCTAAATCTAACACTAACACTAAACCTAAACCTCGACCTCAGCCTCACCGTTACCCTAACTCTAACCCTAAACCTCATCCTCACCATAACCCTAACTCTAACCCTAAACCTAACACTAAACCTCACCCTAACCATAACCATAACCCTCACCCTCAACTTAACGGTAACCCTAACCCTAACTCTAACAGTAAACCTCACCCTCACCCTAACCCTAAACCTAAACCTAACCCTAATCCTCACCCTAACCCTAATCCAAACCTCACCTTCATCCTAGCACTCACCCTAACCCTAATCCTAACCCTCAACCTAACCCTAACCCTCACCCTCACTGTAACCCTAACCCTAAACCTCACCCGAACCCTAAACTTAACCCGTACCCGAACTCTCACCCTAACCCTAACCCTAACCCTCACCCTAACCCTAACCCTCCTCCTGCACCCTCACTTTCAGCCTAACACTAAGCCTAACCCTAACCCTAACCCTAACCCTCACACTCACCCTCACCCTAACCCTAATCCTAATCCTAAACCTCACCCTCGCGCTAACCCTCACCTTAAGCCTAACCCTAACATTAATTCTAACCCTAACCCTTACCCTAAACCTAATCCTCACCCAAAACCTAACACTAACCCTAACACTAATCCTCAATCTAACCCTCACCCTAACCCTAACCCTCATCCTCACCCTAAACCTCACACTAACCCTAACACAAATCCTCAAACTAACCCTCACCCTCACCCTAACATTAACCCAAACTCTCAACCTAAACCTGACCCTCACCCTTACCATAACCCTCACTTTCAGCCTAACCCTCATCTTTACCCTTACTGTCACCCGTATCCTAACTTCACCTTACCCCTATCCTTCCCCCTGACCCTAACACTACCCCTAAACCTCACCCTCCCCATCACCCTACCTCTAAACCTAACCCTAACACTAAACCTCACCCTATCCCTCACCCTAACCCTCACCCTCAACCTCATGCTCAGCTTAAACCTAAGCCTAAGCCTAACCCTTACCCTATCCCTCACCCTCACCCTAGCCCTTACCCTACCCCTAATTCTATCCCTAACCCTCATCCTAACCCTCATCCTAACCTTGACCCTAACCATCACCCTAACCCTAATCCTTACCCCCACTCTCACCCTCAGCATAATCCAAAGGCTAAACCTCCCCCTAACCCTAAATTTAATCCTAAAACTCACCTTCACAGTAACCCAAATCCTAACCCTAACCGTCACCATAACCCTAACCCTTACCCTCACTGTGAACCTAACCCAAATCCTAACCCTCACCCTAACCCTAACCCTAACCCTAAACCTCACGCAAACAATAACCCTAACAAGCACCCTCAACCTAGACCTCACCCGAACCTTAATCCTAACCCTAATCCTCATCCTAACCCTCACCATAACCTAACTCTAACCCTCACCATAATCCTAAGCCTAACCCTAACCCTCAACCTAACCCTAAACCTCAAACTCACTGTAACCCTAACCCTAACCCTCACCCGAACCCTCAACTTATCCCGAACCCTAAATCTCACCCTAAACCTACACCTAACTCTCACCCTAACCATAACCTTCACCCTCACCCTCACCCTGAGCCTAACCCTAAAAGTAACCCTAACCCTCACACTAACCCTACCCCTTACCCTAATTCTAATCCTAACACTAAGCCTTACCCTCACCCTCACCCTAACGCTCACTGTAACCCTAACTCTAACACTAACCTTAACCCAAACCCTCACCCTCCGACTCACCCTAACCCTAACTCTAACCCTAAACCTCACCCTCACCCTAACCCTTACCCTAAACCTAACCCTAAACCTAACCCTAAATCTCACCCTCACCCTAGCCGTTACCCTACCCCTAATCCTAACTGTAACCCTCATCCTAACCCTCACTCTAACCCTAAATCTCACCCTAACCCTAACCCTAAAAATCAACCTAACCCTAACCCTCTTCCTCACCCTAAACCACACAGTACCCTAACACTAATTCTCAATCAAATCCTCTCCCTAAACCTAACCCTAAAACTCACCCTGACCCTTACCCTACACCTAAACCTCACCCTCAACCGAACCCTAACTCTAACCCTAACCTTAACTCTAAAACTCACCCTATCCATAACCTTAACCCTCACACTCAACCTCATGCTCACCCAAACCCTAAGCCTAACTCTAACCCTAACCCTCACACTCACCCTAACCCTTACGCTAATCCTAATCCTAACACTAACCCTTACCCTCACCCTCACCCTAACACTCACCATAACCCTAACTCTAACAATAACCCTAAACCTAACACTCAGCCTAACCCTAACTCTAACCCTAAAGCTCACACTCACCTGCACCCTCCCCGTCACTGTAATTCTAACCCTAACCCTAACCCTAAACCTCATCCTAACTCTCAACTTAACCCTAACCCTAAAACTCACCCTCACTGTAACTCTAACCCTAAACTTAAACCTAACCCTAAACCTCACCCTAACCGAAACTCTATCACTAACCCTAATCCTAACCCTAACCCTAACCATATATCTAACCATAAACCACAACCTCACCCTAACCCTAACACTAACCCTAACCCTATATCTAACCCTAAACCTCACCCTCACCCTAACCCTAACCCTAACCCTAACTCTAAACCCCACCCTAACCCTAACCCTAACCCTCACCCGCACTCTCACATCACCGTAACTCAAACCGTAACCCTAACAATAACACAAACCCTAAGCCTAAACATCACCCTAACCCTAATCCTCACCCCCACCCTCACCCTCAGCCTAACCCTAAGCCTAAGCCTAACCCTCACGCTAACCCTCATACTCATGCACAACCTATACCTAATCCTAACCCTAACCCTACCCCTAAACCTCAACCTAACCCTCACCCTCACCCTAACATTGATAATAACACTAACCCTAAACCTCCCCCTAACCCTCCCCCTAACCCTAACTCTAACCCTAAACCTCACCCTCACCCTAACCCTAACCCTAACTCTAACCCTAAACCTCACCCTAAACCTAACCCTCATCCTCAACGTCAACCTCACTGTAACTCTAACCCTAACCCTAAAAATAACACTAACCCTAACCCTAATCCTAAACCTAACCATAACCCTAACCCTCACCGCAAACTTAATCCTAACCATAACACTAACAATAACCCTAACCCTAAACCTAAACCTAATCCTCATCCCCACCCTCACCTTCATCCTAACACTAAGCCTACCCCTAACCCTAAACCTCAAGGTAACCTAACCCTAACTCTAACACTAACACTAACCCTAACCCTAAACCAAACCCTAAACCAAACCTTAATCCTCAGCCTCACCCTCACACTAACCCAAACCCTAACACTAACTCTCACCCTATCCCTAAGCCTAAGCCTAACCCTAACCCTAACCCTAACCCTCACACTCAACCTCACTGTAATCCAAATCCTAAACCTAAACCTATCCCTTACCCTCACCCTAATCCTCACCCCAGCCTTCACCCTAAACCTAATCCTAAACCTAACTCCCACACTAACCCTAAACCTAACATTCCACCTCACACTCACCCTAACCGTAACCCTAACCCTCACCCTAACACTAAATTTAACCCAATCCCTAACTCTCATGCTAACGCTTCCCCTAATTCTCACCCTAACCCTAACGCTCAGCCTCACCCTCACCCTAAACCTCAACCTAACCCTAATCCTAAACCTCACCCAGACCTTAGCCCTCACCCTAACCCTAATCCTAACGCTAACCCTCATCCTAACCCTCACCCTAACACTATCCCTAACCCTCACGCTCACCCTCACACTAACACTAACCCTAACCCTAACTGTAACCCTCAAACTAATCCTAACCCTCACCTTCACTGTAAACATTACCCTAAACCTCACCCTAACCATCAATTACCCCCAACCCTAACTCACACACTCACCCTAACCCTAACACTCACCCAAACCATAACCCTCACCCTCAACCTCACCTTCAGCCTAACACTAAGCCTAACCCTAACCCTCACACTCACTCTAACCCTAACCCTAATCTTAATCCTAACACTAACCCTAAACCTCACCCTTACACTAACCCTCATCTTAAGCCTAACCCTAACAACAATCCTAACCCTAACCCTAAAGCTAATCTTAATCCTCACCCTAAACCTCACACTAACCCTAACACTAATCCTCAAACTAACTCTCACCCTCACCCTAACCCTAACCCTAACCCTCACCCTAAACCTAACCCTCACCCTTACCATAACGCTCACTCACAGCCTAACCCTCAACTTTACCCTTACCGTCACCCCCACCCTAATCCTCACCCTAACCCTACTCCTCACCCTGACCCTAAACCTACCCCTAAACCTCACATTCACCCGAACCCTAATTCTAACGCTAACCCAAACACTAAACCTCAACCTATCCCTAACCCTAAACCTCACCCTCAACCTCATGCTCAGCCTAACCCTAACCCTAAGCCTAACCCTTCACCTAACCCTCACCCTCACCCTAGCCCTCACTCTAACCCTAATCCTAACACTAAACCTCATCCTAACCCTCAACCTAAACCTAAACCTAACGATCACCCTAGCCCTAATCCTCAACGCCACCCTCACCCTCAGCCTAAACCTAAGCCTAATCCTAACCCTAACCCTAACCCTCTCACTCACCCTCCCTCTAACCCTAATCCTAAACCTAACCCTAACCCTAACCCTAAACCTCAACCTAAACCTCACCTTAACCTTAACCCTAATACTAACCCTAATATTAACTTTCGACCTAACCCTCCAACTAAACCTAAATCTAACCCTAAACCTCACCATCACCCTAACTCTAATTCTAACCCTAACCCTAAACCTCAACCGAAACCTAACCCTAACCCTCACCCTCCCCCTCACCCTCACCATAACTCTTACACTAACCATAACAATAACACTAATCCTATACCTAAACCTAATCCTAACCCTAACCCTAACCCTAATTCTAGCACTCACCCTCACCCAAACTATAATCTTAACCCTAACCCTCATCCTAACCCTAACCCAAACCCTAAACCTAAACCTTACCCTAACACTAACCCTAAACCTTACCCTAACCCCAGCACTCACCCTAACACTAATCTTAATCCTAACCCTCACCCTAACCCTAAACTTAACTGAACCCTAAAACTCACCCTAATCCTAACCCTAACCCTCAACCTCACCCATACCCTCACCCACACCCTCACTCTCAGCCAAACACTAAGCCTAAGCCTAACCCTAGCCCTATCCCTCACACTCACCCTAACCCTTACCCTAATCCTATTCCTAACCCTAAGCCTAACCGTCACCTTCACCCTCAGCCTCACCCTAACTCTAACCCTCACCCTAACCCTAACTCTAACACTAACCCAAAACCTAACCCTCAACCTCAGCTTCACCCTGACCCTAACTCTAAACTTAAACCTCATCCTCACCGTAACCCTTATTCTAACCCTAACCCTAACACTAACCCTCACCCTAACCCTAATCCTAACCCTCACCCTCACCCTAAACCTCATCCTAACCCTAAACCTAACCCTAACCCTTACCCTCCAGCTTACCTGCACCCTAAGCATAACCCGAAACCTAACCCTAACACTAACCCTCATGCTAACCCTCACCCTAACACTCACGATAACGCTAACAATCACTCTCACCCTAACCCTAACCCTAACCCTCAACCTAACACTCACCCTCATCCTAAACCTAACCCTGACCCTAACACTCACCCTTATCCTCACACTCACCCTAAGGCTAACCCTAATCCTCACTCTCACCCTATCCCTCACCCTAACCCTTACCCTCACCATAACACTAACACTAACCCTAACCCTAACCATCACACTAAACCTAGCCCTCACCCTCACTCTAAACATACCCTCACCATAAATCTCACTCTAACCCTTAGCCTCACCCTAACACTCACCCTAAGCCTTAGCCTCACCCTAACCCTCATCCAAACCCTAAGCCTAACCCTAATCCTCAACCTAATGCTCACCCTAACCGTAACCCTAACCTTAACACTCACCCTAATCATCACCATAACCCTAAATCTTACCCTAACCCTCACACTAACCCTAAACCTCACCCTAACACTATCCCTACCCCTCATTCTAACCCTCATCCTAAACCTAACACTAACCCTCACCCTAACCCTAAACCTAACCCTCACCCTAACCCTAACCCTAACCCTCACCCTAACCCTAACCCTAACCCTCACCCTGACCCTGGCCCTCACACTACCCCTAAACATAACACTCACCCTCACTCTAACCGTTACCCTCACCCAAACCCTAACCCTAACTCTACCCATAAACCTCACAATAAACCTATCCCTCACCCTAACCCTAAACCTAAGCCTCACCCTAACCCTAACATTAACGCTAACGCTTACCCTCACCCTCACGCTAGCCCTCACCCAACCCCTAATCCTAACAGTTACCCTCACCCTAACTCTAACCCTCACCCTCACCATAACCCTCACACTAACTATTATCCTCAACCTAACCCTACCCCTAACCCTGACCTTAACTCTCACACTAACCCTAACTCGAACCCGAACCCTAACCTTACACTTACACCGAACCCTAACAATAACCCTGACCCTAAGCCTCACCCTAACCCTAACATTAACGCTAACGCTTACCCTCACCCTCACGCTAGCCCTCACCCAACCCCTAATCCTAACACTTACCCTCACCCTAACTCTAACCCTCACCCTCACCATAACCCTCACACTAACTATTATCCTTAACCTAACCCTACCCCTAACCCTGACCCTAACTCTCACACTAACCCTAACTCGAACCCAAACCCTAACCTTAAACTTACCCTGAACCCAAACACTAACCCTGACCCTAACCCTCACAGTAAACCAAAACCTAACCCTCACACTAAACCTAAACCTACCTCTCACTCTAACCCTCACCCTAACCCTAACCCTAATCCTAAAACTCAGCCTCATCCTCACATAAACCCTAAACCTAACCCTAAACCTTAGCCTAACCCTAAGCCTCACCCTAACCCTAATCGTAACCCTCAAGCTCACCCTAACCCTAACCCTAACCGTTACGGTTACCCTCACCCTCACCCTAAACCTAACGCTAACCCTAACCCTCACCCTCACCCTAACCATCACCCTAACCCTTATCCTCACACTAAACCTAACCCTAACTCTAACCTTAACCATCACACTAACCCTAACACACACCATAACCCTAAACCTACCGCTCACCCTAACACTAACCCTAACACTAACCATCACCCTAACCCTAAACCTAGCCCCCACCCTCGCCCTAACACTCACTATCACCCTAACCCTCACCCTAAACCTAACCCTCACCCACCACCTAACTTTCACCCTCACCCTCACCCAACCCTCACCCTCAACCTAAACATCACCCCAAACTTAACCCTCACCCTAACCCTATTCCTAAGCCTCACCCTAACCCTCACCCTCACCCTAACCTTCAACATGACCCTAATCCTCACCCTATCCCTAAACCTAACACTTACCTACCGAAACCCTCACCCTCACCCTCACCCTAACCCTGGCCCACACGCAAGCCCTCACCCTAACCCTAATCCTACCCATAACCCTCACCCTCACCCAAACACTCACCCTCAGCCTTACCCGAACCCTAACCTTAATCCTAACACTAACCCTCACCCTCACACTAACGCTCACCCTAACCCTAACCCTAACCGTCAGCCTCACCTTATACATTACCCTAACCCTGACCCTAACCCTCACACTAACAATCACCACAACACTCACACTCACCATAATCCTCACGCTCACCCTAACCCACAACCTAACCCTTACACTTACCCTAATCCTACACCTACCCCTCACTCTAACCCTCACACTAACCCTAAACCTAACCCTAACACTCACCCTAGAACTCACCCTAAACCTAATCCTAACCCTAACCCTCACACTAATCCTTATGCTCACACTAACCCTAACCATCAACCTCAACCTAACCTTCACCCTAATCTTCACCCTAACCCTAACCCTAACCCTCAAGCTAGCCCTCACCCTAACCCTCACCCTAACCATCACCCTCACCCTAACCTTCACCCTCACCCTAACCCTCACCCTCACCCTAATCCTCAACTTCACGCTAATCCTCACCCTATCCCTAACCCTAACATTTACCTACCAAAACCCTCAGCCTCACCCTCAGCCTCACCCTAATCCTCGACCTCATGAAAGCCCTCACCCTAACCCTAATCCTGACCATAACCCTCAACCTCACCCTCACCCTCACCTTAACCCTCGCCCTCACACAAGCCCTTACCCCAAACCTAACCCTCAACCTAACCCTAACCCTAACCCTCAACTTCACCCTCACCCTAAACCTAACCCTAACACTAACCCTGACCCAGACCCTCAACCTCACCCTAACCCTCACCCTAATCCTTACCCTCACACTAACCCTAAACCTAACCCTAAACCTATCCCTCATCCTAGACCTAACCCTAACCCTCACACTAACAGTAACCCTAACCCTAAACCTCACCATCACCCTAACCCTAACCCTCACCCTAACCCTAGACCTCACCTTAACCCTAATTCTAACCCTAACCCTCAGCCTAACCCTAAACCTCATCCTAACCCTTCACCCTCACCTTAACCCTCCACCTCACCCTAACCTAACCCTAACTATAACCCTAACCCTCACCCTAAACCTAATACTAACCCTAACCCTCACCCTCATCCTAACCCTCACCTAACCATTAGCCTCACACTAACCCTAACCCTAATTCTAACCCTAACCCTCACAATAACCCTAACCCTAACCATAACCCTAAACCCACAACTCACCCTAACCCTAACCCTCACCCTAACCCTCACCCTAACCCTATCCTTAACCCTCAACCTCACACTAATCTTCACTTTCACCCTAACCCTCACCCTAAACCTTACCCTCACCCACACCCTAACCCGAACCCTAACCCGAACCCTCACCCTCACCCAACCCTGACCCTCACCCTAAACATCACCGTAACCTTAACCCTCACCCTAACCCTAATCCTAACCTTCACCCTAACCCTCACCCTCACCCTAACCCTCAACTTCACCCTAAACCTCACCCTATCCCTAACCCTAACCAAACTACCTAACCCTTACCTAACTAAACCCTCACCCTCACACTCACCCACACCCTAACCCTCGCCTTCATGCAAGCCCTCCACCTAACCATAATATTAACCGTAACCCTAATCCTAACCCTCACCCCTCACCGTAAACCTAACCTTAACCCTCACCCTAACCCTAACCTGACCCTTACCTTCAACCTCAACCTAAGCCTAATTCTAACTCTAACCCTTAAACTAACTCTAAACCTCACCATAACCCTAAACCTAGCCCTCAACCTAACACACACCCTAAACCTAACCCTCACCCTAACCCTAAACCTAACCCCCACCCTCACGCTAACACTCACTGTCACCCTATCCTTCAGCCTAAACCTAACCCTCAGCCTCACCCTAACCGTAAGCCTAATCCTAACCCTAACCCTAAACCTCACACCCACCCTAACACTCATGCCAAACCTTACCCTCACCCTCCCCCTAACGCTAACCCTAACCATAACCCTCACACTAAACCTAACCCTGACCTAACCCTAACCCTAACCCTCATCCTAACCCTATCCCTAAACCTAACACACACCCTAACCCTAATGCTAACCATAAACCTCAGCCTAACCCTAACCCTCACCCTGACCCTCAACATACACCTCACACTAAACCTCACCCTAACCCTCACCCTAACCCTAATCCTCAGCCTCACCCTCAGCCTCGGAATAACCTTAAAGCTAACTCTTACCCTCACCCTCACCTCTTACACTCACACTCACCATATACCTTATGCTAAACCTAACACTCACCCTCACCCTAACCCTCAACCTAACCCTCACCCTCACCCTAACCCTAACCCTCACCCTCACACTAATCCTAAACCTAAACCTCACCATAACCATAACCCTAACCCTCACCCCATCCCTAAACCTCACCCTAACCCTAACACTAACCCTCACCGTCAACCTCACCCTAACCCAAACCCTAACCTTCACCTTAACCCTCGCCCTAACACTAACGCTAACCCTACACCTCACCCTCAACCTAAACCTCACCCTAACCCTTACCCTCACCCTAAATCTAACGCTAAACCTAACCCTAACCCTCACACTTAACCTAAACCTAACCCTAAACCTCACCCTCACCCTAACCCTCACCCTCACCCAACCCTAGCCCCCAGGCGAACGCTAACCCTAACCCTCACTCTCACCCTCACCCTAATCCTTTCTCTCACCATAACTCTACCCCTAACCCTCACTCTAACACTCACCCTAACCCTAAACGTAACCCTCATCCTAACCCTAATCCTCACCCTCACCCTAACGATAAACCTAACCATAACCCTCACTGGAACGCTAAACCTAACCCTAAACCTAACACTTACACTAACCCTCACCGTCACCCTAACCGTCATCCTAACCCTAACCCTCACACACACCCTTACCTTCACCCTCACGCGAACCCTCACCCTCACCCTAAACCTCAACCTCACCCTAAACTTCACACTAACACTAAACCTCACCCTAACCCTCACCCTCACCCTCACTCTAAAACTCACCCTTACCCTCAAATTCAACCTAAGCATAACCCTAAACCTAACTCTAATCCTAAACCTAAGCCTCACCATCACCCTCAACCTAAGCCTAAACCTAATCCTAACCCTCAGCCTCACCCTCACCTTAACCCTAACCCAAACTCTAAACCTTAGCCTAAACCTAACCCTCACCATATCCCTAATCCTAACCCTCACACTCACCCTAACCGTAACCTCACCCTAAATCTAATGCTAACCTTAACCGTCACCCTCACCCTAACCATTATCCTCACACTAACCCTAACCCTAAATCTAACCCTAACCCTCACAATAACCCTAACCCTCACTATAACCCTAACCCTACAACTCACTGTAACCCTCACCCTAACCCTAACCCTCACCCTAACCGTCACCTTAAACCAAACCCTAACCCTCAACCTCACACTAATCCTCACTGGCACCAAACCCTCACCCTAAACCTAACCCTCACCCACAACTTAACCCGAACCCTCACCCGAACCCGAACCCTCACCCAACCCTCACCCTTACCCTAAACATCACCCTAACCTTAACCCTCACCCTACACCTAATCTTAACCCTCATACTAATCCTCACCCTCACCCTAACCCTCACCTTCAACCTAATCCTCACACTAACTCTAACCCTCACCCTAACCCTAACCCTCACCCTCACCCTCACCCTACCTGAAACCTTAACCCTAACTCTCACCCTAAATTTAACTCTCAACCTAACCCAACCCTAACTCTCAATCGGTCCCTCACCCTAAACCTAAAACTAACTGTAACACGGACCCTCACCCTCACCCTAACCATCATCCTAAACCTTACCGTTATCCTAAACCTCACCCTAACCCTAAACCTAACCCTAACCCTCACGCTAACCCTCACGGTAACCCTAACCCAAATTATAACCCTCAACCTAAACCTCACCCTAACCCTACCCCTACCAGTAATCCTCACCTTCACCCAAACCCTCACCCTAACCCTTACCCTCACCCTAAACCTAATGCTAATCCGCACACTAACCCTAACCCTCACCCTTACCCTAAACCTACCCCTCACACTAAAGCTAACCCTAACTCTAACCCTAATCCTCACCCTAACCCTAACGCTAACCCTAACCCTCACCCTAACCCTAACCCTCAGGTTCAAGCTCAACCTGTCTAACCCCAACCATAATCCTAATCTTAACCCTAAACCACACCCTCACCCTCATCCTAACTATAACCCTAACCCTAACCCTAACCCTCACGCTCACATTAACCTCACCCTCAACCTCACCCTTACCCTCACCATCACCTTAACACTCACGATAACCCTAACCCTCACTCTCACCCTAAACCTCACCCTAACAATTACCCTCACCCTAACTCTAACCCTAACCCTAACCCTCACACTAAACCTAGCTCTCACCCTAACCCTAGCGATACCACTCACACTAACCCTCACCCTAACCCTAACCCTAACACTCACCCTAAACCTAATGCTAACCCTAACCCTCAACATCACCCAAGCCCTCAATTTTATCCTAACCCTAAGCCTAAATTTCACACTCAACCAAACCCTCAGACTAACCCTAACCCTCAACCTAACCGTAACCCTCACCCTCACTCTCACCCTCACCTTCAGCCTAACCCTAACCCTAACTCTATAACTAACCCTAACACTCAACCTCACCCACACCCTCACCCTCACCCTACACCTAACCCTCACCCTAAACCTATCCCTCACCCTAATCCTAACCCTAACGCTCACACTCACCCTCACCCTAACCCTAAACCTAACTCTCAGCCTCACCCTAACCGTAAGCATAACCCAACCCCTAACCCTAACCCTCACTCTCACCATAACCCTCACCCTAAACATTACCCTAAACTTCACCCTAAATCTAACCCTAACCATAACCCTCACACTAAACCTACACCTCACCCTAACCCAAAACCTAGCCCTCACCCTCACTCTAAACCTCACCCTCATCATAACCCTAAACCTAAAACTAACTCACCCTAACCCTAACCCTAACCCTAAACCTCACCCTAACCCTAACCCTCACCCTAACCCTCACCCTCACCCTAACCCTCAACCTCAGCCTAACACTAATCCTAAGCCTAACCCTCACCCTAACCCTCACACTCACCCTCACCCTAACTCTAATCCTAAACTTAACACTATTCTTAACCTCAACCTAAGCCTCACCCTCACCCTAACCCTAACCCAAATCCTCACACTAACCCTCACCCTAACCCTAACTCTAACTTTCATGCTCACCCTCACCCTAACCGTAACTCTAACCCTAAAACTCACCCTAACCCTAACCTTCACCTTCACCCTCAACCTCACCGTAAATCTAGCCCTAAACCTAACAATAATACTAACCCTAAACCTAACCCTAACCCTAACCCTCAACCTCAGCCTCACCCTCACAACACAATTATCCCTAACCCTAACACTAACAATAACCCTAATCCTAAGCCTAACCCTAACCCTAATTCTAATCCTCACCCCCACAGTCACCCTCAGCCTAACCCTAAACCTAACCCTAACCCTAACACTAACCCTAAACCTAAACCTAACCCTAAATCTAACCCTAAACCTAACCCTAATCCTCAGCCTCACCTGCACCGTAACCCAAACTCTAACCCTAACCCTCTCCCTAACTCTAAGCGTAATCCTAACCCTAACCCTAAGCCTCACACTTACCCTCACCCTAACCCTAATACTAAACCTAACCCTATCCCTAACCCTAACATTCACCCTATCCCTCACCCTAGCCCTCACCCTAACCCTAACCCTAAACCTCATCCTAAACCTGACACTAACCATATCCGTAACCATCATCTTAACCCAAACCCTAACCCTCACCCTCATGCTCAGCCTAAGCCTAAGCCTAAGCCTAACCCTAACCCTCATCCTAACCCTAACAATAAACCTAACCCTAACCCTAAATCTCACCCTCAACCTAACCCTAACTCTAACCCTAACCCTAACAATAACCCTAACCCTCACCCTAAACATAATCCTCACCCTAAACCTAAACCTCACCCTAAAACTTACCCTCACGCTACCACTAACCCTAACCCTAACACTAACCCTCATACTAACACTAACCATAACCTCAGCCTAACATTAAACCTAACCCTCAACCTAAACCTAACACTCACGCTCAATGTAACCCTCACTATAACCCTAACCTGAACCATCACACTAACCCTAATCCTCACCCACACCCTCACCCTCAGCCTAACCTAAGCTTAACCCTAAACCTCACCCTAAACCTCCCCCTAACCCTAACCCTAACACTAAAACTCACCCTCTGCCTAACAATAACCATAACCCTAAACCTCAACCTAACCATAAACTTCACCCTCACCCTCAACCTCACCGTAACTCTAACCCTAACCCTAAAAATAATACTAGCCCTAACCGTCACCTTCAGCCTCACCCTCAAGGCAAACTGAACCATAACCATAACACTAACAATAACACTAACCCTAAGCCTAACCCTATCCCTAACCCTAATCCTAACCCCATACACTCACCCTCAGCCTAATCCTAAGCCTAAGCCTAACCCTAACCCTAACCCTCACCGTAACCCTAACCCTAACCCTAAAACAAACCCTAACCCTAAACCTAGCCCTAAATGTAACCCTAAACCCAAACCTAATCCTCAGTCTCACACTCACCCTAACCCAAACCCTAATGCTACCAGTCACGCTAACTCTCAGTCTTATCCTAAATCTAAACCTAATCCTCACACTCACTCACACCCTAACCCTAATCCTAAACCTAAACCTATCCCTAACCCTAACGCTCACCCTAACCCTCACCCTAGCCATCACCCTAACCCTAATCCTAACCCTAAACCTCATAATAACCCTGACCCTAACCCTAACCCAAACCTTAAGCCTAACCCTAAACCTAATCCTCACCCTCAGGCTCCGCCTAAGCCTAAGCGTAAGCGTAAGCCTAACCCTAACCCTAACCCTCCATAACCCTAACCATAACCCTAAACCTAACTCTAAACCTAAATCTCACCCTCACCCTAACCCTAAGTCTAACCCTAACCCTAACCCTAAAAATAACCCTAAACCTCACCCTAACCATAATGCTCACCCTAACCCTAACCCTCAACCTAACACTTACCCTCCCCCTAACACTAACCCTAACACTAACACTAACCCTCACACTAACCCTAACCCTCACCATAATCCTAAACCTCACCCTAACACTAACCCCAACCCTCACCCTCACCCTAGCCCTCACCTTAACCGTAATTCTAAACCTTACCCTCACCCTAAGCCTAACCCTCATCCTCACCCTAAACCTCACACTCACCCTAAACCTAATCCTCAATTTAACCCTCATCCTAACCCTAACCCTAACCCTTACCCTAGCCCTAAACCTAACCCTAACCCTCACACTTATCTTAAGCCTCACCCTCAGCCTAAACCTCACCTTTACCATTACCATCATCCTCAGACTAACCCTCACCCTAATCCTAAACCTCATCCTAACCGTCACCTTAAACGTAAACATAACCATCACACTATCCCTAACATTCACCCTCAACCTCACGCTCAGCCTAACCCTAATCCTAAGCCTAAACCTTCCCCTAACCCTCCCACTCACCCTAGCACTCACCCTAACCATAATCCTAACCCTAAACCTCATCCTAACCCTCACCCTCACCCTCACCCTAACCCTAGTCCTAAACCTAACCCTATCCATAAACCTCAACCTAACCCTCACCCACACCCTAACCCTAACGCTAACCCTAACACTAAACTTCACCCTAACCCTCCCCTAAGCATAACTCTAACCCTAAACCTCACCCTCACCCTCACCCTAACCCTAACCCTAACCCTAAACCTCACCCAAACCCTAACACTCACCCTCGCCCTCAACCTCCCCATAACTCTAAACCTAACCCTAACAATAACACTAACCCTAAACCTAACCATAACCCTAACCCTCACCCTCAGCCTCAACCTCACCACAAACTTATCCCTAACCATAACACTAAAAATAAACCTAACCCTAAGCCTAACCTTAACCCTAACTCTAATCCTCACCCCACTCTCACCCTCAGCCTAACCCAAAGCCTAAGCCTAACCCTAACCATAACCCTCACTGTAACCCTAACCCTAAACCTAACACTAACCCTAACCCTCAACCTAACCCTACATCTAAACCTAATACTCAGCCTCACCTTCACCCTAACCCTAACCCTCACCATAACTCTCAGCCTAACAATATCCTTAACCCTAACCCTCACACTCACCCTCACCCTAACCCTAATCCTCAAACTAATCCTATCCTTAATGCTAACCCTCACCCTCACTGTAACCCTTACCCTAACCCTCACCCTAAACATAAAATTAACCCGAATCCTAAATCTCACCCTAACCCTAACCTTAACCCTCACCCTAACCCTAGCCCTAAACCTCACCCTCAGCCTAACCCTAACCTAACCCTAACACTAACACTAACACTAACTCTAAACCTAACCCTAAATCTAATCCTAAACCTAAGCCTAATCCTCATCCTCACCTGCACCCTAACCCAAACTCTAACCCTAAACCTCACCCTAACTCTAAGCCTAATCCTAATCCTAACCCTAACCCTCACCCTCATCCTAGCCCTCAACCTCACCCTAACCCTAACCCTAAACCTCATCCAAAACCTGACACTAAACACAACCGTAACCCTCACCATAACCCGAACCCTAACCCTAACCCTCATGCTCAGCCTAAGCCTAAGCCTAAGCCTAAGCCTAACCCTAACCCTCACCCTAACACTAAAACTAACCCTAACTCTAAGCCTAAATCTCACCCTCACCCTAACCCTAACGTGAACTATCACCCTAACCTTAATTCTCACCCACACCCTCACCCTCAGCCTAACCCTAAGCCTAATCCTAAACCTCACACTAACCCTCCCCTTAACCCTAAATCTAACCCTAAACCTCAACCTCTCCCTAACAATAACCCTAACCCTAAACCTCACCCTTAACCTAACCTTCATTCTCACCCTCAACCTCACCGTAACTCTAACCCTAACCCTAAAAATAACACTCGCCCTAACACTTACCCTAACCCTCACCCTCAGCCTCACCCTCACGGCAAACTTAACCATAACCATAACACTTACAATAACCTTAATCCTAAGCCTAACCCTATACCTAACCCTAATCCTAATCCCCACCCTCAACCTCACCCTAACCCTCACCCTAAACCTAACGTGAACCATCACCCTAACCTTAATTCTCACCCACACCCTCACCCTCAGCCTATCACTAAGCCTAACCCTAAACCTCACCCTAAACCTCCCCCTAAACCTATCTCTAACCCTAAACCTCAACCTCTCCCTAACAATAACCCTAACCCTAAACCTCACCCTTACCCTAACCTTCACTCTCACCCTCAACATCACCATAACTCTAACCCTAACCCTAACAATAACACTAACCCTAACACTTACCCTAACCCTCACCCTCAGCCTCACCCTCACGGCAACAATAACCATAACCATAACACTTACAATAACCCTAACCATAAGCCTAACCCTATACCTAACCCTAATCCTAACACCCACCCTAAAACTCAGCCTAACCCTCAGCCTAACCCTAAGCCTAACCCTTACCCTAAACCTCACAGTAACCCTAACTCTAACCCTAACACAAACCCTAACCCTAAACCTAGCCCTAAATCTAACCCTAAACCTAAAGCTAATCGTCAGCCTCACACTCACCCTAACCCAAACCCTAACCCTAATCCTCACCTTAACTCTCAGTCTAACCCTAACCCTACCCCTAACCCTCACACTCACCCTCAACCTAAACCTAATCCTAAACCTAACCCTATCCCTAACACTAACCCTTACCTTAACCCTCACCCTAGCCCTCACCATAACCCTGACCCTAACCCTATCCCTAACCCTAAGCCTAACCCGAAACCTAATCCTCACCCTCATGCTCCGCTTAAGCCTAAGCGTAAGCCTAAGCCTAACCCTAACCCTAACTCTCCCTAACACTAACCCTAAACCTAACCCTAAATCTAAATCTAAATCTCACCCTCACCCTAACCATAACTCTAACACTAACCCTAACAATAACCCTAAACCTCACCCTAACCATTACGCTCACCCTAACCCAAACCCTCACGCTAACACTAACCCTCACACTAACCATAACCCTCACCCTAATCCTAAACCTCACCCTAATCCTAACCCCAAGCCTCACCCTCAACCTAGCCCTCACCCTAACCCTAATTCTAAACCTTACCCTCACCCTAACCCTAACACACATCCTCACCCTAAACCTCACATTCACCTAACTCTAATAGTCAATTTAGCCCTCACCCTAACCCTAAACCTAAACATTAACCTAGCCCTAAACGTAACTCTAATCCTCAAATTTATCTTAACCCTCACCCTCAGCCTAAACCTCACCTTTACCCTTACCATCATCCTCAGCCTAACCCTCACCCTAACCCTAAACCTCATCCTAACCATCACCCTAACCTAAAACCTAACCATCACCCTAACGCTAACCCTCACCCGCAACCTCCCGCTCAGCCTAACCCTAACCCTAAGCCTAACCCTAACCCTAACCCTAAACCTCACCTTAATCCTAACAATAACCCTAACACTAACCCTAACCCTATACCTAACCCTAAATCTAACCCTAAACCTAACCCTAATCCTCAGCCTCACTTGAACCCTAACCCAAACCCTAACCCTCACCTTAACTCTAAGCCTAAGGTTAACCCTAAAACTAAGCCTCACACTTACCCTCACCCTAACCCTAATCCTAAACCTAACTCTATCCCTAATCCTAACCCTCACCTTAACTCTCACCCTAGCCCTCAACCTAACCTTAAACCTCATCGTATACCTGAAACTAACCATAAGCCTAATCCTCACCCTAACCCGAACCCTAAACCTCACCATCATGCTCGGCCTAAGCCTAAGCCTAAGCCTAAACATAACCCTAACCCTCACACTAACAATAACCCTAAAACTAACCCTAACTCTAACCCTAAACCTCACCCTCACCCTAACCCTAACTCTAACCCTAACCCTAACCCTAACAATGACCCTAACCCTCACCCTAGACATAATCCTCACCCTAAACCTAAGCCTCACCCTAACACTTACCCTCACCCTAACACAAACCTGAACCCTAAAACTAACCCTCACAATAACCCTAACCCTAGACTCACCCTAACCCTAACCCTAACCCTAACCCTCAACATAACCCTAACCCTCACGCTCAACGTAACCCTCAAACTAACCCTGACCCTCACCCTAAAACTTGCCCTCACCCTAACACTAACCCTAACCCTAATCCTAACTCTAACCCTCACCCTCACCGTAACCATAATCGTAACCCTAACCCTAACAAAAACCCTAACCCTAACCCTAACCCTAACCATTACCCTCACCCTAAACCTAACCCTCACCCTAACACTTACCCTCACATTAACACTAACCGTAACCCGAACACTAAGCCTCACACTAACCCTAACTATCACCCTAACCCTATACCTCACCCTAACACTAATCCTAAACCTCAACCCAACCCTAGCCCTAACCCTAATACTCATCCTCACAGTAAACCTCACACTAAGCCGAACACTAATCCTCAATCTAACCCTCACCCTCACCCTAACCCTAACCCTAACCCTCGCCCTAAACATAACCCTTACCCTTACTGTAACTCTCACCTTCAGCCAAATCCTCACATTACCCTTACTGTCACCCCCAACCTAACCCTCACCCTAAGCCTAACCCTCACCCTAACACTAACTCTACCCATAAACCTCACCCTCACCCTAATCCTAACTCTAACCCTAACCCTAACACTAAGCCTAACACTAAGCCTAACCCTAACCCTCACCCTCACCCTCACCATAAACCTTACCCTAACCAGAACACTCACCCTCACCCTAACCCTAATCTTAACCCTAAACCTGAACCTAATCCTAACCCTCAACCTCACCGTAACCCTTATCCTAGCCCTCACCCTAACCGTAAACTTAACCAGAATCTTACTCTCACCCTAACCCTAACACTAACTCTGACCTTAACCCTAACATTAAAACTCACCCTCACCCTAGCCCTCGCCCTAATCCTAATCCTAACCCTAACCCTCATCCTAACCCTCCCCCTAACCCTTAACCTAACACTAACCCTAAACCTCACTCTAAACCTGACCATCAGCCTAAACCTAAGCCTAACCCTAAACCTAACCCTAACACACACACTCACCCTCACTCTAACATTAATCCTAACCCTAACCCTCACCCTCACCCACACCCTAAGTGTAACAATAAGCCAAAAACACACCCAAACCCTAACCCTCACAATCACCCTAAACCTTACCCTAATCCTAATCCTAACCCTAACCCTAATGCTCACCCTCAGCCTCAACTTAACCCTAACTCTAACCCTAAACCTCACCCTCACCCGAACCCTAAACCTAACCCTAACCTTAAATCTCATCCTAAACATCACCCTCACCCTAGCCCTCACCCTAAACCTAATCTGAACCCTAACCCTCATCCTGACCTTCCCCATAACCCTAACCCTAAATCTCACCCTAATTCTAACCCTCACCCTCATGCTCAGTTTAACACTAAGCCTAATCCAAAACCTTACCCTAACCCTCACCCTCACCCTAGTCCTCACCCTAACACAAATCCTAACCATAACACTCAACCTAACCCTAAACCTCACCCTCACCCTAACCCTTACCCTAACCCTAACCCTGACCCTCACCCTTACCCTAATCTTAACACTAAACCTCAACCTAACCCTAACCCTCAACCTCACTGTAACCATGACCCTAATCCTCAACCTAACCCTAAACTTAACCTGAACGCTACTCTCACCCTAACCCTAAACCTTACTCTCACCCTAACCCTAACATTAAACCTCAACCTAACCCTAGCCCTCACGATAATCCTAATCCTAACCCTTACCCTCACACTCACCCTCGCCCTCAGTGTAACCCTAAGCCTAATCCTAACTCTAACCCTAACCCTCACACTCACCTTAACCCTTACCCTAATCCTAATCCTAACCCTAACTCTCACCCTCACCCTCAGCCTCACCTTAAGCCTAAATCTAACCCTAAACCTCAACCTCACCATAACCCCAACCCTAAAACTAACCCGATTCCTCACCCTAACCCTAACTCTAACCCTAAACCTCACCCTCACCCTAACCCTAAACATAACCCTAAAACTCACCATAAACCTAACCTTCACCCTCACCCTCAACCTCACCGCAAATCAATCCCTAACCCTCACAATAATCCTAACCCTAACCCTAACTCTAAACCTAAGCCTCACCGTCACCCTAACCTTAAACCTAAACCTCAACCTCAGCCTCACCCTCACCGCAAACTTAACCCTAACCATAACACTAACATTAACCCTAAACCTAAGTCTAACCCTAACCTTAACTCTAATCCTCACCCCCACAGTCACCCTCAGCCTAACCATCTCCCTATCCCTAACCTTAACACTAACCCTAACCCTAAACCTAACACTAAATTTAACCCTTAACCTAACACTAATCCTCAACCTCAACTGCACCCTAAACCAAACCCTAACCCTAACTCTCACCCTAACTCTCAGGCTAAACCTAAACCTAACTCTAAGCCTCACACTCAACCTCACCCTAACCCTAATCCTAAACCTAACCCTATCCCTAACCCTAACCCTCAACCTAACACTCACCCTAACACTCACCCTAACCTTAACCCTAACCCAAAACCTCATCCTAAACCTGACAGTAATCATAACCCTAAACCTCACCCTAACCCTCACCCTAACCCGAACCCTCATGCTCGGCCTAAGCCTTAACCTCAGCCTAAGCCTAAACCTAACCCTCACCCTAACCCTAACCCTAACACTAACCCTAACTCTAACCCTAAATCTCACCCTCACACTCACCCTAACCCTAAATCTAAACCTACCATAACCCTAACAATAACCGTAACCCTCACTCTAACCATAATCCTCACCCTAACCATAATCATCACCCTAACCCTAAAACTCACCCTAAAACTTGCCCTTACCCTACCGCTAACCCTAATCGGAACACTAACCCTCACAAAAACCCTAACCCTAAACTCAACCTAACCACAACCCTAACCTGAAACCTCAACCTAAGCCTAATCCTCACGCTCAACTTAACCCTAACCCTAACCATAATCCTCACCCTAACCCTAACCCTCATACTAACACTTACCCTCACCCTAACACTAACCCTAATCCTAATCCTATCCCTAACC
Source organism: Dipodomys merriami (assembly GCF_024711535.1). Classification (NCBI taxonomy): domain Eukaryota; kingdom Metazoa; phylum Chordata; class Mammalia; order Rodentia; family Heteromyidae; genus Dipodomys; species Dipodomys merriami. Next base: position 125,911 of record NW_027203304.1, read on the forward strand.
CTAACCCTCACCCTCACGCTCACCGTAACTATGACCCTAACACTAATGCTAACAGTAACCCTTAGCCTAACCCTAACCCTCACACTAACCATAACCCTCACCATAACCCTAAGCTCACCCTAACACCCTCACCCTAAAACTAACCCTATCCCTACCACTAACCCTCACACTAACCCTAACCATCACCCAAACACTAAACCTCGCCCTAACACTAACCCTAAACCTCAACCTCACCTTAGCCCTCACCCTAACCCTAACCCTCATCCTCACCCTAAACCTCACACTAACCCTAACACTTATCCTCAATATAACCCTCACTCTCACTCTAAACCTAACTCTAACCCTCACCCTAACCCTAACCCTCACCCTTACCATAAACCTCACCCTCAGTCTAACCTTCAACTTTACCCTTAGCGTAACCCCCACCCTAACCCTCACCCTAACCCTAGCTCTAACCCTAAACCTCACCCTCACTCGAAACCTAAATCTAAACATAACCCTAACACTAAACCTCATCCTAAATCTAACCCTAAACCTTATCCTCAACCAAACGCTGAGCCTAACCCTAAGCCTAAGACTAACACTTACCCTAAACCACACCCTCACCCTAGCCCTCACCCTAACCCTAATCCTAAAACTAACCCTCATTCTAACCCTCACCCTAACCCTAACCCTAACCATCACCCTAACTCTAATCCTCACCCCCACCCTCACCCTCAGCCTAACCCTAATCCTAAGCCTAAGCCTAACCCTAATCCTCACACTCACCCTCACCCTAACCCAAATCCTAACCCTAACTAAACACTAACCCTAAACCTCAACCTAACCCTCACCCTAATCTTAACACTAAAACCCTCGACCTAACCCTCCAACTAAACCTAAACCTAACCCTAAACCTCACCATCACCCTAACCCTAAACCTAACCCTCACCCTCACCCTCACCCTCACCCTCACCATAACTCTAACCCTAACCCTAACAATAACACTAATCCTAACCCTAAAACCAACCCTAACCCTAACCCTAATGCTAACACTCACCCTCACCCTAACCCTAATACTAACCCTAAACCTAACCCTAACCTGCCGATTAACTCTCACCCTAAACCTAACCCTAACACAAACCATAACCCTAACCCTCAACCTAACCCTCACCCTAACCCTAACTCTAACCCTAAACCTCACCACCACCCAAAACCTAACTTTAACTCTAATGCAAACCCTAAACCTCACGCTAACCCTAACAGTAACCCTCACACTCACCCTCACCATAACCTTAACCCTAAACCTAACACTATTAATAACACTAACCCTAATCTTAACCCTCAATCTAACCATAAACCTCACCCTAACCCAAACCCTGACCTAACACTTATCCTCACCCTAACACTAACCCTAACCCCAACCCTAACCCTCACACTAAACCTAACCCTAACCTTACCCTAACCCTAACCCTAACCCTAACCATCAACCTAAACCTAAACCTCACGCACAACCTAACCCTAACCCTAACCATAAACCTCACCCTACCCTAACCCTCATACTAACACTTACACTCACCCTAACACTAACCCTAATCCTAATCCTAACCCTAACCCTAACCTTCACCCTGACCCTCACCGTAACCGTAACCCTAACCCTCACGCTAACAATAACCTTAAACCTAACCCTAACCCTCACCCTAACCATAACCCTCACCATAGCCCTAAGCTCACTGGAACACGCTCACCCTAACACTAAGCCTAACCTCAACACTAACCCTCACACTAAGCCTCACCATCACCCTAATCTTAAACCTCACCCTAACACTAAACCTAAACCTCACCCTGACCTTAGCCCTCAACCTAAACCTAACACTCATCCTCACCCTAAACCTCACACTAACCCTAACATGAATCCTCAATCTAAACTTCACACTCACCCTAACCCTAACCCTAATCCTCACACTAACCCTCACTCTAACCCTAACCCTCAACTTTACCTTTACTGTCACCTTCACCCTAACACTCACCCTAAACCTAAACCTCACCCTAACCCTCATCCTAAACATAACCCTAACCATCACCCTAACCTTAACCCCAACCCTCACCCTAACCCTAACCCTCACCCTTACCATAACCCTCACCATCAGCCTAACCCTCAACTTTACCCTTACCGTCACCCCCACCCTAACACTCACCCTAACCCTAACCCTCACCCTAACCCTAACTCTACCCCTAAACCTCACCCTCACCCTAACCCTAACTCTAACCCTAACCCTAAAACTAAACCTCACCCTAACCCTAACCCTAAACCTTTATCCTCAACCAAAGGCTCAGCCTAAACCAAGCCTAAGCCTAACACTTACCCTAAACCACACCCTCACCCTGGCCCTTATCCTAACCCTAATCCAAACCCTAACCCTCATCCTAACACTCACAGTAACCCTAACACTAACCATCACCGTAACTCTAATCCTCACCCCCATCCTCACCCTCAGCCTAACCCTAAGCTAAGCCTAAGCCTAACCCTAAACCTCACATTCACCCTCACCCTAACCCTAATCCTAACCCTAACTCTAACAATAACCCTAAAACTCAACCTAACCCTCACCCCAACCTTAACCCTAAAACTGACCCTAAACCTAACCCTCGACCTAACCGTCCAACTAACGCTAAACCTCACCCTCACCCTAACACTAATCCTAACCCAAAAACTAAACCTCACCCTAACCCTAAACCTAACCCTCACCCTCACCCTAACCATAACTCTGACCCGAACCCTAACAATAACACTAATCCTAACCCTAAACCTAACCCTAACCCTAACCCTAATGCTAACACTCACCCTCACCCTAACCCTAATCCTAACCCTCAACCTAACCCTAACCCTCACCTCCACCGTAACCCTTACCCTCATCCTAACCCTCACCCTAAACCTAAACCTAACCTTAAACGTTACCCTAACACTAACCCTAATCTTCACCCTAAACCTAGCCCTCAACCTAACCCTACTCATAACCCTAAACCTCATCCTAACCCTGAACCTAACCATAATCCTAACCCTCACCCTAACCTTGACCCTATCCCTGAACCTAACCCTAACCCTCATCCTAACACGTACACTCACCCTAATACTAATCCTATCCTAATCCTAACCCTAACCCTAACCCTCACCCTCAACCTCACCGTAACAGTAACCCTAACCCTAACGCTAACAATAAACCTAACCCTAACCCTAACCCTCACCCTAACCATAACCCTCACCATAACCCTAAGCTCACCGTAACACCTTCACCCTAACACTAAGCCTAACCCTAACACTAACCCTCACACTAACCCTAACCATCACCCTAACACTAAACCTCACCCTAACACTAACCCTAAACCTCACCCTCACCTTAGCCCTCACCCTAACCCTAACCATCATCCTCACCCTAAACCTCACACTAACCATAACACTTATCCTTAATCTAACCCTCACTCTCACTGTAACCCTAACCCTAACCCTCAAGCTAACCCTAACCCTCACCCTTACCATAAACCTCACCCTCAGCCTAACCCTCAACTTTACCCTTACCGTCACCCCCACCCTGACCCTAAACCTAACCCTAACCCTAACACTAACTCTACCCCTAAACGTCACCCTCACCCTAACCCTAACTCTAACCCTAACCCTAACACTAAACCTCACCCTAAACCTATCCCTAACCCTTATCCACAACCAAACACTACCCCTCACCCTAAGACTAAGCCTAACACTTACCCTAAACCAAACCCTCACCTTAGCCCTCACCTTACCCTAATCCTAAACCTAACCCTCATCCTAACCCTCATCCTAACCCTAACCCTATCCATTATCATAACTCTAACCATCACCCCCGCCCTCACCCTCAGCCTAACACTAAGCCTAAGCCTAAGCCTATCCCTCACACTCACCCTCACCCCAACCCTAAACCTAACCCTAACTCTGACATTAACCCTAAACCTCAACCTAACCCCCACCCTAACCTTAACCCTAAAAGTAATCCTAACCCGAACCCTCAACCTAACCCTCCAACTAGCCCTAAACCTAACCCTAAACCTCACCCTCACCCTAACTCTAATCCTAACCCTAAACCTAAAACTCACCCTAACCCTAAACCTAACCCTCACCCTCACCTCACCATAACTCTAACCCTAACCCTAAAAATAACACTAATCCAAACCCTAAACCTAACCCTAACCCTAACCTTAATGCTAACACTCACCCTCACCCTAACCCTAATCCTAACCCTAACCCTCATCCTAACCCTAACCCTCACCCTCACCGTAACCCTAACCCTAATCCTAAATATCACCCTAAACCTAACCCTCATCCTAACACTTACACTCACCCTAACACTAACCCTAATCCTCACCCTCAACCTAACCATCAACCTAACCATAATTGTAACCCTAATCCTCATGCTAACCCTCACCCTAACCGTAATCCTAACCCTCATCTTAACTCTAACCCTAACCCTCAACCTAACCCTAACCCTCACGCTCACCATAACCCTAAACCTAAACCTCACCTTAAACCTAAACTTAACCTGAACCCTAACACTCAAGCTAACCCTAACCCTAAAGCTCAACATAAAGCTAACCCTCACCTTCACCCTCTACCTTACCCTAAATAAACCTAAGCCTAACCCTAACCCTAAACCTCACACTCACCCTAACCATTACCCTAATCCTAATCCTAACCCTAAGCCTAACCCTCACGCTCAACCTTAACCCTCACTCTAACCCTAACTCTAAAACTAACCCTAACACTAACCCTCAACCTCAGCCTCACCCTTACCCTAACTCTAACCCTGAACCTCACACTCACCCTAAACCTAACCCTAACCCTAACCCTAAACCTCACCCTAACTCTAACCCTAAACCTCACCCTCAGCCTAGACCTCACGTAACCCTAACCCTAACCCTCATACTAAACCTCACCCTAAAACTAACCCTAACCCTCAACCTAACACTAATCATAACCCTAAACCTCAACCTAACCCTAAACCTCAGCGTACCCCTTACCGTAACCATCACCCTAAACAAAAAATTAAACCGAATCAGAATTCTCAACATCACCCTAACCCTAACAATCACCTTAACCCTAACCCTAAACTTCACCCTCAACCTAGACCTCACCCTAACCCTAATCCTAACCCTAAACCTCATCCTAACCCTCCCCATAATCCTTACCCTAACCCTCACACTAAACCTAACACTCACACTCAACCCAAGACTCAGCCTAACCCTAAGCCTAAACCTAATCCTAACCCTAACCCTAAACCTCACACTCACCCTAACCCTAACCCTAATCCTAACCTTAACCTTAACCCTCACCTCACCCTAACCCTCACCCTAGCCCTAACCCTAAACCTAACACTAACCCTAACCCTAACCATCACCCTCAGCCTCAATCTAACCCTAACTCTAACCCTAAACCTCACCCACACCATAACCCCAACTGTAACCCTAACCCTAAACCTCACCCTCAACCTATCCCTCACCCTAACCCTAATCCTAACCCTAACACTCATCCTAAACCTCCCCATATCCCTAACCCTAACCCTCACCCTAACCCTAACCCTAACACTCACACTCACACTCAGCCAAACCCTAAGCCTAAACCTAATCCTAACCCTAACCCTAAACCTCACACGCACCCTAAACCTAACCCTAATCCTAAACTTATCCTTAACCCTCACCATAACCCTAACCCTCACCCTAACCCTAACACTAAACCTAAAACTAACCCTAACCCTAAACCTCACCCTCAGCCTCACCCTAACCCTAACTCTAACCCTAAAGCTCACCCTCACCATTACCCCAACCCTAACCCTTACCCGAAACCTCACCCTAACCATAACCCTAACCCTAACCCTAACCCTAACCCTAAACCTCACCCTCATCCTAACCCTATCCTTAACCCTAAAACTCACCCTAACCCTAATCTTGAACCTCACCCTCAAAGTTATGGTAACTCTAGCCCTAACCCTAACAATAACACTAAACTTAACCCTAACCCTCACACTTACCCTCAGCCTCACCCTCACCGCAAACGAAACCCTAACCATAACACTAACAACAACCCTAACCCTAAGCCTAACCCTAAACCTAACTCTAATCCTCACCCCCAGTCACCCTCAGCCTAACCCTAAGCCTAACCCTAACCCTAAGCCTAACCCTCAACATAACCCTCACACTAACTGTAACCCTAAACCTAACCCTAAATCTAACCCTAAACCTAACCCTAAATCTAACCCTAAACCTAAGCCTAAACATCAGCCTCAACTGCACCCTAATACAAACCGTAACCCTAACCCTCAACCTAACTCTAAGCCTAACCCTAACCCTAACTCTAAGCCTCACACTCACACTCACCCTAACCCTAATCCTAAACCTAACCCTATCCCTCACCCTAAACCTCACCCTAACCCTCAACCTAGCCCTTACCCTAACCTTAACCCTAACCCTAAACCTCATCCTAAACCTGACAGTAACCATAACCTTAACCCGAACCCTAACCCGAACCCTAACCCGAACCCTCATGCTCGGCCTAAGCCTAAACCTAAGCCTAACCCTAACCCTCACCCTAACATTAACCCTAACACTAACCCTAACTCTAATCCTAAAGCTCACCCTGACCCTAACACTAACTCTAACCCTAACCCTAACCCTAATACTAACCCTCACCCTATCATTAACCCCAACCGTAAAACTAACTCTCACGCTTACCCTAACCCTAAACTCACCATAAACCTAACCCTAACCCTAACCCTCAACCTAACCCTAACCTCACGCTCAACCTAACCTTAACCTCACGCTCAACGTAACCCTAACCCTAACCCTGACCCTCACCCTAACTATTACCCTCAGCATAACCCTAACCCTCACCCTAACACTTACCCTCACCTTAACACGAACCCTAATCCTAATCCTAACTCGAAACCTAAGCTTCACCCTCACAGTAACCGTAACCCTAACCCTAACCCTAACCAAAACCCTAACCTTAACCCTAACCCTCTCCCTAACCCTTACCCTCACGCTAAACCTAACCCTCACCCTAACACTTACCCTCACCTTAACACTAACCGTAACCCAAACACTAAGCCTCACACTAACCCTAACCATCACCCTAACCCTATACCTCACCCTAACACTAATCCTAAACCTCAACCTAACCTTAGCCCTAACCCTAACCTTAACACTCATCCTCACGGTAAACCTCACACTAACCCTAACACTAATCCTCAATCTACACCTCACCCTCAACCTAACCCTAACCCTAACCCTAACCCTAACCCTCAACCTAACCCTAACCCTAACCCTTACTGTAACCCTCACCCTCAGTCTAAACCTCACCTTAACCTTAGTGTCACCCCCACCCCAACCCTCACCCTAAGCCTAACACTCAGCCTAACATTAACTCTACTCCTAAACCTCACCCTCACCCTAACCCTAATTCTAACACTAACCCTAACACTAAACCTCACACTAACCCTAACCCTAAACCTCACACTCACCATCACGCTCAGCTTAACCCTAAGCCTAAGCTAAACCCTAACCCTAACCCTCACCCTCACCCTAGCCCTCATCCTAAAACAAATCCTAACCGTAACCCTCAATCTAACCCTAACCCTTAACCTCACCCTAACCCTAATGTTAACCCTAAACCTCAACCTAACCCTAACCATCAACCTCACAGTAACCCTTCCCTAACCCTAATCCTAACCCTAACCCTCACCCTCAGCCTAATCCTCACCTTAACCCTAAACCTAAACCTAACACTAACACTAACCCTAAACCTCACCCTCAGCCTCACCATAACACTAACTCTAACCCTAAACCTCACCCTCAACCTAACCCTAACACTAACCGTAACCCTAAACTTCACCCTAAAACTAACCCTAAACCTAACCCTCACCTTAGCCATCACCCTAACCCTGACCGTCATTCTCACCCTAAACCTCACACTAACCCTAACACTTATCCTCACTCTAACCCTCACCCTTACTCTAACCCTAACCCTAACCCTCACCCTAACCCTAACACTAAACCTTACCATAACCCTCACCTTCAGCCTAACCTTCACCTTAACCTTACCGTCACCCCCACCCTAACATTCAACCTAACCCTAACTCTAACCCTAAACCTCACCAACACCCTAACCTTAACTCTAAACCTACCCCTAACACTAACCCTCACCCTAACCCTAATCCTAACCCTTATCCTCACCCAAACGCTCAGCCTAACCCTAAGCCTATGCCTAAAACATACCCTAACCCACACCCTCATCCTAACCCTCACCCTAACCCTAATCCTAACCATCACCCTAGCCATAATCCTCACCCCCACCCTCACCCTCAGCCTAACCCTAATCCTAAGCCTAAGCCTAACCCTAACCCTCACACTCACCCTCACCCTAACCCTAATCCTAACCATAACTCTAACACTAAACCTAAACCTCCACCTAAACCTCACCCTAACCTTAACCCTAAAACTAACCCTAACCCGAACACTTGACCTAACCCTCCAACTAATACTAAACCTATCCATAAACCTCACCCTCTCCCTAACCCTAATCCTAACCCTAAACCTAAAACTCACCCTAACCCTAAGCCTAAACCTCACCCTCACGCTCATCATAACTCTAACCCTAACCCTAACAATAACACTAATCCTAACCTTAAACCTGACCCTAACCCTAACCCTAATGCTAACACTCACCCTCACCCTAACCCTAATCCTAACGCTAATACTCAACCTCACTCTAACCCTAAAACTCACCCTAACCCTCACCCTTACACTAATCCTCAACCTCACCATAAACCTAACCCTCATCCTAACCCTCATCCTAAACCTAACCCTAAACTTAAACCTTACCCTAACACTAACCCTAATCCTCACGCTCACCCTAGCCCTCAACCTAACCCTAATTGTAACCCTAATCCTCATCCTAACCCTCACCCTAACCCTAATCCTAATCCCCCCCTAACCCTAACGCTAACCTCACCCTAACCCTAAACTTTACCTGAACCCTAAATCTCAAGCTAACCCTAACCCTAACCCTCAACCAAAAGCTAATCCTCACACTTATCCTCTCCCTCAGCCTAATCATAAGCCTAAGCCTAAACCTAAACCTAAGACTACCCCTCACCCTCACCTTAACCCTCACCCTAACCCTTACATTAACACTAACCCTAACCCTAACCCTCAACCTCAGCCTCACTCTTACCTAACTCTAAGCTTAAACCTCACCCTCACTCTAACCCTAACCCTAACCGTAAACCTCACCCTAATCCTAAACCTAAACTTCAACCTCAGCATAGCCCTCACCCTAACCCTAATCATAACCCTCATCCTAACCCTCACCCTAAAACTAACCCTAAACCTCACCCTCACCCTAACCCTAATAATAACCTTAAGCCTCAACCTATACATAGCCCTCACCCTCACTCTCACCGTAACCCTTACCTAACACACACCGTAAACCTAAACTTAACCCGAATCCTAAATCTCACCCTAACCCTAACCCTAACCCTAACACTCACCCTAACCCTAAACCTCACCCTCACCCTAGCCCTCACCATAACCCTAATCCTATCCCTAACCCTCATCCTAACCCTCCCCCTAACCCTTAACCTAACCCTCACCCTAACCCTAACCATCACCCTCAACCTCACCCTAAGCCTAACTCTAAATCAAACCCTAACACACACACTCTCTCTCACCCTAACCCTAATCCTAACCATTACCCTCACCCTCACCCTCACACTCAGTGTAACCCTAAGCCTAATCCTAACCCTAACCCTAACACTCACACTCACCATAACCCTTTTCTTAATCTTAATCCTAACCCTAACCCTCACCCTCACCCTCAGCCTCACTTAAGCCTAACTCTAACCCTAAAACTGACCCTCACCCTAACCCTAACCCTAACCCTAAACCTCACCCTCACCCTAGCCCTCACCCTAACACTAATCCTAACTCTAACAATCATCCTAACCCTCCCCATAACCCTAAACCTAACCCTCACCCTAACCCTAATCCTCAAAGTCCAGTGCAAACTGAACAGACCAGCAAAGATACAGATTTCCAATCAGGTGGTCATATTTCCAACTCCACTACTTGTGACTTGGAGAGATCACATAGACTTGTTGTATCTTAGCTGCCATGTCATAAGCGGAAAATATAATAACTCCCTTCTCCTATTTGTTGAAGTTGTTGTTGTTTTAATGGTTGTGTGTGTGGAAGTACTGGGTTTTAAAGCTTGGGTACTGTACTTTAGTCTTTGTGTTCATATCTGGTACTCTACCACTTGAGCCACAGATACACTGGTGGCTTTTTGCTGCTTAATTGGAGTAAGAGACACAGCGACTCACCCTCACCCTCAGCCAAACCCTAAGCCTAACCCTAATACTAACCCTAAACCTAACACTCACACTCACCCTAACCCTAACGCTAATCCTAATCCTAAACTTAACCCTAAACCTCACCCTCAATCTAACCCTCACCTTAACCCTAACCCTAAACCTAACACTAACCCTAACCCTAACCCTAACCCTCAGCTTCACCGTAATCCTAACTCTAACCCTAAACCTCATCCTCACCATAACCCCAACTCTAAACCTAACCCGAAACCTCACCCTAACCCTAACCCTAACTCTAACCCTAAACCTCACCCTCACACTAACCCTAAACCTAACCCTCACCCTCAGCCTCACCCTCAGCGCAACTTAACCATAACCATAACACTAACATTAACCCTAACCCTAAGCCTAACCCTAACCCTAACTCTAATGCTCACACACACAGTCACCCTCAGCCTAACCCTAACCCTAACCCTAACCCTAACCTTAACACTACCCCTATCCCTAAACCTAAACCTAAATTTAACCCTTAACCTAACCCTAATCCTCAACCTCATCTGCACCCTAAAACAAACCCTAACCCTATCCCTCACCCTAACTCTCAGACTAAACCTAAACCTAACCATAAGCCTCACACTCACCCTCACCCTAACCCTAATCCTAAACCTAACCCTATCCCTAACCCCAACCCTCACCCTAACCCTCACCCTAACCCTAACCCTAACACTAAAACTCATCCTAAACCTGACACTAAGCATAAACCTAACCCTCATCCTAATCCGAACCCTAACCCTCACCCTCATGCTCAGCGTACCTAAGCCTAAGCCTAACCCTCACCCTAACCCTCACCCTAACCCTAACCCTCACCCTCACCCCAACCCTCAGCCTAACCCTAACCATAACCCTAACCCTCACACTCACACTCACTCTAACCATAACCCTAATCCTAATCCTAACCCTAATCATACACTCAGCCTCAGACTAACCCTCACCCTAACCCTAACCCTAAACCTAACACTAACCGTAAACCTAACCCTAACCCTAACCCTAAATTTCACCCTAACGCGAACCCTTAACATCACCCTCACCCTAACCCTTACCCTAACCCAAAACCTAACCATAACCCTCATCCTAACCCTTCCCCTAAACCTACCCCTCACCCTCAACCTCACCCTCAGCCTAACCCTAAGCCTAACCCTAAACCTAACCCTAATACACACAATGACCGTCACCCTAAACCTAATCCTATCCCTAAATCTAACCCTAACCCTAACCCACCCATTAACTCTCATCCTAACCCCAACCCTAACACTAACCCTAACTCTCAACCTAACCATCACCCTAACCTTAACTCTAACCCTAAACCTCACCCTCACCCTAACCCTAACACTAACCCTAACACAAACCCTAAACCTCACCCTAAACCTAACCCTAACCCTCACCCTTACTCTCACTGTAACCTTAACCCTAAACCTAACCCTAACAATAACCATAATCCTAAACCTCACCCTAACCATAGCCCTCACCCTAACCCATACCCTCACCCTAACACTTACCCTCACCCTAACACTAACCCTAACCCTAACACTAACACTCAAACTAATCGTAACCCTCACCCTAATCCTAAACCTCACCCTAACCCTAACCCCAACCCTCACCCTCATCCTAGCCCTCACCCTAACACTAATTCTAAACTTAAACCTCACCCTAACCCTAACCCTAAACTTAACCCTGAACCCCACCCTAACCCTAACCCTAACCCTCACCCGCACCTTCAACCTAACTGGAACTCTAACCTTAACACTAACCCTAACCCAAACCATCACCCTAACCCTAACCTGAACCCACACTTTCAACCTCAGCCTAACTCTAAGACTAACCCTAAAGCTCAACCTAAACCTCACCCTAACCCTAAACTTCACCCTCACCCTCAAACTCACGATAACTCTAAACCTAACCCTAACAATAACACTAACCCTAACCCTAAATCTAACCCTCACCCTCAGCCTCACCCTCACCGCAAACTTAACCCTAACCATAACACTAACAATAACCCTAACCCTAACACTGATCCTAACCCCCGCCCTCACACTCAGCCTAACCCTAAACCTAAATCTAAGCCTAACCATAACCCTAAACTTAACACAAACCCTAACCCTAAACCTAGCCCTAAATCTAACCCTAAACCTAATCATAATCCTCAGCCTCACCCTCACCCTAATCCAAACCCTAACCCTAACCGCACCCTAACTCTAAGTCTAACCCTAACCCTAAACCTCACACTCACCCACATCCTAACCCTAATTCTAAACCTAAACCTATCCCTAACCATAAACCACATCCTAACCCTAAAATTAACCTTAACCCTACCTCTCACCCTAACCCTAACCCTAAACCTCACCCTAACCCTAACCCTCACCCTCACCCTCACCCTCAAACTCACCCGCACCCTCACACTAACAGTAACTCTAACCCTAAACCAAACCCTAACCCTAACACTAAACGTCACCCTAACCCTAACCCTAAATATCACACTCACCCTAGCCCTCACCCTAACCCTAATCCTAACCCTAACCCTCATCCTAACCTTCCTCATAACCCTAACCCTAACCCTCAAACTAACCCTAACCCTCATCCTCACCCTCAACTTCAGCCTAACCCTAAGCCTAATGCAAAGCCTAACCCTAAACCTAACCCTAACCCTCACACTCACCCGCTCCCTCACGCACACAGTAACTCTAAACCTAACCCTAACCCTAACCCTAAACCTAACTCTCACCCTCACCCTCACCCTAACAATAACCCTATACCTAACCCTCACCCTACCCCTGCACCTAACCTTATATCTAACCCTAAACCTCACCCTAAGCCTAACCCTAAACCTAACCCTAAACCCCACCCTAAACCTTACCTTATCCCTAACCCTAAACCCCACCCTAACCGTAAACCTAACCCTCACTCTCACCCTCACCCTCACCATAACTCTAACACTAACCCTAACAATAACACTAACCCTAAACCTAACCATCACCCTAACCCTAATCCTCACAGCCACGCAGATGCTCAGCCTAACCCTAAGTCTTATCCTACCCCTCAAACTAACCCTCACACTCACGCTCATGCTCACCCTAACCCTAACCCTAACCTCACCCTAACCCTCCCCCAAACCCTAACTCTAACCCTAAACCTAACCCTCACCGTAACCCTAACCCTAACCCTAATCCTAAACCTCACCCTAACACTAACCTTCACTCTCACTCTCAACCTCACTGTAAATCTAAACCAAACCCTAACAATAACAGTAACCCTAAACCTAACCCTAACCCTAACCAAAACCCTCACCCTCAGCCTCACGCTCACTGAAAACTTAACTCTAACTATAACACTAACAATGACCCTAACCCTAACCCTAACCCTAATCCTCACCCCCACCATCTCCCTCACCCTAACCATAACTTAACCCTAAACCTAAACGTAACCCTAACCCTCACCGAAACCCTAAACCTAACCTTAACCCTAACACAAACCATAACCCTAAACCAAAACATAAACCTAACCCTAATCCTCAGTCTCACCCTCACCCTAACCAAAACCCTAACCCTAACCCTCACCCAAACCCTAAGCCTAACCCAACCCTAACCCTCACACTCACCCTCACCCTAACCCAAATCCTAAACCTAACCCTATTCTAACCCTAACCCTCACCCTAGCCCTCACCCTAAACCTAAACCTAAACCTCATCCTAACCCTCACCCTCACCCTAAACCTAATCCTAACCCTAACCCTAACCCTAACACTCAACCTAACCTTAACCCTCACCCTAACACTAAACTTAACCTGAGCCCTAACTCTCAAGCTAACCTTAAACCTAACCCTCAACCTAAAGCTAACCCTCACCCTCAACCTCTCCCTCAGCCTAACCCTAAGACTAAGCCTAACCCTAACGCTAACCCTCGCACTCACCCTAACCATTACCCTAATCCTAATCCTAAACCTAAGCCTAACCCTCACCCTCACGTTAACCCTCACCCTAACCCTAACTCTAACACTAACCCTAATCCTAAACCTCAACCTCAGCCTCACCCTTACCCTAAATCGAAACCTAAACCTAACCCTCACCCTAACCCTAACCCTAACCCTAAACCTGACCCTAACCCTAACCCTAAACCTCACCCTCAGCCTAGCCCTCACTCTAATCCTAATCCTAACCCTCATCCTAACCCTCACCCTAACACTAACCTAACCCTCACCCTCAACCTCACCCTAACACTAATCCTAACCCTAAGCCTCAACCTAACCCTAAACCTCACCCTCACCGTAACCCTTACCCTAACCCTCACCCTAAACATAAACTTAACCCGAATCCTAACTCTCACCCTAATTCTAACCCTAACCCTAACCCTCACCCTAACCCTAACCCTAAACCTCTCCCTCACCCTAGTCCTCACCCTAAACCTAATCCTAACCCTAACACTCATCCTAACCCTTCCACTAACCCTTACCCTAACCCTCACGCTAACCCTTACCATCACCCTCAACCTCACCCTCACCCTCAGTGTAACCCTAAGCCTAATCCTAACTGTCACACTAACCCTTACCCTAACCCTCACGCTAACCCTAACCCTCACCCTCACCCTCAGCCTCACCTTAAGCTTAACTCTAACCCTAAATCTCACCCTCAACCTAACCCTAACCCTAACCCTAAACCTCACCCTCACCCTAGCTCTCACCCTAACACTAATCCTAACTCTAACAATCATCCTAACCCTCCCCATAATCCTAAACCTAACCCTCACCCTAACATTAATCCTCAAAGTCCAGTGCAAACTGAACAGACCAGCAAAGATACAGATTTCCAATCAGGTGGTCATATTTCCAACTCCACTACTTGTGACTTGGAGAGATCACATAGACTTGTTGTATCTTAGCTGCCATGTCATAAGCGGAGAATATAATAACTCCCTTCTCCTATTTGTGGATGTTGTTGTTGTTTTAATGGTTGTGTGTGGTGGAAGTACTGGGTTATAACGCTTGGGTACTGTCCTTTAGTCTTTGTGTTCATGTCTGGTACTCTACCACTTGAGCCACAGATCCACTGGTGGCTTTTTGCTGCTTAATTGGAGTAAGAGACACAGGGACTCACCCTCACCCTCAGCCAAACCCTAAACGTAACACTAATACTAACCCTAACTCTAAACTTCACACTCACCCTAACCCTAACCCTAATCTTAACCCTGAACCTCACCCTAACCCTAAACCTGACCTTCACCCTAGCCCTCACCCTAACCCTAATCCTAATCCTAACCCTCATCCTAACCCTCCCCATAACCCTAAACCTAACCCTTACCCTAACCCTAACCCTCAGCCTCACACTAACCCTCATCCTAAATCTCACCCTAACCCTAAACCTCATCCTAAACCTGACACTAATCATAACCCTAACCCTCACCTTAACCTGAACCATAACCCTCACCCTCATACTTGGCCTAAGCCAAAGCCTAAGCCTAACCCTCACCCTAACCCTAACCCTAACTCTAACCCTAAATCTCACCCTCACCCTCACCCTAACACTAAATCTAACACTAACCCTAACACTAACAATTACCCTAACCCTCACCCTAAACATAATCCTCACCCTAACCCTAAACCTCAACATAACACTTGCCCTAACCCTACCACTAACCCTTAAAATAGCCCTAACCCTAACCTCACCCTAACCAGAACCCTAAGACGAACCCTCAACCTAAGCCTAATGTTCATGCTCAACTTAAACCTAACCCTAAGCATAATCCTCACCCTAACCCTAACCCTTATCCTAACAATTACACTCACCCTAACACTAACCCTAACCCTAATCCTAATCCTAACCCTAACCCTAACCCTCACCCTCACCCTCACCATAACCCACACCATAACCCTAAGCTCACCCTAATACCCTCACCCTAACACTAACCCGAACCCGAACACTAACCCTCACACTAACCTTAACCATCACCCTAACCCTAAACCATACCCTATCACTAACCCTAAACCTCAACCTCAACTTAGCCCTCACCCTAATCCTAACCCTCATCCTCACCCTGAACCTCAAACTAACCCTAACACAGATCCTCAATCTAACCCTCACCCTCACCCTAAACCTAACCCTAACACTCACCCTAACCCTAACCTTCACCCTTACCATAACCCTCACCCTCAGTCTAACCCTCAAATTTACCCTTACCGTTACCCCCACCCTAAACCTAACCCTAACCCTAACTCTAACCCTAACCCTCACCCTCACCCTAACCCTAACCCCTAAACCACACCCTCACTCTAATCCTAACTCTAACCCTAACCCTAACACTAAACCTCACCCTAACTCTAACCCTAACACTTATCCTCAACCAAACGCTCAGCCTAACACTAAGCCTAAGCCTAACACTTACCCTAACCCACACCCTCACCCTAGCCCTTACCCTAACACTAATCCTAACCATAACCCTCATCCTAATACTCACCCTAACCCTAACCCTAAACATCACCCTAACTCTAAGCCTCACACCCACCCTCACCCTCAGCCTAACCCTAAGCCTAAGCCTAACACTAGCCCTAACCCTCACACACACCCTCACCCTAAACCTAATCCTAACACTAACTCTAAAACTAACCCTAAACCTCCACCTAACCCTCACCCTAACCTTAACCCTAAAACTAACCCTAACCCTAACCCTGACCTAACCCTCCAACTAACCCTAAACCTAACCCTATACCTCACCCTCACCCCAACCCTGGACCTAACCCTCACCCTCACCCTCACCCTCACCATAACTCTAACCCTAACCCTAACAATAACACTAATCCTAACCCTAAACCTAACCCTAACCCTAACCCTAATGCTAACACTCACCCTCACCCTAACCCTAATCCTAACTCTCACCCTAACCCTAACCCTAAAACAAACCCTAACCCTAACCCTCAACCTAACCCTCACCCTAACCCTAACTCTAACCCTAAAACTTACCCCCACCCAAAACCTGACTCTAACCCTAATGCAAACCCTAAACCTCACCTTAACCATAACCGTAACCCTCATACTCACCCTCACCGTAACCTTAACCGTAAACCTAACCCTATCAATTACCTTAACCCTAATCTTAACCCTCAACCTAACCATAAACCTCACCCTAACCCAAACACTTATCCTAACACATATCCTCACCCTAACACTAACCCTATCCCCAACACGAACCCTACACTAGCCCTAAACTTAACCTCACCCTAACCCTAACCGTAACCCTAACCCTCACTCTAACCCTAACCCTCACGCTAAACGGAACCCTAACCCTAACCTTAAATCTCACCCTAACACTAACCCTCATCCTTACACACTCACCATAACACTAAACCTCATCCTAATCCTAACCCTAACCCGAAGCCTCACCCTCACCCTCACCGTAACCCTATCCCTAACCCTAACACTAACAATAAACCTAACCCTAACCCTAACCCTCACCCTAAACATAACCCTCACCCTAAACCTAACCCTCACCCTAACACTTTCACCCTAACACTAACAGTAACCCTAACACTAACCCTCACACTAACCCTAACCATCACCCTAACCCTAAATTTCACCCTAACACTAACCCTAAACCTCAACCTCACCTTAGCCCTCAGCCTAACCCTAACCCTCATCCTCACCCTAAACCTCACACTAACCCTAACACTTATCCTCAATCTAACCCTCACTCTCACTCTAACCCTAACCCTAAACCTCACCCTAACCCTAACTCTCACCCTTACCATAACCTTCACCCTCAGCCGAACCTCAACTTTACCCTTACCATCACACCCACCCTGACCCTCACCCTAACCCTAACCCTCACCCTAACCCTAACTCTACCCCTAAACCTCACCCTCAACCTAACCCTAACTCTAACCCTAACTCTAACACTAAACCTCACCCTAACCCTAACCCTAACCCTTATCCTCAACCAAAGGCTCAGCCTAAACCTAAGCCTAAGCCTAAAATGTACCCTAAACCACACCCTCACCCTAGCCCTCACCCTAACCCTAATCCTAACCATAACCCTCATCCTAACCCTCACCCTAACCCTAAAACTAACCATCACCTTAATTCTAATCCTCAACCCCACCCTCACACTCAGCCTAACCCTAAGCCTGAGCCTAAGCCTAAACCTCACCCTAACCCTCACCCTCACCCTCACCCTAACCCTAATCCTAACCCTAACTCTAACACTAACCCTAAACCTCAACCTAACACTCACCCTAACCTTAAACCTAAAACTAACCCTAACCCTAACCCTCGACCTAACCCTCCAACTGACCCTAAACCTAACCCTAAACCTCACCTCACCATAACCCTAACCCTAACCCTAAACCTAAAGCTCACCCTAACCCTAAACCTAACCCTAACCCTCACCCTAACCCTAAAACTACCCCTCAGCCTAACGCTAACCCTCAACATCAACTCAACCCTGTTGCTAACACAAATGCTCACTCTCAACCTAAGTCTCAGCCTAACCCATACCTTCACCATAACCCTATCCCTTATCCTCTCTCTAACCCGCACCCTACACCTCCCCTCACCCTAAGCCTAACCCTAACCCAAACCCTAAACCTAACCCTAACCTTCACCCTAACCCTCACCCTAACTCTCACCCTAACCTAACCCTAACCCTCACCCTAACCCTCACCCTAACCCTAAACGTAACCCTAACCCTCACCCTCACCGTAACTGTCATCGTAACCCTTACCCTCACCCTATCCCTAAACCTAACAATAAACCTCACCCTAACCCTAACACTCACCCGAACCCTCACTCTCACCTTCACCCTCACCCTAAACATCACCTTAACCCTAACCCTCAACCTAACCTTAACCCTCACCCTCACATTAACCCTAACCCTAACACTCAACCCTAACCCTAAACTTAACGCTAAACCTAACCCTCACCATCATCCTAGCGCTCAACCTAACCATAACTCTAACCCTAACCCTAACCCTAAAGCTCACCTTCACCCTCAACCTCACCCTCACCCTCAGCCTAATCCTAACCCTAACCCTAATACTAACCCTAAACCTCACACTAACCCTACATCTACCCCTAAGGCCAAACCTAATCTTCACCCTCACCCTCACATTAACCCTTACCCGCACCCTCACCTTTACCTCACATTAAATCCAACCCTCACGGTCAACCTAAGGCTAACCCTAACCCTCACCCTTACCCTCACCCTAACCCAAACCCTCACCTTCACCCTCACCATAACCTTAACCATAACCCTAACCCTCACCCTAACCCTAAACCTAAACCTAACCCTAAACCTCACCCTAACACTTACACACATCATAACCCTAAACCTAACACTCACCCTTACCCTAAACTTAACCCTAACCCTCACCATAACCCTCAAAATAAACCTAATGCAAAACCAAAACCTCACCCTCACCCTAAACCTAAAGCTACCCGTAACAATCACCCTCACCCTAAACCTCACCCTAAACCTTACCCTCACCCTAACTCTAATCCTAACCCTCACACTAACCTTAACCCTCAACCTAACCCTAAACCTCACCCTCACCCTAAGCCTCACCCTATACATAACCCTAACCCTAATGCTCACCCTAACCCTAACCTTCATCCTAACCCTAACCCTCACCCTAATCTTCACTCTAACCCTAACCCTAACCCTTACATAACCGAAGCCCTCACACCCACCCTCATCCTCACCCTAACCCTCAACCTCATCCTCGCCCTCACCATAAACCTAACCCTCACACTAATCATAACATTAACCCTAACCCTCACCGTAACCCTTACCCTAGCCCTAACCCGAACTTTAACCCTCACCATCACTCTCACCCTAACCCTTACCCTCATCCTCACCCTCACCCTAACCCTCACACTAACCCTAAACCTCACGCTAACCCTAACACTAAACAAAACCCTCATCCTAACCCTCAAACTAAGCCTAAACCTAACCCTAACCCTCACCCTCACCATCACCCTAAACATAACACTAACCCTCAGCCTCACCCTAATCCTTAACCTCACCCTAACCCTAACACTTACCCTTACCTAACCGTCACCCTAATCCTACCATTCACCTAAACCTAACCCTACCACTTACACTAACACTCATCCTAACCCTAACCCTAACCCTAACCCTCACCCTAACACTAACCCTACCCCTACCCTAACCCTGAAAAACACCCTAACCCTCATCCAAACCCTAATGCAAACCCGAACCCTAAACCTCACCCTAACCCTAACCCTAAACCTCACACTAACCCTAACCATCACTCTAACCTTAAACTTCATCCTATCCTTGACAATCACCCTAATCCTCACCCTAACCCTAATCTTAACCCTTAGCTAACTGAAACTCTCAAACTCACCCTAACCCTCAACCTCACATTAGACTTCACCATAAACCTTACCATAAACCTAACAATAACACTCACCGTCACCCTAAACCTAACACTAAGCCTTAACCTTACCCTAACCCTAACCCTAACTCTAATCCTCACACTAACCCTAACCCTCAACCTAACCCTAACCCTCAACCTGACATTAAACCTCACCCTAATCCTTACCCTCACCCTAACCCTAACCCTAAATCTAACCCTCAAACTAACCCTAACTCTAACACTTACCCACAACCTAACCCTAACCCTAAACTTAACCCTAACCCTAACCCTAACCCTAAACCTAACCCTAACACTAACCCTAACCCTCACACTAACACTCAGTCTAACCCTAACCCTAAACCTCCCCATCACCCTAACCCTCACACTAACCCTAACCCTCACCTTAAACCTAAACCTAACCCTCACCTTCACCCTCAAGCTCACCCTCAGCCTAACCCTAAAGCTAACACTAATCCTAACCCTAACCCTCACCCGCACCCTCACCCTCACCCTAACCCTAATCCTAACCCTCAACCTCACCCTCAGCCTCACCCTAACCCTCACCTTCACCCTCACCCTAACCCTAAACCTATCCCTATCGCTCACCCTAATCCTAATGCTAACCCTAACACTCACCCTCACCCTAACCCTCACACTAACCCTTACCCTCACCCTAACCCTAACCTCACCCTCATTCTAACCCTCACTCTAACACTTACCAAAAACCTAACGCTCACGCTAACCCTCACCCTAACACTAACACTAACACCAACCCTAAACCTCACCCTCACCCTCACCCTCAGCCTAAACTAAACCTATCCCTCACCCTCATCCTAAACCTAACGCTCACCCTAACCCTCACCCTCACCCCTACCCTCTCACCAACCCTAACCCTCATCCTAAACCTAACCCTAACCCTCACATGAAACCTAACCCTCACCCTAACCCAAACCCTCAAACTAACCCTATCCCTAACCCTAATCCTCACTTCACCCTAATCATCACCCTAACCGTTACAGTCACCCTCACCGTAACAATCACACTAACAATAACCCTCACCCTAACCCCAACCCTAACACTCACCCTCACCCTCACCCTCAGCCTAACAAAAACCCTAACCCTAAACCTCATCCTCACCCTAACCCTAACCCTCACCCTCACCTTAGACCTCACCCTAACACTAACCCTAACCTTAACCATCATCCTCACCCTAACCCTCACACTAATCCTAACACTAACCAAAACCCGCAACCTAACCCTCACCCTCACCCTAACCCTAACCTTCACACTATCCCTCACCCTAACCCTAACCCTAACACTCACTCTTACTCTAACCCTCACTCTAAACTTTACCCTCACCCTAGTCCTAACCGTAGCACTCACCGTAACCCTCACCCTAACACTAATGCTAACCCTAACCCTCACCCTCACCCTAAGCCTCACCCTAACACTTACCCTAACCTTAACCCTAACCCTAATCCTGACCCTAAACTTCAAAAACCTATCCCTCAGCCTACCCCTACCCTAACATTCACCCTAACCCTAACCCTAACCCTCACCCTAACCCTCACCGTAAACTTTTCCCTAACCCTAAACCTAAACCTAACCCTAAACCTCAAAATATCCCTAACCCTAACCCTAACCGTCACCCTCACCCTAAGCCTAACCCTCATCCTAACTCTCACCCTCACTCTAATCCTCACCCTAATCCAAATCTAACCCTCACCCTAACCCTAACCCTAACATTAACCCTAACCCTCACACTAAACCTCAACCTAACCCTAACCCTATCCTTAACCCTAACCTTCACCCTAAACGTCAACCTAACCCTAACCCTATCCCTAACCCTAACCTTCACCCTAAACCTCAAACTTACCCTAACCCTCAACCTCACTCTAACCCTCACCCTAATCCTTACCCTCACGTTAACCCTAACATTAAACCTAACCCTAAACATCACACTAAACCTATCCCTCACCTTAACCCTAACCCTAGCATTCACCATAACACTAAAACTAACCCTCACCCTAACCCTCACTGTAAACTTTACCCTATCCCTAACCCCAATTATCACCCTAACCCTAACCCTAACCCTCACAATCACACTCACCCTAGGCCTCACTCTAACCCTCAATCTAAACCTAACAATCACCATATCCCTACTCTAACACTAACCCTCACCCTCACCCTAACCCACACCCTAACCCTAACCATAACACTAAACAAAACCCTCACCCTAACCTCACCCTAACCCTAACCATAACCCTAATTCTCACCATCACACTAAACCTCATTTTAACCCTAACACTAACCCTCACCCGAATTCTTATGCTCACCCTAACCCTCACGCTATCTCTCATCCTAACCCTCACTGTAATCCTTATCCTAAACCTAACCCTAACCCTAACCCTCACCCTAACCCTCACCCAAACCGTAACACTTACCCTAACACTAACCCTCACCCTCACCCTAAACCTCACCCTAGACCTAACCCGAACACTAACCAAAATCCTGACATTAACCCTCACACTAACTCTAACCTTCACCCTACCCCTACCCCTAAACCTAACCCTAACACTCATCCTCACCCTAACCCTCATCAGAACACTTACCCTCACCCTAACCCTCACCCTAAATCTAACCCTAACCCTACCCTATCACTCACCCTAACCCTAACCCTAACCCTCACCCTCACTCTAACCCTCACTCTAAACCTTACCCTCACCCTAGCCCTAACGCTAAGGCTCACCATAACCCTCACCCTTAACTTAAGCCTAAACCTAACCCTAAACGTCACCCTAACCCTCCCCATAACCCTAACCCTAACCCTAATCCTCACCCTCAACCTAAACCTAACCCTAATCCTTAATCTCACCCTAACCATAATCCTAACCCACACAGTAATCCTAACTCTCACCCTAACCTTATCCCTCCCTGTAACCCTCACCTAACACTAACCCTAAAACAAAACCTCACCCTTACCCTATCCCTACCCATCATGCTCAACCTAACCTTCAACCTCAACATCACCCTCACCCTAACCCTAACCATCACCTAAACCCTAACCCTCACGTGAACCCTCACCCTCACCCTCAGCCTCACCCTCACCCTAAACATCACACTAACCTTAACCCTCACCCTAACCCTAAACCTAACACTCAGCCTAAACCTAAAGGTCACCCTAACACAAAAACTCATCCGAAACCTCAAACTAACCCTAACGCTAACCATTACACAAACCCTAACCCTTAACCTCAGCCTCACCCTCACCCTAACACTAACCCTCACCCTCACCATCACCCTAAACCTAACACTAACGCTCACCCTCACCCTAATCCTTAACCTCACCCTAACCCTAACCCTTACCCTTACCCTAACCGTCACCCTAATCCTAACATTCAACCTAACCCTAACCCCGCCCCTTACCCTAACCCTCATCCTAACCCTAACCCTAACCCTAACCCTCACCCTAACACTAACCCTAACCCTAACCTTAACCCTAATATCAACCCTATCCGTCAACCTAATCCTAACCCTAACCCTAACCATAACCCTCACCCTAAAGCTCACCCATACACTAACTCTCAACCTCAACCTAACCCTCAACTTAACCCTTACCCTCCACCTCACCCTAACTCTCACACTAACCCTAACACTCACCCTAAACCTAAAGCTAAACCTAACTCTGACCCTAACCCTAATGCTCACCCTAATCCTCACCCTCACCCTAAAACTCACCCTAACATTTACCCTCACCTTATCTCAAATGCTAAACCTAACCCTACCCCTTACACGAAACCTACATCTCACTCTAACACTAAACTTAACATTCTCCCTACCCTAACACTAACCCTCACACTAACCCTCAGCTTAACCCTTACCCTAACCCTAAACCTATCCCTAACCCTAAACATCACCTTAACCCTAACGCTAACCCTAACCCTCAACCTCACCCTAGCCCTCACCATAACCCTCAACCTAACCCCAACCCTCAACCTAAACCTAACACTTACCCTAACCCAAACCCTCACCCTCAACCTAACACTCACCCTAAACCTAACCATACCACTAAACAAAACCCTCAGCCTAAATCTCACCCTAGCCCTAACCCTAATCCTACCCCTCACCCTACCCCTCACCCTAAACCTCACCCTCACCCTAACCCTCACCTGAACTCTTACACTCACCCTAACCCTCACCCTATCCCTAACACTAAACCCTCACCCTAACCCTCACCCTAACCCTCACTCCAACCCTAACCCTAAACCTAACACTTACCCTCACCCTAACTCTCACCCTTACCCTCACCCTAACTCTAACCCTAACCCTTAACCTCCTCCTAACTCTAAACCTAACCCTTAACCTAAACCTCACACTATCCCTAACCCTCACCCTAAACCTAACCCTACCTCTTACCCTAATCCTCATCCTATTCCTAACTCTAAACCTAACCCTCACCCAAATCCTCATTCTCACCCTCACCCTCATCCTCAACCTAACCCTAACCCTAACCATAGTCCTGATGCTAACCCTCACCCTAACTCTAACCCTAAACTTCACACTCACCCACACCCTAACCCTAAACCTAACCCTAACATTCACCCTAACCCTAACCCCAACCCTCACCCTAATTCACACCCTAACCCTAACCCTAACCCTAAACCTCACCCTCACCCTAAACCTCACCCTCACACTTACCCTAATCCCAACCCTAAGTCTAAACCTTAACCTAACCCTCACACTAATCCTAACCCTCACCCAAACCATAACCAAACCCTCACGCTAACACTCATCCTATCCCTAACCCTAATATTGACCCTCACCCTAACCCTAAACCTAACCCTAACCCTAAACCTAACCCTCAAATTTACGTAAGCGAAAACCTCACCCTCAACCTCACCCACACCCTAACCCTCACCCTCACCCTAGCCCTCACCCTAACCCTCACTCTATCCCTAGCCCTAACGCTATCTCTCACTCTCACCCTAACCCTCAAACTCACCCTCACCTTAACACTAACCCTAATCCTCACCCTAGACCTTCCCCTAACCCTAATGCTAAACGTAAAGCTCATCCTCACCCTAAACCTTATGCTAACCCTATCAATCACCCTCACCCTAACCCTCACCTTAACACTTACCCTCACCCTCAACCTAACCCTAACTCTAACTCTAAATCTCACACTAACCCTAACCCTAACCCTCACCCTAACCCCATCCCTAACATTAACCCTAAACTTCAACCTAACCCTAACATTAACTCTAACCCTCACCATCACCCTAACCCAACCCCTAAGCCTAAACCTAACCCTAACCCTCAGCATAACCCTCACCCTAACACTAATGCTAACTCTAACCCTCACCCTCACCCGAAGCCTCACCCTAACAATTACCCTGACCTTAATCCTAACTCTAATCCTGACCTTAAACCTCACAAAAAACCTATCTCTCAGCCTACCCCTAACCCTAACATTCACCCTAACCCTAAACCTAACCCTAACCCTCACCGTAAACTTTTCCCTAACCCTAAACCTAAACCTAACCCTAAACCTCACAATATCCCTAAGCCTAACCCTAACCGTCACACTCACCCTAAGCATCACCCTTATCCTAACCCTCACCCTCATTCTAATCCTCACCCTAATCCTAACCCTAACCCTCAACTTAACCCTAACCCTGACATTAACCCTAACCCTCACACTAAACCTCAACCTAACCCTAAACCTACTTCTAACACTAAACCTCACCCTAAACCTCACACTTAACTTACACCTCACCCTCACCCTAACACTCACACTAGCCCTTACCCTCACGTTAACCCTAACACTAAACCTAACCCTAAGCCTCACACTAAACCTATCCCTCACTTTACCCCTAACCCTAACATTCACCCTAACCCAAACCCTAACCCTCACTGTACATTTTACCCTAACCCTAACCCTATCCCTAACCCCAATTCTCACCCTAACCCTAACCTCACCCTCACCCTCACCTTAGCCCTCACTCTAACCCTCAATCTAACCCTAACCCTCACTTAACCCTAACCCCTACCCTAACACTAAGCCTCACCCTCACCCTAACCCACACCCTAACCCTAACCCTAACACTAACCAAAACCCTCACCCTAACCTCACCCTAACCCTAACCCTCACCCTAATCCTCACCCTCACACTAAACCTCATCTTAACCCTAACACTAACCCTCAACCTAACCCTAACCCTCACCTGAACTCTTACCCTCACCCTAACCCTCACCCTAACTCTCATCCTAACCCTCACCCTAATACTTACTCTAACCCTAACCCTAAACCTCACACTAACCCTCACCCAAACCGTAACACTTACCCTAACACTAACCCTCACACTCACCCTAAACCACACCCTAGACCTAACCCTAATACTAACAAAAACCCTCAAAGTTACCCTCACCCTAACTCCAACCCTCACCCTACCCCTAACCCTAAACCTAACCCTAACACTCATCCTCACCCTAAACCTCCCCCGAACACTTACCCTCACCCTAACCCTCACCCTAAACCTAACCCTAACCTCACCCTATCCCTCACCCTAACCCTAACCCTAACCCTCACCCTCACTCTAACCCTCACTCTAAACCTTACCCTCACCCTAGCCCTAACCGTAAACCTCACCGTAACCTTCACCCTAAACTTAACCCTAAACCTAACCCTAAAACTCACCCTAACCCTCCCCTTAACCCTAACCCAAACCCTAATCCTCACCCTCACACTAAACCTAACCCTAATCCTTACCCTCACCCTAACCATAACCCTAACCCACACAGTAATCCTAACTCTCACCCTAACCCTAACCCTATCCCTCCCTGTAACCCTCACCTAACACTAAACCTAAACCTAAACCTCACACTAACCCTAACCCTAACCCTCATGCTCACCCAAAACTTCAACCTCACCATCACCCTCACCCTAACCCTAAACCTTACCAAAACCCTAACCCTCACGAGAACCCGAACCATCACCCTCAGCCTCACCCTCACCCTAAACATCACACGAACCCTTAGCCTCACCCTAACCCTAAACCTAACACTCAGCCTAAATCGAACGGTCACCCTAACCCAAAACCTCACCCTAATCCTCAAACTAACCCTAACGCTAAACATTACCCTAACCCTAACCCTCACCCTCACCATCACCCTAAACTTCACTCTAACCATCACCCTCACCCTAATCCTTAACCTCACCCTAACGCTAACCCTTACCCTTACTTTAACCATCACCCTAATCCTAACATTCACCCTAATCCTAATGCTACCCCTTACCCTAACCCTCATCCTAACCCTAACCCTAACCCTAACCCTCACCCTAACACTAACCCTAACCCTACCCCAACCCTCAAAAACACCCTAACCTTCACCCTAACCCTAATGCAAACCAGAACCCTAAACCTCACCCTAACCCTAACCCTAACCCTAAACCTCACACTAACCCTAACCATCACTCTAAACCTAAACTTCATCTTATCCCTGACCCTCCCCCTAATTCTCACCCTAACCCTAATCTTAACACTTACCTATCCGAAACCCTCACCCTCAACCTCACCCTCACCCTAACCCTCAACCTCACATTAGACCTCACGATAAACCTTACCCTAAACCTAAAAATAACCCTCACACTAACCCGCACCGTCACCCTAAACCTAACCCTAAGCCTTAAACTTACCCTAACCCTAACTCTAACCCTAACACTAACCCTAACCCTCATCCTAACCCTAGCACTCACCCTCACACTAAACCTCACCCTAAACCTTACCCTCACTCTAACCTAACCCTAAATCTAACCCTCAAAATAACCCTAACCCTCATCCTAACCCTAACTCTAACACTTACCCACAACCTAACCCTAACCCTAACCCTAAACCTAAACCTAACCTTAACCTAACTCTAACCCTAACACTAATCCTCACACTAACACTCACCCTAGCCGTAACCCTAACCTTCCCGCTCACCCTAACCCTCACACTAACCCTAACCCTCACCATAAACCTAAACCTAACCCTCACCTTCACCCTCAAACTCACCCTCAGCCTAACCCTAACGCTAACACTAATCCTAACCCTAACCCTCACCCACACCCTCACCCTAACCCTAGTCCTAACCCTCAACCTCACCCTCAGCCTCACCCTAACCCTCACCCTCACCCTAACCCTAAACCTAACCCTATTCCTATCGCTCACCCTAACCCTTATTCTAACACTAACCCTCAATCTCACCCTAACCCTCACACTAACCCTTACCCTCACCCTAACCCTAACCTCACCCTCATTCTAACCCTCACTCTAACACTTAACCACAATCTAACACTCAGCATAACCCTCACCCTAACCCTAACACTAGCACTAACACGAACACCAACTCTAACCCTCACCCTCACCCTCACCCTCAGCCTAACCTAACCCCAACCCTCACCCTCATCCTAACCCTAACGTTAATCCTAACCCTCACCCTCACCCTAACCCTCTCACCAACCCTAACCCTCACCCTAACCCAAACCCTCACCCTAACCCTATTCCTAACCCTAATCCTCACTTCACCCTAATCGTCACCCTAACCGTTACAGTCACCCTCACCCTAACAATCACACTAACAATAACCCTCACCCTCACCCCAACCCTAACACTCACCCTCACCCTCAACCTCAGCCTAACAAAAACCATAACCCTAAACCTCACCCTCAACCTCACCCTAACCCTTAACCAAACCCTTACCCACACCCTAACCCTCACCCTATCGCTAATGCTAACCTTAAACTTCACCCTCACCCTAACCCTTACCCTCACCTTAACCCTAACCCTAATCCTAACCCGAATCCTCACACTAAATCTAACCTTAACCCTATCCCTCAGCCTAACCCTCACCCAAATCATAACACTAATCCTCTCCCTATCCCTAATCCTAAACCTAACCCTAACCCTCACCCTCACCACTAACCCTAACCCTAACCATCACCCTCACCCTAACCCTCACACTAACCCTAACACTAACCAAAACCCTCATCCTAACACTCACCCTCACCCTAACACTAACCCTCAACCTATTACTCACAATAATCCTAACCCTATCCCTCACCCTCACTCTAACCCTCACTTTAAACCTAACCCACACCCTTGCCCTAAACCTAACGCTCACCGAAACCCTCACCCTAAACTTAACCCTAAACCTAACCCTAACCCTGACCCTCACCCTCCCCATAACCCTAACCCTAACCCTAATCCTCACCCTCACACTAAACCTAACCCTAAGCCTTACCCTCACCCTAACCATAACCCTAACCCACACAGTAATCCTAACTCTCACCCTAACCCTATCCCTCCCTGTAACACTCACCTAACACTAACCCTAAACCTAAACCTCAACCTAACCCTACCCCTACCCCTCATGCTCACCCTAAACTTCAACCTCAACATCACCCTCACCCTAACCCTAACCCTCACCCAAACCCTAACCCTCACGAGAACCCGAACCCTCACCCTCAGCCTCACCCTCACCTTAAACATCACACTAGCCCTAAGCCTCACCCTAACCCTAAACCTAACACTCAGCCTAAACCGAACGGTCACCCTAACCGAAAACCTCACCCTAATCCTCAAACTAACCCAAAAGCTAACCATTTCCCTAACCCTAACCCTCACCCTCACCATCATCCTAAACCTAACACTAACCCTCACCCTCACCCTAATCCTTAACTTCACCCTAACCCTAACCCTTAACCTTACTCTAACCGTCACCCTAATTCTACTATTCACCCTAACCCTAACCCTACCCCTTACCCTAACCCTCATCCTAACCCTAACCCTAACCCTAACCGTCACCCTAACACTAACTCTAAACCTACACCTAATCGTCAAAAACACCCTATCCCTCACCCTAACCCTAATGCAAACCGAACCCTAAACCTCACCCTAATCCTAACCCTCACCCTTAACCTCACACTAACTCTAACCATCACTCTAACCCTAAACTTCATCCTATCCCTGATCCTCCCCCTAATCCTCCCCCTAACCCTAACCTTAACCCTTACCTAACCGAAACGCTCACCCTAACCGTCACCCTCAACAAAACCCTCAACCTCACATTAGACCTCACCATAAACTTTATGCTAAACCAAACAATAACCCTCACACTAACCCTCACAGTCACCCTAAACCTAACCCTAAGCCTTACCCTCAACCTAACCCTAACCCTAACTCTAACCCTCACACTAATCCTAACCCTCATCCTAACCCTAACCATCACCCTCACCCTAAACCGCACCCTAATCCTTACCCTCAACATAACCATAACCCTGACTCTAACCCTCAAACTAACCCTAAACTTCATCCTAACCCTCACTCTAACACTTACCCACAACCTAACCATAACCCTAAACCTCTCCCTAACCCTAACCCTAACCCTAACACTAACACTAACCATAACCCTTACTTCACCCTAATCATCACCCTAACCGTTACAATCACCCTCACCCTAAAAATCACACTAACCCTAATCCTCACCCTAACCACAACCCTACCACTCACTCTCACCCTCACCTTCAGCCTAACAAATATCCTAACCCTAAATGTCACCCTCACCCTCACCCTAACACTAACCCTAACCATCATCCTAACCCTAACCCTAACCCTCACCGTCATCCTCAGCCTAACCCTAACCCTAACCCTAAAGCTAAACCTAACCCTCACCCTCACTCTTACCCTAACCTTACTCCTCACCCTAAACATCATCCTCACTCTAACCCAAACACTAACCCTAAACCTCACCCTCACCTTCAGCCTAACCCTAACCCTAACCCTCACCCTCACCCTAAACCTCAACCTAACCCTAATACTCACAATAACACTTAACATCACCCTAATCCTAATATTAACCCTAACCCTCACCCTATCCTTCATCCTAATCCTAACCCTAACCCTAACCCTAACCTCACCCTAATGCTAACTCTAATCCTCACCCTCACTCTAGCTCTCAACCTAACCCTAATCTTAAACCTAAACCTCACCCTCAGTCTCACCTTAATCCTAACACCCTAACCCTCACCCTCACACTTATCCTCGGCCTAAGCCTAAGCCTTAGCCTAAGACACCCTAAGCCTCACATTCACGTTCACCCTACCCTTAACCATAACACTAACCCTTACCCTAAACCTCACACTAACTCTTACCTTACGCTAACTGTAACTTCTACCTAACCCTAACCCTAACCCTCAACTTCACCCTAGCCCTCCGCCTAACACTAAGCCGAACCCTAACACTAACCCTAACCATAAATCTCACCCTAACCCTCACCCTAACCCTAACCCTCACCCTCACGCTAGTCCATACACTAACTCTAAGCCTAAGCCTAACCCTCAACCTAAACCTCACTCTAACCCTAACCCAAACCCACAACCTAAACCTAACCCTCACCCTGACCCTCACCCTAACTGTAATCCTAAGCCTAACCCTAAACCTAATCCTCAAACTCACCCTCACCTTAACCCTATTCCTAATCCTAACCCTAGCCCTAACCCTCACCCTAAACCTCACACTAACACTACCTCTAACACTAACCCTCACCATAAACCTCACCCTCAGCCTGACCCTCACCACAAACTTAACCCTAACCATAAAAATAACAATAACCCTAAAACTAACCCTAACCCTAACACTCACTGTAAACCTAACCCTAACCCTAACCATAACCCTAAACCTTACCCTAACCCTAACCCTAACCCTAACCCTAATCATCACCCTCACCCTCACCCTAACCCAAACCCTAACCCTAACCCTCACCCTAACCCTAACCCTAACCCTAAACCTACCCTAACCCTAACCATAAACCTAAACCTAACCCTAACCCTGAACCTCATCCTAATCCTCACCCTACCCCTAACCCTAACCCTCACACTAACCCTCACCCTCATGCTCGGCCTAAGCCTAACCCTAACCCTAACCCTAACCCTCACCCTAACCCTCACCCTAACCCTAACCCTAACAATAATCCTAACTCTAACCTTAAACCTCACCCTAACCCTAACCCTATCCCTAACCCTAACTCTCACCCTCACAGTAACTTTAAACCTAATCCTAATCCTACCAATAACCTTAACCCTAACCCTAACACTCAACATATCCATAACCCTCACTCTAACCCTAACCCGAACACTAACCCGAACCCTCACTCTCACCCTTAGGCTCGGCCTAAACCTAAGCCTAAGCCTAAGACTAACCCTTACCCTCACACTCAACCTCACACTAACGCTAACAGTAACACTCACCCTAACCCTAACCCTCACCCTCAACCTAACCCTCCGCCTAACACTAACCCCAACCCTAACCCTAATACTAACCCTAAACCTAACCCTCACACTAAACCTCACCCTAACCCTCACCCTCACCCAAGCCCATAACCTAACCCTAAGCCTAATCCTAACCCTCACCCTAAACCTCACTCTAACCCTAACCCCAACCCTCACCCTAACCCTAACCCTCACCCTCACCCTCTGCATAACTCTAATCCTATCACCAACCCTAACCCTCACCTTAAACCTCACCTTAACGCTAACCCCAACACTAACCCTAACCCTAAACCTAACCATAAACCTCACTCTCAGCCTCACCCTCACTGCAAACTTAACTCTAACCATAACACTAACAATAACCATAACGCTAACCCTAACCATAAGCCTAACCATCACTGTAACCCTACCCTTAACCCTAATCCTAACCGTAACCCTAAACCTTACCCTAACCCTAACCCTAACTCTAACCCTAATTCTCACCCTCAACCTCACCCTAAACCAAACCCTAACCCTAACCCTCACCATAACCCTAACCCAAACCCTAAACCTAACCCTAACCCTAACCCAAAACCTAAACCTTACCCTAACCCTACACCTAACCCATACCCTAAACTTCATCGGAACCCTCACCCTAACCCTAAACCTCACACTAAACCTAACCCTAACCCTCACCTTCATGCTCGGCCAAAGCATATGCCTAAGCTTAAGCCTAAACCTAACCCTAACCCTAACCCTCACCCTAACCCTAACCCTAAAAATAACCCTAACCCTCACCCTGTCCATAACCCTCACCCTAATCCTAACCCTCACACTCACCCTTAGGCTCGGAATAAGCCTAAGCCTAAGACTAAGAGTAACCCTTACCCTCACACTCACCCTAACCCTAACAGTAACACACACCCGAACACTAACCCTCACACTAACCCTCACCCTAACACTAACACTAACCCTAAACCTCACCCAAACCCTAACCCTAACCCTCACCCTCACCCTCTGCCTAACACTAAGCCTATCCCTAACCCCAACCCTAACCCTAACACTAACCCCAATCCTAACCCTCACCCTAACCCTCATTCGAACCTTGACCCTAAACCTCACCCTCACCCTAGCCCATACCCTAACCCTAAACCTAATCCTAAACTTCACCCTAAACCTCACTCTAACCCTAACAGCAACCCTCACCCTAACCCTAACCCTAAACCTCACCATCAACATAACTCTAATCCTAACCCTAACCCTAAACCTAATCCTCACACTCACCCTCACCTTAACCCTAATCCTAATCCTAACCCTAACACTCACCCCAACCCTAAACCTCACCCTAAACCTAACCCTAACACTAACCCTAACCCTAACTCTAACCCTAAACCTCACCCTAACCCTAAACCTCACCCTAACACTTACCTTCACCCTAAAACTAACCTTAACCCGAACACTAACCCTCACACTAACCCTAACCATCACCCTAAACTTAAAACTCACCCTAACCCTAACCCTAACCCTCAACATAGCCCTAACCCTAACCTTTACCCTAACCCTAACACTCATCCTAACCCTAATCCTCACACTCACCCTCAAGCTGGGCCAAAGCCTAAGCATAAGTCTAAGACTAACCTCATCCTAACCCTAAACGTAACCCTATCCCTAAACCTAACCCTCACACTAACCCTCACCCTAAAACTAAAACTAACTCTAACCATAAACCTCATGCTCAGCCTCACCTTCACCGTAAACTTAACCCTAAACATAACACTAAGTATTACCCTAACCCTAACCTTAATCCTCACCATAACCCTAAACCTAACCCTAACACTAACCCTAACCAAGACCCTAACCCTAAACCTCACCCTCACCCTAGGCCTCACCCTAACCCTAACTCTCATCCTCACCCTAAACCTCACACTAACCCTAACATTAATGCTCAATCTAACCCTCACACTCAACCTAACCCTAAACCTAACCCTCACCCTAACCCTAACCTTCACCATTACCATAAAACTCACCCTCAGCCTAACCCTCACCTTTACCCTTACTGTCCCCTCACCCTAACCCTAACCCTCACACTCAACGTAACCCTAACCATAACCCTAAACATCACCCTAACGCTAACCTTAACCCTCACCCTCACTCTAGCCCTCACACTAACCCTAAACCTAACTCTAACCCTAAACTTGCTCCTAAGCCTCACCCTAACCCTAAAACCCTAAACCTCATCCTAACCCTAACCCTCTCCCTCACACTCATGCGCGACCTAAGCCTAAGACTAAGCCTAAGACTAACCTTAACCCTCACACTCAACCTAATCCTCACCGTAACCCTGAAACTAATCTCACCCTCACCCTAGCCCATACTCTAAGCCTAAGCCTAAGCCTAACCCTCACCCTAACCCTCACCCTCACCCTAAGTCTAATCTTAACCCTAACCTTCACACTCACCCTCACACTAACCCTAACTGTAACACTAACCCTAACCCTAACACTAAACCTCACCCTAATGATAACTCTAACCCTAAACCTCATCCTCACCCTAACCCTAAAAATCACTCTCACTCTAACCCTCCACCTAACACTAAGCCTATCCCTAACCCCAACCCTAACCCTAACATTAACACTTAACCTATACCTCAAACTAACCTTCACCCTAACCCTGACCCTAAACCTCACTCTAACCTTAGCCCATAATCTAACCCTAAGCCTAATCCTAAACCTCACCCTAACCCTCACTCTAACCCTAAACCCGACCCGAATCTAATGCTAACCCTCACCCTCACCCTCACCCACAGCCTAAACCTAAGCCTAACAGTAACCCTAACCCTAAACCTCACACTCACCCTAAACCTAAGCCTAACCCTAACACTAACCCTAAACCTAACCCTCACCCTAAAGCTAACTCTAACCCTAATCCTCACCCTAACCCTAACCCTAACCCTAAACGTCACTCTCACAGTCACTTTAAACCTAACCCTAATCCTAACAATAACCCTAACCCTAACCCTAACCCTCACCCTTTCCATAACCCTCACCCTCAACCTAACCCTCACCCTAACCCTAACCCTTACCCTCACCCTTTGGCTCAGAATAAGCCTAAGCCTAAGACTAAGTCTAACCCTTACCCTCACACTCACCCTTACCCTAACCCTAATACTAACACTCAACCTAAATCTAATGTTCACACTAACCCTCACTCTAACACTAACACTAAACCTAAACCTCACCCAAACCCTAAACCTAACCCTCACCCTCACCCTCACCCTCCGCCTAACATTAAGCCTATCCCTAACCCCAACCTAACCCTAACCCTAACCCTAAACCTAATCCTAACCCTCCCCATAACCCTAACCATAACACTCACCCTAACACTAACCCTCACCCTCACCCTAGCCCATACTCTAAACCTAAGCCTAAGCCTAACCCTCACCCTAACGCTCACACTCACCCTAAGTCTATTCCTAAACGTAACCCTCAGACTCACCCTCACCCTAACCCTAACTGTGACATTAACCCTAACACTAACACTAATCCTCACCCTAATGCTTACTCTGAACCTAAACCTCATCCTCATCCTAACCCTAACCCTCACCCTCACCGTCACCCTCCGCCTAACACTAAGCCTATCCCTAATCCAAACCCTAACACTAACACTAACCCTAAACCTAACCCTCAACCTAACCCTGACCCTAACCCTCACCCTCACCATAGCCCATACCCTAACCCTAAGCCTAATCCTAACCCTCACCCTAACCCTCACTCTAAACCTAACCCCAAACCTAACCTAACCCTAACCCTCACCCTCACCCTCACCCTCAGCCTAAACCTAAGCCTAACAGTAACCCTAACCCTAAAACTCACACTCACACTAAACCTCCCCCTTACGCTAACCCTAACACTAACCCTAACCCTAACTCTCACCATAACCCTAACAAAACCTAAACCTCACCCTAAACCTAACCCTCAACCTCAACCTCAAGCTGGGCCTAAGCCTACGCATAAGCCTAAGACTAACCCTAAACCTCACACTCACCCTCACCCTAACTGTAAACGTAACCCTAACCCTAACCCTAACCTTCACACTCACCCTCACCCTAATGCTAACCCTAACCCTAACCCTAACCAAAACCGTCACTCTCAGCATCAACTTCATCGCAAACTTAACCCTAACCATAACACTAACAATAAACCTGACCCTAACCCTAACCCTCACCATAATCCTAAACATAACCCTAACACTAACCCTCACCATAACCCTAACCCTAATCTTTACCCTCACCCTCACCCGAACCCAAACCCTAAACCTCACCCTCACCCTAAACCTAACCGTATCCCTAAACCTAACCCTAACCCTAATCCTAACCCTAAAACTAACCCTAACCGTAATCCTAACCCTAAATCTCATCCTACTGCTCACCCTAACCCTAACCCTAACCCTCACCCTAATCCTAACCCTAACACTCACCCTCATGCTCCGCCTAAGCCTAAGCCTAACCATAGCCAAAACCCTAACCCTCACCCTAACCATAAACCTAATTCTAACACTAACTCTATCCCTAAACCTCACCCTCACCCTAACCCTAACTCTAAACCTAACCCTCAACCTAGTACTCATCCTAACCCTAAACCTAACCCTCATCTTCACCCTCAACTTCACCCTCACCCTAACCCTAAACCTAACCCTAACAATAAACCTAACCCTAACCCAAACCCTATTCATAACCCTCACCCTCACCCTAAGGCTAACCCTAAACATAACACTAACCCTCACCCTCACCCAAACCCTAACCCTCAACTTCACCCTAACCCTAACCCTAAAACTCACCCTCACTCTAACCATCACCCTAACACTCAAGATTACCCTAACCCTCACTCTCATCCTAAACCTCACACTAACCCTCAACCTACCCCTAACATGAACCCTTACCCCTAGCCTAACGCTATCACCAACCCTCACCATAACCCTCACCCTCAACCTATCCCTAACCATAACACTAACCCTAACCCTAACCCTCACACTAACCCTTAAGCTCACCCTAACCCTAACCCTAATCCTCATCCTCACACTAACCCTCACTCTAATCATAACTCTAACCCTAAACCTATCCCTAACTCTAACCACCACCCTAACCCTAACCCTAACCCAAACCCTACCCCTCACCCTAATCCTTACCCCTACGCTACCACTAAACCTAACCCTCACAATAACCCTCACCCTAACCCTAACCCTAACCCTAAACGTCAACCTAACCCTCACACTCAACCTCACCCAAACCGAAACCCTAACCGTTACCCTAACCCTAAACCTAACCGTAACACTCACCCTTATCTTAACCCTCACCCTCAGCCTAAACCTCACCTTAACCATTACCATCATCATCACCCTAACCCTAAATCTCATCCTAAACCTCACCCTAACCATAACACTAACCATCACCCTAAACCTAATCCTCACCCCCACCCTCACCCTCAGCCTAACCCTAAGCCTAACCCTAAACCAAAACCTAAACCTAACCCTCACCCTCACCCTAACCCTAATCCTAACTGTAACCCTCACACTAATCCTAATCCTCAACCTCACCTTAACCATAACCCTCATCCTAACCCTCACCCTATCCCTCACCCTAACCCTAAACCACAGCCTAACCCTCACCATCACTGTGACCCTAACCCTAATCCAAACCCTCACCCTAACCCTAACCCTAAACCTAACCCTACCCCTCACCCTAACCCTTACCCCTACCCTACCCCTAAACCTAACGCTCACAATAACACTCACCCTAACCCTAACCCTAACCCTAAATGTCAACCTAACCCTCACCCTCAACCTCACCCGAACTGAAACCCTAACCCTTACTCTAACCCTAAACCTATCCCTAACACTCACCCTTATCTTAACCCTCACCCTCAGTCTAAACCTCACCTTAACCATTACCACCATCCTCACCCTAACCCTAAATCTCATCCTAAACCTCAGCCTAACTTTAACCCTAACTATAACCCTAAACCTAATCTTCACCCCCACCCTCACCGTCAGCCTAACCCTAAGGCTAAGCCTAAGCCTAACCCTAACCCTAACCCTCACACTCACCCTCCTCCTAACCCTAATCCTAACGCTAACCCTAACCCTGAACCTAAACCTAAACCTAACCCTCGCCCTCAGCCTAACCCTAATCCTAACCCTAACCCTCACACTAATCCTAACCCTCAACCTCACTGTAACCATAACCCTCATCCTAACCCTCACCCTATCCCTCACCCTAACCTTAAACCTCAGCCTAACCCTCAGCCTCACTGTGACCCTAACCATAATCCAAACCCTCAACCTAACCCTAACCCTAACCCTAACCCTAAACCTCACCCTAACCCTAATCCTAACCCTCACCCTCATCCTCACCCTCATTGTAAAATTAACCCTTACCATAAAACTAACAATAACCCTAAACCTAAACCTGATCCTAACCCTCACCCTCACCCTAACCCTAACACTAACCCTTACCCTAACCCTAACCCTCACCCTCAACGTAACCCTAACCATAAACCCTAAACCTCACACTAACGTTAACCCTAACCCTCACCCTCAATCTAGACCTCACCCTAACCCTAATCCTAACCCTAAACCTCATCCTAACACTCAACCTAACCCTAAAATACTAACTCTCATCCTAACCCTAACCTCTCCCTCACACTCATGCTCGGCCTAAGCCTAAGCCTAAACCTAAGACTAAACATAACCCTCACACTCACCCTAACCCTCACCCTAACACTAACACTAACCCTCAACCTCACCCTAGCCCATACTCTAACCCTAAGACTAAGCCTAACCCTCATGCTAACCCTCTCCCTCACCCTAACTCTAATCCTAACCCTGAACCTCACACTCACCCTCACCCTAACCCTAACTGTGACACTAACCCTAACCCTAACACTAACCCTCACCCTAAAGCTAACTCTAAACCTAAACTTCATCCTCACCCTAACCCTAACACTCACCCTCACCCTCACCCTCCGCCGAACACTAAGCCTATCCCTAACACTAACATTAACCCGAAACCTAACCCTCACACTAACCCTCACCCTAACCCTGAACCTAACCCTCACCCTCAACCTAGCCCATACCCTAAACCTAAGCCTATTCCTAAACCTCACCCTAACCCTCACTCTAACCCTAACCCCATCCCTCACCCTAAACCTAACCATCACTCTCACCCTCACCCTCAGCCTAAATCTAAGCCTAACAGTAACCCTAACCCTAAACCTCACACTCACCCTAAACCTTACCCTAACACCAACCCTAACACTAACCCTAACCCTAACCCTCACCCTAACCCTAACTCTAACCCTAATCTTCACCCTAAGCCTATCCCTCACCCTCAACTTCAAGCTGGGCCTAAGCCTAAGCATAAGCCTAAAACTAAATCTAACCCTCACACTCACCGTCACCCTAACTCTAAACGTAACCCAAACCCTCGCACTAACCCTCAACCTAACGCTAAACCTAACTCTAACCCTATCCATAACAATAACCCTCACCCTCAGCCTCACGCTCACCGCAAACTTAACCCTAACCATAACACTAACAATAACCCTAATCCTCACCATAACCCTAACCCTAAACCTAACCCTAACCCGAACCCTAGACCTAATCCTTACCCTCACCCTCACCCTAAACCAAACCCTAACCCTAACCCTCACCCTAACCCTAACCTTAACCCTAAACCTAACCCTAACCCTAATCCTAACCCTAAACCTAATCCTAACCATAACTTTAACCCTAAATCTTATCCTAACCCACACCCTTACCCTAACCCTAACCCTCACCCTAACCCTAACCTTAACCCTCACCCTCATGCTCGGCCGAAGCCTAAGCCTAAGCCTAACCATAACCCTAACCCTAACCTTCACCCTAACCATAAACCTAACACTAACCCTAACTCTAACCCTAAACCTCACCCTCACCCTAACTCTAACTCTAACCCTAACCCTAAACCTAAACCTCACCCTAACCATAACCCTAACCGTCACCCTCACACTCACTGAAAATGTAACCCTAACCCTAATCCTAACAATAACCCTAACCCTTACCCTAACCCTCACCCTATCCATAACCCTAACCCTACCACTAACCCTCAACTTAACACTAACCCTAACCCTAAAACTAACCCTCACACTGACCCTGAACATCAAACTAACCCTAAACCTCACCCTAAACCTAACCCTAAACCTCCCCCTCACCCTAGCCCTCACCGTAACCCTAATCTTCATCCTCACCCTAAATCTCACACTAATCCTAACACTAATCCTCAATCTAACCCTCCTCTTCCCCCTAAACCTAACCCTAACCCGCACCCTCACCCTCACCCTAACCCTAACCTTCACCATTACCATAACACTCACACTCAGCCTAACCCTCACCTTTACCCCTACTGTCCCCCTCACCCTAACCCTCACCCTAACCCTCATCCTCATCCTAACCCTCACCCTAACCCTAACCCTAACCCTCACCCTCAATGTAACCCTAACCCTAACCCTAAACTCACCCTAATGCTAACCCTAACACTCACCCTCACTCTAGCCCTCACCCTAACCCTATTCCTAACGCTAAAACTCATCCTAACCCTCACCCTAACCCTCACCCTCACCCTAGTCCATAACCTAACCCTAAGCCAAAGCCTACCCCTCACACTAACCCTCACTCTAACC
Source organism: Dipodomys merriami (assembly GCF_024711535.1). NCBI lineage: Eukaryota > Metazoa > Chordata > Mammalia > Rodentia > Heteromyidae > Dipodomys > Dipodomys merriami. Next base: position 167,696 of record NW_027203304.1, read on the forward strand.
CTAACCCAAAGCCACACCCTAACCCTAACCCTCACCCTAACCCTAACTCAAATCCTAAGCCAAACCATAACCCTAATCCTCAAACTCACCCTCACCTTAACCCTAATTCTAATCCTAAACCTAACCCTAACCCTAAACCTAAGCCTTACCGTCACCCTCACCCTAACTCAAACCCTAATCCTAACCCTCACCCTAACCCTAAACTTAACCCTAAACCTAACCCTAACCCTAATCCTAACCCTAAACCAAACCCTAACCGTAACCTTTACCCTAAATCTCATCCTACCCGTCACCCTAACCCTAACCCTAACCCTCACCCTAACCCTAACCCTAACCCTCACCCTCATGCTTGGCCTAAGCCTAACCCTAACCCTAACCCTAAGCCTAACCCTAACCCTAAACCTCACCCTCACCCTAACACTAAACCTAAACCTGATCCTAAACCCAAACTTAACCCTCACCCTTACCCTCACCGAAAAGTAACCCTAACCCTAACCCTAACAATAACCCTCACCCTAATCCTAACACTCAACCTAACCATAACCCTCATCCTAACCCTAAACCTCACCATAACACGAACCCTAACCCCAACACTAACGCTCACACTAACCCTAACCATCACCCTATCCCTAATCCTCACCCTAACACTAACCCTAAACTTCACCCTCACCCTAGCCCTCACACTAACCCTAACCCTCATCCTCACCCTAAACCTCACACTAACCCTAACACTAATCCTCAATCTAACCCTAACACTAAACCTTACCCTAACCCTCATCCAAACCCTAACCCTCAACCTTACCGTAACCCTCACCCTCAGCCTAACCTACAACTTCACCCTTTCCCTCAGCCTAACCCTAAGCCTAACCCTAACCATAACGCTAAGGCTCACACTCACCCTCACCCTCACACTAATCCTAAAGCTAACCCTATCCCTAACTCTAAACTTCACCCTAAACCTAACCCTCACCCTAACCTCACCCTAACACTTATCCTAACCTACACACTAATCCTAACCATCACACTTAGGGGAACACTCACCCTCAGCCTAACCCTGATCTTTACTCTTACCGTCCGCTCATCCTAACCCTCACCCTAACCCTAAACCTCATCCAAACACTCACTCTAACCCTAACCCTATCCATCACCCTAACATTAACCCTCATCCTCACCTTCACCTTCACCCTAAACCTAAGCCTAAGACTAAACCTAACCCTCACCCGCACACTAGCCCTAACCCTAAACCTAAGCCTAACCCTAACCCTCATCTTAAAACTCACCCTTACCCTAACCCTAACCATCACTCAAAACCTATTCCTAACCCCCACCCACACCCTCAGCCTAACCCTAATCCTAAGCCTAAGCCTAACCCTAACCCTCATCCTCACCCTAGCCCGCACCCTAACCCTAATCCAAACCATAACCCTCACCCTAACCCTCACCCTAAACCTAACCCTAAACCTCACAATAAACCTAACCCTAACCCTCAACCTAACCCAAACCCTCACCCTTACCGTAACCCTAACCCTAAACCTCACCCTAAAACTAAACCTCACCCTAACCCTAAACCTCACCCTAAACCTAACCCTAACCTTAACCCTCACCCTAGCCCTCATCTTAACCCGAATCCTAACCCTATACCACATTCTAACCCTCACCCTAACCCTAAACCTAACCCTCACCCTAACCATAACCCTCATCCTCACCCTCAGCCTAAACCTAAGCCTAAGCCTAACCCTAACCCTAAACCTCACATTCAACCTCACCCTACCCTTAATCCTAAATCTAACCCTATCCCTAACCCTAACCTTCACCCTCTCCCTAGCCCTAAACCTAAACCTAATCCTAACCATAACCCTAATCCTAACCTTCACCCTAACCCTAACCCTAACCATCACCCAAAACCTATTTCTCACGCCCAACCTCACCCTCAGCCTAACCCTAAGCCTAACCCTAACCCTAACCTTAACACTCACCCTCACCCTACCCTGCACCCTAAACCTAATCCAAACCATAAACCTCACCCTCAACCTAAACCTAAACCTCACCCTCAACCTCAGCCTAAACCTCGGCCTACCCCTAACCCTAACACTAACCCTCACACTCACCCTCACCCTAACCCTAATGACAGCCCTAAACCTAACCATCAACCTAACCCTAATCCTCACCCTAACCCTAAACCTAACACTGACCCTAAACCTAACCCTCAACCTAACCCTAACTCTAAACCTAAACCTCAACTTCATCTTAAGCCTATCCCTAACCCTAACCCTAAACCTCACCCTAAACATAACCCTAAACGTCACCTTCATCCTAACCCTCATCCTAATCCTCACCCTAACCCTAACCCTAACCATCACCTTAACCCAAACCCTCAACCTCAACCTCACCCACAGCCTAACCCTAAGCCTAAACATAAACCTAACCCTAACCCACACACTCACCCTCACCCTAACCGTAATCCTAATCTTAAACCTAAGAATAACCCTAACCCTAACATTAACCCTCACCCCAAACATAACCCTCACCCTAAACCTAACCCTCACCGTAACACTTACCCTCACCCTAACACTAACCCTTACTCTAACACTAACCCTCACACTAACCCTAGCCCTCACCCTAACCCTAAACCTCACCCTAATCCTAACCCTAAAATTCACCCTCACCCAAGCCCTCACCCTAACCCTAATTCTAAACCTAACCCTCAACCTAACGATAACCCTCATCCTCACCCCAAACCTCACACTAACCCTAACCTTAATCCTCAATCTAACCCTCACCCTAACCCTAACCTGAACCCTTAACCTAACCCTCACTCTAATCCTAACCCTCACCCTTATCTTAAACCTCACCCTCAGCCTAACCCTCACCTTTACCCTTACAATCACCCTCACCCTAACCCTCACCTTTACCCTAACCCTCACCATAGCCCTCCCACAACCCTAACCCTAACCCTCAACCTCACCCTCACCCTCATCGTAATACTAACCCCATCAAAATTCATAACCCTAAAGCTCAACTTCACCCTAACTGTCACCCTAATTCTTAACCTCACACTAATACTAACCCTAACCCTAACCATAACTCTCACACTAAACCTAAACCTCACCCTATCCATAACGCAACCCATTACCCTAACTCTCACATTAACCCTAACTCTAACCCTCACCCTCACCCTCACCCTAACCCTCACCCTAATCCTAATCCTAACCCTCAGAATAACCCTCACACTAACCCTAAGTATAAACCTAGCCCTAACCCTCACCCTAACCCAAACCCTAACCCTAACCCTCACCCGTAACCTAACCCTCACTCTAAGTCTTAAACTCATCCCCACCCTAACCTCACACTTAACGGAAACCTCACCTTAACTATAAATCTAATCATCACCCTCACCGTCACCCTCATGCTAACCCTAATCCTAACACTCACCCTAACCCTAAAACTCACCCTAAACCTCACCTTAAACCTCACTCTCACCCTCACCTTCACCCTAACCCTAAACCTAACCCTCAACCTAACCCTCACCCTAAACCTAATGCTAACTCTAACACTCACCCCAAACCTCATGCTATCACTTATCCACACCACAAACCTAACCCTAACCTTAACCCTCACACTCACCCTAAATCTCACCGTAACCCTAAACCTAATCATAACCCTCACCCTCAACATAACCCTAACCATAACCCTCACCCTCACCCTAACCCTCTCCATAAACCTTACCCTCACCCTCACCATAACCCTCACACTAAACCTAACCCTCACCCTAAAACTAACCCTACCCCTCACCCTTACCCTCACCCTAAACTTAACCCGAACCCTATCCCTTACCCTAACCCTCACCCTTACTGTAACCCTCACCTTTACTCTTACCATCACGCTCATACTAAACCTCACCCTAACGCGAACCCACATCCTAACCCTCACCCTAACCCTAACCCTAACCATCACCATAACCCTAAGCCTCACCCTCACCATCACCCTCAGCCTAAACCTAACTCTAACACTAACCCTCACTCTCACCCTAGCATTCAGCCTAACCCTAATTCTAACCCTAACTCTCATCCTAAACCTCACCCTAACCTTAAGGATAACCATCACCCTAAGACTAATCCTCACCCCCACCCTCACCCTCAGCCTAACCCTAAGCCTAAGCCTAATCCTAAACCTAACCCTCACACTCACCCTCACCCTAACCCTAATCCTAACCCTAACCCTAACACTAACCCAAACCTCAACGTAACCCTCACCCTAACCCTAAAGCTAACCCTAACACTAACCCTATCCCTAACCCTCAACCTAACCCTCCCCTTCAACCTAACTCTAACCCTAAACCTCACCCTGACCCTATCCCTAATCCTAACCCTAACCCTAAACCTCACCCTAACCCTAACCCTAACGCTCACCATCAACCTCACCTAAACCTCACACTAACCCTAACCATAATCCTCAATCTAATCCTCACCCTAAACCTAAACCTAACCCTTACCCTAACCCTAATCCTAAACTTCACCCTCACCCTAAACCTAATCCTAACCCTAACCCTAACCCTCACCCTAACCTTAACCCTTACCCTTAAGGGAACCCTAACACTCATTCTAACCCTCACCCTAACCCTAATCCTAAACCTCACCCTAACACTAACCCTAACACTCTCCCTTACCCTAGCACTCACCCTAACCCTAAACCTAACCCTAATCCTCATGCTACCCATCACCCTAACCCTAACCCTAACCTTAACAATAGCCCTCAACCTAACCCTAATCCTCACGCTCACCATAACCCTAACCCTAACCCTAAACTCAAACCGAACCCTAACTCTCACACTATCCCTAACCCATCACTCAACCTAACCCTAAGCCTCACCCTTACCCTCACCCTCAGCAAAACTCTAAGCCTAACCCTAACCTTTAACCGAACCCTCACGCTCACACTACACCTTATCCTAATCCTAATCCTAACCCTAAGCCTAACCATCAACCTGACCCTAACACTCACCCTAACCCTAACACTAACCCTTACCTTAACCCTCGACCTAACTCTCCCCCTAAGGCTAAGTCTAAACATAAAGCTCAACCTAAACCTAACCCTAATCCTAACCCTAAACCTAAACCTCACCCTAACCCTAAACCTAACCCTCACCCTCACCCTTACTGTAACTCTAAACCTAACCCTAACAAAAACACTATTCCTAACCCTAAACCTAAACTTAACCCTAACCCTAACCCTAATCCAAACACTCACCCTCAACCTAACCCTAACCCTCACCCCCACCCTCACACTCAGCCTCAGCCTAAGCCTAAGCCTAACCCTTAACCCTAACCCTCACACTCACCCTAACACTAAACCTAACCCTAACCCTAACCCTAACCTTCACCCTCACCCTAACCCTCACCTTAACCTTAACCCTAACATTAACCCCAAACCTAACCCACACCCTCAGATTCACCCTAAACCTAACTCTAACCCTAAACGTCATCCTGACCCTCTCCCTAACCCTAACCCTAACCCTACACCTCACCCTAACCCTAAAACTCAAACTCAATCTCAGCCTATCCCTCAACCTAACCCTAATCCTAACCATAAACCTCATCCTAAACCTCTCCATAATCCTAAGCCTAACCCTCACCCTAACCCTAACTATATCACCATCAACCTGACCCTCAGCCTAACCCTAAGCCTAACCATAAACCTAACCCTAACACACACACTCACCCTCATCCTAACCCTAAGCCTAACCCTAAACCTAACCCTAACCTACACACTCACACTCACCCTATCATTAATTCTAACCCTAACCATATTCCTCCCCCTAACTCTCACCCTAACCCTAACCTACCCCTCACAAAAACTCTAACCCTAACCCTCACCCTCAGTCTCAGCCTAAGCCTAAGCCAAAACCTAACCCTAACCCTCACACTCACCCTAACTCTAAACCTAATCCTAACCCTAACCCTAACCCTTACCCTCACTCTAACCCTCACCTTAACCCTAACCCTAACACTAACCCTAACCCTAATCCTCTCCCTCAGCCTCACCCTAACCCTAACTCTAACCCTAAATCTCACCCTCACACTTACCCTGACCCTAATCCTATCCTTAATCCCTTACTTCACCCTAACCCTAAACCTAAACTTCACCCTCACCCTAGCCCTCCCCCTAAACTTAATCCTAACCTTAACCCTCATACTAACCCTCCCCCTAACCCTAACCCTAACCCTAACACTAATCCTAACCCTCACCCTCACCCTAACCCTAACTCTAATCCTAACCCTAACCCTAACCCTCACACTCACCCTCACCTTAACACTAATCCTAATCCTAACCCTATCACGAAACCTCAGCCACACACTAAACCTCACCCTAACACTTACCCAAATAGTAACCCTAACCTTAACCTAACCCTCACCATAAAACTAACTCTAAACCTAAACCTCACCCTCACCTTAACCCTGAACCTAACCCTAATTCTAAACCTCACCCTAAACCTAAACCTTATCCTAACACTTACCCTCACCCTAACACTAACACTAACCCTATCACTAACCCTCACACTAATGCTAACCATCACCCTAAACCTAAACCTCACCCTAACTCTAACCCTAAACCTCAACTTCACCTTAGCCCTCACCCTAAGCCTAACCTTCATCCTCACCCTAAACCTCACACTAACCCTAACACTAATCCTCAATTTAACCCTCACTCTCACACTAAATTCTAACCCGACCCTCACCCTTGCCATCACCCTCAACCTCAGCCTAACCCTCACCTTTACTCTTATAGTCAACCTCATCCTAACCCTCACCCTAACCCTAACCCTCATCCTAACCCTCACCCTAACCGTAACCCTAACCATCACCCTAACCCTAACCCTCGCCCTCACCTTCAGCCTCAGCATAACCCTAAGCCTAAGCCTAAACCTATCCCTAAACCTCACAGTCATTGTAGCCCTCACTCTAACTCTTATCCTAAACCTAACCTTCATCCTAACCCTAAACCTAACCATAAACTAAACCAGCACTCTAAACCTAATCCTCATCCCCACCCTCACACCTCAGCCTAACCCTAAGCCTAAGCCTAAGCCTAACCCTAACCCTCACACTCAACCTCACCCTAAACATAATCCTAACCCTAACCCTAACCCTAAACCTAAACCTCAACCTAACCCTCACCGTAAACCTAACCCTAAACCTAACCCTCACCCTGACCTTAGTCTTCACCCTAACCCTCACCCCAAACCTAACCCTCACCCTCACCCAAACCCGAACCTTAACCCTCACCCTAAGCCTACCCCTAACATTAACCCTAAACCTCACCCTAACCCTAACACTAACCCTCACAATCACCCTAGCCCTCAACCTTACCCTACTTGTAACCCTAAACCTCATCCTAACCCTCACCCTAAACCTAACCTTAACCCTCACCCTAAAACTAAACCTAATTTTCACCCTCAATCTAAACCTAACCCTAATCCTCACCATAACCCTAACCCTAAACCTAACACTCACCCTCACCCTAGCCCTCATCCTAACCCTAATCCTAACTGTAACCCTCATGCTAACACTCACACTAACCCTAACCCTAACTCTCACCCTAAACCAAGCCCTACTCCTAACCCTCAACCTATACCTAAACTTAACCCTAACCCTAAACCTCACCCTCATGATAGCCCTCACACTAACCCTAATCCTAAAACTAACCCCCATTATAACCATCACCCTAAACCTAACCCTAACCCTCTCCCTAACCCTAACCCTCAACCTCACTCTCAGCCTAACCCTAAGCCTACCTCTAACCCTAACCCGAACCCTAACCCTCACACTCACCCTCACCCAAACCCTAATCCTAAAATGAACCCTATCCCTAGCCCTAAAACTCACCCTAAATCTCAACCTAAACCTAAACCTAAAACTAATCCTAACACTAACCCTCACACTAACCCTCACCTTAAGTCAAACTCTAACCCTAAACCTCACCCCCAACCTAACCCTAATCCTCACCCTCACCCTCTCCCTCAGCCTATCCCTAAGCCTAAACCTAACCCAAAACCAAACCCTCACACTCACCCTCACCCTAAACTTCAGCCTTACCCTAAGACTAAGCCTAAGCCTAAACCTAACCCTAACCCTCACCTTAACCATAAGCCTCACCCTAACCCTAACACTCACTCTAACCCTAACCCTAACCCTCACCCTCACCAACACCCTCACCCTAACCGTAACCCTCAACTTCACCCTAAATCAAACCCTAACCCTAACCCTCACCCAAACCCTAAGCCTAACTCTAAACCTAACTCTAACCCTCACACTCACCCTCAACCTAAATTAATCCTAAACCTAAACCTATCCCTAACCCTAACCCTCACACTAACCCTCAACGTTGTGCTCACCCTAACCCTAATCCTAACCCTAAACCTCAACCTAACCCTCACCCTAACCCAAACCGTCACCCTAACAATAACTTTAAGCCTCACTTTCATGCTAGGCTTAGGCCTAAGCCTAAGCTTAAGCCTAACCCTAACACTCACCTAACCCTAACACGAACACTAACCCTTACTATAACCCTAAACCTCACCCTCACCCTAACCCTAAACCTAACACTAACTCTAAAACTCAACCTAACCCTAACCCTCACCCTCACCCTAGCCCTCAGCCTAACCCTAATCCTAACATTAATCCTCATCCTAAACCTCACCCTAACCCTAAACCTAACCCTCACCCTAAACCTAGCCCTAACCCTAACCCTAACCCTATCCCTCAACCTAATCATAACCGTCACTCTCACCGTAACCCTAACCCTAACCCTCACCCTAAACCCAAACTTAACTGGAACCCTAACTCTCACCCTAACCCTAACCCTAACCCTCAGCCTAATCCTAACCTTCACCCTCACCCTCACCCTAATAATAAATCTAACAATAACCCTAACCCAAACCCTCACAATCAGCCTCACCCTAACCCTAACTCTAACCATAAAAATCACTTTCACCATAACCCTAACCCTAACCCTAACCCTAAACCTCACCCTAACCCTAACCCTAACCCTAATCCTCATCCTCAACCTAGCCCTCACCCTCACCCTAATCCTAACCCTAACCCTCATCCTAACCCTCACCCTAACCCTAAAACTCAACCTCACTGAAACCCTTACCCTACCCCTCATCCTAACCCTAAACTTAACCCAAACCCTAACTCTCACCCTAACGCTAACCCTAACCCTCACCCTAAGCCTAACACTCACCCTCAGCCTCAGCCTCAGTCTAAGCCTAAGCCTAAGCCTAACCCTAACACTAACCCTCACACTCTCCCTAACCCTAACCCTAATCCTATTCCTAAACTTAACCCTAACCCTCACCCTCACCTTATCCCTCAACTTGACCCTAACCCTAACACTAACCCTAAACCTAAGCCTCACCCTCAGCCTCACCCTAACCCTAACTCTAACCCTAAAACTCATCCTCACCCTAACCCTATCCCTAAAAGTCACCCTAAACCTAAGCATAAACCTCACCCTCAACCTAGACCTCCCCCTAACCCTAACCCTCATCCTCACCCTCCCCCTAACCCTAACATTAACTTTCACCCTAACACTAACCCTCACCCTCAGCCTCAACCTCAGCCTAAGCCTAACCCTAACCCTAAACCTCACACTCACCATAACCCTAACCCTAATCCTAATGCTGACACTAACCCTAACCCTCACCCTCACCCTAACCCTCAACTTAACAATAACCCTAACATTAACCCTAAACCTAACCCACACCCACAGCCTTACCCTAACCCTAACTCTAACCCTAAACATCACCCTGACACTAACCCTAAGCCTCACCCTAACCCTAAAACTAAAACTCACCCTCACCCTAACAATAAAACTAACCCTAACCCTAAACCTCATCCTAACCCTCCCCCTAACCCTAACTCTAAACCTAAACCTCACCCTTACCCTAACCCCAACCCTAAACTTAAACCTCACCCTAAACCGCACCCTAACCCTAATCCTCACCCTCACCTTCACCCTCCACCTCACCTTAACTGTGACCCTAACCCTAACTATAACACAAACCCTAACCCTAACACTAACCTTAACCCTAACCATATCCCTCACCCTCAACCTCACCCTCAACGCAATCTTAACCCTAACCATAACACTAACAATAACCCTAACCCTAAACCTAACCCTAATTCTCACCCCCACCCTCATCCTCATCCTAACCCTAAGCCTAACCCTCACCGTATACCTAACCCTAAACCTAAACCTAACCCTAACACTAAACCTAACACTAATCCTAAGCTTCACTCTCACACTAACACAAACCCTAACCCGAACCCGAACTCTAACCCTAAGCCTAACCCTAACCCTAACCCTAACCTTCACACTCAATCTAGCCTAACCCTAATCCTAAACCTAACCATATCCCTAAACATAACCCTCACCATAACCCTCACAATAGCCCTCACCCTAACACTAATCCTAACCCTAAACCTCATCCTAAAACTCACCCTAACCCTGACCCTAACCCTCACCGTCATGCTCGGCCTAAGCCTAAGCCTTAGCCTAAGGCTAACCTTACACCTGACCCTCACCCAAACCCTAACCTTAACACTAACCCTAACTCGAAACCTAAACCTCACTCTCACCATAACCCTAACTCTAACCCTAAAGCTAAACCTAAACCTCATCCTAACCCTAAACCTAACCTTCACCCTCACCCTCACCTTAACCCTCACCCTAACCCTAACCCACACCCTAACACTTACCCTCAGCCTAACACAAACCCTAACACTAACACTGACCTTCACACTAAGCTAACCATCAAACTAACCCTAAACCTAAATCTGAACCTAACCTTCACCCTCACCCTATCCCTAACCCCCATCTTCCCCCTAAACCTCACCATAACCCTAACACTAATCCTCAAACTAACCCTCACCCTCACTCTACCCCGAACCCGAAAACTAACCCTAACCCTAACCCTGACCCTTACAGTAACCTTAAACCTCAGCCTAACCTTCATGTTGACCCTTACGGTCACCCCCACCCTAACCCTCACCCTAACCCTAAGCCTCACCCTCATGCTCGGCCTATGCCTAAGCCTAAGCCCAAGCTTAACTGTAAACTTGACCCTCACCCTAACCCTAAACCTAACACTAACCATAACTCTAAACCTAAACCTCATACTCAAGCACACCCTCAGCATAACCCTAAGGCTAACCCTAACCCTCACACTCACACTAACCCTAACCCTAATCCTAATCCTAACCCTAACCCAAACCCTCACACTAACCATAACCCTCACCCTAACCCTAACCCTAACACTAACCCCAAACCTAACCCTAACCCTCACCCTCAGCCTCACCTTAACCCTAATTCTAAACCTAAACTTCACCCTCACTCTAATCCTACCGCTAAACCTAACCCTAACCTTAACCCTAACCCTAGCCCTCCCCCTAACTATCACCCTAACCCTAACACTAACACTAACCCTAACTCTAACCCTTACCCTAACACTAAAACTCACCCTAACCCTAACCCTAAGCCTCACCCTAACCCTAAACCTCACCCTCACCCTCACCCTCAGCCTAAACTTAAGCCTAACCCTAACCCTAACCATAACCCTCACACTAACCCTAAACCTAAGCCTAATCCTAATCCTAACCCTCAACCTAACCCTCACCCTAAATCTAAACCTAACCCTAATACTAACCCTAAACCTAACCCTAACCCTAACCCTAACACTAACCCTCACACTCACCCAAACCCTAACCCTAATACTAATCCTAACCCTAATCCTAACCCTCACCCTCACTCTCACCCTCACCGTAACCCTAACCCTAACACTAACCCAATCCCTAACCCTAACCCTCACCCTCAGCCTCACCTTAACCCTAATTCTAACCCTAAACTTCACCCTCACCCTAACCCTACCGCTAAACCTAACCCTAACCTTAACCCTAACCTTAGCCCTCCCCCTAACTATCACCCTAACCCAAACACTAACACGAACCCTAACTCTAACCCTTACCCTAACACTAAACCTCACCCTAACCCTAACCCTAAGCCTCACCCTAACCCTAAACCTCACCCTCACCCTCACCCTCAGCCTAACCTTAAGCCTAACCCTAAACCTAACTCTAACCCTCACACTAACACTAAACCTAACCTAATCCTAATCCTAACCCTAACCCTAACCCTCACCCTAACCCTAAACCTAACCCTAACACTAACCCTAACCCTAACCCTCACCTTCAACCTCACCCTCAGCCTAACCCTAATCCTAACCCTAACACACACACTCACCCTTACCCTAACTCTAATCCTAACCCTAACCCTAATCCTAACCCTCACCCTCATGCTCGGCCTAAGCCTAACCCTAAGCCTAAGATTAAGCCTAACCCTAACCCTCACAGTAATGCTCACCCTAACCCTAACCCTAACACAAAAGTTAACTCTAACCCTAAACCTCACTCTCACCCTAACCCTAACACTAACCCTAACCCTAAACATAGGCCTAACCCTCTTCCTAACCCTAACCCTCACTCTCACCCTAGACATCAACCTAACCCTAATCCTAACCCTAACCCTAATACTAACCCTAAACCTAAACCTAACCCTAACCATCACCCTTAACCTAATCCTCAAACCCACCCTCACACTCAGCCTAACACTAAGCCTAATCCTAATCCTAACCCTAAACCTCACACTCAGCCTCACCATAACCCTAATCCTAAATCCAACCCTAACACTAAACCTAAACCTCAACCTAACCCTCACCCTAACCCTAACACTAACCCTAAACCTAACCCTCCCCCTAACCCTCCCCCTAACACTAACTCTAACACTAAACCTCACCCTCACCCTAACCCTCACCCTAAATCTAAACCTAACCCTCACCCTCACCGTAACTCTAACCCTAACCCTAAAAATAACACTAACCCAAACCCTCACCCTAAACCTAACCCTAAATTAAACCCTCACCCTAACCGTAGCTCTAACCCTAACCCTAAATCTCACCCTAACCCTAACCCTAACCCTCAACGTCAGCCTCACCCTAACCGTAAACTTAACCTTAACCATAACACTAACAATAACCCTAACCCTAACCCTAATCCTAAACCTGACGCTCACCCTAAACCTAACCCTAACACTCACCGTAACCCTAACCCTAAACCTCACCCTAACCATGAAATTAACACAAACCCTAACTCTCACCCAAACGCTAACCCTAACTCGAATCCTAAATGTAACCCTCACCCTCAGGTTAACGCTAAGCCTAACCCTATCCCTAAGCCCAACCTAAGCATTCACCCTAACACTAACCCTAATCCTAATCCTAAACCTAACCCTAACCCTCACCCTCCTCCTAACCCTCAACCTAACTCTAACCCTAAGACTAACCCTAACCCTTACAATATCCCTCACCCTAACACTTACCCTAATCCTAACTCTCACCCTTAGGGGAACACTCACCCTCAGCCTAACCCTCACCTTTATTCTTACCGTCACACTCACCCTAACCCTCACCCTATCCCTAACCCTCATCCTAACACTCAGCCTAACCCTAACGCTATCCATCACCCTAACCCAAAACCTCACCCTCATCCTCACCCTAAGCCTAACCCTAAGCCTAAGCCTAAGCCTAACCCTAACCCTCACCCTTACCCTAGCCCTCTCCCTAAACATAATCCTAACGCTAAGCCTCATCCTAACACTCACCCTAACTATCACCCAAAACCTATTCCTCACCTCCACCCTCACCCTCAGCCTAACCCTAAGACTAAGCTTAACCCTAACCATAACCCTCAACCTCAGGCTCACCCTCACCACAAACTAAACCCAAAACACAACATTAAAAATAAACCTATTTTTAACCCTAACCCTAAACCTAATCTTCACCCCCACCCTCACCCTCAGCCTAACCCTAACTCTAAACCTAATCCTAAACCTAACCCTAATCCTCAGCCTCAACCTCACCCTAACACAAACCCTAACCCTAATCCTCACCAAAACCCTAAGCCTAAGCCTAACCCTAACCCTAATTCTCACACTCAGCCTCAACCTAACCCTAATCCTAAACCTAACCCTATCCCTAAACCTAACCCTCACTCTTACCCTCACCCTAGCTCTCACCCTAAAACTAATCCTTACCCTAAACCTCATCCTAACACTCACCCTTACCCTAACCCTAACCCTCATCCTAACCCTAACACTAAAACTAACCCTAACTCCAAACCAAAACCTCACCCTCACCCTAACCCTAACTCTAAGCCTAACCCTAAACCTAAACCTCATCCTAACCCCAAACCTAACCCTCACCCTTACCCTCACCATAACCGTAACCCTAACCCTAATGGTAACAATAACCCTAGACCTAACCCTAAACCTCACCCTAACCATAACCCTCACCGTAACCCTATCACTCACACTAACCCTAACCCTCACCCTCACCCTCACCCTAACCCTAACCCTAAACCTCCCCCTCACCCAAAACCAAAGCCTAACCTTAACCCTCACCCTAATCCTAAGCCTAAGCCTAACCCTAACCCTAATATTAACCCTCACACTGACCCTCAACCTACACCTAATCCTAAACCTAACCCTAACCCTCACAGTAACGCTCAAACTAGCACTCACCCTAACTCTAATCCTAAACCTAAACCTCATCCTAACCCTGACCCTAACCCTCACCCTAACACTAACCCTAATCCTCACCCTCATGCTCGGCCTAAGCCTAAACCTAAGCCTAAGCTTAAACCTAACCCTAACCCTCACACTAATGCTCACCCTAAACCTAATCCTAAAACTAACCCTAACTCCAACCCTAAACCTCACCCTCACACTAACCCTTACTCTAACCCTAACCCTAAACCTAAACCTCATCCTAACCCCAAACCTAACCCTCATCCTTACCCTCACCGTAAAGATAACCCTAACCCTAACCGTAACAATAACTCTAACCCTAACCCTAAACCTCACCCTAACCATAAGCCACACCCTAACACTAACCCTCACACTAACCCTAACCATCACACTAACCCTAACCCTTACCCTAATCCTAAACCTCACCCTTACCCTAAACCTAACCCTAAACCTCACCCTCACCCTAGCCCTCACCCTAACCCTAATTCTAACCCTCATTCTCACCCTAACCCTAATCCTCATCCTCACCCTAAACCTCAAACTAACCCTAACCCTAATCCTCAATCTAACCCTCACCCTAAACTTAACCCGAACCCTTACCCTAAGCGTAACCCTAACCCTAACCCTCACACTTATCTTAACCCTCACCTTCAGCCTAACCCTCACCTTTACACTTACTATAACCCTCACCCTAACCCTCACCCTAACCCTAACCCTCATCCTACCCCTCAACCTAACCCTAATCCTAACCATCACCCTAACCTTAATCCTCACACTCACCCTGACCCTAACCTTAATACTAACTCTAACCCTAACCCTAACAATAAACCTCAACTTAACCCTCACCCTAACCCTAACACTAACACTAACCCTAAACCTGCCTTCAAACTAATCCTCCCCCTAACCCTAACTCTAAACCTGAATCTCACCCTCACCCTCACTGTAACTCTAACCCTAACCCTATCCCTACCCCTAATCCTAGCCCACAACCTCACCCTAATCCTAGTCCAAACCCCAACCCTCACACTATCCCTAACCCACACCCTCACAGTAATCCTAACCCTCATCCTAACCCTCACCCTAACCCTAACTAATCCTAAACATCAACCTAACACTAACCCTAATGCCCACCCTCACCCTAGCCCTCACCCTAACCCTATTCCCAACCCTAATCCTCATTAGAACCCTCTCCCTAACCCTAACCCTAACCATAACCCTCAACCTAATGCTAACCCTCAGCCTCACCAAAACCCTTATGCTAACCCTCACCCTAACCCTAAACTTAACCCTAAACCTAACCCTCATCGTAACCCTAAACCACACCCTCAGCCTCACCCTCAATCTAACCCTAAGCCTAACCCTAAACCTAACCCTAACACCCACACTCACCCTCACCCTAACCCCAACGCTAAAGCTAACTCTCTCCCTAACTCTCACCGTAAACCTAACCCTAACACGAACCCTAACACTAACCCTCAACGTAACCCTCACCCTAAAACTAACTCTAACCCAAAACCTCACCCTCACCCTAAACTTAACTCTAAGCCTAACCCAAACCCTAAACCTCACCCTAACACTAACCCTAACACCAACCCTCACCCTAACCCTCACCCTAACCCTAATTCTATCCCAAAACCTCACCCTCACCCTAAACCTAACTCTAACCCTAACCCAAACCCTAAACCTCACCCTAACCCTAACCATAACCCTTTCCCTAAACATAACCCGCACCCTGACCCAAACCCTCACCCTAACACTTACCCTGACGCTAACACTAATACTAACCCTAACACTAACCCTCACACTAACCCTAACCCTAACCCAAAAACTCAAACTAACCCTCAACCTCACCCTAACCCTAACACTAACCCTCACACTAACACTCACCCTAACCCTCCCCCTAACCCTATATCTAACACTAAACCTCACCCTCACCCTAAACCTAACCCTAACCTTAACCCTAAATCCCACCCTAACCCTAACGTTAACCCTCAGCTGCACCCTCACCCTCACTGGTATTCTAACCCTAACCCTAACAAAAACACTAACCCTAACCCGAACCATCACCCTAACCCTAATCCTCACACCCACACTCACCCTCAGCCTAACACTAAGCCTAAGCCTAACCCTCACCTTAACCCTTACACTCACCCTCAACCTAACCCTAATCCTAACCCTAAACATATCCCTAAACCTCATCCTAAACCTCACCCTCACACTAACCCCAACGCTAAACCTAACCCTAAACCTCACCCTAACAATCCAGCTAACCCTAACTTTAACCCTAAACATCACCCTCACCCTAACCCTAACACTAAACCTAAACCTAAACCTCACCATAAACCTTACCCTCACCCTCAACCTCAACTTCACCGTAACTCTAACTCTAACCGTAACAATAACACTTACCCTAACCCTAACCCTAACCATAACCATAACCCTCACCCTCAGCCTCACCCTCACCACAAACTTTACCCTAAATGTAACACTAACAATAACCCTAAACCTAACCCTTACCCTAATCCTTAACCCCACCATCCCACTCAGCCTAAACCTAAGCCTAATCCTAAGCCTAAACCTAAGCCTCACCATAATTCTAACCCTATCCCTCACCCAAACTCTAACCTTAACACTAAACCTCACCTTAAGGCTTACTCTAACCCTAACCCTAACCCTAACCAGCACCCTAACCCTAACCCTCACACTTAACCTCTACCTCAGCCTAACCCTAAGCCTAAACCTAACCTTAACCCTAACCCACACACTCACCCTCACCCTAAACCTAGTCCTAAATATAAACCTAACCCTTACCTTCACACTAACCCTCACCCTAACCCTAAACCTAAAACTAACCCTAACCCTAAACCTCAACCTAACCCTCACCCTAACCCTAACTCTAACCCTAAACCTCACACTCACCCTAACCCTAACTCAAACCCTAACCCTAACCCTAATCTTCACCCTAACCCTAACCCTCATACTCACCCTCACTGTAAACTTAACCCTAAACCTAACAATAACACTAAACCTAACCCTAAACTTCACCGTAACCATAACATTCACCCTAACCCTAACCCTCACCCTAACACTTACCCTCACCCTTACCCTAACCCTAACTCTAACACTAACCCTCACAGTAACCGTAACTCTCACCCTAATCCTAAACCACACCCTAACCCTAACTAGCACCCTCAACTTAACCCTAATCCTAATCCTAACCCTCACACTAGCCCTCTCCCTAACCCTAATTCTAAACATAACCCTCACCCTAACTCTAACAATCATCCTCACCCTAAACGTCACACTAACCCTAACCCTACTCCTCAATCTAACCCTCACCCTCACCCTAACCCTCACCCTAACCCTTACACTAACCCTCACCCTAATCCTTACACTCACCCTTAGGGAAACACTCACAATCAGCCTAAGCCTCACCTTTACTATTACCGTCATGCTCACCCTAAGCCTCACCCTAACCGTAACCCTCATCCTAACACTCAGCCTAACCCTAACCCTATCCATCACCCTAACCCTATCCCTCACCCTCACCCTCACCCTCAAGCTAAACCTAAGCCTAAGCCTAAGCCTAACCATAACCCTCACCTTCACCCTAGCCCTCACCCTAAACCTAATCCTAACCCTTACTCTCATCCTCACTCTCACCCTAACCCTAACCCTAACCATCACCCAAAACCTATTCCTAACCCCCACCCTCACCCTCAGCCTACCCTAACCCAAACCTAACACTAACCCTAACCCTCACCCTCACCCTAGCCCGCAACGTAACCCTAATCCTAACCATAACCCTCATCGGTAACCGTCACCCTAACCCTAACCCCAAACTTCACCCTAACCTAACCCTAACCCAAACCCTCAAACTAACCCTAACCCTCACCCTCACCGTAACCCTAACCGTAACCCTGACCCTAACCCTAAACCTAACCCAAAACTTAAACCTCACCCTAAAACTAACTCTAATCTTAACCCTCACCCTAGCTCTCACCCGAACCCTATACCTCATCCTAACCCTCACCCTAAACCTAACTCTAACCCTCACCCTAATCCTAACCCTCAACCTCACCCTCAGCCTAACCCTAACTCTCACCCTAACATTAACCCTCACACTCACACTCACCCTAACCCTAATCCTAAATCTAACCCTATCCCTAACCATAACCCTCACCCTAACCCTCACCCTAACTCTTACCCTAACACCAATCCTAACAGTAACTCTCATACTAACCCTAACTCTAACCCTAAACCTCACCCTCACCCTCACCTTAACCCTCACCCTCACCCTCAGCCTAAACCTAAGCCTAAGCCTAAGCCTAACCCTAACCCTAACACTCACACTCACCCTCACACTAACACTAATCCTAATCCAAGCCCTAACACTAAACCTCACCCTAACCCAAACAATCATCCTCACCCTAAACCTAACACTAACCCTAACCCTAACCCTCAGCCTCAACCTCACCCTCAGCTTAACTTTAAGCCTAAACCTAAACCTAACCCTAAACCACACACTCACCCTCATGCTAACCCTAATCATAATCCTAACCCTAACAATAACCCTAACCCTAGCGCTATCCCTCACCCTAAACATAACCCTCACCCTAACCCAAACCCTCACTTTAACACTTACCCTCACCCTAAAAGTAACCCTAACTCTAACACTAACCCTCACACTAACACTAACCCTCACAGTAAACCTAACCCTCACCCTAACCTTAACCCTAAACCTAACCTAAACCTCACTCTCACACTGGCCCTCACCCTAACCCTAATTCTAACCCTAACCCTCAACCAAACCCTAACCCTGAACCTCACAATAAACCTCACACTAACCCTAAACCTAATCCTCAATCTAACCCTCACCATAACCCTAACCCTCACCCTTATCTTAAACCTCACCCTCAGCCTAACCCTCACCTTTACCCTTACCATCTCTCTCACCCTCAACTTTACCCTAAACCTCACCCAAGACCTCACCCTAACCCTAACCCTAAACCTCACCCTCACCCTCAGCTTTACACTAATCCTATCACTATTCCTAACCCTAAACCTCACCCTCACCCTGACGGTCAGCTAATTCTTACCCTCACACTAATCCTAACCCTAACCCTAACCTAACACTCACACTAAACCTAACACTCACCTAACCGTAACCCTACCCCTTACCCTAACCCTGACCTTAACCCTAACTCTAACCCTCACCCTAACCCTCACCCTAAACCTCACCATCACCCTAAATCTGACCCTAACCCTAATAACAATCCTAACCCTCACCCGAACATTAACCCTCACCCTCACCCTAATCCTGACCCTAACCCTCACCCTAATCCTAACCCTAAACCTCAGCCTAACCCTCACCCTAACGCTAAGAATAACCCTAACCCTAACCCTCACCCTAACCCACACCCTAACCCAAACCCTAACCCTAACCCTCACCCTCACCCTAACCCTCATCCTAACACTTAACCTCATCCTCACCCTAAACCTCACATTAACCAAACCCTCACCGTAACTCTAACCCTAACTGTCACCCTCACTGTCGCCTTCACGCTAAGCCTAACCCTAACCCTCACACTAACCCTAAAACTCATCCTAATCCTCAACCTAACCCTCACCCTAACCGTAATGCTAAGTCAAACCGTCAGCCGAACCCTCATGCTATCACTTACCTACACCACAAACCTAACCCTAACCTTAACCCTCACCCTCACCCTAAACCTCACCCTAACCCTAAACCTAATCCTAACCCTCACCCTAACCCTAACCCTAACACTAACCCTCACCTAACCCTAACCCTAACACTAACCCTCACCTAACCCTAACCCTAACCTTCTACGTAACCCTAAACATCACCATCACCCGAACCCTCACCCTAACCCTAACTCTCACCCACACCCTAAACCTCAACCTCACCCTTACCTTAACCCTCAACTAATCCTCACCCTAACCCTAACCATTACCTAACCAAGACCCTCACCAGCACCCTCACCTTCACCCTAACCCTCACCCTCACCCTAGACCTCACCCTAAACATAACCCTAACCCTAAACCTCACCATCTCCCTCACCCTCAATCTCAGCCTATACCTAACCCTATCCCAAATCCTAACCCTAACCCTCACCCTCACTGTAACCCTCACCATAACCCTTACCCTCACCCTCACCCTCACCCTAACCATAACCCTCATACTAAACCTAACCCTCACCCTAAACCTAAACTTACCCCTCACCCTAAACCTCACCATAAACTTAACCCTAACCCTAACCCTTACCCTCACACTAGAACTCACCCAAACCCTAATTCTAACCCTAACCCTCATCCACACCCTAAGCCTCACAATTACCCTAACCCTCATCCCCAATCTAACCCTAACCCTAACCCTAACCCTTACAATAACCATCAACGTAACACTAACCCTCACCCTTAACGTAACCCTCACCCTTAGCCCAACCCTCAACTTTACTCTTACTGACACGATCATTGTAACCCTCACCCTAACCGGAACCCTCAGCCTAACCCTCACTGTAACCCTAACCCTATCCATCACCATAACCCTAACCCTCACCCTCACCATCACCCTCAGCCTAAAAGTATGCCTAAGCCTAACCCTAACCTTAACCCTCCCCTCACCCTAGCCCTCACCCTAATCCTAACCTAACCCTAACCCTCATCCTAACTCTCACCCTAACCATAAGGCTAACCATCACCCTAAGCCTAATCCTCACACCCATCCTCACCCTCAGTCTAACCCTTAGCCTAAGCCTAATCCTAACCTTAACCCTCACACTCACCCTAACACTAATCATAACCCTAAACCTAAGCATAACCCTAAACCTCAATCTTACACTAACCCTAAACCTAACGCTAACCCTAACACTAGCCCTAACTCTAACCCTCACCCTTATCCTCCCCCTCAACCTAACTCTAACCCTAAAAATCTCCCTCATCCTATCCCTAATCCTAACCCTAACTCTAAACCTCACCCTAAACCTAACCCTAACCCTCACCCTCACCCTCACCATACCATAAGTCTAACCCTAACCCTAACATTAACACTAACCCTAACATTAACCTAACCCTATCCCTAACCATAATCCTCACCCTCATCCTCACCCTCACTGCAAACTTAACCCTAAACATAACACTAAAAATAACCCTAACCTTAACCCTAAACCTAACCCTAATCCTCACCTCCACCCTGACCCTAAACCTAACCCTAACCCAAACCCTAACCCTAATCCTCTCCCTAAACCTAAGCCTAACCCTAACCCTAACCGTAAACCTCACACACACTCTCACCCTAACCCAAATCCTAAACCTAACCGTATCCCTAACACTAACCCTCAACCTAAACCTCACACTAGCCCTTAACCTAAACCAAACCCTAACACTCACCCTCACCCGAACCCTAACCCTCACGCTCACCCTCACCGTCAGCCTAACCCTAAACCTAAGCCTAACCCTAACCCTAACCCTAACACTCACACTCATCCTAACCTTAATCCTAACCCTAAACCTCACCCTAACACTAAACCTCACCCTAAACTTAACCCTAACACTAACCCTAACCCTCACCATAACCCTAACCCTCATCCTCACCATAAAACTCACACTAACCCTAACTCTAAGCCTAATCACCAATCTACCCCTCACACTAACCATAACCCTCACCCTAACCCTACCCTTCACCCTAACACTTACCCTCACCCTAACATTAACCCTAACCACCATCACCCTAATCCTAAAACTCATCCTAACCCTAACCCTAACTGTAACCCTCAAAATCACCCTAGACCTCACCCTAAACATAATTCTAACGCTAACCCTCACCCTAACCCTAACACTCATCCTCACCCTAAACCTCACACTAACCCTAATTCTAACCCTAAACCCCAATCTAACCCTCACCCTAAACCTAACCCTAAACGTAACCCAAAACCAACTTACCCAAAACCTAAAACTCACCCTAACCGTAATCCAAACCCTCACCCTAACCATAACCCTCACCATAAACCAAACCCTCACACTAACACTAATCATCACCTTAACCGTCACCCTAAACCTCACACTCACCCTCACCCTAACCCTAATCCTAAAAATAACCCTATCCCTAAACTTCAACCTAACCCTCACCCTCACCCTAACACTAACCCAACCCTAAACCTCACCCTAATACTACCCTAACCCTAACTCTAATCCAAAACCTCACCCTCAACCTACCCCTAAACCTAAACATAAATCTCAACCAAAAGGTCACACTAACCCTAAACCTCACCCTCACCCTCAACCTCACTGTTACTCTAACCCTAACCCTAACCCTAAACATAACCATAACCATCACCCTAAGCCTCACCCTCACCACAAACTTAACCCTAACTATAAAACTAACAATAACCCTAGCCCTAACCGTAACCGTAACCCTCACCATAACCCTAACCCTAACCCTGATCCTAAACCTAACCTTATCCCTAAGCCTAACCCTAACCCTAACCCTCCCACTCACACTCAACCTAACCCTAATCCTAAACCTAACCCTATGCCTAAACCTAATCCTCATCATAACCATCACCCTAACCCTAACACTAATCGTAACCGTAAACCTCATCCTAGCACTCAACCTAACCCTAATACAAACCCTCACCCTCACCCTAACACTAACCCTCACCCTCACCCTAAACCTCAGCAAAACCCTATCACCCTAACCGTCACCCTAAACCTCACACTCACCCTATCCCTTACCCTAATCCTAATGCTAAACCTAACCCTACCCTGCACCCTCAGCCTCAACTTAACCCTAACTCTAACCCTAAACCTCACCCTCACCCTAACCCTAACCCTAAACCTAAACCTCAACATAACCCTAACCCTAACCATCGCACTCACAATAAAACTTACCCTAATCCTAATAGTAAACCTAAGCCTAACCCTCAACCTCAACCTAACGCACAACCTAACCCTAACCCTAACACTAACCCTCACCCTAACCCTATACCCTAACCCTCAAACTAACCCTAACCCTCACTCTCACCCTCACCCTCAGCCTAAACCTAAGGCTAACACTAACCCTAAACCTACCCCTCACACTCACCCTAACCCTAAACCTAATCCCAATAATAACCCTAAACCTAATCCTCACCTTTCCCTCAGCCTCACCCTAAACCTAATTCTTAACCTAAACTTCACCCTCACTCTAACTCTAACGCTAAATCTAAACCTAACCCTAACCCTAACACTCACCCTAACCCTCATCCTAACCCTAACTCTACCCCTAAACCTCACCCTCACCCTAACCCTAAATCTAACACTAACCCTAACACTAAACCTCATCCTAACCTTAACCCTAACCCTCAAACTAACCCTAACCCTCATGCTCACCCTCACCCTCAGCCTAAACCTAAGGCTAACCCTAACCCTAACCTCACCCTCACACTCACCCTAATCCTAACCCTAATCCAAATCCTAACCCTCACCCTCAGCCTCACCCTAACACTAATTCTAATGCTGAATTTCACCCTCACACTAACCCTAACGCTAACACTCACCATAACCCTAACCCTATACCAGTCCTCCCCCTAATTCTCACCATAACCCTAACCCTAACACTAAACCTAAAACTCAACCTAACCCTCACCCAAACCCTAAATCTAAGCCTAAACCTCATCCTCACCCTAACCCTAACCCTAAACCTAATCCTAAACCTCACCCTAAACTTCACCCTAACCCTCAGCCTCACCCTCAACCTCACTGTAACTCTAACCCTAACCCTAAGAATAACACTAACCCTAAACCTAACCATAACCGTAACATTAACCCTCACCCACAGCCTCACCCTCACTGTAAATTTAACCCTAACCATAACACTAACAATAACCCTAACCCTAACCCTAATCCTAACTCTAACCTCAACCACACCCTCACATTCAGCCTAATCCGAAGCCTAAACGTAACCCTAACCCTAACCCTAAACCTCACCCTAACCCTAACCCTAACCCTAAACCTAACCCTAATCCTCAGCCTCAACCTCACCCTAAACCAAACCCTAACCCTAACCCTC
The DNA here is from genome assembly GCF_024711535.1 of Dipodomys merriami. Taxonomy (NCBI): domain Eukaryota; kingdom Metazoa; phylum Chordata; class Mammalia; order Rodentia; family Heteromyidae; genus Dipodomys; species Dipodomys merriami. The sequence continues at coordinate 192,405 of NW_027203304.1, forward strand.
ACCCTAACCCTAAGCCTATATCTAACCCTAAACCTCACCCTCACCCTAACCCTAACCCTAACCTTAACACTAAACCCCACCCTAACCCTAAACCCCACCCTAACCCTACCCTAACCCTCACCCGCACCCTTACCCTCACCGTAAATCTAACCCTAACCCTAACAATAACAATAACACTAATCCTCACACCCAACCTCACCCTCAGCCTAATGCTAAGCCTAAACCTAACCCTCACCCTAACCCTCACACTCACGCTCACCCTAATCCTAATCCTAAACATAACCCTATCCCTAAACCTCAACCAAACCCTCACCCTCACCCTACCCCTAACACTAACCCAATCCCTAAACCTCACCCTAACCCTCCGGCAAACCATAACTCTAACCCTAAACCTCACCCTCACCCTAACCCTAACCCTAAACCTACCCTAAAGCTCACCCTAACCCTAACCCTCACGCTCACCCTCAACTTCACCATAAATCTAACCCTATCCTTAACAATAACACTAACTCTAATCCTAACCCTAACCCTCACTCTCACCCTCACCCTCACTGCAAACTTAACCCTAACCATAACACTAAAAATAATCCTCACCCTAACCGTAACCCTATCCCTAATCCTCACCCCCACCCTAAACCTCAGCCTAACCCTAAGCCTAACCCTAACCCTAACCCTCCCTGTAAACCTAACAGTAACACTAAAACTAACACTAACACTGACCCTAAACCTAAGCCTAACCCAAACCCTAACCCTAATCCTCACCCTAACCATAAGCCTAAACCTATCCTTAACCGTAACCCTCACACTCACTCTCACCCTAACCCAAATCCTAAACCTAACCGTATCACTAACCCTAAACCTCAATTTAACCCTCATACTAGCCCTCACCCTAAACCTAACCCTAACCCTCACCCTAACCCGAACCCTAACCCTCTTCCTCATGCTCCACCTAAGCTTAAGCCTAAGCCTAAGCCTAACCCTAACCCTAAACTTCACCCTATCCCTAACCCTAACACTAACCTTAACTCTAACCCTAAATGTCACCCTCACACTAAGCCCAACTCTAACTCAGACCCTAAACCTAAACCTAACCCTAAAACTAACCCTCACCCTAACATATACCCTCACCCTAACACTAACCCTAATGCTAACACTAACGCTCACACTTAAACTCACCCTAACACTAACACTAACCCTCACCCTCACCCTAGCCCTCACACTAAACCTAACCCTCAGTCTCACCCTAAATCTCACACTAACCCTAACACTAACCCTCAATCTAACCCTCACCCTAACCCTAACCCTAACCCAAAACCTAACCCTAACCCTAACCCTCACCCTTACCGTAACCCTCACCCTCAGCTTAACCCTCATCTTTACCCTTACTGTCACCCGCACCGCAACCCTCACCCTAACCCTCACCCTCACCCTAACCCTAACTCTACCCCTAAACCTCATCCTCACCCTAACCCTAACTCTAACCCTTACCCTAACACTAAATCTCACCCTAACCCTGTCCCTAACCCTCACACTCAACTTCACCCTCAGCCTAACCCTAAGCCTAAGCCAAACCCTAACCCTAACCCTCACACTCACCCTAACCTTAACCCTAACCCTAACCCTAACCCTAACCCTCACCATAAACCTAACACTCATCCTCACCATAAAACTCACACTAACCCTATCTCTAAGACTAATCCCCAATCTAACCCTCACACTAACCATAACCCTCACCCTAACCCTAACCATCACCCTAACACTTACCCTAACTATAACACTAACCCTAACCCTAACACTAACCCTAACACTAACCCTAACTATCACCCTAATGCTAAACCTAATCCTAACCCAAACCCTAACTCTAACCCTCACCCTCACCCTAGGCCTCACCCTAAACCTAATTCTAACCCTAGACCCTCACCCTAACCCTAAAACTCATCCTCACCCTAAACCTCACACTACCCTAACTCTAACCCTAATCCCCAATCTAACCCTCACCCTAACCCTAAACCTAACCCTAAAACTCACCCTTATCTTAACCGTCACGCTCAGCTTAACCCTCAACTTAACTCTTACCATCATCCTCACCCTAACCCTAAACCTCATCCTAACCCTCACCCGAACCGTAAACCTAACCATCAACCTAACCCTAACCCTCACCTTCAACCTCACGCTCAGCCTAAACCTATCCCTAAGCCTAACACTTAACCTAACACTGACCCTCATCCTAGCAATCACCCTAACCCTAATCCTAATGCTAACCCTCACCTTAACCCTAACCCTAACCATCACCCTAACCCTAATCCTCACCCCCACCCTCACGCTCAGCCTAAACCTAATCCTAAACCTAACCCTAACCCTACCACTAAACCTCAACCTAACCCTCACCCAAAACTTATCCCTAACAATAACCCTAACCCTAACCCTCGACCTAACACTCCAACTAACCCTAAATCTAACTCTAAACCTCACCGTCACCATAACCCTAATCCTAACCCTAAACTCACCCTAACCCTAACCCTAACCCTCAACTTCACCCTCACCCTCACCCTCTCCATAACCCTAACCCTAACCTCGATAAGAACACTAATTCTAACCCTAATCCTAAACATCACCTTAACACTAACCCTAACCAAAACACTAACCCTCACTCTAACCCTAAACTTAACCGAACCCTAACTCTCACCCTAACACTAACCGTAACCCTCACACTAACCCTAACGCTCACCCTCACCCTCACCCACAGCCTAAGCCTAAGACTAACCCTAACCGTAACCCTAACCGTCACACTCACCCTAACCCTTACCCTAATGCTAATCGTAAAATAAACCTAACACTCAACATCAATCTAACAATCAACCTAACCCTAACTCTAACACTAACCCTAACACTAAACCTCACCCTAACCCTAACCCTAACCCTCAACCTAACAATAACCCTCACGCTCACCGTAACACTTACCCTAACCCTCACTCTAACCCTAAACTTAACCGAACCCTAACTCCCACCCTAAACCTAACCCTCACCCTCGCCGTAACCCTAACACTCACCCTAATCCTCAGCCTAACCCTAACTCTACACCTAAACCGCAGCCTCACCCTAACGCTAAATCTAACCCTAACCCTAACACTAAAACTCACCCTAACCCTAACCCTAACTCTCAAAAGAACCCTAACCCTCACCCTCACCCTCACCCTCAGCCTAAACCTAAGGATAGCCCTAACCCTAACCCTAACCTTCAAACTCACCCTAACCCTAACCCTAATCCAAATCCTAACCCGAAACCTATTCCTCACCTTCACCCTCAGCCTAACCCTAACCCTAATTCTAAATATAAACTTCACGCTCACCCTAACCCTAACGCTAACACTAACCATAACCCTACCCCTAACCCTCCCCCTAACTCTCACCGTAACACTAACATTAACACTAACCCTAAACCTCAACCTAACCCGCACCAGAACCCTAACTCTAACCCTAAAACTCACCCTCAACCTAACCCTCACTCTAACACTTACCCAAATCGTAAAAATCACCCTAACCCTAATCCAAACCATCACCCTACCCATAACCCTCACCCTAAACCAAACCCTCACCCTAACACTTACCATCACCCTAACCCTCACCCTAAACCTCAACCTAACCCTCACCCTCACCCTAACACTAACCCTAACCCTAAAGCTCACCCTAATACTCCCCCTAACCCTAAACCTCACCCTCAAACTACCCCTAACCCTAAACCTAAACCTCAACCTAAAGGTCACACTAACTCTAAACCTCAACTTCACCCTCAAACTCACTGTAACTCTAACCCTAAAACTAACGGTAAACATAACCATAACACTCACCCTAAGCCTTACCCTCACCACAAACTTAACCCTAACCATAACACTAACAATAACCCTAGCCCTAACCGTAACCGTAACCCTCACCATAACCCTAACCCTAACCCTAATCCTAAACCTAACCCTATCCCTAAGCCTAACCCTAACCTTAACCCTCACACTCACCCTCAACCTAACCCTAATCCTAAACCTAACGCTAGCCTAAACCTAACCCTCACCATAACCCTCACACTAGCCCTCACCCTAACCCTATTCCTAACCTTAAAACTCATCCTAGCACTTACCCTAACCCTAAACCTAATCCTCAACCTCACCCTAACCCTAAACCTCAGCCTCACCCTCAACCTCAACATAATCCTAAGCCTAACCCTAAACCTAAACTTAACCCTCAAAATCACCCTATTCTTTACCCTAATCCTAAACCTAACCCTAACCCTACATTGCACCCTCAGCCTCAACTTAACCCTAACTCTAACCCAAAACCTCACCCTCACCCTAACACTAACACTAAACCTAAACCTCACCCTAACCCTAACCCTAATCCTCACCCTCAACCTAGCCCTCACCCTAACCCTAATACTAACCCTAAACCTAAACCTAACCCTCCCCATAACCCTAACACAAAACCTCACCTAATCCTCACCCTCACTCTCACCCTCACCCTCAGCCTAACCCTAAGTCTAACCCTAACCTTAACGCTCACACTCACCCTAACCCTAAACCTAATTCTAATCCTAACCCTAAAACTAACCCTCACCCTCAACCTAATGCTCACCTTAATCCTAACCCTAACCCTCAACTTCTGCCTCACTCTAACCCTAACTCTAACCCGAAACATAACCCTAACCCTAACCCTAACCCTATCCCTAAACCTCATCTGACCCATAACACTAACCCTCACCCTCACCCTCACAGTAACCGTAACCCTAACCCAAACCCTCACCCTAACACGTACCCTCATCATAACACTTACCCTCACCCTAACACTAACCCTCACACCAACCCTAATCATCACCTTAACCCTAAACCTCACCCTAACACTATCCCTAAACCTTACCCTCACTCTAGGTCTCACCCTAACCCTAACTCTCATCCTCACCCTAAACCTCAAACTAACCCTAACAATAATCCTCAATCTAATCCTCACCCTCACCATAACCCTAAACCTAAAACTAACCCTAACACTAAACCTCACCCTAACCCTAACCCTAACCCTCAAATTAACCCTAAACTTCACCCTCACCCTCACCCTCAGCCTAAACCTAAGGCTAACCCTAACCCTAACCCTAACCCTCACACTCACCCTAACCCTAACCCTAATCCAAATCCTAACCCTAAACCTAATCCTCACCTTCACCCTCAGCCTCACCCTAACCCTAATTATAAAACTAAAATTCACCCTCAACCTAACCCTAACGCTAACACTAACCATAACCCTAACCCTAACCCTTAACCTCCCTCTAACTCTCACTGTAACCCTAACCTTAACACTAACCCTAAAACTCAACCTAACCCTCACCAGAACCCTAACTCTAACCCTAAACCTCACCCTTACCCTCACCCTCACTCTAACACTTACCCAAATCCTAAAACTCACCCTAACCCTAATCCAAAAACTCACCCTAAACATAACCCTCACCCTAAACCAAACCCTCACCCTAACACTTACCATCACCCTAACCCTCACCCTAAACCTCACACTCACCCTCACCCTAACCCTAATCCTAAACCTAACCCTATCCCTAAACCTCAACCTAACCCTCGCCCTCACCCTTACACTAACCCTAACCCTAAACCTCACCCTAACACTCCCCCTAACCCTAACTCTAAACCTAAACCTCACCCTCAACCTACCCCTAACCCTAATCCTACACCTCAACCTAAAGGTCACACTAACCCTAACCCTCACCGTCACCCTCAAACTCACTGTTACTCTAACCCTAAACCTAACAATAACACTAAACCTAACCCTAACCCTAACCCTAAACATAACCCTTACCCTCAATCTAAGGCTCATCCTCACCACAAACTTAACCCTAACCATAACACTAACAATAACCCTAGCCCTAAACTTAACCATAACCCTCACCATAACTCTAACCCTAACCCTAATCCTAAACCTAACCCTATCCCTAAGCCTAATCCTAACCCTAACTCTCACACTCACCCTCAACTTAACGCTAATCCTAAACCTAACCCTAGGCCTTAACCTAAAACTCCCCATAACCCTCAGACTAACCCTCACCCTAACCCTAATCCTAACCCTAAACCTCATCCTAGCACTCACGCTAACCCTAAACCTAACCCTCACCCTCACCCTAACCCTAACCCTCACATTCACCCTCAACTTCAGCATAACTCTAAGCCTAACTCTAACCCTAAACTTAACCCTCACACTCACCCTATCCCTTACCCTAATCCTAAAACTAAAACTAACCCTACACCGCACCCTCAGCCTCAACTTAACCCTAACTCTAACCCTAAACCTCACCCTCACCCTAACATTAACACTAAACCTAAACCTCACCCTAACCCTAACCCTTAACCTATCCCTAAACCTCATCCAAACCATAACCCTAACCGTGAGGGTGAGCTTCACCCTCACAGTAATTGTAACCCTAACCCTAACGCTAACAATAACCCTAACCCTAACCCTCACCCTAACACTTACCCTCACCCTAACACTAACCCTCACACTAACCCTAATCATCACCTTAACCCTAAACCTCACCATAACACAAACCCTAAAACTTACCCTCACCCTAGCCCTTACCCTAAGCCTAAATCTCATCCGCACACTAAGCCTCACACTAACCCTAACACTAATCCTCAATCTAAACCTCAACCTCACCATAACCCTAACCCTAACACTAAACCTCACCCTAACGCTAACCCTAACCGTCAAACTAACCCTAACCCCCACTCTCACCCTCAGCCTAAACCTAAGGCTAAACCTAACCCTAAAACTAACCCTCATACTCACCCTAACCCTAACCCTAATCCAAATCCTAACCCTAACCCGAATCCTCACCTTCACCCTCAGCCTCACCTTAACCCTAATTCTAAACCTAAACTTCACCCTCACCCTAACCCTAACCATAAACCTAACCCTCCCCCTAACTCTCACCGTGACCCTAACCCTAACACTAACCCTAAACCTCAACCTAACCCTCACCAGAACCCTAACTCTAACCCTAAACCTCACCCTCACCCTCACCCTCACTCTAACACTTACCCAAATCCTAAAACTCACCCTAACCCTAATCCAAACACTCACCCTAAACATAACCCTCACCTTAAACCAAACCCTCACCCTAACACTTACCATCACCCTAACCCTCACCCTAAACCTCACACTCACCTTCACCCTAAACATAATCCTAAACCTAACCCTATCCCTAAACCTCAACCTAACCCTCACCCTCACCCTAACACTAAACCTCACCCTAATACTTCCCCTAACCCTAACTCTAACCTTAAACCTCACCCTCAACCTACCCCTAACGCTAACCCTACACCTCAACCTAAAGGTCACACTAACCCTAACCCTCACCGTCACCCTCAAACTCACTGTAACTCTAACCCTAAACCTAACAATAATACTAAACCTAACCCTAACACTAACCCTAAACATAACTCTTACGCTCACCCTAAGACTTACCCTCACCACAAACTTAACCCTAACCATCACACTAACAATAACCCTAGCCTTAACCCTAACTGTAACACTCACCGTAACCCTAACCCTAACCCTAATCCTAAACCTAACCCTAACCCTAAGCCTAACCCTAACCCTAACTCTCACACTCACCCTCAACCTAACGCTAATCCTAAACCTAACCCTATGCCTAAACCTAAAACTCACCATAACCCTCAGACTAACCCTCACCCTAAACCTAATCCTAACATTAAACCTCATTCTAGCACTCACCCTAACCCTAAACCTAACCCTCACCCTCACCCTAACCCTAACACTCACATTCACCCTCAACCTCAGCATAACCCTAAGCCTAACCCTAAACCTAAACTTAACCCTCACACTCACCCTATCCCTTACCCTAATCCTAAAATTAACGCTAACTCTACCCAGCTCCCTCAGCCTCAACTTAACCCTAACTCTAACCCTAAACCTCACCCTCACCCTAACCCTAAAACTAAACCTAAACCTCACCCTAACCCTAACCCTAAACCTCACCCTCACCCTAGCCCTCACCCTAACCCTAATCCGAAACCTAAACCTAATCCTAACCCTCCCCATAACCCTAACCATAACACTCACCCTAACGCTCACCCTCACCCTCACCCTCAGCCTATCCCTAAGCCTGACACTAACCCTAACCCTCACACTAACCCTAACCCTAACCCTAATCCTAATCCTAACCCTAAACTTAACCCTCACACTCAACCTAACCCTCAACTTAAGCCTAACCCTAACATTAATACTAAACCTAACCCTCAACTTCTGCCTCACCCTAACCCTAAATCTAACCCTAAACCTCACCCTAACCCTAACCCTATCCCTAAACCTCATCCAAACCATAACCCTAACCCTCACCCTCACCCTCACAGTAACCTTAACCCTAACCCTAATGCTAACAATAACCCTAACCCTAACCCTAACCCTCACCCTAATATTTACCCTCACCCTAACAGTAACCCTAACCCTAACACTAACACTCACACTAACTCTAAACATCACCTTAACCCTAAACCTCACCCTAACACTTACCCTAAACCTTACCCTCACCCTAGCCCTCACCCTAACCCTAACTCTCATCCTCACCCTAAACCTTACACTAACCCTAACACTAAATCTCAATCTAACCCTCACCCTCACAATAACCCTCACCCTAACCCTCACCCTAACATTAACCCTCACCCTTACCGTAACCCTCACCCTCCGCCTAACCATCACCTTTACCCTTACCATCTCCTCCACACTAACCCTAACACTAAACCTCACCCTAACCCTAACCATAACCCTCACCCTAAACCTCACGCTCAGCCTAATGCTAAGCCTAAGCCTAACCCTTACCCTAACCCTCACCCTCACCCTAGCACTCACCCTAACCCTAATCCTAACCCTAACCCTCACCCTAACCCTAACCCTAATGATCACCCTAACCCTAATCCTTACCCCCACCCTCACCCTCAACCCTAAGCGTAAGCCTAAACCTAACCCTCACACTCACCCTCACGCTAACCTTAATCCTAAACCTAACCCTAACACTAAACCTCAACCTAACCCTCACCCTAACCTTATCCCAAACACTAACCCTAACCCTAATCCTCGACCTAATCCTCCAACTAACCCTAAATCTAACTCTAAACCTCACCCTCAGCCTAACCCTAATCCTAACCCTAACCCTAAACCTCACCCGAACTCTAAGCCTAACCCTCACCCTCACCCTCACCATAACTCTAACCCTAACAGTAACAATAACACTAATCCTAACCATAATCCTAACCCTCATGCTCACCTTAACCCTAACCCTAACCCTCACGCTAACCCTAAACTTAACCGAACCCTAAATCTCTCCCTAACCCTAACCCTAAACCTCACCCCAACCCTAACCCTCACCCTCTCCTTAAATCTAAAACTACCCCTAAGAATAACACTAACCCTAAACCTGACCATAACTGTAACCATAACCCTCACCCGCAGCCTCACCCTCACTGCAAATTTAACCCTAACGATAACACTAAAAATAACCCTAACCCTATCCCTAATAGTAACTCTAACCTCACCCCCACCCTCACCCTCAACCTAACCCGAAGACTAAATGTAACCCTAACCCTAACCCTAAACCTCACCACAACCCTAACCCTAACCCTAATCCTAAACCTAATCCAATGTCTAAACCTAACCCTCACCATAACCCTCACCCTAGCCCTCAACCTAACCCTAATCCTAACCCTAAACCTCATCCTAACTCTCACACTAACCCTAAACCTAACCTTCACCCTCATGCTTGGCCTAAGCCTAAGCCTAAACCTAATGCTAAACCTAACCCTCACCCTACCCCTAACCCTAACACTAACCCTAACTCTAACCCTAAAAATAACCCTAACCCCAACCCTAAATCTACCCCTGAACCTCATGCTCACCCTAAACCTAACTCTAACCCTAACCCAAACACTAAAACTCACCCTAATCCTAACCTTAACCCTCACCCTAAACCTAACCCTAACCCTCACACTCACGCTAACACTAAACCTAATCCTAATCTTAACCCTAAACCTAACCCTCACCCTCAACCTAACCTTCACCTTAAGCCTAACCCGAACACTAATCCTAACCCTAACCCTATCCCTAAACCTCATCTGAACCATAACCCTAACTGTCACCCTCACCCTCACAGTAACCGTAACCTTAACCCTAACGCTAACAATAACGCTAACCCTAACCCTCACCCTAACACTTACCCTCATGCTAACACTAACCCTCACACTAACCCTAATTATCACCTTAACCCTAAACCCCACCCTAACACTAACCCTAAACCTTACCCTCACCCTAGCCCTCACCCTAAACCTAACTCTCATCCTCACCCTAAACCTCACACTAACCCTAACACTAATCCTCAATCTAAACCTCACCCTCACCATAACCCTAACCCTAACAATAACCCTAACACTAAACCACACCCTAACCATAACCCTAACCCTCAAACTAACCCTAAACCTCACCCTCACCCTCAGCCTAAACCTAAGGCTAAACCTAACCCTAACCCTAACCCTCACACTCACCTTAACCCTAACCCTAATCCAAATCCTAACCCTAACCCGAATCCTCACCTTCACCCTCAGCCTCACCCTAACCCTAATTCTAAACCTAAACTTCACCCTCACCCTAACCCTAACTCTAAGCCTAACCATAACCCTAACCCACCCCCTAACTCTCACCGTAAACCTAACCCTAATACTAACCCTAAACCTCAACCTAACCCTCACCAGAACCCTAACTCTAACCCTAAACCTCACCCTAACCCTCACCCTCACTCTAACACTTACTCAAATCCTAAAACTCACCCTAACCCTAATCCAAACCCTCACCCTAAAAATAACCCGCACCCTAAACCAAACCCTCACCCTAACACTTACCATCACCCTAACCCTCACCCTAAACCTCACACTCACCCTCACCCTAAACCTAATCATAAACCTAACCCTATCCCTAAACCTCAACCTAACCCTCACCCTCACCCTAACACTAACCCTAACCCTAAACCTCAACCTAAAGGTCACACTAACCCTAAACCTCACCCTCACCCTCAACCTCACTGTAACTCTAACCCTAACCCTAACCCTAAACATAAACATAACCCTCACCCTAAGCCTTACCCACACCACAAACTTAACCCTAATCATAACACTAACAATAAGCTTAGCCCTAACCCTAACCATAACCCTCACCGTCACTGTAACCCTAACCCTAATCCTAAACCTAACCCTATCCCTAAGCCTAACCCTAACCCTAACCCTCACACTCACCCTCAAACTAACCCTAATCCTAAACCTAACCCTATGCCTAAACCTAACCCTCACCATAACTCTCACACTAGCTCTCACCCTAACCCTAATCCTAACCCTAAACCTCATCCTAGCACTCACCCTAACCCTAAAGCTAACCGTCACCCTAACCCTCAACCTCAGCATAACCCTAAGCCTAACCCTAAACCTAAACTTAAACCTCACACTCAACATTTACCCTAACCCGAAAACTAAGCCTAACCCTACCCTGCACCCTCAGCCTCAACTTAACCCTAAATCTAACCCTAAACCTCAACCTCACCCTAAGCCTAACACTAAACCTAAACCTCACCCTAACCCTAACCCTAAACCTCACCCTCACCCTAGCCCTCACAACAACCCTAATCCTAACCCTCAACCTAATCCTAATCCTCGCTATAACCCTAACCCTAACCCGCACACTAACTCTCAACCTCACCCTCACCCTCACCCTCAGCCTAACCCTAAGCCTAACCCTAACTCTCACACTCACCGTAACACTAACCCTAATGCTAATCCTAACCCTAACCCTAACCCTCACCCTCAACCTAACCCTCACCTTAAGCCTAACCCTAACATTAATCTTAACCCTAACTCTCAACTTCTGCATCACCCTAAACCTAAATCTAAACCTAAACCTTATCCTAACCCTAACCCTAACCCTAACCCTAACCCTCACCCTAACATTAACCCTCACCCTTTTCGTAACCCTCACCCTCCACCTAACTATCACCTTTACCCTTACCATCTCCTCCACACTAACCCTAACACTAAACCTCACACTAACCCTAACCATAACCCTCACCCTCAACCTCATGCACAGCCTAACGCTAAGCCTAATCCTAACCCTAACCCTCACCCTAACCCTAACCCTAACGATCACCCTAAACCTACTCCTCATCCCCAACCTCACCCTCAGCCTAACCCTAAGCGTAAACCTAACCCTAACCCTCACCCTCACCCTCACCCTAACCCTAATCCTAAACCTAACCCTAACCCTAACACTAAACGTCAACCTAACCCTCACCCTAACCTTATCCCGAACACTAACCCTAACCCTAACCCTCGACCTAATCCTCCAACTAACCCTAAATCTAACACTAAACCTCACTCTCACCCTAACCCTAATCCTAACCCTAATCGGAAACCTCACCCCAACTCTAAGCCTAACCCTCACCCTCACCCTCACCCTCACCATAACTCTACCCCTAACAGTAACAATAACTCTAATGCTAAACATAATCCTAACCCTCATGCTCACCTTAACCCTAACCCTATCCCTCTCGCTAACCCTAAACTTAACCGAAACCTATCTCTCACCCTAACCCTAACCTTAAACCTCAACCCAACCCTAACCCTCACCCTCACCTTAACTCTAAACCTAACCCTAAGAATAACACTAACCCTAAACCTAACCATAACTCTAAACATAACCCTCACCCGCAGCCTCACCCTCACTGCAAATTTAACCCTAAGCATAACACAAAAAATAACTCTAACCCTAATCCTAATACTAACTCTAACCTCACCTCCACCCTCACACTCAGCCTAACCCGAAGTCTAAATGTAACCTTAACCCTAACCTTAAACCTCACCTTAACCCTAACCCTAACCCTAATCCTAACCCGAACCCTATGCCTAAACCTAACCCTCACCATAACCCTCACCCTAGCCCTCAACCTAATCCTAATCCTAACACTAAACCTCATCCTAACACTCACCCTAATCCTAAACCTAACCCTCACCCTCATTCTCAGCCTAAGCCTAAGCCTAGGCCTAATCCTAACCCTAACCCTCACCCTACCCCTAACCCTAACACTAACCCTAACTCTAACCGTAAACCTAATGCTGACCCTAACCCTAACTGTAAACCTAACTCTACACTAACCCTAACCCTAACCGTAAAAATAACGCTAACCCTAACTCTAAATCTACCCCTGAACCTCATGCTCACCCTAACCCTAACTCTAATCTTAACCCTAACACTAAAACTCACCCTAACCCTAAACTTAACCCTCACCCTAAACCTAACCCTCATCCTCACCCTCACCCTCAGTCTAAACCTAAGGCCTACCCTAACCCTAACCCTAACCCTCATACTCACCCTAACCCTAACCCTAATCCTAATCCTAACCCTATCCCTAAACCTAACCCTCACCCTAATGCTAACACTAACACTAACCCTCACCCTCAGCCTCACCCTAACCCTAATTCTATCACTTAACCTCACCCACACCCTAACCCTAACACTAACCCTAAACATAACCCTAACCCTAATCCTCCCCCTAACGCTCACCCTAACCCTAACACTAACACCCTAACCCTAAACCTCAACCTAACCCTGACCTTAAACCTAACTCTATCACTAAACCTCAACCTCACCCTAACCCTCACATTAACCCTAACCCAAACCCTAACCATAACTCTAACCCTCAACCTCACCCTCACAGTAACCCTAACCCTAAACCTAAACCTAACAATAACCCTAACCCTAATCCTAACCCTCACCTTAACCATAACCCTCACCCTAAACCAAACCCTCACCTTAACACTTACCCTCACCCTAACACTAACCGTAACCCTAACACTAACCCTCAAACTAACCCTAACTTTAACCCTAACCCTAAACCTCAACCTAACCCTCACCATCACCCTAACCCTAACACTAACCCTATGACTAAGCCTTAGGCTAACCCTCCCCCTAAACCTATAACTAACCCTAAACCTCACCCTAACCCCAACCATAACCCTAAACATAACACTAAATCTAACCCTAACCCTAACCCTAAAAGTAACCCTAATCCTCAGCCTCACCCTCACCCTAACCCAAACCCTAACCCTAACCCACACCCTAACCCTCACCCTACCTCTAAGCCTAACCCTAACTCTAACCCTAACCCTCACAAACACCCTCACACTAACCCTAATCCTAAACCTAACCCATTCCCTAACCCTAACCCTCACCCTTACCCTCACCCTAGCCTTCACACTAACCCTACTCCTAACACTAAACCTCCTCCTAAACCTCACTCTAACCCTAACCCTAACCCTCACCCTAACCCTAACTCTAACCCTCAACCTCATGCTCGGCCTAAGCCTAAGCCTAAGAATAATCCTAAACCTAACCATATCCCTAACCCTCACCCTAACCCTAACCCTAACCCTAACTCTAAGTCTAACCCTAAATCTCACCTTCACCCATTCCCTAACTCTAACCCTAACCCTACCCCTAACAATAAACTTAAACCTAACCCTAACCCTCACCCTAACCATTACACTCACCCTTACCCTAACTCTCACCCTACCACTTACCCTCACTCTAACACTAACCCTAACAATAACACTAAGGCTCACACTAACCCTAACCATCACCCTAACCCTAAACCTCACCCTAACACTAACCCTAACCCGAACCCTCACTGTAGACCTCACCCTAACCCGAACCCTCAACCTCACCCTAAACCTCACACTAACCCTGATACTAATTCTCAATCTAACCCTCACCCTCACCCTAACCCTAACAGTAAACCTCCACCTAACCCTAACACTCACTCTTACCGTAACCCTAATCCTCAGCCTAACCCTCACCTTTACCCTTACCGTTACCCACACACGAACCCGCACCCTAACCCTAACCCTGACCCTAACCCGCACCCTCACTCTAACTCTACACCTAAAACTCACATTCACGCTAACAGTAACTCTAACCCTAACCCTAACACTAAACCTCACAATAACCCTAACCCTAAACCTGATCCTCACCCTCACCGTAACCGTAACCCTAACCCTGACCCTAACAATAAACCTAATCCTCAATCTAACGCTCACCCTAACACTTACCCTAACTCTTACCCTAACCCTAAACCTAACACTAACACTCACACTTATCTTTACCATCACCCTCAGCGTAAAACTCACCTTTACCTTTACGATCATCCTCACCGTAACTCTAAATCTCATGCTAACCCTCACCCTAACAGTAAACCTAACCATCACACTAACCCTAACCCTCACCCTCAACCACATGCTCAGCCTAACCCTAAGCCTAAGCCTAACATTAACCCTAACCCTAATCCTCACCCAAAACCTCAATCTCAGCCTAACCCTAAGCCTAAGCCTAAGATTAACTCTAACTCTCCCACTCACACTAAATCTATTCCTAAGCATAACCCTAACCATAAACCTAAACCTCAACCTAACCCTCACCCTAAACTTAACCCTAACACTAACACTAACCCTAACCGTAAACCTAACCCTCTAACTAACCCTCAATCTAATGCTAAACTTCACCCTCACCCTAACTCTAATCCTAAATCTAACCCTAAACCTCACCCTAACCCTAACCCTAATCCTCACCCTCAACCTCAGATTCACCATCACCAAAATTCTAACTCTAACCCTAACAATAACACTAATCTTAACCCTAAACCTAACCCTAACACTAACCCTAATCCTAACACTCACCCTCAACCTAAACTTAATGCTAACCCTAACCCTAACACTAACACTAACCCTCACCCTAACCCTAACCCTCACACTCACTGTAACCCTAATCCTCAACCTAACTCTCAACCTAACCCTAAACCTAACCCTAAAACTTAATCTAACACTAACCATAACACTGACCCTCAACCTAGCCCTCACTCTAACCCTAATTCTAAACCTAATCCTCATCCTAACCCTCACCCTAACCCTAACATTAACCATCACCCTAACCCTAACCCTAACCGTCAAACTAACCCTAATCCTCACGTTCACCGTAATCCTAACCCTAACCCTGACCCTAACCCTGAACTTAACCGAACCCTAACTCTCACCCTAACCCTAATCCTATCCCTCACCCTAACCATAACCCTCACCCTCACCCTCAGCCTAACCCTAAGCCTAAGCCTAACCCTAACCCTAACTGTCATACTCACCCTAACCCTTACCATAATCCTAATTGTAACCCTAAGCCTAACCCTCAACCTCAACCAAACCCTCAACCTAAACTTCACTCTAACACTAAACCTATCCCTAACCCTCAACCTCAGCCTCACGCTAACCCTAACTCTAAATCTCACCCTCACCCTAAACCTCACCCTAACCCTAAGCTAAACCTCACCCTCACCCTACCGCTCACCCCAACCCTAAACCTAACCCTAACCTTCCCCCTAACCCTATCTGTAACGCTAAATCTCACCCTCAACCTAACCCATACCCTCACACTAAACCCTACCCTAATCCTAACACTCAACAACAACCTCACCCTCACCGGAATTCTAACCCTAACCCTAAAAATAACACTAATCATAACCCTAACCATCACCCTAATGTTAATCCTCACCCCACCCTCACCATTAGCCTAACCCTAAGACTAAACCTAACCCTCACACTAACCCTCACACTTACTCTCACCCTAACCCTAATCCTAAACCGAACCCTATCTCTAAACCTCAACCTAACCCTCACCCTCACCCTAACCCTAACACTAACCCTAACTCTAAACTTCACCCAAACCCATCCCCAAACACTAACTCTAATCATAAACCTCACCCTCACCCTAACCCTAACCCTAACCCTAAACCTAAATCTCAATCTAACCCTAAACCTAACCCTCAACCTCAACCACACCGTAACTCTAACCCTATCCCTAACAATAACACTAACCCTAACCCTAACCCTAACCCTAACAATAACCCACATCCTCAGCCTCACCCTCACTGCAAACTTAACCCTAACCATAACCCTAACAATAACCCTAACCCTAATCCTAAATCTAACCCTAATCCTCACCCCCACCCTCACCCTCAGTCTAATCCTAAGCCTATCCCTAACCCTAACCCTAACCCTCCCTGTAACCCTAACCCTAACCCTAACACTAACACTAACCCTAACCCTAAACCTAACCCTAACCCAAACCCTAAATCTAATCTTCACACTAACCCTAATCCTAACCCTAACCCTAACCCTAAATCTCACACTCAATCTCACCTTAACCCAAATCCTAAACCTAACCCTATCCCTAACACTAACCCTCAACCTAACCCTCACACTAGCCCACACCCTAAACCTAACCCTAACCCTCACCCTAACCCCAACCCTAACACTCCCCCTCATGCTTGGCCTAAGCCAAAGCCTAAGCCTAAGCCTAACCCTAATCCTAACCCACACCTTATCCCTAACCCTAACACTAACCCTAACTCTAACCCTAAATCTCACCCTCAACCTAAGCCTAACTCTAACCCTAACCCTAAACATAAACCTCAACCTAACCCTAACCCTAAACCTAACCCACACACTAATATTTACCCTCACCCTAACACTAACCTTAACGCTAACACTAACGTTCACACTAACCCTAATCATCACCCTAACCCTAAACCTCACCCTAAACTAACCCTAAAGCTCACCCTCACCCTAGCCCTCAACCTAAGCCTAACCCTCATCCTCACCCTAAACCTCACGCTAACCCGAACACTAATCCTCAATTTAACCCTCACCCTCACCTTAACCCTTAACTTAACCCTCACCCTAACCCTAAACCTCACCCTTAGCGTAACCCTCACCCTCAGCCTAACCCTAACCATAACCCTAACCCTAAACCTCACACTAACCCTAACCCTAAACCTCAACCTTACACTAGCCCTCACCCTAACCCTAATCCTAAACCTAATCCTCATCCTAACACTAACCCTAACCCTCACCCTCACCCACACCCTAACCCTAATCCTAACCCTAACCCTCAACCTAACCCTAACCCTCACCCTCACCATAACCCTTATCCTAACCCTCAACCAAACCCTAAACTTAACCCGAACGCTAACTCTCACCCTAACCCTAACCCTCACCCTAAACCTAACCCTTCACCTCAACCTCACCCTAGCTCTCACCCTAACCCCAATCCTAACCCTAAACCTCATCCTAACCCTCCCCCTAACCGTTAACCTAACCCTCACCCTAACCCTAACCTTCACCCCCAACCTTGCCCGCAGCCTAACATTAAGCCTAAACGTAAACCTAACCCTCAATCTAACCCTCACCCTAACCCTAAATCTAACTCTGAACCTCACCCTCACCCTAACCCTAACTCTAACCCGAACCCAAACATTAAACATCACTCTAACCCTAAACCTCACCCACACCCTCACTGTAAACGTAACACTAAACCTAACCTTAACAATAACCCTAATCCTAATCCTAACCCTCAACCTAATCATAACCCTCACCCTAACCAAAACCCTCACCCTAACACCTACCCTGATCCTAACACTAACCCTAACTCTAACCCTAACTTCACCCTAACCCTAACCCTAACAATAACCCTCAACCTAACCCTAACCCTCACGCTCAAGGTAACCCGAACCCTACCTCACCCTAACCTTAAACTTAACCTGAACCCTAACTCTCACCCTAACCCTAACCCTAACCCTAAACCTAACCCTAACCCTCACCCTCACCCTCAGCATAACCTTAAGCCTAACCCTAACAATAACCCTAACCCTAACCCTAACCCTCATCCTAAACATAACCTTCACCCTAACCATAAACCTCACCCTAACAATTACCCTCAACCTAACACTAACCCTAACCCTAACACTAACCCTCACACTAACCCTAAGTCTCACCCTAACCCTAAACCTCACCCTAAACCTAACCCTCAGCCTCAACTTATCCCTCAACCTAACCCTAACTCTCATCCTCAACCTAAACCTCACACTAACCCTAACACTAATACTCAAACTAAACTTCACCCTCACCCTAACCCTAAGACTCACCCTGACCGTAACCCTCACCCTCAGCCTAACCCTCACCTTAACCCTTACCGTCACCCTCAACCTAACCCTCACCCTAACCCTAATCCTCATCCTAACCCTCATCCTAAGGGTAACCCCAACCATAACCCTAACCATAACCCTCAAACTCTCCCTCAGCCTCAGCCTAAACCTAAGTCTAAGCTTAACCCTAACCCTAAACCTCACGCTCAACCAAGCCCTCACCCTCACCCTCACCCTCAGCATAAACTTAAGCCTAAACCTAACCCTAAGCCTAGCCCTCACACTGACTCTAGCCCTTACCCTAATCCTAATCCTAACCCTTTCCTTAACCCTCACCCTCACCCTCACCCTATCCCTAATCCTAACACTAAACCTCACACTAACCCTAACCCTAAACCTCACCCTCACCCTAGCCCTCACCCTAACCCTAATCCTAACCCTAACCCTCATCCTAACCCTCCCCATAACTCTAACCCTTACCCTCACCCTCACCCTCACCCTAACCCTCACCCTCACCCTCAGCCTAACCCTAAGACTAACCCTAACCCTAACACTCACACTCACCCTAACCCTAACTCTAATCCGAATCCTAAACCTAAACCTAACCCTCACCCTCAAACTTAACCTCAATTTAAGCCTAACCCTAACATTAATCCTAAGCCTAACCCTCAACTTCAGCCTCACCCTAACCCTAATTCTAACGCTAAACCTCACCGTGACCCTAACCCTAACTCTAACCCTATCCCTAAACCTCATCCGAACCCTAACCCTAACCCTCACCCTTACCCTCACAGTAACTGTAACCCTAACCCTAACGCTAATAATAACCCTAACCCTAACCCTAACACTCACCCTAAACATAAACCTCACCCTAACCCTAACCCTCACCCTAACACTTACCCTCACCCTTACACTAACCCTAACCCTAACACTAACCCTCACACTAACCCTAATCATCATCTTAACCCTAAACCTCACCCTAACACTAACCCTAAACCTCACCCTCACCCTAGCCCTCACCCTAACCCTAATTCTCATCCTCAACCTAAACCTCACACTAACCCTAACACTAATCCTCAATCTAACCCTCACCCTCAACATAACTCTAATCCTAACCCTCACCCTAACATTAACCCTCACCCTTACCGTAACCCTCACGCTCTGCTTAACCCTCACCTTTACCCTTACTGTCACCCCCACACTAACCCTAACACTAAACCTCACCTTTACCCTAACCCTAACCCTTACCCTCAACCTCACGCTCAGCCTACCCCAAAGCCTAAGCCTAACATTTACCCTAACCCTCACCCTCACCCTAGCCCTCACCCTAACCCTAATCCGAACCCTAACCCTCATCCTAACACTCACCCGAACCCTAACCCTAACCATCACCCTACCCAAATCCTCACCCCCACCCTCACCCTCAGCCTATCCCTAAGCCTAAGCCTTACCCTAACCCTCACACTCACCCTCACCCTAACCCTAATCCTAAAACTAACCCTAACCCTAACATTAAACCTCAACCTAAACCTCACCCTAATCTTATCCCTAACACTCACCCTAACCCTAACCCTCAACCTAACCCTCCAACGAACCCTAAATCTAACTGTAAACCTCACCTACACTCTAACCCTAATCCTAACCCTAACCATAAACTTCACCCTAACCCTAACCCTCACACTCAACCTCACCCGGCCCCTCACCATAACTCTAACCCTAACAGTAACAATAACACTAATCCTAACCCTAATCCTAACCCTCATTCTCACCATAACCCTAACCCTAACCATCACCCTAACCCTAAAATTAACCAAACACTAACTCTCACCCTAACCCTAACCGTAACCCTCGCCTGAACCCTCACCCTCACCCTCACCTTCACCCTCAGCCTAACGCTAAGCCTAACCCTAACCCTAACCCTAACGTCACTCACCCTAACCCTTACCTTAATCCTAATCGTAACCCTAAGCCTAACCCTCAACCTCAACCTAACCCTCAACCTAACCCTAACTCTAAAACTAACCCTAACCCTCACCCTCACCCTAACCCTAACCCTAACCCTCAACCTAACCCTAATCCTTACTCTCACCATAACCCTTACCCTAACCCTCACCCTAACCCTAAAGTTAACCGAACCAGAACTCTACCCCTAAACCTCACCCTCAACATAACCCTGAATCTAACAGTAAACCTAACAATAAACCTCAACCTAACCCTAATCCTAACCCTCAAACTAACCCTAACCCTCACCCTCACACTCTCCCTCAGCCTAAACTTAAGGCTAACCCTAACCCTAACCCTAACCCTCACACTCACCGTAACCCTAACCCTAATCCATATCCTACCCCTAATCCCTAACCCTCACCCTCACCCTCAACCTCACCTTTACCCTAATTCTAAACCTAAACCTCACCATCACCCTAACCCTAACGCTAACCCTAACAATAATCCTAACTCTAACCCTAACCCTCACCCTAACTCTCACCGTAACCCTAACCCTAACCCTAACCCTCAACCTCACCCTCAACCTCAACCTCATCCTAACCGTAATTCTAACCCCAAACCTCACTCTCAACCTAACCCACACTCTAACCCTAATACTTACCCTCACCTTAACCCTCACCCTAACCCTCATACTCACCCTCACCCTAAACCTAATCCTAAACTTAACCCTAACCATAACCCTCACCCTAACCCAAACCCTCACCCTAACACTTACCCTCACCCTAACCCTCACCCTTACCCTCACACTCACCCTCACCCTAACCCTAATCCTAAATCTAGCCCTATCCCTAAACCTCACCCTCACCATAACACTAACCCCAACCCTAAACCTCACTCTCAACCTACCCCTAACCCTAACTGTAACCCTAAACCTCAACCTAAAGGTCACACTAATCTTAACCCTAAACCTCATCCTCAACCTGTAACTCTTAACCTAACCCTAACAATCACCCTAACCCTAACCCTAACCCTCACCTTCATGCTCGGCCTAAGCCTAAGCCTAAGCCTAATCCTAACCCTAACCCTCACCCTAACCCTAAACCTAACACTAACCCTAACTCTAACCGTAAACCTCACTCTCACACTTACCCTAACTCTAACCCTAACACTAACCAGAACCCTAACCCGCAACCTAAACATAACCCTCACCCTAACCCTAACCCTCACCCTAACACTTACCCTCACCCTAACACTAAACCTAACCCTATCACTAACCCTATCCCTAACACTAACGCTTACACTAACCCTTACCATCATCCTAACCCTAAACCTCAACCTAAACCTAAACTTAAACCTCACCCTCACGCTAGCCCTCACCCTAACCCTAATCCTCATCCTCACCCTAAACCTCACACTCACCCCAACACTAATCTTCAATCTAACCCTCACCCACACACTTCTCCTAACCCTAACCCTCACCTTTACCTTAACCCTAAACCTCAACCTAAACCTCACCTTTACCCTTACCATCATTCTCACCCTAATCCTCCCCCTAACCCTAAAACTCAGCCTAACCCTCACCTAATGGTAAACCTAACCATCACCCTAACCCTAACCCTCACCCTCAACCTCACGCTCAGCCTAACCCTAAAAGCCTGAGCCTAACCCTTAACCTAACTCTCACCCTCACCCTAGTCCTTACCCTAACCCTAATCCTAAACCTAACACACACACTCACCCTCCCCTTAAACCTAATCCTAAGCCTAAAACTAACCCTCCCCCTAACTCTCACCCTAACACGAACCCCAACACTAATGCTAACCCTAACCCTCAACATAAACCTAACTCTAACCCTAAACCTCACCCTCACCATAAACTTCACCCTAACCCTAAACCTAACCCTCAAACTATCACTAACCCTAAATCTAACCCTAAACCTCATCTTCACCCTCAACTTAACCCTAACCCTAACCGTATACCCCACCCTAACTCTAACCCTAAACCTCACCCGCAACCTCACCCTCACTGTAACTCTAACCCTAACCCTAACACTAACCCTCACACTAACCCTAAACTTAAACCTAACCCTAAAACTCAACCTAACCCTCATTCTCACCCTAATCCTAACACTAACCCTGTACTTAACCCTTACCCTAACCCTCCCCTAATCCTATATCTAACCCTAAACCTCACCCTAACCCTAACCCTAAGCCTAAGCCTAACCCTAACCCTAAACATAACCCTAAACATAACATAAATCCTCAGCCTCACCCACACACTAACCCAAACCCTAACCCTAACCCACACCCTAACCCTTAGCCGAACCATAAGCCTAACCCTAAGCCTAACCACAACACTCACACTCACCCTCACCCTAACCCTAATCCTAAACCTAACCCTACACCTAAACCTAACCATCTCCCTAACCCTCAGCCTAGCCCTCACCCTAACCCTAATCCTAATGCTAAACCTTATCCTCACCCTCACCCTAATCCTAACCCTAACCCTCACCCTAACCCTAACCCTAACCCTCACCCTCATACTCGGCCTAAGCCTAAGCCTAAGCCTAAGCTTAACCCTAACCCTAACCCTCATCCTAACCTTAACCCTAACACTAACCCTAACTCTAAAAGTAAACCTCACCTTCACCCTAACCCTAACTCTAATCCTAACCCTAAACCTAAACCTCACCCTAACCCTAAACCTAACCATCACCCTCACCCTCACTGTAACTGTAAACCTAACCCTAAGCCTAAAAATAACCCTAACCGTAACCCTAACCCTCAGCCTATCCATAACTCTCACCCTAAACCTAACCCTCACCCTAACACTTACCCTCACCCTAACACTAACCCTAACCCTATCACTAAACCTCACACTAACCAGAACCATCACCTTAACCCTAAACCTCAGCCTGAACCTAAACCTAAACCTCACCCTCACCCTAGCCCTCACCCTAACCCTAACCCTCACCATCACCCTAAACCACACACTAACCCTTACACTAATCCTCAATCTAACCCTCACTCACATCCTTCCCATAACCCTAACCCTCCCCCTAAACCTAAAAATCATCCGACCATAACCCTTATCCTCAGCCTAACCCTCATGTTTACCCTCATGGTCACCCCACCCTAACCCTTACTCTAACCATAACACTCACACTAACCCTCATCCTAACCCTAACACTATCCCTAAACCTCATCCTCACCGTAACTCTAACTCTCACCCTAACCCTAACACTAAACCTCATCCTAACCCTAACCCTATCAATCACCCTCACCCTCAGCATAACTATAACCCTAACCCTAACCCTAACAATAACCCTAACCCTAACCCTCAACTTAACCATTACCCTCACCCTAACCCTAACCCTCACCCTAACACTTACCCTAACCCGAACACTAACCCTAAACCTAACAGTAACCCTCACACTAACCCTAACCCTCACCCTAATCCTAAACCTCACCCTAACCCTAACCCTAATCCTCAATCTAACCCTCACCCTACTCCTAACCCTTACCCTTACCCTAACCCTAAACCTAACCCTAATCGTCACCCTTAACTTAAATCTCACCTTCAGCCTAAACCTCACCTTTACCCTTACCATCATTCTCACCCTAACCTTCCCCCTAATCCTAAACGTCAACCTACCCCTCACCCTAACTGTAAACCTAACCATCACCCTTACCCTAAACCTCACCCTCAACCCCACGCTCAGCCTAACCCTAAGCCAAAGCCTAACCCTTACTAAACCTCACCCTCTCCCTAGCCCTCTCCCTAAACCTAATCCTAACACCCACACTCGCCCTCAGCCTAACGCTAAGACTAAGCCTCACCCTAACCCTAACCCTCACACTCACCCTCACCCTAACCCTAATCCTGACCCTACCCCTACCCCTACCCCTTAACCTCAACCTATCACTCACACTAAACTTAACCCTAACACTAACACTAACGGTAACCCACGAACTAACCCTCCCCCTAACCCTAAATCTAACCATAAACCTCACCCTCTCCCTAACCCTAATGCTACCCCTAAACCTAAAACTCAACCTAAACATAACCCTAACCCTCACCCTCACCTTAATTCTAACTCTAACCCTAACCCTAACCCTAACCCTAAACCTAATCCTAACACAGACCCTCACCCTAACTCTAATCCTAAACCTAATTATCCTCCTAACCCTTACCCTAAACCTAACACTAACCAACACCCTAACCCTAACCCTAAACCTAACCCTAACCCTCAACCTAACCCTAACCCTCATGATCACCGTAACCCTAACCCTAAGCCTCATCCTAACCATAAACTTAACTCGAACCTTAACTCTCACCCTAACCCTAAGCCTAAAACTCACCCCAACCCTAACCCTCACCGTCACCCTCACCCTCAGCCTATCCCTAACCCTATCCCTAACCCTAACCCTAACCTTCAAACAAACCCTAACCCTTTCCCTAATTCTAATCCTAAACCTAATGCTAACCCTCACCCTCACCCTAACCCTAACCCTAACCCTAACCCTAAGTCGAACACTAAACCTAACTCTAACAATCACAATCAGCCTCACCCTAACCCTAAATCTAACCCTAAACCTCACACTCACCCTAAACCTAAACCTAACCCTAATCCTAATGGTAAACCTCACCCCAACCCTAACCCTAAACCTCACCCTCACCCAAGCCCTCACCCTAAGTCTAATCCTAACCCTAACCATCATCCTAACCCTCACCCTAACACTAACTCTAAAAATAACCATCACCCTAACCCTAACCCTAACGCTAACGCTCAACCTAACCCTAACACTCACCCTCACTGAAACCCTCACCCTAACCCTCACCCTAACCCTAAACTTAACCCTAACCCAAACCTCACCCTAACCCTAACCCTAACCCTCAAGCTAACCCTAACCCTCACGCTCACCCTCACCCTCAGCCTAAGCCAAGCCTAAGCCTAACCCTAACCCTAACCCTCACACTCACCCTAAGCCTAATCCTAATCCAAATCCTAAACCTAACCCTAATTTGCACCCTTACCCTAACCATCACCTTAACCCTAACCCTAACACTAACACTAAACCTAACCCTCAACCTCAGCCTCACCCTAACCCTAACTCTAACCCTAAACCTCACCCTCCCCCTAACCCTAACTCTAACCCTAACCCTCACCATGAACCTCAACCTCAGCCTAACCCTAAGCCTAAACCTAAACCTAACCCTAACGCACACACTGACAATCATCCTAACCCCAATACTAAACCTATCCCTAACCCTAACCCTCCCACTAACTCTCACCCTAACCTTAACCCTAACACTAACCCTAACCCTAAACCTCAACCTAACCCTCACCCTAACCATCACACTAAACCTAATCCTCAGCCCCACCCTCACCCCCAGCCTAACCCTAAGCCTAAGCCTAAAAATAAACCTAAAACTTACACTAAACCTCACCCTAACCCTAAGCATACCCTATCCCAAACCCTAACCCTTAACCTCAACCTAACCTTCACCCTAACCTTAACCCTAACACTAACCCTAACTCTAACCCACGAACTAACCCTCCCGCTAACCCTAAATCTAACCCTAAAACTCACACTCAACCTAACCCTAACACGAAACCTCACCCTAACCCTAAACTTCAACCTGACCCTCACCCTCATCCTCACCGTAAGTCTAACCATAAACTTAACAATAACACTAATCCTAACCATAAACCTAACCCTAACCCTAAACCTAACCCTAATCCTAACACTCACCTTCAGCCTAACCCTCATCATTACCCTTACCGTCACCCAAACCCTAACCCTCACCCTCACCGTAACCCTAACCCTCATCCAAACCCTCACCCTAAACCTAACCCTAAACCTAAACCTCACCCTAACACTAACAGTAAACTCACCCTCACCTTAGCCCTCACCCTCACCCTAATTTTAACCCTAATTCTAATCCTAATCCTTTCCCTAACCCTAACCCTAATCCTCACCCTAAAACTAAACCTAACCCTAACCCTAAACCTCAACCTAACCCTAACCCTCAAGCTCACTGTAACACTAACCCTAACCCTCATCCTAACCATAAACTTACCCTGAACCCTAACTCTCACCCTAACCCAAACCCTCAGTCTCAACCTAGCCCTAACTTTCACCCTCACGCTCACCCTCAGCCTAACCCTAGGCCTAACCGTAACCCTAACTCTCACACTCACCCTATTACCCTAATCCTAATCCTAACCCTAAAGCTAACCCTCACCCTCACCCTATTCCTCACCCTAACCCTAACCCTAACACTAACCCTAACTCTAACAATCTCAATCAGCCTCACACTAACCCTATCTCTAACCCTAAACCTCACCCTCACCCTAACCCTAACCGTAACCCTAAACCTCACCTAGCCCTAAACCTAAACCTCACCCTCACCCTAGCCTTCACCCTAACCCTAATCCTAACCCTAACCCTCATCCTAAACCTCAAGCTAACACTAAGCCTAACCCTAACCCTCACACTCACCGTAATCCTTACCCTAACCCTCACCCTAACCCTAAACTTAACTCGAACCCTAACTCTCACCCTAACACTAACTCTTACACTATCCCTCACCTTCATCCTAAGCCTAAGTTTAATCCTAATCCTAACCCTCACACTCACCCTAAACCTCACATTAACCCTAACCCTAACACTAAACCTAACCTTAACTCTCACCCTCAGCCTCACCATTACCCTAACTCTAAACCTAAATCTCACCATCAACCTAACCCTAACCCTAAACTTCACCATCACCCTAGGCCTCTCCCTAACCCTAATCCTAACCCTAATCCTCATCCTAACCCTCAACCTAAACCTAACTTTAACCCGCACCTTAACCCTAGCACTTGTCTCTCAACATCACCCTCAGCCTAACCCTAAGCCTAACCATAAACCTAGCCCTAACACACACAATCACACTCACCCTAAACCTAATCCTAACCCTATCCCTAACCCTAAACCACCCCCTAACGATCACCCTAACACTAACCCTAACACTAACTCTAACCCTAACCCTCAACCTAACCCTAACTCTAACCCTAAACCTCACCCTCACCCTAACGCTCATCATAACACTTGCCCTCAACCTAAACCTAACCCTAACCATAACCCTCCCCCTAAGCCTAAACATCATCTTACCCCTCACCCTAAACTTAAACCTAACCATAACCCTAACCCTAACCCTAAACCTCAACCTAAACCTCACCCTCACCCTAACCGTAACACTAACCCTAACACTAACCTTCACACTAACCCTCCCCCTAACCATATATCTAACACAAAACCTCACCCTCACCCTCACCCTAAACCTAACCCAAACCCTCACCCTAACCATAACCCTCACCCTAACCCTAACCCTCACCATAACACTTACACTCACCCTAGCACTAACCCTAACCCTAACACTCACCCTCACACTAACCCTAACCCTCACCCTAATCCTAAACCTCACCCTAACAATAACACTAACCATAACCCTCAACCTCACCCTAGCCCTCACCCTAACCCTAAATCTAACCCTCACCCTCAGCCTAACCCTAACCCTCACCCTCACCCTAAGCCTCACACTAACCCTAAAACTAATCTTCAATCTAACCAACACCTAACACTAACCCTAACCCTAACCTAACCCTAACCCTTATCCTAACCCTAAACCTAACCCTAACACTCACGCTTATCTTAACCCTCAACCTCAGCCTAAACCTCACCATTACCCTTACCATCAGCCTCACCCTAACCCTTACCCTAACCCTAACTCTAACCCTAAACCTCACCCTCTCCCTAAATCTAACTCTAACCCTAACCCAAAACCCAAACCTCACCCTAACCCTAACCCTAACCCTCACCCTCACATTCACCCTAGCCCTCAACCTAACCGTAATTCTAAACCTCACCCTCACCCTAATCCTAACCCTCATCCTCATCCTAAACCTCACACTAACCCTAACCTTTATCCTCAATTTAACCCTCACCCTCACCCTAACCCTAACACTTACCCTAACCCTAAAACTAACCCTAAACCTCAACCTTAACGAAAACCTCACCCTCAGCATAAACCTCTCCTTTACCCTTATCATCATCCTCATCCTAACCCTCAACATAACCCTAAACCTCATCATAACCCTCACCCTAACCATAAACCTAAATATCACCCTAACCCTAACACTCAACCACACCCTCACCCTCAGCCTAACCATAAGCCTAAGCCTTACCCAAACCCTCATCCTCACCCTAGCCCTCACCCTAACCCTAACCCTAATCCTAACCCTAACCCACATCCTAGCCCTCAACCTAACCCTAAAACTAACCATCACCCTAACCCTAATCCTAACGCCCACCCTCACCCTCAGCCTACCCCTAAGCCTAAGCCTAACCCTCACCCTAAACCTCACACTCACCGTCACCCTAATCCTAATCCTAAACCTAACACTATCCCTAAACCTCAACCTAACCCTCTCCCTCACCCTTACCCTAACACTAACCCTAGCCCTAAACCTCACCCTAACCCCCCCAACACTAAGTCTAACCCTACACTAACCCTAAACCTAACCCTCACACTTACCCTCAACCTCACTGTAAATGTAACCCTAAACCTAACAATAATCCTAACTCTAACCCAAACCCTAACCCTAAACATAATCGTCACCCTCAGCCTCACCCTCACCGCAAACTTAACCCTAACCATAACACTAACAATAAGCCTAACCGTAAACCTAAACCTAAACCTAACCCTAATCCTCACCCCCACAATCACCCTCAGCCTAACCCTAAGCCTAAGCCTAACCCTAACCCTAACTTTAAACCTAAACATAAACCTCACTGTCAGACACACCCTCACAGCAAACTTAACACTAACCATAACATTAACAATAACCCTAACCATAAACCTAACCCTAATCCTCATCATAACCCTCACCCTAAACCTAACCCTAATCCTCACCCTAACCCTAACCCTAACAATAATCCTCAACCTAACCCTAACCCTTACCCTAAGTCTAATTCTAACCCTCACCCTCACCCTAACCCTAACCCTCATGCTCACCCTAACCCTAAGCCTAACCGTAATCCTCAACCTATACCCTAACCCTCACCCTCACAGTAACCCTTACCCTAACCCTTACCCTAAACCTAAACTGAATTAACACTAACTCTCACCCTAAACCTAACCCTAACACTTACCCTAACCCTAACCCTCACCCTCACCCTCAGCCTAAGACTAAGCCTAAGCCTAACCCTAACACTAACGTTCACACTCACCCTAACCCTAACCCTAATCCTAAGCCTGAAAATAACCCTCACCCTCACCCTAACCCTCACCTTAACCCTAACCCTAACATTAACCCTAACCCTAACCCACACCCTCAGCTTCATCCTAACCCTAACTATAACACTAAAGGTTACCCTGACCCGAACCCTAACCCTAACCATAACCCTAAACCTCACATTAACCCTAACACTAACCCTTACCCTCACCCTAGCCCTCACACTAAACCTAATCCTAACTCTAAACCTCATCCTAACCCTAAGTCTAACCCTCACCCTAACCCTAACTTGCTCACCCTCAACCTCACCCTCAGCCTAACCCTAAGCCTAACCCTAAACATAACCCTAACACACACACTCACCCTCAGCCTAACCCTAAGCCTAAACCTAAATCTAACCCTAACCCACACACTCACCCTCACCCTAACCCTAAACCTTACTCTAACTCTAACATTATCCCTCCCCCTAACTCTCCCCTAACCCTAAACCTAACACTAACCCTAACCCTAAACCTCAACCTAACCCTGACTCTTACCCTAAACCTCACGCTCACCCTAACCTTAACTCTAACCCTAACCCAAACCCTAAACCTCACCCTAACACTAACCTTAAACCACACCCTCACAGTAACCATAAACATAAACCTTACCCTAACAATGACCCTAACTCTAATCCTTAGCCTCACCATAACACTAACATTAAAGTTAACCGTAAACCTCACCCTAACCCTCCCCTAAACCTAATTCTAAACCTAAACCTCACCCTCATCCTAACCCTAACCCTAACCCTAAACCTCACCCAAGCCCTAACCCTCACCAGCACCCTCACGGTCACTGTAACTCTAACCCTAACCTTAACATTAACCCTAACCCTAACACTAACCATCACCCTAACCCTAATCCTAACCCCCAAACTCACCCCCAGCCTAACCCTAACCCTAAGCCTAAACCTAACCCTAACCCTCACACTCACCCTCACTCTAACCCTAATCATAAACCTAACCCTATCCCTAAACGTCAACCTAACCCTCACCCTCACCCTAACTCTCACCCAACCCCTCAACCTAACCCTAATCCTAATCCTGAACCTCATCCTAAACCTCACCCTAACCCTAATCTTAACACTCAAACTAACCCAAACCCTAAATCTAAACCTCACCCTAACCCTAAACCTAATCTGCACCCTCACCCCTACCCTCAACTTAACTCTAACCATAACAATAACCCTAACCCTAATCCTAAGCCTAACCCTCAAACTCACTGTAACTCTAACCCTAACCCTAACTCTAAACAACACCCTAACGCTAACCATAAGCCTCACCCTCACTCTAGCCCTCACCCTAACCCTAATACTAACCCTAAACCTCATCCTAACCCTCACCCTAACCCTAAAACCCTAAATCTCACACTAACCTTAACCCTCAGTCTGACCCTCACGCTCGGCCTAAGCCTAAGCATAAGCCTAAGACTAACCCTATCCCTCACACTCACCTTCACCCTAAACATAACTGTAACACTAACCCTAACACTAACCCTCACACTAGCCCTCAACCTAATGCTAAATCTAACCCTACACCTCACCTTCACCTAACCCTAACTCTAACCCTCCCCCTCCCCCTAACACAAAGCCTAACCCTAACTCCAACCCTAACCCTAACACTAAGCCTAACACAAACCCTCACCCTAACACTCACCCTAACCCTCAACCTCACCCTAGCCCACACCCTAAACCTAAGCCTAAGCCTAACCCTCACCCTAAACTTCACTCTAACCCTAACCCCAACCCTAATGCTATCGCTAAACCTCACCCTCCCCCTCACCGTAAACATAACCCCAATCCTAACTTTAACCCTAACCCTCACCCTCACCATAAACCTCACCCTAACCCTAACACTACCACTAAACCTAACCCTAAACATAACCCTAAACATAAACCTCACCCTCAGACTCACCCGAACCGCAAACTTTACCCTAAACATAACAATAACAATAACCCTAACCCTCACCCTAACAATATCCCTAACCCTAAACCTAACCCTAACTCTAACCCTAACCCTAAACCTAAACCTAAACCTGACCCTAACCCTAATCCTATCTCTCACCCTCAACCTCACAGTAACCATAACACTAACCCTAACAGTTACAATAACCCTAACCCTAACCCTAACTCTCATGCTAACCATATACTTCACCCTAAACCTAACCCTCACCCAAACACTTATCCTCACCATAACCCTAACCCTACTACTGAAACTCACCCTAAACCTTACCCTAATCCTAATCCTTTCCCTAAGCCTAACCCTCACCCTCACCCTAACCGTTACCCTAACCCTAACCCTCACCCTCAGCCTCACCCTAACCCTAACTCTAACCCTAAACTTCAATCTCACCCTAACCCTAACCATAACCATAACCTTAAACCTCACCCTAACATTAACACTAAACCTCACACTCACCCTAGCCCTCACCCTAACCCGAACCCTAACGATAACCCTCATCCTAACCCTCAACCTAACACTAACCCTAACGCTCACCCTCACCTTCACCCTAACCCTAAACATAAACTGAACTCTAACTAACATCCTAACACTAACCCTCACCCTAACCTAAACCTCACTCTCACCCTCAACCTCAGCCTAACCCTAAC
Source organism: Dipodomys merriami (assembly GCF_024711535.1). Classification (NCBI taxonomy): domain Eukaryota; kingdom Metazoa; phylum Chordata; class Mammalia; order Rodentia; family Heteromyidae; genus Dipodomys; species Dipodomys merriami. The sequence goes on from NW_027203304.1 coordinate 225,393, forward strand.
CCTAACCCTAAACATTACCCTCACCCTAACGATCAATCTAACCCTAACCCTAACCCGAACCTGAAAGCTCACCCTAACACTAACCCTAATCCTAATCCTAACCCTAAACCTCCCCCTAACTCTCACCCTAACCATAACCCTAACACTAACACTAACCCTAACCCTCAACCTAGCACTCACCCTAAACCTAACTCTAATCCTAAACCTCACCCTCACCTTAACCCTAACTCTCACCCTAAGCCAAATCCTAAACTTCACCCTAACCCTAACCCTAACCCTCATCCTCACCCTCACCGTAACTGTAAACCTAAACCTAACCCTAACAATAACCCTAACCCTATTCCTAACCATCACCATACCCATAACACTCACCCTAACTCAAACACTCACCCTAATATTTACCCTCACCTTAACACTAACCCTAACCCTAACACTAACCCTCACACTAACGCAAACCCTAACCCTAAACCTAAACCTCAACGTAACCCTCACCCTCACCCTCACCCTAACACTAACCCTAACCCTAACCCTAACCCTAACCCTCACCCTAACCCTATATCTAACCCTCAACCTCAACCTCACCCTCACCTTAACCCTAACCGTAAACCCCACCCTAACCCTAACCCTAACCCTCACCCTCATGCTCGGCCTAAGCCTAAGGCTAAGTCTAACCCTAAACCTAAACCTCACCCTAACCCTTACACTAACACTAACCCTAACTCTAACTCGAAACCTCACCCTCACCCTAACCCTAATTCTAACACTGACCCTAAACCTAAACATCATCCTATCCCTAAACCTCACCCTCACCCTCACCATAACCGTAACCCTAACCCTAACAATAACCCTAACCCTAACCCTCATCCTAAACATAACCTTCACCCTAACCATAAACCTCACCCTAACACTTACCCTCACCCTAACACTAACCCTAACCCTAACACTAACCCTCACACTAACCCTAACTCTCACCCTAACCCTAAACCTCACCCTAAACTTAACCCTCACCTTCAACCTAGCCCTCAACCTAACCCTAACGCTCATCCTCACCCGAAACCTCACACTAACCCTAACACTAATCCTCAATCTAACCTTCACCCTCACCCTAACCCTAAGACTCACCCTGAACGTAACCCTCACCCTCAGCCTAACCCTCACCTTTACCCTTACCGTCACCCTCACCCTAATCCTCAACCTAATCCTAAGCCTCATCCTAACCCTCATCCTAAGCGTCACCCCAATCATCACCTTAACCCTAACCCTCACCCTCTCACTCAGCCTCAGCCTCAGCGTAACCCTAAGCTTAACCCTAACCCTAAGCCTCACCCTCAACCTAGCCCTCACCCTAGCCCTCAACCTAACCCTAATCCTAACCCTAACCCGCATCCTAACCCTTAACAACCAGAACCCTAACCATCATTCTAAACCTAATCCTTACCACCCAGTACACTCAGCCTAACCCTAAGCATAAATGAAGCCTAACCCTAACCCTCACACTCATCCTCACTCTAAGCCTAATCCTAAAACTAACCCTAACCCTAATATTAAACCTCAACCTAACGGTCAAACTAACCACAAGCCTAACACTAACCCTAATCCTAACCCTCACCCTAACCCTCCCCGAAACCCTAACTCTCACCCTAAACCTCACCATCACCCTAACCACAACCCTATCCCTAAACCTCACCCTAACCCTGATCCTAATCCTCAACCTCACCCTCACCCTCACTGTAACTCTAACCCTAACCCTAACTATTACACTAACCCTAACACTAACACTAACGTTGACCCTCACCCTAACCCTAAACCAAACCCTCACCTTAACACTAAACCTAACCCTAACCCTCACCCTAACGGTAACTCTAACCCTAAACCTCAGCCTAACGCTAACCCTAACCCTCATCCTCACTCTAGCCCTCACCCTAAACCTAATGCTAACCCTAATCCCTCAACTTCACGCTCGGCCTAAGCCTAAGCCTAATCCTAAGACTAAACGTGACCCTCACAGTCACCCTCACTCTAACCCTAACCGTAACCGTAACCCTAACCCTAACCCTCAACCAAACCTTAACCAGAACCATCACTCTAAACCTAATCCTCATCCCCACACGCACCCTCAGCCTAACCCTAAGCCTAAGCCTAACCCCAAGCCTAACCCTCACACTCACCCTCACCCTAACCTTAATCCTAACCCTAAACATAACCCTAAACCTAAACCTAAACCTAACCCTCACCCTAACGCTAACCCTAACTCTAACACTCACCCTCACCTTAGTCCTCACCCTAACCCTCACCCCAAACCCAACCCTCACCCTCACCAAAACACGAAACCTAACCCTCACCCTAACCCTACCCCTAACCCTAAACCTAATCCTCACCTTAACCCTAACCCTAACCCTCACCCTCAACCTAGCCCTTACCCTAAACATAATTTTAACCCAAATCCTCATCCTAACCCTCACCCTAACTCTAACCCTAATTTTCAACCTAACCCTAAACCTAAGTCTAACCCTCAACCTAACCCTAACCCTAAACCTCACCATAACCTGACCCTAACCCTCTCCCTAACCCTAAACCTTACCTGAACACTAAACCTCACCCTAAGCCTTACCCTAAACCTCACCCTCACCCTAGCCCTCACCCTAACCCTAATCCTAACCCTAACCCACATCCTAAACCTTAAACTAACCCTAAACCTAACCATCACCCTAACCCTAATCTTAACCCCCACCCTCACCCTCAGCCTAACCCTAAGCCTAAGTCTAACCCTCACCCTAAACCTCACACTCACCGTCAACCTAACCCTAATCCTAAACCTAACACTATCCTGAAACCTCAACCTAACCCTCTCCCTCACCCTTACCCTAACACTAACCCTAGCCCTAAACCTCACCTTAACCCTCCCCCTAACCCTAAGTCTAACCCTAAACCTCACCCTCACCCTTACCCTAACCCTAACCCTAACCCTCACACTCACCCTCAACCTCACTGTAAATCTAACTCTAAACCTAACAATAACCCTAACTCTAACCCAAACCACAACGCTAAACATAATCGTCACCCTCAGCCTCACCCTCACGGCAAACTTAACCCTAACCATAACACTAACAATAATCCTAACCCTAACCCTAACCCTAAACCTAACCCTAATCCTCACCCCCACTATCACCCTCAGCCTAACCCTAAGCCTAAGCCTAACCCTAACCCTAACCTTAAACCTAACCATAAACCTCACCCTCAGCCACACCCTCACACCAAACTTAATTATAACCATAATATTAACAATAACCCTAACCCTAAACCTAACCCTAATCCTCATACTAAACCTCACCCTAACCCTAACCCTAACACTCACCCTAAACCTAACCCTAACAATAATCCTCAACCTAATCCTAACCCTCATGCTTACCGTAACCCTAACCCTAACTCTCATCCTAGCCCTAAGCTTACCCCAAACCCTAACACTCACCCGCACCTTCACACTCATCCTAACCCTAAGCCTAAACCTAACCCTAACCCTAACCCTCACACTCACCCTATTACCCTAATCCTAATCCTAACCCTAACCCTAAGCCTCACCCTCATGCTAACCCTCACCTTAACCCTAACCCTAACACTAACCCTAACCTTAACACTCACCTTCAGCCTCCCCCTAACCCTAACTCTAAACCTAAAACTCACACTCACCCTAAACCTAACCCAAAACCTCACCCTAACCCTAACCCTAAACCACACCCTCATTCTAGCCATCCCCCAAACCCTAAACCTAACCCTAACCCGCACCTTAACCCTAACCCTCACCCTCAACCTAACCCTCAGCCTAACCATAAGCCTAACCCTTAACTTAACCCTAACACACGCACTCACCCTCACCCTAACCATAATACTAACCCTATCCCTAACCCTAACCCTCACCCTAACCCTATCCCTAACACTAACCCCAAACCTAACCCTCAACCTAACCCTCACCCTAACCCTAACTCTAACTCTAAACCTCACCCTCACCCTAACCCTCACCATAACACTTACCCTCAACCTAACCCTAACCCTAACCCTAACGCTCCCCCTAACCCTAAACGACATCCTAACCCTCATCCTAATGGTAAACCTAAACATCACCCTAACCCTAAGCTTAACCCTAAACCTCAACCTCACCCTCATCCTTACCCTAACACTAACCCTAAACATAACCCTCCCCCTAAACCTATAGCTAACCCTAAACCTTACCATCACTCTCACCATAACACTAACCCTAACCCTAACCGTAACCATAAACCTCAGCCTAAACATAAGCCTGACCATAACACTTACCCTCACACTAACACTAACCCTAACCCTAACACTCACCCTCACACTAACCCTAACCCTCACCCTAATCCTAAACCTCACCCTAACTCTAATACTAAGCATAACCCTCACCCTCATCCTAGCAATCACTCTAATCTTAATTATAAAAATCCCCCTCACCCTAATCCTAACCCTCATCCTCACCCTAACCCTAAGCCTAACCCTAAACCTCAACCTAACCCTAACCCTCACCCTCACAGTAACCCTTACCCTAACCCTCACCCTAACGCTAAACTTTATCCCAACATTAACTCTCACCCTAAACCTAACCCTAACACTTACCCTATCCCTAACCCTCACACTCAGCCTCACCTTCAGCCTAAGACTTAGCCTAAGCCTAACCCTAACCCTAACCTTCACACTTACCCTAACCCTAACCCTAATTCTAAGCCTAACCCTAACACTCACCCTCACCCTAACCCTCACCTTAACCCTAACCCTAACATTAAACCTAATCCTAATTCACACCCTCAGCCTCACCCTAACCCTAACTCTAACAATAAACCTCACCCTGACCCGAACCCTAACCCTAACCCTAACCCTAAACCTCACCCTAACACTAACACTAACCCTCACCCTCAACCTAGCCCTCACACTAACCATAATCCTAACCCTAAACCTCATCCTCACCCTCCCCCTATCCCTAAGCCTAACCCTCACCCTAACCCTAACTTTCTCACCCTCAACCTCACCCTCAGCCTAACCCTAAGCCTAACCATAAACCTAACCATAACACACAAACTCACCCTCAGCCTAAACCTAAGCCTAAACCTAAATCTAACCCTAACCCACACACTCACCCTCACCCTAACCCTAATCCTAACTCTAACCCTAACACTATCCCTCCCCCTAACTCTCACCCTAACCCTAAACCTAACACTAACCCTAAACCTAAACCTCAACCTAACCCTTACCATAACCCTAAACCTCAAGCACACCCTAAACCTAACTCTAACCCTAACCCAAATCCTAAACCTCACCCTAACACTAACCTTAACTCACACCCTCACAGTAACCATAAACATAAACCTTACCCTAACAATAACCCTAACTCTAATCCTAAGACTCAACATAACCCTAAAATTAACCCTAACCGTAAACCTCACCCTAACCCTCCCCTAACCCTAACTCTAACCCTAAACCTCACCCTCATCCTAACCCTAACTCCAACACTAAACCTCACCCTAGCCCTAACCCTCACCCGCACCCTCAACCTCACTGTAACTCTAACCGTAACCCTAACATTAACCCTAACCCTAACACTAACCATCACCCTAACCCTAATCCTAACCCCCAAACTCACCCTCAGCCTTACCCTAAGCCTAAGCCTAACCCTAACCCTAACCCTCACACTCACCGTCACCCTAACCCTAACCCTATCCCTAAACTTCAACCTAACCCTTACCCTCACCCTAACCCTAACACTAAACCTAACCCTAACCCTCACCCTAACACTCCCCCTAACCCTAACTCTAACCCTAAAACTTACCTTCACCCTAACCCTAACCCTAACCCTAAACCTCACCATAAACCTCACCCTAACCCTCATCCTCACCCTCAATGTCAATCTCACTGTAACTCTAACCAAAACCCAACAATAAGACTAACACTAATCCTGACCCTAACCCTAACACTAACCATAAACCTCACCCTCAGCTTCACCCTGACTGCAAACTTAACCCTTACCATAACACTAACAATAACCCTAAACGTAAATCTAAACCTAACCCTAACCCTAACCCTTACCTACTACTCACCACCAACCTCACCCTCAGCCTAACCCTAATCCTAACCCTAAACCTAACCCTAACCCTCACTGTAACCTAAACCCTAACCGTAACCCTAACCCTAACTGAAACACTAATCCTAACCCCAAACCTAACCCTAACCCTAACCCTAAACCTAACACTAATCCTCACCCTCACCCTCATGCTTACCCAAACAATAACCCTAACCCTCACCCTAACACTAAGCCTAACCCTAACCCTAAGCCAAAACCTAAACCTAATCCTCACACTCACCCTCACCCTAACCCTAATCAAAAACCTAACCCTATCCCTAACCCTAACCCTCACCCTAACCCTCACCCAACCCCTCAAACTTACCCTAATCCTAATCCTAAACCTCATCCTAAACCTCACTCTAACCCTAAACTTAACATTCAAACTAACCCAAACCCTAAATCTAAACCTCACCCTAACCCTAAACCTAATCTGCACCCTCACCCCTATCCTCAACTTAACTCTAACCATAACAATAACCCTAACGCTAAACCTAAGCCTAACCCTCAAACTCACTGTAACTCTAACCCTAACCCTAACTTTAAACCACACCCTAACGCTAACCATAAGCCTCACCCTCACTCTAGCCCTCACCCAAACCCTAATCCTAACCCTAAACCTCATCCTAACCCTCACCCTAACCCTAAAACCCTAACCCTCACACTAACCTTAACCCTCACCCTCACACTCATGCTCAGCCTAAGCCTAAGCCTAAGCCTAAGACTAACCCTATCCCTCACACTCACCTTCACCCTAATCATAACTGTAACACTAACCCTAACACTAACACTAGCCCTCAACCTTACGCTAAATCTAACCCTAAACCTCACCCTCACTTAATCCTAACCCTCCCCCTCTCACTCCCCCTAACACAAAGCCTAACCCTAACTCCAGCCCTAACCTTAACACTAACCCTAACCCTAACCCTTACCTACTACTCACCACCAACCTCACCCTCAGCCTAACCCTAATCCTAACCCTAAACCTAACCCTAACCCTCACCCTAACACTCACCCTAACCCTCAAACTCACCCTAGCACACACCCTAAACCTAAGCCTAAGCCTAACCATCACCCTAATCTTCACTCTAACCCTAACCCCAAACCTCACGCTATCCCTAAATCTCACCCTCACCCTCACCGTAACCCAAACACTAATCCTAACCTTAACCCTAACCCTCACCCTCACCCTAAACCTCACCCTAACCCTAACACTAACACTAGTCCTAACCCTAAACATAACCCTAAACATAACCCTCACCCTCAGCCTCAACCGAACCGCAAACTTAACCCTAAACATAACACTAAAAATAACCCTAACCCTCATCCTAACAATAACCCTAACCCTAAACCTAACCTTAACTCTAACCCTAACCCTAAACCTGACCCTAACCCTAATCCTAACACTCAGCCTAACCCTCCCCGAAACCCTAACTCTAACCCTAAACCTCATCCTCACCCTAACCATAACCCTTACCCTAAACCTCACCCAAACCTGATCTTAACCCTCACCCTCACCCTCACTGTAACTCTAACCCTAACCCTAACTATTACACTAACCCTAACACTAACCCTAACGCTGACCCTCACCCTAACCCTAAACCAAACCCTCACCTTAACCCTAACACTAACCCTAACCCTCAACCTCACGGTAACCCTAACCCTAAACTCAGCCTACCGCTAACCCTAACCCTCATCCTCACTCTAGCCGTCACCCTAAACCTAATGCTTACCCTAAACCTCACCCTTACCTTCACGCTCGGCCTAAGCCTAAGCCTAAGCATAAGACTAACCCTGACCCTCACAGTCACCCTCACCCTAACCCTAACCGTAAACTTAACCCTAACCCTAACCCTCACACTAACCCTCACCTGAACGCTAACTCTAACCCTAAACCTCACCCTCTCCCTAACCCTAAACCTCACCCTAACCCTCACCCTCTGTCTAACATTAAGGCTAACCTTAACCACAACACTAACCCTAATACTAACCCTAACCCCCACCCTAACGCTCACCCTAAACCTAACCCTAACCCTAACCCTCACCCGCACCATAGCCCATACAGAAACCTAAGCCTAAGCCCAACCCTCAACCTAAACCTCACTCTAACCCTAAGCCCAAAGTTCACGCTAACCATAACCCTCACCCTCACCCAAACCGTAACTCTAATCCTAACCCTAACCCTAACCATAACACTCACCCTAAACTTAACCCTAATCTTACTCCTAACACTAACGCTAACCGTAAACCTAACCCTAACCCTCACCCTAACCCTAACTCTAACCCTAAACCTCAACCTCACCCTAACCCTAACCCTAATCCTAAACCTCACTCTAAACCTAAACCTTACCCTAACACTTACCCTCATCTTAAAGCTAACACTAACCCTAACACTAACCCTCACATTAACACTAACCATCACCCTAAACCTAAACCTCACCCTAACCCTAACCCTAACCCTCAACTTCACCCTAGTGATCACGCTAACCCTAACCCTCAACCTCACCCTAAACCTCACACTAACCCTAACACTAATCCTCAGTCTAACCCTCACCCTCACGCTAACCCTAAACCACACCCTTACCATAAACCTCACCCTCAGCCTAACCCTCACCTTTTCTCTTACAGTCACCCTCATCCTAACCCTCACCCTAAACCACAACCCTCATCCTATCCCTCACCCTAACCGTAACCCTAACCATCACCCTAACCCTAACCCTCACCCTCAAATTCAGCCTCAGCCTAAACCTAACCCTAAGCCTAAACCTAACCCCAAACCTCACACTCACCCTAGCCCTCACCCTAACCCTAATCCTAACCGTAACCCTCATCCTAACCCTCAACCGAACCTTAACCAGAACCATCACTCTAAACCTAATCCTCATCCCCACACGCACCCTCAGCCTAACCCTAAGCCTAAGCCTAACCCCAAGCCTAACCCTCACACTCACCCTCACCCTAACCTTAATCCTAACCCTAAACATAACCCTAAACCTAAACTTAAACCTAACCCTCACCCTAACGCTAACCCTAACTCTAACACTCACCCTCACCTTGATCCTCACCCTAACCCTCACCCCAAACCCAACCCTCACCCTCACCAAAACACGAACCCTAACCCTCACCCTAACGCTACCCCTAACCCTAAACCTAAGCCTCACTTTAACCCTAACCCTAACCCTCACCCTCAACCTAGCCCTCACCCTAAACCTAATTTTAACCCTAACCCTCATCCTAACCCTCACCCTAAATCTAACCCTAATCTTCAACCTAACCCTAAACCTATTTCTAACCCTCAACCTAACCCTAACCCTAACCCTCACCATAACCTGACCCTAACCCTCTCCCTAACCCTAAACCTAAACCGAACACTAAACCTCACCCTAAGCCTTACCCTAAACCTCACCCTCACCCTAGCCCTCATCCTAAACCTAATCCTAACCCTAACCCTCATGCTAACCCTCACCCTAAACCTAACCCTAACTCTAACCCTAACCCTAAATCTAAAACTCATCCTAACCTTAATCCTAATCCTCACCCTCTCCCTCACTGTAACCATAACCCAAACACTAACACTTACAATAACCCTAACCTAACCCTAACCCTCATCCTAACCATATCCTTCAACCTAACCTTAACCCTCATCCTAACACTTACCCTCACCCTAATCCGAACCCTAAACCTCACACTCACCCTAACCCTCAACCTAACCCTAATTCTCACACTAACCCGAAACCTAATGCTAGGCTTCAGCCTGACCCTAAACGTAACTCTACCCTACACCTCACCCTCACCATAACCGTAACCCTACCCATAACTCTAAAGCTCACCCTAACGCTAACCATAAACCTCACCCTCACCCTAGCCATAACCCTAAACCGAATTCTCACCCTAAACCTCATCCTAACCCTGACCCTAACACTAACCTTAACCCTCACTCTAACACTCACCCCAACCCTAAACCTAACCCTAACCCTCAACCTAATCCTAACTGTCACCCTCACCAAAACCCTTACCCTAAACCTTACCCTAACCCTAACCTTAACCCTCACCCTAAGCCTAACTCTCACCATCACCCTCACCTTCAACCTAACCCTAACCCTAACCCTAAACGTTACACTCTCCCTAACCCTAAACCTCACCCTAACCCTAAATTTAATCCTAATAGTAACCATAACCCAAAGCCTCAACCTCACCCTAACCCTCACCTTAACCCTAATAATAACACTAACCCTAACCCTAACCCTCACCCTCAGCCACATCCTAACCCTAACTCTAACCCTAAACCTCACGCTCATCCTAACCCTAACCATAAACCTAAACCTCATCCTAACCCTAACCCTAAACCTCACCCTCACCCTAGCCCTCACCCTAACCCTAATCCTAATCCTAACCCTCATCCTAAACCTCCCCCTAACCCTAACCCTAACCTTCACCCTAACCCTAACTCTCACCCTCAAACTCACCATCAGCCTAAGCCTAAGCCTAACCCTAAACCTAACACACACAATCACCTTCAGCTTTACCCTTATCCTAACCCTAAACCTAACCCTAACCCTAAGCCTCGCTCTAACTCTCACCCTAACCATAACCCTAACACTAACCTAACCCTAATCCTCAACCTAACCCTCCCCTAACCCGAACTCTAATCCTAAACCGCACCCTCACCCTAAACCTAACTCTAACCCTAACTGAAACACTAAACCTCACCCTAACCCTAAACCTAACCCTCACCCTCACCCTCACCTTAACCTTAACCCTAAACCTAACCCTAACAATAACCCTAAACATAATGCTAACCCTCACTCTAACCATACCCCTCATCCTAACCCAAACCCTCACCCTAACACTTACCCTCACATTAACACTAACCCTAACGCTAAAACTAACCCTGACACTACCCCTAACCCTAAACCTAACCCTAAACTTCCACCTAACCCTCACCCTTACCCTATCCTTAAAACTATCCCTAACCCTAAGCCTCACTGTCACCTCCCTTAACCCTATATCTAACTGTAAACCTAACCCTAACCCTAATCCAAAACCCCACCCTAACCATAACACTAATCCTCACCCGCACCCTCAACCTCACCTTAACTCTAACCCTCACCATACCAATAACACTAACCCTAACCCTAACCATCACTCTAACCCTAATCCTCACCCCCACCCTCAGCCTCACCCTCACCTCAAACTTAACCCTAACCATAACACTAATAACCCTAACCCTAACCATAATCCTCACCCCCATACTCATACTCAGCCTAAACCTAAGCCTAACCCTAACCCTAACCCTAATCTTCACCCTCACCCCAGCCCTCAACCTAACCCTAACACTCATCCTCACTCTAAACCTCACCCTAACCCTAACACTAATACTCAATCTAACCCTCACCCTCACCCTAACCCTAACCATAACACTCACCCTAACCCTAACCTTCACAATTACCGTAACTCTTGCACTCAGACTAAACCTCATGTTTACCCTTACCGTCACCCCCACCCTAACCCTCACCCTAAACCTCACCCTCACCCTATTACTCAACCTAACCCTAACTCTACCCCTAAACCTCACCCTCACCCTAACCCTAACTCTAACCCTAACCCTAACACTAAAACTCACCCTAACCCTAACCCTAACCCTCACCCTAACCCTAAACCTCGCCCTCACCCTTAGCCTCAGCCTAACCCTAAGCCTCACCATAAACATATCCCAAACACACACACTCACCCTCACCCTAACACTAATCCTAACCCTAACCCAAACCCTAAACCTCCCCTCAACTCTCACCCTAACCCTAACCTTAACACGAACATTAACCCTAACCCTCAACCTAACCCTCACCCTAAACCTAACTCTAAACGAAACCTCACCCTCAGCCTAAACCTAACTCTAACACTAACCCAAAACCTAAAACTCACCCTAACCCTAACCCTAACCCTCATCCTCACCCTCACCGTAACCATAAACCTAAACCTAAACCTAAGAATAACCCTAACTCTATTCCTAACCCTCACCCTAACACTTACCGTCACCCTAACACTAACCCTAACCCTCCCTCTAACCCTCACCCTAACCCTATATCGAACCCTCAACCTCACCCTCACCCTAACCCTAACTCCTAACCCCACCCTAACCCTAAAGCTAACCCTCACCCTTTGCTCGGCCTAAGACTAACCCTAAGCCTAAGCCTAAAACTAAACCTAAACCTCATCCTAACCCCAACAATAACACTAAACCTAACTCTAATCCTAAACTTCAAACTCACCTTAACCCTAACTCTAACCCTAACCCTAAACCTAAACCTCACCCTAACCCTAACCCTCACCCTCACCCTCACCCTCACCGTAAACGTAACCCTAACCCTAACGCTAACAATAACCTTAACCATTACCATAACCTTCATCCTAACCATAACTTTCACCATAACAATAACCCTCACCCTAACATTTACCCTCACCCTAACACTAACCCTAAACCTAACACTAACCCTCACACTAACCCTCACCATCACACTAATCCTAAACCTCACCCTGATCCTAACCTTCACCCTCAACCTAGCCCTCAACCTAACGCTAACCCTCATCCTCACCCTAAACCTCACACTAACCCTAACACTAATCCTCAACCTAAACCTAACCGACACGCTAACCCTAACCCTCACCCTTACCTTACCCCTCACCCTCAGCCTAACCCTCACCTTTACACTTACCGTCACCCTCAACCTAACCCTCACCTTAACCCTCACCCTAACCCTAATCCTCATCCTAACCCTCACCCTAATGGTAACCCCAAACATCCCCCTAACCCTAACCCTCACGCTCACCCTCAGCCTCAGCCTAACACCAAGCCTAAGCCTAAACCCAACCCTAACCCTCACCCTCACCCGAACACTAATCTTAACCCTAACCCTCATCCTTACCCTTAACCTAACCATAAACCTAACCAACTTTCTATACCTAGTCCTCATCCCCATACCATACCTTCAGCAAAAACCTAAGCCTAAGCCGAACCCTAACCCTAGCCATCACACTCACCCTCACCGTAAACCTAATCCTAAACGTAACGCTAACCCTAACATTAAACCTCAACTTAACCCTCACCCTAACCATAATACTAACACTGACCCTAACCCTAACGCTCACACTAACCCTCCCCCTAACAAGAACTCTAACCCTAAACCTCACCCTCACCCTAACAATAACCCTATCCCTAAACCTCACTGTAAACCTGATCCTAACCCTCACCCTCACCCTCACTCTAACAGTAACTATAACCATAACCCTAATCCTAACCTTCACCCTCACCCTAACCCTAACACTAACACTCACCCTAACCCTAACCCTCTCCCTCACCGTAAACCTAACCCTAACCCTAACCCTAAACCTCACCCTAACCATAACAATAACAATCACTCTCACCCTAGAGCTCACCCAAAATTTAATTGTAACCTTAACCCTTATCCAAACCCTAACCCTCACCCTAACCCTAACCCTAAAACTAACCCTAACCCTAAACCTCACCCTATTCCTCACCCTAACCCTAACTCTAACCCTAAACCTCACCCTCACTCTAACACTAACCCTAAACCTCACCCTCACCCTAGACCTCAACCTAACCCTAATGCCAACCTTAACCCTCATCCTAACACTCACCCTAACCCTAAACCTAACCCTCACCCTAACCCTAAACCCCACCCTCAACCTCACCCGTAGCCTAACCCTAAGCCTAACCCTAAACCTAACCCTAACCCACACACTCACCCTCACTCTAACCCTAAACCTAAAACTAACCCTAACCCTAACCCTCACCCTCACCTTAGCCTTCACCCTAACCCTAATCCTAATCCTAACCCAAACTCTAACCATAACCCTAACCCTAAACCTCACCCTAAACCTAACACTATCCCTCACCCTCACTGTAAGGATAACCCTAACCCTAACCCTAACAATAACCGTAACCCTAACTCTAACCCTCACCCTAAACTTAACACTCACCCTAACCCTAACCCTCACCCTAACACTTACCCTCACCCTTATCTTAACCCTCAGCCTTAGCCTAATCCTCACATTTAGGCTTACCATCACACTCACCCTAACCCTAATTCTAACCCTCACCCACACCCTAACCCTCACCTCATCTTCCCCCTAAACCTCACACTAACCCTAAACCTAATCCTTAATCTAACCCTCACCCTAATCCGAAACCTAACCCTTACTCTAACCCTAAACTTAAACCTAAACCACACCCTTATCTTAACCCTCACCCTCAGACGAAACCTAACCTTTACCCTTACCATCATCCTCACCCTAACCCTCCCCCTAATCCTAAACCTCATCCTAAAACTCACCCTAACAGTAAACCTAACCATCAGCCTAACCCTAACCCTAACGCTCAACCTCAAGCTCAGCCGAACCCTAAGCCTAAGCCTAACACTTACCCTAACCCTCTCCCTCTCGCGAGCCCTCACCCTAACCCTAAATCCTAACCCTAAGCCTCATCCTAACCCTCACCCTAAGCCTAAACCTAACAATCACCCTAACCCTAATCCTCACGCCCACACTCACCCTCAGCCTAACCCTAAGCTGAAGCCTAACCCTAACCCTAACACTCTCACTCACCCTCATCCTAACCCTAATCCAAATCCAAACCCTACCCCTAACACTTAAACTCAACCTAACCCTCACCCTAACCTGAACCCTAATAATAACCCTAACTCTAACCCACGAACTAACCCTCTCCCTAACCCTAAATCTAACCATAAACGTCACCCTAACCCTAACCCTAACCCTACCCCTAACACCAAAACTCACCCTCACCCTCACAATAACCCTCACCGTCACTGTAACACTAAACCTCACCCTAGCCCTCACCCTAACCCTATTCCTAACCCTAAACCTTATCCTAACCCTCACCCTAAACCTAACACTAACCCTCACCCTCATGCTAGGCCTAAGCCTAAGCCTAAGCCTAAGCCTAACTCTAACCGTAACCCTCACCCTAACCCTAACCCAAACACTAACCCTAACTCTAATCCTAAATCTCACTCTCACCTTAACCCTAACTCTATCCCTAACCCTAAACCTAAACCTCACCCTGATCCTCACCGTGACCATAACCGATACCCTAACCCTAACAATAACCCTAACCCTAACCCTAACCCTCACAATAAACATAATACTCACCCTAAACCTAACCCTCACCCTAACACTTACCATCACCCTAACACCTACCCTAACACTAGATAACCCTCAAACTAACCCTAACCATCACCCCAACCTTAAACCTGACCCTAACCCTAAATCTAACCCTCACCTTCACCCTAGCCCTCAACCTAACCCTAACCCTCCTCCTCACCCTAAACCTCACCCTAACCCTAACACTAATCCTCAATCTAACCCTCACCCTCACCCTACCCCTACCCCTAACACTCACCCTAACCCTAACCCTCACCATTACCGTAACTCTCACCCTCAGCCTAAACCTCACGTTTACCCTTACTTTCACCCACACCCTAACCTTCACCGTAACCATAACCCTCTCCCTAACCCTCACCCTAACCATAACCCTAACCCTCACCCTAACCCTAACTCTACCCCTAAACCTAACCCTCAACCTAACCCTAACTCTAACCCTAACCCTAACACTAAACCTTACCCTAACCCTAACCCTCACCCTAACACTAAACCTTAACCGTAACCCTAATCCTAAGCCTAACCATAAACCTATCCCTAACATACACACTCACCCTCACCTTAACACTAATCCTAACCCTAACCCTAATCCTAACCCTCTTTTTAACTCTCACTCTAACACTATCCTTAACACAAACACTAACCCTAACCCTCAACCTCACCTTCACTCTAACCCTAACCCTAAACCCCACCCTAACACTAACCCTAACCCACACCCTCATGCTCAGCCTAAACCTAAGCCTAAAACTAACCCTAAACCTCACCCTAACCCCAACAATATCACTAAACCTAACTCTAACCCTAAACCTCACCTCAACCCTAACCCTAACTCTAACCCTAACCCTAAAGGTAAACCTCACCCTAACCCTAACCCTTCACCTCACCCTCACCCTCACTGTAACCGTAAGCCTAACCCTAACCCTAACAATAACCCTATCCCTAACCCTAACCCTCATCCTAACCATAACCTTCACCCTAACACTAACCCTCACCCTAACACTTACCCTCACCCTAACACTAACCCTAACCCTAACACTAACCCTCACACTAACCCTAACCATCACCCTAACCCTAAACCTCACCCTAACCCTAACCCTAATCCTCACAATAAATCTCAAACTAACCCTAACCCTAATCCTCAATTTAACCCTCATCCTCACCCTAACACTAACCCTCACCCTCAGCCTAATCCTCACCTTTACACTTACCGTCACCCTCACCCTAAACCTCTCTCTAACCCTAACCCTCACCCTCACCCTCAGCCTCAGCCTAAACGTAAGCCTAAGCCTAAACCTAACCTTAGCCCTCACTCTCACCCTAGCCCTCACCAGAACCCTAATTCGAACCCTAAACCTCATCCTAACCTTAACCTAACCATAAATCTAACCAACATTCTAAACCTAATCCTCATCCCCCACCCATACTCTCAGGCTAATCCTAAGCCTAAGCTGAACCCTAACCCTCACACTCACCCTCATCGTAAACCTAATCCTAAAGGTAACCCTAACCCTAACATTAAACATCAACCCAACCTTCACCCTAACCCTCACCCTAACCCTAACTCTAACCCTAAACCTCACCCTCACACTAACCATAACCCTAAACCTAAACCTCACCCTAAACCTGATCCTAACCCTCAGCCTCACCCTCACCCTCACTGTAACTCTAACCCTAACCCTAATCCTAACCCTCACCCTCACCCTAAACCTAAACCTAACCCTCACCCTAACCCTAACCTTCACCCTCACCGTAACCCTAACCCTAACCCTAACCCTAAACCTCACCCTAACCCTAACAATAACACTCAACCTCACCGTAACCCTCACACTAAACCTAATTGTAACCCTAACCCTTATCCCAACTCTAACCCTAACCCTAACCCTAACCATCAACCTAACCCTAAACCTAATTCTAACCCTCAACCTAACCCTAACCCTGACCACACTGTAACCCTAAACCTAACCCTCACCCTAATCCTAACCCTAATCCTCACCCTCATGCTGGGCGTAAGCCTAAGCCTAAGACAAAGCCTAAGCCTAACCCTAACCCTCATCCTAAACCTAACCCTAAAACTAACCCTAACTCCAACCCTAAACCTCACCCTAAACCTCACCCTAACACTAATCCTAACCGTAAACCTAAACCCTATCCCTCACCTTAACCCTAACTTTAACCCTAAACCTCACCCTCACCCTAAACCTAAACCTAACCGTAACTCTAACCCTCACCCTCAACCTAACACTCAACTTAACCCTAATCCTCATCCTCACCCTAAACCTCACCCTCACCCTAGCCCTCACCCTAGCCCTCACTCTAACCCTAATTCTAACCCTAACCCTCATACTAACCCTTAACCTAACCAGAACCCTAACCATCATTCTAAACCTAATCCTCATCCCCACCCATACACTCAGCCTAACCCTAAGCCTAAACGAACCCTAACCCTAACCCTCACACTCACCCTCACTGTAAACCTAATCCTAAAACTAACCCTATCCATAATTTTAAACCTCTACTTAACCCTCAACCTAACCCCAAGCCTAACATTAACCCTAATCCTAACCATCACCCTAACCCTCCCCCAAAGCATAAAACTTACCCTAAACCTCACCTTCACCCTAACCATAACCCTATCCCTAAACCTCACCCTAACTCTTATCCTAATCCTCACCTTCACCCTCACCCTCACTGTAACTCTAACCCTCACCCTAACTATTACACTAACCCTAACCCTAACCCTGAATCTCACCCTAACACTAACCCTAACCCAAACCCTCACCTTAACCCTAACCGTAACCCTAACCCTCACCCTCACTGTAACCCTAAACCTAAACCTCATCCTAACGCTAACCTTAACACTCATCCTCACTCTAGCCCTCACCCTAAACCTAATGCTAACCCTAAACCTCACCCTCACCTTCACGCTCGGCCTAAGCATAAGCCTAAGCCTAAGACAAACCCTGACCCTCACACTCACCCTCACCCTAACCCTAAACGGAAGCCTAACCCTAACCCTAACCCTCACACGAACACTAACTCTAACCCTAAACCTCACCCTCACCCTAACCCTAAACCTCACCCTCACCCTCAACCTCTGCCTAACATTAAGCCTAACCCTAACCCCAACCCTAACCCTAATACTAACCCTAACCCGTACCCTAACGCTCACCCTAACCCTAACCCTAACCCTCACTCTCACTATAGCCTATGCCAAAACCCTAAGCCAAAGCCTAACCCTCACCCTAACCCTCACTCTAACACTAACCCCAACGCTCACCCTAACCATAACCTCACCCTCACCCTCACCCTAAATCTAATCCTATTCCTAACCTTAACCCTAACACTCACCCTCACCTTAACCCTAATCCTAATCCTAACCCTAACTAGCAACCTCACCCCCACACTAAATTCCACCCTAACCCTCACCCTCAAACTAATCCTAACCCTAACCCTAATCCTAAACCTCACCCTAAACCTAAACCTTACCTTAACACTTACGCTCAGCTTAAAACTAACACCAACCCTAACCCTAACACTCACACTAACGCTAACCATCACCCTAAACCTAAACCACACCCTAACCCTAACCCTAACCCTCAACTTCACCCTTGCCCTCACCCTAACCCTAACCCTCATCCTCACCCTAAACCTCACACTAACCCTAACACTAATCCTCAATCTAACCCTCACCATCACCCTAACCCGAAACCTCACCCTTACCATAACCCTCACCCTCAGCCTAACCTCACCTTTTCTCTTACAGTCACCCTCATCCTAACCCTCACCCTAAACCATAACCCTCATCCTATCCCTCACCCTAACCTTAACCCTAAACATCAATCTAAACCTAACCTTCACTTTCAAATTCAGCCTCAGCCTCAGCCTAACCCTAAGCCTAAACCTAACCCCGAAACTAACACTCACCCTAGCCCTTGCCCTAACCCTAATCTTAACCCTAACCCTCATCCTAACCCTCAACCTAACCTTAACCAGAATCATCACTCATCCCTACACTCACCCTCAGCCTAACCCTAAGCCTAAGCCTAACCCTCAGCCTAAACCTCACACTCAGCCTCACCTTAACCTTAATCCTAAACCTAAACCTAACCCTAAACCTAAACTTAACCCTCACCCTAACGCTAACCCTAACCCTAACCCTCACCCTCACCTTAGTCCTCACCCTATCCCTCACCCCAAACCTAACCCTCACCCTCACCGAAACATGAACCCTAACCCTCACCCTACCCCTAACCCTAAACCTAATACTAACCTAATACTAACATAAACCTAACCCTCACCCTCACCGAAACATGAACCCTAACCCTCACCC
Source organism: Dipodomys merriami (assembly GCF_024711535.1). Lineage (NCBI taxonomy): Eukaryota > Metazoa > Chordata > Mammalia > Rodentia > Heteromyidae > Dipodomys > Dipodomys merriami. Next base: position 245,045 of record NW_027203304.1, read on the forward strand.
TAACCCTACCCCAACCCTAACCCTAATAATAACACTCATCCTCACCCTACACCTCACCCTAACCCTAATTGTAACCCTAACCCTCATCCTAACCCTCACCCTAACCGTAACCCTAACCCTCAACCTAACCCTAAACCTAATTCTAACCCTCAACCTAACCCTAACCCTTACCCTCACCGTAACCTAACCATAACCCTCACCCTAACCCTAAACCTAACCCAAACCCTAAACCTCACCCTAAGTATAAACCTAACCCTCACTCTCACCCTATCCCTCATTCTAAACCAAATTCTAACCCTAACCCTCATGCTAACCCTCACCCTCCCCCTAACACTCACACTAAACCTAGCCCTAATCCTAACCCTCAACATAACCCTAACCCTCACCCTCACCATAAACCTAACGCTAACAATCTCCTTATCCCTAAACTTAATTCTAACTCTATACCTCACCTAACCCTAACACTAACCCTCACCCTCATGCTAGACCTCATCCTAACTCTAATCCTAACCCTAACCTGTAGTGACCGTCTACTCGACCAGCGAGGAAAAACGACCACCACACCAGGAGTCTTCTCAGATCACGCTTTATTGGAGAGCCTTTTAGTTGTAGGAGAGCTTGGGCGCGAGAGAGCGTGCACCCGAAACACAGCCGCTTATATATGAGAATCGGAACGCGGGTCTTTCTATTGTTGGTCGCCTGCCTTTCACCGTCACCAGGTGTCATGGGATTGGCTGGGAACTCTACCTGGCTCGTGCACGCGCACAGCCCAGGAGTCCCGCCAAGCACCAAGTGGGCGGAGTCTCGCCTCGGCTCCCTACAGTTCCCCCTTCTTTGTTTTATGGCAACAGGTAAGAGTAGAGGTTGGGCCTCTGTCTAAGACATTAATGAGAGGACCTTGCACTGGCCTTCGCCTGAGGGGCGCGCCTTCCCCAGTGATGACCAGGCCTGTCCGATGCCTTTTTTGCAGAGGTGGGATCTTGGGCATCAACCCACTTGCAACCCAGCATGCTCTTCTTGAGGAGATGAGAACCATCTCCTCAAGTGCAGTGCACTTGCCTTGCACCCTGTCCCAAATTGCAAATTGCATACCTGTCCCGGTGCAATGGGATCCCCTGATCCCTCGGGGTGCTAAGGCTATGCAGAATGGTAAGGCTTAACTGCCTCTTAGGGCCGACAGCCAAATCTGGGGTGAGGATCCACTCTCCAAAGCGGCTAATGCTTGCGAGATAACAACCCTGTCCCTTCTGGTTTGGGCTCGAAGGCGACAGACCAACCATAGGCAGACCACGCATCCTCCCAAGCAGCAGGCTAAAAACATTCCGACTCCCACCCACTCTTTGGAAAAGGACACCGCAGAGGCAATCCAGTCAGTAAATTGTAACAGCCCACAGCATCATCGGTTTAGCTATCACAGGGATTGCTATTAGCACTGTTGCTAACAGCAGGAAGATCAGCTGCATCTTCAAGAGGGGGTTTTTCTGCAGTCTCCACCGGCCTGGTCAGTCTCATTGGCACCCAGTGAGGTACTTCTTGACTCTGTGGAAAACACAAACAGCTCCCCTGGATCTCGTTATTACCGGATCCGGTCCATACCATTTATTATTAATAACATCCTTCCACATAACCATGTCTTTAGTATCCATGGAGTCTCTTGTCATATGCTGATCTGCGGCAGACTGATCGTTGTCATTTAGAATTAAAAAATTAAGGGTAAAGAGCGCAAGAGAAAGTCTTTCCCTGGGGGACGCGGACTCAGCAACTCCCCCTTTTTGTTTTTGAAGCATTTCTTTTATGCTTCTATTAGCTCTTTCCACTATACCTTGTCCTTGAGGATTGTAGGGCAATCCGGTGGTGTGGGCAACCTGCATTTGTGCGCAAAAGGCGCGAAAACCATGGGAAGTATAAGCAGGGCCATTATCCGTCTTAAGTCTAAGGGGCTTTCCCCAAGCTGCCCAAGCTTCTAAGCAGTGTATTCTGACGTGAGACACCTTTTCTCCTGCCAGAGGTGTGGCATGAATGACACCAGAAAAGGTGTCCACAGACACATGTAAATATTTCAACTTACCAAATTCCGTCAGATGAGTAACATCCATTTGCCATAGGGCGTTTGGTCTCAACCCCCTGGGGTTTACCCCCACATGGGGAGGATGAAGAAAGGTAACACAAGATTTACAGGCTTTAACAATATCTCTTGCCACATGCCTGGACAAATTATATCTTTTCCTAAGGGTATTAGCAGGTACATGATACAATCTATGAAAGTCTTTTGCCAATTCTACAGGATCAGCAGCGACCAGAGCCACAGCCCGAGTTGCCTGGTCCACCAAATCATTACACTTTGCCATCGGGCCCGGCAACATAGAGTGGGCACGAATATGTCCAATATAAAAAGGATGTTTTCTGTTTAAGATAAGGGATTGAATCTGTAACAAAACATTAGAAATTGTACTGGCCTGCTTAACTGAAGCAGCAACTTCAAGAGAAGCAACAGCATTTACAACATATAATGAATCAGAAAATAAATTAAAAGGTTGATCAAATCTTTTAAAAACTTCAAGCACAATTAAACATTCAACAGCCTGTGGGACATTCGGCAGAAAATTAAAGACTACCGGCTGTTTGTGTCCTTGAACAAAAAAGGCACCTTGTCCAGATTTTGATCCATCCGTAAAGATGGTTAGAGCATCAGCCAAGGGCTCCTTTGAAGTGACAACAGGAAAATACACTAAATTTTTGTTAACTATGGCAAGCAGAGGATGCTTAGGATAATGATTATCAATTACATTTGGAAATGAGCAAACAAGAATTGCCCACATATCCACTGTGGCTGCTAAAATTTCAACTTGCTCACGGGTGTATGGAATAATTAATTTATCTGGAATTTTTGCAAAGTGCATCAAACAATACTTTATACCCAAAATTGCCTGTTTAGCCACTAATTCAGGAAAATATTGAACAGTTTTTGCTCCCACAGAATCATAGCATTAATAGTTAGCCTTTGAAGCAAGGCAGTGGTATAATTGGCCGTCACTCCATAAGTCCGGACTGCCTCAACTAAATCCTTAAGCTGGAAGTAGGAAACCGGCTCAAAAATTCTCTCATTGGTAATGGGATTCTCAAAGACTGGGAAAGCGGCTGCTAATCGCGACCAGGTTTTTTCTTTTATAAAGTGACTCTTCCCTGCCGGCGGGCACGGCGGGGGGGCCGACGGGTGAGGGGCAGCTCCGTTTCCTCTCCCTGGCTGCTGCGGTACTCCCACCCCTAGGGGGCGCCACCCTCGATATCTGTCTGCCACGTGCTCCGCCGCAGCCTCTTCTAAGTCTTCACTATCAGCTGGATCAAGCTGTTCTCCCTCCTCCTCTAACATTTCTTCCTCTGAGTCACTCACAAGATTACTATATTCTTGGTCCCGCCCTTCCACATGTAGGGCTGAGAACCGGTTTGCTTTTAAAGAAGGGCAAGGGGGTCTCCTTGAGACCCCCTCCTCTCTGAAACCCTTCTCCTTTTGTGAGGGCTGCAGCCCCTCTTTCTTTAATTCTTTAGGATCCTTTTGTCTTTTTTCCCTTTTTCTTTTAGGCCTATTTTCCTCCCCCTTATTGTATGCTGACTCTGATAGACTATCCTGATGCTGCGTTAGTACTTTGCGTCCTTCCTGGATTAAATCAAACCCTCCCTCCTCGAGGCAAGTGTGCACCATCAAAAAGACAAGCCACAAGGGAAGAAGCAATGCAAGCAACCAATGAATATCTAAATCTACAGTGAACAGCATACCGGGGGATATTTACCGACGTCTCCTCTCCGCGTGTTGAGTTCTGGCTCCAATACGGCCTCTCCCGCGGGTCCCGTCCCAGGTTCGTTCCCGGGTTTCGGCACCAGTTGTGACCGTCTACTCGACCAGCGAGGAAAAACGACCACCACACCAGGAGTCTTCTCAGATCACGCTTTATTGGAGAGCCTTTTAGTTGTAGGAGAGCTTGGGCGCGAGAGAGCGTGCACCCGAAACACAGCCGCTTATATATGAGAATCGGAACGCGGGTCTTTCTATTGTTGGTCGCCTGCCTTTCACCGTCACCAGGTGTCATGGGATTGGCTGGGAACTCTACCTGGCTCGTGCACGCGCACAGCCCAGGAGTCCCGCCAAGCACCAAGTGGGCGGAGTCACGCCTCGGCTCTCTACACTAACCCTAACCCTAAACCTCACACTCACCCTCAACTTAACACTAGTCCCAAACCTAACCTTAACCCTAGCCTCACCCTCACCCTAAACCTCACCCTAACCCTAACCCTAACACTAACCCTAACCCTAAACATAACCCTAAACCTCACCCTCAACCTAGCCCTCAACCTAACCCTAACCCTCATCCTCACCCTAAACATCACACTAACATCAACACTAATCCTCAATCTAACCTTCACCCTCACCCTAACCCTAAGCCTCACCCTGACCGTAACCCTCACCCTCAGCCTAACCCTCAACTTTACCCTTACCGTCACCCTCGCACTAACCCTCACCATAATCCAAATCCTCATTCTAACCCTCACCCTAAAGGTAACCCCAACCATCACCCTAAACCTACCCATCACCCTCACCCTCAGCCTCAGCCTAATCCTAAGCATAAGCCTAACCCTAACCCTAACCCTCACCCTCACCGTAGCCCTCATCCTAACCCTAATTCTAACCCTAACCCTCATCCTAATGCTTAACCTAACCAGAAACCTAACCATCGTTCTAAATCTAATCCTCATCCCCACCCATACACTCAGCCTAACCCTAAGCCTAAACGAACCCTAACCCTAACCCTCACAGATATCCTCACCGTAAACCTAATCCTAAACCTAACCCTAACCCTAATATTAATCCTCAAACTAACCCTCACCCTAACCCCAAGCCTAACACTAACCCTAATCCTAACCCTCCCCGAAACCCTATCTCTAACCCTGAACCTCACCCTCACCCTAACCATAACCCTTACCGTAAACATAACCCAAACCTGATCATAACCCTCACCCTCACCGTCACTGTAACTCTAACCCTAACCCTAACTATTACACTAACCCTAACCCTAACCCTGACCCTCACCCTAACCCTAAACCTAACCCAAACCCTCACCATAACCCTAACCCTAACCCTAACCCTCACTGTAACCCTAACCCTAAACCTCACCCAAACGCTAATCCTAACCCTCATACTCACTCTAGCCTTCACCATAACACTAATTCTAACCCTAAACCTCACCCTCACCTTCACGATCGGCCTAAGCCTAAGCCTAAGCCTAAGACAAACCCTGACCCTCACAATCACCCTCAAACTAACCCTAACCCTATCCCTAACCCTAACTCTCACACTAACCCTCACCTGAACGCTAACTCTAACCCTAAACCTCACCCTCACCCTAACCCTAAACCTCACCCTCACGCTCACCCTCTACCTAACATTAAGACTAAACCTAACCCCAACCCAAACCCTAATACTAAACCTAACCCCCAGTCTAACGCTCACCCTAACTCTAACCCTAACCCACACCCACAACATAGCCCATACCAAACACTAAGCCTAAGCCTAACCCTCACCATAACCCTCACTCTAACCCTAACCCCAACACTCACCCTAACCATAACCCTCATCCTCACCCTCACTCTAACTCTAATCCTAACCCTAACCCTAACCATAACACTCACCTCACCTTAACCCTAATCCTAATCTTAACCCTAAGTCCAATCCTCAACCCCACCCTAAATCTCACCCTAACCCTAACTCTAACCCTAACCCTAACCCTCACCCTAACCCTAACTCTAACCCTTAACATCACCCTCACCCTAACCCTAACCCTAACCCTAATCGTAAACCTCACCCTAAACCTAAACCTTACCCTAACACTTAATCTCACCTTAAAACAAACATTAAACCTAAAAATAACCCGCACACCAACGCTAACCATCACCCTAAACCTAAACCTCACCCTAACACTGAGCTTAACTCTCAACTTCACCCTAGCCCTGACCCTAACCCTAACCCGAACCCTAAAACTCACACTCACCCTGTTACCCTAATCCTAATCCTAACCCTAAGCCTAACCCTCAGCCTCACCCTAAGCCTCACCCTATCCCTAATTCTAACACTAACCCTAAACCTAACGCTAGTCCTCAGCCTCACCCTAACCCTAACTCTAACACTAAACCTCACTCTCAACATTACCGTAACCCTAACCATAACTCTAAATCTCACCCTAACAATAAACATAAACCTCACCCTCACCCTAGCTCTCACCCTAACCGGAATCCTCACCATAACCCTCATCCCAACCCTCACCCTAACACTCACCCTAACCCTCACTCTCACCCTCACCCTAACCCTAACCCTAACCCTAACCCTCACCCTAACCCTAACTGTTACCCTCACCATAACCCTTACCCTAACCATCACCCTAACCCTAAACTTATCCCGAACCCGAACTCTCACCCTAACCCTAACCCTAACCCTCACCCTAACCCTCACCCTCACCCCCACCCTAAATCTCAACTTAACCCTAATCCTAACACTAACCCTAAACCTAACCCTCACCCTCAACCTCATCCTAAACATAACTCTAACCCTAAACCTCACCCTCATCCTAACCCTAACCCTAACCCTAAACCTCATCCTAAACCTAACACTAAACCTCACCCTCAACCTAGCCCTCACCCTAACCTTAATCCTAATCCTAACCCTCATTCTAACCCTCCCCCTAACCCTAACACTAACCCTCACCCTAACCCTATCCCTCACTCTAAACCTCACCCTCAGCCTAGCTGTAAGCCTAACCCTAAACCTAACCCTAACACACAAACAATCACCTTCAGCTTTAACCTAATCCTAACCCTAAACCTAACCCTAAACCTAAGCCTCCCCCTAACTATAACCCTAACCATAACCCTAACACTAACCCTAACCCTAACCCTCAACCTAACCCTCACACTAACACTAAACCTAATCCTAAACCTCACCCTCACCCTAGACCTAAATCTAACCCTAACTGAAACCCTAAACCTCACCCTAACCCTAAACCTAACCCTCACGCTCACCCTCACCTTAACCTTAACCCTAAACCTAACCCTAATAATAACCCTAACCATAATCCTAAACCTCACTCTAACCATAATCCTAACCCTAACCCAAACCCTCACCTAACATTTACCCTCACACTAACACTAACGGTAACCCTAAAACTAACACTCACACTAACCCTAACCCTAACCCTAACCCTAAACTTCAACGTAACCCTCAACCTCACCCTAACCCTAACACTAACCCCAACCCTAAACTTCACCGTCACTCTCCACCTAAACCTATATCTAACTGTAAAACTCACCCTCACCCTAACCCTCTCCCTAACCCTAAACCCCTCCGTAACCCTAACCCTAATCCTCACCTGCACCCTCAACCTCACCTGAACTCTAACCCTAACCCTAACAATAACACTAACCCTAACCATAATCATCACTCTAACCGTAATCCTCACCCCCACCCTCATCCTCAGCCTAACCCTAAGCCTAAGCCTAACCCTAACCCTCACCTTCTCCCCAGCCCTCAACCTAACCCTCACCCTCATGCTCACTCTAAACCTCACCCTAACTCTAACACTATTCCTTAAACTAACACTCACCCTCAACCTACCCCTAACCCTAAAACTTACTCTAAACCTAACCTTCAACATTACCATAACTCTCACCCTCAGCCTAACCCTTATGTTTACCCTTACCGTCAACTCAACCCTAAAACTAACCCTAACCCTAAACCTAACCCTAACTCTCACCCTGACCCTAACTCTACCCCTAAACCTCACCCTCAACCTAACCCTAACTCTAAACCTAACCCTAACAATAAACCTCACCCTAACCCTAACCCTAACCCTCACTCTAACCCTATACCTCAACCTCACCCTTAGCCTCAGCCTAACCCTAAGCCTCACCATAAACTTATCCCTAACACACACTCACCCTCACCCTAACACTAATCCTAACCCTAACCCTAACCCTAACCCTCCCCTTCACTCTTACCCTAACCCTAACCTTAACACGAACACTAAACCTAACCCTCAACCTAACACTCACCCTAACCCTAACTCTAACGGAAACCTCACCCTCACCCTAACCCTCACTCTAACACTAACCCGAACACTAAACCTCACCCTAACACTAACCCTAACCCTCACCCTCACCCTCACAGTAACCGTAAACCTAAACCTGACCCTAACAATAACCCTAAAGCTAATCCTAACCCTCACCCTAACCATAACCGTCACCCTAACTCAAACCCTCACCCCAACACTTACCCTCACCCTAACACTAACTCTAACCCTAACACTTACCCTCCCAGTAACCCTAACCCTAACTCTAACCATAAACCTCATCTAACCCTCACCCCCACCCTAAACCTAAAACTAGCCATATTCCTATCCCTTAACCTAACACTCCCCCAACCCTATATCTAACCCTAAACCTCACGCTAACCCTAACCCTAAGCCTAAGCCTAAAACTAAACCTAACCCTAACCCTAACCCTAACCGTAAGCCTATCCCCAAACCACACACTCAAGCTCAGTCTAAACCTAAGCTTAACGCTAACCCTAACCCTAACCATCACATTAACCCTAACCCTATCCCTAACCTTAACACTAAACCTAACCCTAATCCTCAGCCTCACCCTCACCCTAAACCAAACCCTAACCCTAACCCTCACCGTAAACCAAAGCCTAACGCTAACCCTAACCCTCACACACACCCTCACCCTAACCCTAATCCTAAACCTAACCCTACCCCTAAAGCTAACCCTCATATTAACCTTCAGCCTAGCCCTCACCCTAACCCTAATCGTAACCCTACAACTAATCCTAACCCTCCCCCTAACCCTAACCCTAACACTAAACCTAACCATAAACCTCACCTTCAGCCTCACCCTAACCCTAACTCTAAACCTAAACCTGCCCCTACACCTAAACCTAACCCTAACCCTCACCCTAACACTAAACCTCACCCTCACCCTCAACCTCAGCCTAACCCTAAGCCTAACCCTAACCCTAAACCTAACCCTAACATACACACACACCCTCACGCTAACTCTAATCCTAACCCTATCCCTAACGCTAACCCTCCCACTAACTCTCACCGGAACCCTAACCCTAACACTAACCGTAAACCTAAACTTCAACCTAAACCTCACCCTAACCCTAACTCTAACCCTAAACCTCACCCTCACCCTAAACCTAACTCTAACCCTAACCCAAACCCTAACCCTCACCCTAACCCTACACCTAACCATCAAAATAACCCTAAACCTCAACCCCACCCTCATCTTCAGCCTAACCCGAAGCCTAAGCATAACCCTAACCCTAATCCTCACATTCACCCTCACCCTAACCCTAATCCTAAACCTAACCATAAACCTAACCCTTAAACTCAACATAACTATCACCCATAACCATAACCCTAACCCTAACCCTAACACTAACCCACGATCTAACCCTCCCCCTAACCATAATCTAACCCTAAACCTCACCCTCACCCTAACCCTAACCCTAAACTTCATCCTAACTCTAAGTCACCCTGACCCTCACCCCCACCCTCAACTTAATTCTAACCATAACCTTAACAATAACACCAATCCTAACCCTATACCTAACCCACATGCTAACCCTAGCCCTAATACTCACACTCACCCTCACCCTAACCCTAATCCTAAACCTAACTATAAACATAACCCTTAACCTCAACCTAACTGTCACCCTAACCTTAACCCTAACACTAACCCTAATACTAACCCACGAACTAACCCTCCCCTTAACCCTGAATCTAACCCTAAACCTCACCCTCACCCTAACCCTAATCCTAACCCTAACCCTAAACCTCACTCTAACCCTAACCCTCACCCTCACCCTCACCGTAACTCTAACCCTAACCCTAACAATATCACTAATCCTAACACTAAACCTAACCCAACAACAACCCTAATCCTAAAACTCACCCTCACCCAAAACCTAATAATAACCCTAACCCTCACCCTAACCCTAAACTTCATTCTCGCTGTAAACCTAACGCTCATTCAAACCCTTACCCTAACTCTAACCCTAACCATAAAGCTCACCCTAAAACTAACCTTAACACTCACCCTCGCCCTGGCCCTCACCCTAAACCTAAACCTAACCTTAATCCTCAAACTAACCCTCACCCTAACCCTAACCCTCACCCTCACCCTAAACCTAACCCTCAAACTAACCCTAACCTTCACGCTCACCGAAAACGTAACCCTAACCGTAACCCTAACAATAACCCTAAGCCTAACCCTCACCTAACCAAAACCCTCACCCTAATCCTAACCCTCACCCTAACCCTAACTCTAACCCTCACCCTCACCCTAACCCTAAACCTCATCCTCTCCCTAAACCTCACACTAACCCGAACCCTAACCCTTACCCTAACACTAAACTTAACCCTAACCCACACCCTTATCTTAACCCTCAACCTCAGCCTAAACCTCAACTTTACCCTTACCATCATCCTCACCCTAACCCTCCCCCTAACCCTAAACCTCATCCAAAAACTCACCCTAACAGTAAACCTAACCATCACCCTAACCCTAACACTCACCCTCAACCTCAAGCTCAGCGTAACCCTAAGCCTAATCCTAACCCTTAACCTAACCCTCACCCTCTCCCTAGTCCTCACCTTAACCCTAATCCAAACCCTAACCCTCATCTTAACCCTCACCCTAAGCCTAAACCTAACAATCACCATAACCCTAATACTCACGCCCACACTCACCCTCAGCATAACCCTAAGCGGAAGGCTAACCCTAACCCTAACACTCACACTCACCCTCACCCTAACCCTAATCCGAAAACTAACCCTACCCCTAAAACTTAACCTCAACCTAACCCTCCCCCTAATCTTAACCCTAATATTAACCCTAACACTAACCCACGAACTAACCCTTTCCCTAACCCTAAATCTAAACATAAACCTCACCCAAACCCTAACCCTAAACCTACCCCTAACACTAAACCTCACCCTCACCCGAATCCTAACCCTCACCCTCACTGTAACTCTAACCCTCACCGTAACCCTCACCTTAACCCTATTCCTAACCCTAAACCTCATCCTAACCCTCACCCTAACCTTAATCTTCACCTTCATGGTAGGCCTAAGCCTAAGCCTAAGCCTAACCCTAACCGTAACCCTCACCCTAACCCTAACACAAACACTAACCCTAACTCTAACCCTAAACCTCACTCTCACCCTAACCCTAACTCTAACCCTAACCCTAAACCTAAACCTCACCCTAACCCTAACCCTAACCCTCAGCCTTAACCTCACTGTTCCCATAACCGATACCCTAACCCTAACAATAACCCTAACCCTAACCTAACACTCACCCTAAACATAACCCTCACCCTAACCCTAAAACTCACCCTAACACTTACCCTCACCCTAACACTAACACTAACAATAACACTAACCTTCACCCTAACCCTAACCCTCACTCAAACCCTAACCCTCACACTCATGCTTGTCCTAAGCCTAAGCCTAAGCCAAAACCTAACCCTAAACCTCACCCTAACCCCAACAATAACACTAAAACTAACTTTAACCCTAAACCTCACCCTCACCCTAACCCTAACTCTAACCCCAACCCTAAACCTAAACCTCATCCTAACCCTAACCCTCACCCTCACCCTCACACTCACTGTAACCGTAACCCTAACACTAACACTAACAATAACCCTAACCCTAACCCTAACCCTCATCCTAAACATAACCTTCACCCTAACCCTAACCCTCACCCTAACACTAACCCTCACACTAAACCTAACCATCACCCTAACACTAAATCTCATCCTAACCCTAACCCTCGTCCTCACCCTAAACCTCACACTAACCATAACACTAATCTTCAATCTAACACTCACCCTCACCCTAACCCTAACCCTCACCCTTACCCTAACCCTCACCCTCAGCCTAACCCTCACATTTACCCTTACTGTCACCCTCACCCTAACTCTCACCCTAACACTAATCCTTATCCTGACCCTCACCCTAACAGTAACTCCAACCATCAACCTAACCCTAACCCTCACCGTCAACCTTAGCCTCAGCCTAACACTAAGCCTAAGCCTAAACCTAACCCTAACCCTCACCCTCACCCTAACCCTAACCCTCACCCTAATCCTAACCCTAAGCCTCATCCTAACCCTTAACTTAACCATAAACCTAACCATCTTTCTAAACCTAATCCTCATATACACCCATACCCTCAGCATAATCTTAAGCCTACGCTGAACACTAACCCTAACCCTCACACTCACCCTTACCTTAAAACTAATCCTAAACGTAACCCTAATCATAAATGTAACCCTAACTCTAACATTAACCCTCATCCTAACCCTCACCCTCACCCTAACCCTAACCCTAAACCTCACCCTAACACTAACCCTAACCCTCACCCTCACCCTAGCCCTCACCCTAACCCTAATCCTAACCCTAAGCCTAATCCTAACCCTTAACTTAACCATAAACCTAACCATCTTGCTAAACCTAATCCTCATATACACCCATACCCTCAGCATAACCCTAAGCCTAAGCCGAAACCTATCCCTAACCCTCACACTCACCCTTACCGTAAACCTAAACCTAAATGTAACTCTAACCCTAACATTAATCCTCAACCTAACCCTCACCCTAACCCCAACCCTAACCCTAACCCTAACCCTAACTCTCACCCTAACCCTCCCTATAACCCTAACTCTAACCCTAAACCTCACCCTCATCCTAACCATAACCCTAACCCTAAACCTCACCCTAAACCTGATCCTAACCCTCACCCTCACCCTCAACCTCACTGTAACTCTAACCCTAACCCTAATCCTAACACTGAACCTCACCCTAACCCTAACCCTAACCCTAACCCTCACCCTAAACCTAACCCTCACCCTCACCGTACCCTAACCCTAACCCTAAACCTCACCCTAACCCTAACAATAACCCTCACTCTCACCCTAGCCCTCACCATAAACCTAATTGTAACCCTAAACCTCATCCAAACCCTAAACCTAACCCTAACCCTAACCATCAACCTAACCGTAAACCTAATTCTAACCCTCAAACTTAACCCTAACCCTGACCCTACGCTAACCCTAAACCTAACCCTCACCCTAAACCTAACCCTCATCATAACCCTAACCCTCACCCTAACCCTAACCCTAACACTAAACCTAACCCTAAAACCAAACCATATCCCTCACCCTAAACCTAACTCTAAACCTAAAACTCATCCTCACTCTAACCATAACCCTAACCCTAAACCTCACCCTCACCCTAGCCCTCACTCTAACCCTAATGCTAAATTTAACCCTCATTCTAACCCTCACCCTAACCCTAAACCTAACCCTTACCCTAATCCTAACCCTCACCTTTAACCTCACCGTTAGCCTACCCTAAGCCTAACCCTAAACCTAATCCTAACCCACCCACTCACCCTAACCTAACCATTACCCTAACCCTCAACCTAACCGTAACCCTCACCCTCAAGCTCACCTTTAGCCTAACCCTAAGATTAACCTTAAACCTAACCCTAACCCACAAACTCACCCTCAGCCTAAACCTAATCCTAACCCTAACCATAAACCTAACCCTAACCCTCACCCCCACCCTAGCCTTCACCTTAACCCTAATCCTAACCCTAACCCAAACTCTACCCATACCCCTAACCCTAAACCTCACCCTAAACCTAACCCTAACCCTCACCCTCACTGTAAGGGTAAACCTAACCGTAACACTAACAATAACCCTAAAACTAACTCTAACCCTCACCCTAACCATAACACTCACCCTAACCCTAACCCTCACCCTTACAGTAAGCCTAACCCTAACACTAACCTTCACACTAATCTTAACACTCAACTTAACCCTAAATCTCACACTAACCCTAATCCTAACCCTCACCCTCACCCTAGCCCTCAAGCTAACCCTAATTGTAACCCTAACCCTCACCCTAACCCTCACACTAACCTAACCTTAATTCTCAATCTAACCCTCACCCTCACCCTAACCCAAACCATAACCCTTGCCCTAACCCTCACCCTAACCTTCACCTTTACCCTTTTCTTAACTCTCAGCCTCAGCCTAATCCTCACCTTTCCACTTACCATCACCCTCACGCTAAACCTCAACCTAACCCTAACCCTCATCCTAATCCTCACCCTAAGCTTAACCCTAACCATCAACCTAACCCTATCCCTCACTCTCAACCTCACCCTCAGACCGATCCTAATCCTAAGCCTAAACCTAACCCTAACCCTCACCCTAACCCTAACCCTAACTCTCACCCTAACCCTAACCCTAACCCTACTCGTAAACCCCACCCTAAAATTAACCCTAAACCGCACGCGCACCCTCACCCTCACTGTAACTCTAACCCTAACACCATCAATAACACTAAACCTATCCCGAACCATCACACTTACACTATCCCTAACCGTCACCCTCACACAACCCTAACTCTAACATTAACCCTAACTCTAATCCTAAACCTCACTCTCACCCTAACACTAATTCTAACCCTAACCCTAAACCTAAACCTCATCCTAACCCTAAACCTAACACTCACCCTCACCCTTAGCCTAAAGCTAAGCCTAACACTAACCCTAACCCTAACCCTCACACTCACCCTCACCCTAAATCTAACTCTACCTCTAAACTTCACCCTCAACCTAACCCTAAATCTAACCCGAAACCTAACACTAAAACTCACCCTAACTCTAACCCTAAACCTCTCCCTAAACCTAACCCCCACCCTCATCCTCACCCTTAGCCTAAACCTAAGACTAACACTAACCCTAAAATGAAACCTCACACTCACCCTAGGCCTAACCCTAATCCTAATCTTAACCCTAGCCCTAACCTTCACCCTAACCTAAGCCTCACCCTAACGCTAAACCTAAAACCAACCCTAACCATAACCCTCCCCCTAACCCTCACCCTAACTCTGACACTAACATTAACCAAACCCTAAACCTCAACCTAACCTCACCCCAACACTAACTCTATCCCTAAACCTCACCCTCACCCTAACCCTCACTCTAACCCTAACCAAAACACTAAACCTGACCCTAACCCTAACCCTCACACTCAGCCTCACAGCAACCGTAACCCTAAACCTAACCCTAACATTAACCCTAAAGCTAATACTAACCCTCACCCTAACCATAACCCTCACCCTAACCCAAACCCTAAACCTAACACTTACCCTCACCCTAACACTTACCATACCCCTAACACTAACCCTCACACTAACCCTAACTCTAACCCTAATCCTAAACCGCAACCTAACCCTAGCCCTCACCCTAACCCTAACACTAACCCTAGTCCTAATCCTTACCATAACCCTCCCCCTATCCCTACATCTAATCCTAAACCTCAGGCTAACCCTAACCTAAGCCTAATCCTAACCCTAACCCTAACCCTAAACATAACCCTAAACCTAACCCTAAACATAACCCTAATCCTCAGCCTCACTCTCACCCTAACCCAAACCCTAACCATAAACCAAACCCTCACCCTCAACCTAACACTAAGCCTAACCCTAAGCCTAACCCTAACAATCACCTTAACCCTAACCCTAACATTAAACCTAAGCCTAACCCTAACCCTAACCCTCACCCTAAACCTTACCCTAATACTAATCCTAACCCTAAGCCTAACCCTCACACTCACCCTAACCCTTACACTAACCCTAAATCTAACACTATCCCTAACCCTAACCCTCACAATCAGCTTCACCCTAACCCTAAAAAGAACCCTAACCCTCACCCTCACCCTAAACCTAACCATAAACCTAACCCTAAACCTCAACAAAACCCTAACCCAAAACGTCACCCTTACCCTAGCCCTCAACCTAAACCTAATCCTAACCCTAACCCTAACCCTAACCCTAACCTAACCTTAACCCTCACCCTCACATAACCCGTACCCTAACCCTCACCCTAACCCTAAATTTAACCCGAACCCTAACTCTCACCCTAACCCTAAACCTTACCCTTACGCTAACCCTAACCCTCACCCTCAACCTCAACCTCAGCCTAACCCTAAGCCTTACCCTAAAACAAACCCTAACACACACACTCACCCTCACCCTAACCCTAATCCTAACCCTATCCCTAACCCTAACCCTCCCCCAAAATCTCACCCTAACCCTAAAAATAACAATAATCCTAACCCAAACCCTCAACCTAAACCTCACCCTTACCATAACTCTAACCCGAAACCTCACCCTCACCCTAAACTTATCTCTAACACTAACTCAAACCCTAAACCTCACCCTAACCCTAACACTAAGCAACACCCTAAATCTAATCCTCACCCCCACCCTCACCCTCAGCCTAACCTTAAACCTAAGCCTAACCCTAGCACTAACCCTAACACTCACCCTCACCCTAAACCTAATCGTAACTCTAACCCTAACCCTTACCCACGAACAAACCTTCCCCCAACCCTAAACCTAACACTCACCCTCACAATAACTCTAACCCTCACCCTAATCCTAACCCTCACCCTAACCCTAACTCTAACCCTAAAGCTCACCCTCACACTAGCCCTCACCCTAACCCTAACCCTAACCCTCATCCTAACCCTCCCCCTAACCTTAAACTTAACCCTCACTGTAACCCTAACCCTCACCCTCAACCTCACCCTCAGCCTAAACCTAAGCCTAACCCTAAACCTAACCCTAACAAACACACTCACCCTCACCCTAACCCTAATACTAACCCTATCCTTAACCCTGACACTCCCCCTAAATCTCACCCTAACCCTAACCCTAACACTATCCCTAACCCTAACTCTCAACCTAACCCTCACTCTAACCCTAACTCTAACCCTAAACCTCACCCTCAGCCCAAAACTAACACTAACCCTAACCCAAACACTAAACCTCACCCTAACCCTAAACCTCACCCTCACCCTCATGATAACCAAAAGCCTTAACCTAACCCTAACAATAATCCTAACTCTAATTCTAACCCGCACCCTCACCCTAAAGTTAAACCTAAACCTAACCGTAACCCTAAATCTCACCCTCACCCTAGCCCTCACCCTAACCCTAAACCTAACCCTAATCATCATCCTAACCCTCACCCTAACACTAATCCTAAACCTCACCCTCACACTCACCCTAACCCTAATCCTAACCCTAACCCTCAACCTAACCCTAACCGTCACCCTCACATAACCCTTACACTAAGCCTCAACCTAACCCTAAATTTCACCCAAACACTAACTCTCACCCTAAACCTCACCCTAACCCTCACCCTAACCCTAACCCTCACCCTCAGCCTCACCCTGAGCCTAAGCCTAACCCTAACCCTAAAACTAACACTAACCCTCACACTAACCCTAACCCTAACCCTAAACCTCACCGTAACCCTAATCCTAACCCTAACTCTAACCCTAAACCTAATCCTAACCCTAAACCTAACCCGAATCCTCAGCGTCACACTCACCCTAACCCAAACACTAACCCTAAACCTCACCTTCACCCTAACCCTACCCCTAACCCTAAAGCCCACTCTAACCCTAACCCTAATCCTCACCCGAACCCACAACCTCACCATAACTCAAACCCTGAACCTAACAATAACACTAACCCTAACCCTAACCATCACCCGAACCCTAACCCTCAACCCCACCCTCATCCTCAGCCTAACCCTAAGCCTAACCGTAAACCTCAGAATAACCATTACTGAAACCCTAACCATAATCCTAACCCTAACCCTAACCATAACCATAATCCTAAACCTAACCCTCATCCTCAGCTTCACCCTCACCCTAACACAATCCCTAACCCTAACTCTCACCCTAAACCTAAGCCTAATCCTAACCCTAACCCTAACCATAACCATAACCCTCAAACTAACCCTAATCCTCAGCTTCACCCTCACCCTAAGCCAAAACCAAACGCGAATCCTCACGGTAACCCTAAGCCTAACCCTAACCCTAACCCTAACCTTCACACTCACTCTACCCTAACCCTAATCCTAAACCTAACAGTATCCCTAAACCTAAACCTCAACGTAACCCTCACCCTAGCCCTGACCCTAACCCTAATCCTAACCTTAACCCTCACCCTATCCCTAACTCTAACCCTAAACCTCAACCTCAACCTAACCCTAACTCTAACCCTAACCCTAACACTAAACCTCACCCTAACACTAACCCTAACCCTCACCATAACCCTAAACCTCATCCTCACCCTCACCGTCAGCCTAACCCTAAGCCTAAACCTAAACCTATCCCTAACACACACTCACCCTCACTCTAACACTAATCCTAACCCTAACCCTAACCCTCCCCCTAACTCTCACCCTAGCCCTAACCTTAACACGAACACTAACCCTAAAACTCAACCTAACCCTCACCCTAACCCCAACTGTAAACCTAAGCCAAACCCTAAACCTCACCCTTACCCTAACCCTAACCCTCATCCTCACCCTCACCTTAACCGTAACAATAAACCTAACCCTAACAATAACACTAACCCTATTCCTAAAACTTACCCTAACCATAACCCTCATCCTTACCCAAACAATCACCCTAAAAATTACTCTCACCCTAACACTAACCCTAATCCTAACACTAACCCTCACACCAACCCAAAACCTAACCCTAACCCTAAACCTCAGCTTAACCCTAACCCTCACCCTCAACCTAGCCGTCAACCTAACCCTAACCCTCATCCTCACTGTAAACCTCACACTAAACCTAACACTAATCCTCAATCTAACCCTCACCCTCACCCTAACCCTAACACTAACCTTAACCCTCACACTCACCTTAGCCCATAACCAAACCCTAAGCCTAAGCCTAACCCTCACCCTAACCCTCACTCTAACCCTAACCCAAACACTCACCTTAACTATAACCCTCACCCTTAACCTCACCCTAACTCTAATCCTAAAACTAACCCTAACCCTCCCCTTAATTCTCACCCTAACCCTAACCTTAACACGAACACGAAACCTAACCCTCAACATAAACCTCACCCTAAACCTAACTCTACTCTAAACCTCACCCTCACCCTAAACATAACTCTAACACTAATCCAAACCCTAAAACACACCGTAACCTTAACCCTAACCCTCTAGGTAACCTTCACCCTAACCCTTACCCTAACCTTAAACCTAACCCTCACCCTAACCCTAATCCTCACTCTTAAATTCACCCTTACCCTAACCCTAAGCCTAACCCTAAAACTAACCCTAACCCACACACTCACCCTCAACCTAACCCTAACCCAAACCTTCAACCTGACCCTAAACCTCACCCTCAACCTCATCCTTAGCCTAACCCGATGCCTAACCCTAAACCTAACACTAACCCACACACTCACCCTCACCATAACCCTAATCCTAACCCTAAACCTAAACCTAACCCTAAACTTCAACCTCACCCTACACTTCACCCTAACACTAATCCTAACCCTAACCCAAACTCAAACCATAACCCTAAACCTAAACCTCACCCTAAACCTAAACCTAACCCTCACCATCACTGTAAGGGTAACCCTAACCCTAACCCTAACAATAACTGTAATCCTTACCCTAACCCTAAACCTAACCCTAAAACTTACCCTTATCTTAACCCTCAGCCTCATACTAATCTTCACCTTTACACTTACCATCACCCTAACGCTAACCCTCACCCTAAACTTAACCCTCATCCTAACCCTCACTCTAACCGTAACCCTAAACATCACCCTAACCATATCCCTCAGCCTCAACCTCACCCTCAGACTAACCCTAAGCCTAAGCCTAAACCTAACCCTAACCCTAAATCTCACCTTAGCCCTCACCCTAACCATAATCCTAACCCTAACCCTCACCCTAACCCTAACCCTAACCCTACCCATAAACCCCTCCCTAACTCTAACGCTAACCCTCACCCGCACACTCACCCTCACCGTAACTCTAACCCTAACCCTATCAATAACACTAACCCTAACGTGAACCATCACCCTAACTCTAACCCTAACCCTCACCTTCATGCTTAGACTAAGCCTAAACCTAAGCCTAAGCCTAACCCTAACCATAACCATCACCCTAACCCTACCCTAACACAAACTCTAACTCTAATTCTAAACCTCACTCTCACCCTAACACTAATTCTAACCCTAACCCTAAACCTAAACTTCATCCAAACTCTAACCCTAACAATCACCCTCACCCTCAGCCTAAACCTAAGCCTAACATTAACCATAACATTAACCCTAACACTATTCCTCAAACTCAACCTCACCCTAAACCTAACTCTACCCCTAAACCTCACCATCACCCTAACCCTAAACCTAACACTAAACCTCACCCTAAACCTAACACTAACCCTCACCCTAAACCTAACCCTCACACTCACCCTCACGTTCAGCCTAAACCTAAGGCTAACCCTAACCCTAACCCTAACACTCACAGTCACCCTAACCCTAATCCTAAACTTAACCCTAGCCCTAACCCTCATCCTCACCCTAACCCTCACGCTAACTCTAACACTAAAACTAAAACTAACCCTCACACTCAGCCTCACCCTAACCATAATTAGAACACTAAACCTCACCCATACCCTAACCCTAACACTGACCCTAATACTAACCCTAACCCTAACCCACCCAATATCTCACCCTAACCCTAACACTAACCCTAACCCTAAAACTCAACCTAACCATGACCCTAACCCTAACTCTATCCCTAAACCTCACCCTCACCCTAACCCTCACTCTAACCCTAACCGAAACACTAAACCTCACCCTAACTCTAACCCTAAACCTCACACTCATCCTCACAGTAACCATAAGCCTAAACCTAACCCTAACAATAACCCTAATGCTAATACTAACCCTCACCCTAACCAGAACCCTCACCCTAACCCAAAACCTCACCCTAACACTTACCCTCACCCTAACCCTAACACTAACCCTCACATTAACCCTAAGCCTAAACCTAACCCTCACCCTCTCCCTAAACCTAACACTAACCCTATTTCTAACCCTTAACCTAACCCTCCCCCTAACCCTATATCTAACCCTAAACCTCACACTAATCCTAACCCTAAGCCTAAACATAACTCTAAATGAAAACCTAATCCTCAGCCTCACCCTCACCCTATCCCAAACCCTAACCCTAACCAACACCCTCACCCTCAGCCTAACCCTAAGCCTAACCTTAAACCTAACCCTAACCATCACCTTAACCATATCCCTAAGCCTAACCCTGAACCAAACCCTAATCCTCATCCTCCCTCTCACCCTAACCCAAACCCTAAACCTCACCCTAAACCTAAGCCTAACATTAACCCTAACCCTCACATTAACCCTCATCCTAGCCCTCACGCTAACCCTAATCCTACCCCTAAACCTTACCCTGACCCTCAGCCTAACCCTCACCCTCACTCTAACCATAACACTAACCCTATTCCTAACCATTAACCTAACCCTCCCCCTAACCCTATATCTAACCCTAAACCTCACGATAACCCTACCCCTATGTCTAAGCCTAACCCTAACGCTAACCCTCACCCTAACCCTAGCCTTAACACTAACCCTAAACCTCACTCTCACCCTCAGCCTCACCATAACCTTAACTCTAAACTGAAACCTCCCCCTCAACCTAACCCTAACCTTCACGCTCACCGAACACGTAACCCTAAACCTAACACTAACCCTAACAATAAACCTAACCCTAACCCTCAATCTAACCATAACCCACACCCTAATCCTAATCCTCACCCTAACACTTACCCTCACCCTAACACTAACCATCACACTAACCATAACCCTCACCCTAAACCTAAACCTCACCCTAACCCTAATCCTCACCCTCACCCTAGCCCTCACCCTCATCCTCACACTAAGCCTCACCCTAACCCTAACTCTAATCCTCAATCTAACCCTCACCCTAACCCTAACCCTAACCCTTACCATAACCCTACACTTAACCCTAACCCAAACCCTTAACTTAAACCTCATCCTCAGCCTAAACCTCACGTTTAACCTTACAATCATCCTCAACCTAACCCTCCCGCTAACCCTAAAACTCATTCTAACCCTCACCCTAACTGGAAAACTAAACATCACCCTAACCCTAACCCTCACCCTCAACCTCAAGCTCAGCCTAAACCTAAGCCTAAGCCTAACCCTTACCTTAAACCTCACCCTTTCCCTAGCCCTCACCCTAACCCTAATCCTAACCCTAACCCTCATCCTAACCCTCACCCTAAACCTAAACCTAACCATTACCCTAACCCTAATACTCACGCCCACACTCACCCTCAGCCTAACCCTAAGCCGAAGCCTAACCCTAACACACACACTCACCCTCACCCTAACCCTAATCCTAAACCTAAAACTACCCCTAATGCTTAACCTCAACCTAACCCTCACCCTAACATTAACCCTAACACTAACCCTAAACCTAAACCACAAACTAAGCCTCTCCCTAACCCTAAATCTAACCATAAACCTCACCCTCATCCTAACCCTAATCCTACCCCTAACCCTAAACCTCACCCTAACCCTAACCCTCACCCTCACCCTCACCCTCACTTTAACTCTAAGCCTAACAGTAACACTAATCCTAAACCTCAACCTAACCCTAAGCCTAATCCTAACACACACCCTCACCAAAACCCTAATCCTAACCATAACCCTAACCCTCACCCTCAACATAACCTTAACCCTCATCAAAACCCTCACCCTAATCCTAACCCTAACCCTAAATCTCACCCTAACACTAACCCTAACCCTCAGCCTCACCCTAGCCCTCACCAGAACACTAATCCTAACCCTAAGCCTCCTCCTAACCATAAACCTAACACTAACCCACACCATAACCCTAAACCTAATCCTAACCCTCAAATTAAACCTAACCCTCACACTCACCGTAACCCTAACCCTAACCCTCAACCAAACCCTAAACTTAACCCGAACCCTAACTCTCACCCTCACCCTAACACTAACCCTCATCCTAACCCTCACCCTCAACCTCATCCTCAGCCTAACCCTAAGCCTAAACCTAACCCTAACCCTCACATTTATCCTAACCCTTAACCTAATTCTAATCCTAACCCTAAGCCTAACCCTCACCCTCACCCTAATCCTCACCCTAACCCTAACTCTAACACTAACCCTAACCATAACCCTCACAATCAGCCTCAACCTTACCCTAAATCTAACCCTAAACCTCACCCTCACCCTAAACCTAACCATAACCCTAATCCTAAAACTCACAACAACCCTAACCCTAAACCTCACCCTCTACCTAGCCCTCACCCTAACCCTAATCCTAACCCTAACCCTCATCCTAACCTTCACCCTAAAACTAACCCTAACCCTCACCCTCACCATCACCCTAACCCTAACCCTAACCCTAACGCTCAACCTAACTCTAACCCTCATCCTAACCGTAACCTTTAACCTAACCCTCACCCTAACCCTAAATTTAACCTAACCCTCACCCTAACCCTAAATTTAACTGAACCCTAACTCTCACCCTAACCCTAAACCTAACCCTCACCCTAACCCTAACCCTCACCCTAACGCTCACCTTCAGCCTAAGCCTAAGCCTAATCCTAACCCTAACCCTTACACTCACCCTAAGCTTAACCTAAACCTAATCTTAAACCTAAGCCTAACCCTCACCCACACACTAACCCACACCCTATCCCTAACTCTAAGACTAACCCTAAGCCCAACGCTCACAATCACGCTCACCCTAACCATAACTCTAACCCTAAACCTCACCCTCACCCTAACGTTAACCCTAAACCTAACCTTAACCCTAAACCTCACCCTCAACCTCAACCTCAGCCTAACCCTAAGCCTAAACCTAAACCTAACCCTAACACAAACACTCACTCTCAACCTAACCCTAATCCTATCCCTATCCCTAAACCTAACCCTCCCCTAAACTTTCACCCTAACCCTAATCCTAAACCTAACCCTAACCCTTAACCTTAACTGAACCCTCACCCTAACCTTAACCCTAAAACTAACCCTAACACTTCCAGGAACTAACCCTCCCCCAACCCTAAATCTAAACCTAAGCCTCACCCTCACCCTAACCCTAATCCTAACCCTAACCCTAACCCTCTCCCTAACCCTAACCCTAACCCTCATTCTTACCCTCAGCGTAACTCTGTCCATAACCCTAACAATAACACTAAACCTAATCCTAAACCTAACGCTAACCCTAACCCTAACGCTATTTCTAACACTCACCCTTACCCTAACCATAATCCTAACCCTAACCATCACCGGAACCCTAACCTTCACCCTCAGTGTAACACTAAACCTCATCCAAACCCTCACCCTTACCCTAACCCTAACATTTAACCTCACCCTAACACTAACCCTAAACCTCACCCTCACCCTAGCCCTCACCTTAACCTTAATCCTCATCCTAACCCTCACCCCAACCCTAAACCTAACCCTCACCCTAACCCTAAACCTAACTCAAACCCTCAACCTAACCCTAACCCTCATGTTCACGGTAACCCTAAATTAACCCTCACGCTAACCCTAAACTTAACCCGAACCCTATCACTCACCCTAAACCTAACCCTAACACACATCCTAACCCTAAACTTCACTCTCACCCTCAGCATAACCCTAAGCCTAACCATAACCCTAAGCCTCACACTCAACCTAAACCTTACCCTAATCTTAATCCTAACCCTAAGCTTAACCCTCACTCTCACCCTAACCCTAAATCTAACACTAACCCTAACCCTGACCCTCACAATCAGCCTCACCCTAACACTAACTCTAACCTTAAACCTCAACCTCACATTAACACTAACCCTAACACTAACCCTAACCCTAAGCAAAACCTCACCGTAACCCTAACCCTAAACCTCACCCTCAACCTAGCACTTACCCTAACCCTAATCCTAACCCTAACCCTCATCCTAACCCTCACCCTAACAATAAACCTAAGCCTAACCCTCACCCTCAGGGTAAATCTTACCTTAAAACTCACCCTGACCCTAAACTTTAACTGAACCCTATCTCTCACACTAACCCTAACCCTAACCCTCAACTTCAACTTCACCCTCAGCCTAAGAATAAGCCTAACAGTAACTGTAACCCTAACCCTTACACTCAGCCTAACGTTAAGCCTAATCCTAATCCTAAACCTAACCCTAAGCCTCACCCTCACCCTAACTCTCACCTTAACCCTAACCCTAACCCTAACCCTCACCCTCAGCCTCATCCTAACCCTAACTCTAACCCTAAATCTCAACCTCACCCTAAGCCTAACCCTAAACCTAACCCTAAACCTCACCCTAAACCTAATCCTAAACCTCACCCTAACCCTAGCCTTCACCCTAACCCTAATCTTAACCCTAACCCTCATCCTAACCCTCCCCCTAACCCTAACCTTAACTCTCACCCTAACCCTAAACCTCACCCTCAACCTCACCGTCAGCCTAACCCTAAGCCTAACCCTAAACCTAACCCTAAAACACACACTCATCCTCACCCTAACCCTAATCCTAAACCTATCCCTAAGCCAAACGCTCCCCCTAAATCTCACCCTATCCCTAACCCTAACACTAACCCTAACCCTAACCTTCAACCTAACCCTCATTCTAACCCTATCTCTTACCCTAAACTTCACCCTCAGCCTAAACCTAACAATAAACCTAACCCAAACACTAAACCTCAACCTAACCCTAACCTTAACCCTCACCCTCACCATAACAGAAAACCTAAACCTAACCCTAACAATAATTCTAACCCTATTCCTAAACCTCACCCTAACCATAACCCTCACCCTAACCCAAAACCTCACCCTAACACTTACCCTCACCCTAACACTAACCCTAACACTAAACCTCACACTAACCCTAACCATAACCCTAACCCTAAAACTCAACCTAAACCTCACCCTCACCCTAACACTAACCCTAACACTAAACCTCACCCTAACCCTCCCCCTAACCCTAAATCTAAACCTAAACCTCACCCTCACCTTCACCCTAACCCTAAACCTAAACCTCACCCTAACCATAACCCTCACCCTAACCATAACCCTCAACATAACACTTCCGCTCACCCTCACACTAACCCTAAACCTAACACTCACCCACACACTAACTCTAACCCTCAACCTCATCCTAACCCTCACCCTAATCCTAACACTAACCCTAACCCTCACCCTCACCCTAGCCCTCACCCTAAACTTAATTCTAACCTTCATGCTCACCCTAACCCTAACCCTCATCCTCACCCTAAACCTCACACTAACCCTAACCCTAATCCTCAATCTAACCCTCACCATAACCCTAACCCTAAACCTTACCCTAACCCTAAACCTAACCCTAACACTCACCCTTATTTTAACCCTCAGCCTCAGCCTAAACCTCACTTTTACCCTTACCATCATCCTCACCCTAACCCTCCCCCTAAACCTAAACTTCATCCTAACCCTCACCCTAACCGTAAACCAAAATATCACCCTAACCTTAAACTTCACCATCAACCTCACCCTCAGCCTAACCCTAAGCCTAAGCCTAAGACTAACCCTCACACTCACCCTCACCCTAACCCTAATCCTAACCCTAACCCTAAACCTAACCCTTAACCTCAACCTAACCCTCACCCTAACCTTAACCCTAACACTAACCCTAACCCTAAAACATGAACTAACCCTTCCCCTAACCCTAAATCTAAGCCTAAACCTCACACTCACCCTAACCCTAATCCTAACCCTAACCCTAAACCTCACCCTAAACCTAACACTAACCCTCCCCCTCACCCTCACCCTCATTGTAACTCTAACCCTAACACTAACAATAACACTAACTCTAACCCTAACGCTCACCCTAACACTAACCCTATCCCTAAACGTCAACCTAACCCTCACCCTCACCCAAACCCTAATACTAAACCTAACACTAACCCTCACCCTAACCCTCCACCTACCCCTAACTCTAACCCTAAAACTTACCCTCACCCTACCCTAACTC
Source organism: Dipodomys merriami (assembly GCF_024711535.1). NCBI lineage: Eukaryota > Metazoa > Chordata > Mammalia > Rodentia > Heteromyidae > Dipodomys > Dipodomys merriami. The sequence continues at coordinate 272,089 of NW_027203304.1, forward strand.
TAACCATAAACCTCACCATAAACCTCACCCTACCCTCACCCTCACCCTCAACTTCAACCTCAACCTCACTGTAACTCTAAACCAAACCTTAAAAATAAGACTCACAATAATCCTAAACCTAACTCTAACCCTAACCATAACCATAACCCAAACCCTGAGCCTCACACTTCCCGCAAACTTAACCCTAACCATACCATAACACTAACAATAACCCTAACCATTATTCTAACCCTAACCCTAACCCTAACCCTTACCTAAAACTCACCCCAACCTCACCCTCAGCCTAACCCTAACCCTAACCATAACACTAACCCTAACACTCACCGTGACCCAATCCCTAACCATAAACCTAACCCTAATCGAAATACTAAACCTTACCCCAAACTTAAGGCTAACCATTGCCCTAATCCTAACCCTAATCCTCACCCTCATTGTCACCCTAACCCAAACAATATCCCTAACCCTCACCCTAACCCTAAGCCTAACCCTAACCCTAGTCTTCACCCTAACCCTAACCCTAACCTTAACCCTTATCCTAACCCACAGCCTAACTTTAAACCTAACCCTCACCCTAAATCTAACCCTCACTCTTAACTTCACACTTAGCCTAACCCTAAGCCTAATCCTAAACCTCACCCTAACCCACACACTCACCCTCAACCTAACCCTAACCCTAACCCTCACACTAACCCTAACCCTCACCCTCAACCTCACCCTGAGCCTAACCCAAAGCCTAACCCTAACTCTAACCCTAACCCACACACTCACCCTCACCATAACCCTAATCCTAACCCTAACCCTAACCCTAACCCTAAAACTCACCCTCACCCTAGCCTTCACCCTAACACTAATCCTAAACCTAACCCAAACTCTAACCATAACCCTAACCCTCAACCTCACCCTAAACCTAACCCTAACTCTCACCCTCACTGTAAGGGTAACCCTAACCCTAACCTTAACAATAACTGTAACCCTTACGCTAACCCTCACCCTAAAGCTAACACTTACCCTTAACTTAAACCTCGGCCTCAGCCTAATCATCACCTTTACACTTACCATCACCTTACGCTAACCCTCACCCTAACTCTAACCCTCATCCTAACCGTCACCCTAATCGTAACCCTAACCATCACCCTAACCCTATCCCTGACCCTCAACCTCACCCTCAGACTAACCCTAAGAATAAGCCTAAACCTAAACCTAATCCTCAACGTCACCCTAGCCCTCACCCTAACCATAGTCCTAACTCTAACCCTCACCATAACCCTAAACCTAACCCTCACCCACACCCTCATTCTCACCGTAACTCTAACCCTAACCCTATCAATAACACTAACCCTAACCCGAACCATCACCCTAACCTTAACCCTAACCCTCACCCTCATGCTCAGACTAAGCCTAAGACTAAGCCTAAGCCTAACCCTAACCCACACCCTAACCCTCAACCTTACACTAAACCTAACTCTAACCCTAAACCTCACTCTCACCCTAACACTAATTCTAAACCTAACCCTAAACCTAAACCTCATCCTAACCCTAACCTAACACTCACCCTCAGCCTCAGCCGAAACCTAAGCCTAACATTAACCCTAACCCTAACCCTCACACTCACCCTCACCCTAAACCTAACTCTACCCCTAAACCTCACCCTCACCCTAACCCTAAACCTAACAATAAACCTCACCCTAACCCTAAAGCTAACCCTCACACTAAACCTAACCCTCACCCTCACCCTCACGCTCAGCCTAAACCTAAGGCTAAGCCTAACCCTAACCCTAACACTCACACTCATCCTAACCCTAACCCTAATCCTAATCCTAACCCTAGCCCTAACCCTCATCCTCACCCTAACACTCACCGTAACCCTAACATAAACCTAAAACTAACCCTCACACTCAGCCTCACCCTAACCCTAATTCTAACACTGAACAGCACCCACACCCTAACCCTAATGCTAGCCCTAAACATAACCCTAACCCTAACCACCCCCAACTCTGACCCTAACCCTAACACTATCCCTAACCCTAAACCTCAACCTAACCTCACCCTAACCCTAACTCTATCCCTAAATCTCACCCTCACCCTAACCCTCACTCTAACCCTAACCCAAACACTAAACCTTACCCTAACCCTAACCCCAAAACTCAAACTCACCCTCACAGTAATCGTAACCCTAAACCTAACCCTAACAATAACCCTAAAGCTAATCCTAACCCTCACCCTAACCATAACCCTCAGCCAAAACCAAACCCTCAACCTTAAACTTACCCTCACCCTAACACTAACCCTAACACTAAAACTAACCCTCACACTAACCCTAACCTTAAACCTAAACCTAAACCTAAACCTCAACCTAAACCTCACCCTCACCCTAACCCTAACACTAACCCTATTCCTAACCCTTACCCTAGCCCTCCTGCTAAACCTATATCTAAACCTAAACCTCACGCTAACCCTAAGCCCAAGCCTAAGCCTAAGCCTAACCCTAACCCTAAAAGTAACCCTAATCCTCAGCCTCACCCTTACCCTAACACAAACCCTAACCCTAACCAACAACCTCACCCTCAGCGTAACCCTAAGCCTAACCCTAAACCTAAACCTAACCATCACCTTAAACCTAACACTAACCCTAACCCTAACCCTTAACCAAACCCTAATCCTCAGCGTCCCCCTCACCCTAATCCAAACACTAAATCTAACCCTCACACTCACACTCAACCTAAACCTAATCCTCAACCTAACCCTATCCCTAAACCTAACCCTCACATTACCCTTCAGCCTAGCCCTCACCCTAACGCTAATCCTAATCCTAAAACTTATGCTAACCCTCAGGTAAACTCTAACCTTAACCCTCACCCTAACCCTAACCCTCAACGTAAGCCTCAACCTAACCCTAACTCTATAGCTAACCTTAACCCTCACCCTCACTGTCACCATAACTGTAACCCAAAACCTAAGCCTAAAAATAACCCTAACCCTCACCCTCACCCTAACACTAATCATAAACCTAAAACTACCCCTAACCCTTAACGTCAACCTAATCCTCACCCTAACCTTAACGCTAACACTAACCCTAAACCTAACCCACGAACTAACCCTCCCCCAACTCTAAATATAAACATAAACCTGACACTCACCCTAAACCTAATCCTAACCCTAACCCTAAACCTCACCCTAACACTAACCCTAAGCCTCACCCTCACCCTCACCCTCAATTTAACTCTAACTCTAACCCTAACAATAACACTAATCCTAAACCTAAATCTAACCCTAAGCCTAACCCTAACCCTAATCCTAAAACACACCCTCACCCTAACCCTAATCCTAACCATTACCCTAACCCTCACCCTCACCATAACCTTAACCCTCATCCAAACCCTCACCCTAACCCTAATCTTAACCCTAATTCTCCTCCTAACCCTCACCCTAAACTTAACACTAACCCTGACCCTAAACCTCAAAATCAGCTTCAACCTAACCCTAATTCAAACCCTAAACCTCACCCTCACCCTAAACCTAACCATAACCCTAACCCTAAAACTCACCACAACCCTAACCCTAAAGCTCACCCTCCCCCTAGCCCTCACCCTAACAATAATCCCAACCCTAAACCTCATCCTAAACCTCATCCTGTCACTAACCCTAACCCTCATCCTTACCATCACCCTAAGCCTAAACCAAACTCTCAAACTAACTCTAAACCTCACCCTCACCATAACCCTTACCCTAACCCTTACCCTAACCCTAAATTTAACCCGAACCCTAACGCTCACTCTAAACCTAACCCTAACCCTCACCCTAACCCTAATCCTCACCATCACCATCAGCCTCAGCCCAAGCCTAAGCCTAATCCTAACCATAACCCTAACCCTCACACTCAACCTAAGCCTAACCCTAATCCTAATCCAAACCCTAAGCCTAAACCGACACTCAACCTAATCCTAACACTAACCCTAACCCTAACCCTAACCCTTGCCTAATCCTCAACCCCAACCTCACCCTCAACCTAACCCTAAGCCTAACCCTAACACTAACCCTAACCCTCATCGTAACCCAGAACTTAACCTTAACCATAACCCTAACCGAAACACTAACCCTAACCCCAAACCTAAACCTAACCCTTACCCTAACTGTAACCCTAATCCTCAACCTCAATGTCACCGTAACCCAAACAATAACCCTAACCCTCACCCTAACCCTAAGCCTAACCCTAACCCTAACCCTCACACTCACCCTCACCCGAACCCTAATCCTAAACCTATACCTATCCCTAAACCTAACCCTCACATTAACCCTCACCCTAGCCCTCAAACTGACCCGAATCCTAACCCTAAACCTCATCCTAAACCTCACCCTAACCCTAACCTTAACCCTCACACTAACCCTAACCCTGAACCTAAACCTCGCCCTAACCCTAAACCGAATCCTCACCCTCACCCTTACTCTCAACTTAACTCTAACCCTAAACATAACAATAACCCTAAACCTAAACCTAACCCTAACCAACAAACTCACCGTAACTCTAAACCTAACCATAACACTAAAACTCACCCTAATCCTCACCCTTACCTTCACCCTAAGTCAAACCCTAATCCTCACCCAAACCCTCACCCTCAGCCTAACCCTAAGCCTAAAGAAACCCTAGCCCTAACCATCACCTTAACCCTAACCCTAACCCAAACCCTAACCCTGAACCAAAACCTAATCCTCAGCTTCACCCTCACCCTAACCCTAAACCTAACCCTAAACCTAACCCTCACACTCACCCTCACCATAACCATAATATTAAACCTAACCCTATCCCTAAACCTATCCTTCACATTAACCCTCAGCCTAGCCCTCATGCTAACCCTAAACCTTAACCTAACCCTCACCCTAACCCTACCCCTAAACCTCACCCTCACCTTCAGCCTCACTTTAACTCTAACTCGAACCCTAACAATAACACTAATCCTAAACCTAAACCTAACCCTAACCCTAAACCTAATCCTACCACACACCCTCACCCTAACCCTAATCCTAACCATAGCACTAACCCTCACCCTAAACCTCACACTAACCCTAACACTAATCCTCAATCTAACCCTTACCCTCACCCTAACCCTAACCCTCACCATTACCCTAACACTAACCCTAACCATAACCATAATCATAACCCTCTACCTCAGCCTCACATTCAAAGCAAACATAACCCAAATCATAACACTAACAATAACCCTAACACTCACCCTAATCCTAATCCTACCCCTACCCCTAAACCTCACCCTAGCCCACACCCTAAACCTAAGCCTAAGCCTAACCCTCACCCTAACTCTCACTCTAACCCTAACCCCAAACATCAACCGAACCCTAACCTTCAACCTCACCCTCAGCCTAACTCTAATCCTAACCTGAACCCTAAACTTAACCCACACACTCACAGTCACCTTAACCCTAGACCTAATCCTAACCTTAACACTAACCCTCACACTCACCCTAAACCTCACCCTAAACCTAACCATAACCCTCAACCTCAGCCTCACATTCACAGCAAACTTAACCCAAACCATAACACTAAAAATAACCCTAACCCTCACCCTCAACCTAACCCTAAACCTAAACCTAAACCTAACACTAAACCTAACCCTAACCCTAAACCTAAACCTGACCCTAACCCTAATCCTAACCCTCACCCTCACCATCACAGTAACCATAACCCTAACCCTAACCCTTACAATAACCCTAACCCTAACCCTATACCTCATCGTAACCATATCCTTCACCCTAACCCTAACCCACACCCTAAAGCTTATCCTCACCTTAACCCTAACCCTCACACTCACCCTAACCCTCACCCTAATCCTAATCCTAACCCTAAGCCTAACCCTCTCCTGCACCTTAACCCTCACCCTAAACCTAACTCTAACACTAACCCTAACCCTAACCCTCACCCTCAGCCTCACTCTAACCCTAACTCTAACCCTAAACCTCCCAGTTCCCCCACCCTAACTCTAAACCTAACCCTAAACATCACCCAAACCCAAACCCTAAACCTCACCCTCACCCTAGCCCTCACCCTAATCCTAATCCTAACACTAAACCTCACTCTAACCTAACCTTAATCTTAATCCTAACCCTACACCTAACCCTCACCCTCACCCTAACCCTCACCTGAACCCTAACCCTAACACTAACCCTCACCTTCACTCTAATCCTAACCATAACTGTAACCCTAAACCTCACCCTCACCCTAACCCTCACCCTAAACCTAAACCTCCCCCCTACCCTAACCCTAATCCTCACCCTCACCCTAAAACTCACCCTAACCCTAATCCTAACCCTCCCCCTAGCCCTAACCCTAACCCTCACCCTAATGCTAACCCTCACCCTCAACCTCACCCTCAGCCTAACCCTAAGCCTAACCCTAAACCTAACCCTAACACGAATATTCACCCACACCATTACCCTAATCCTAACCCTAAAACTTACCCTCACCCTCACCCTAACCCTCACCTGAACCCTAACCCTAACACTAAACCTCACCTTCACTCTAATCCTAACCATAACTGTAACCCTAAACCCCACCCTCACCCTAACCCTCACCCTAAACCTAAACCTCCCCCCTACCCTAACCCTAATCCTCACCCTCACCCTAGCACTCACCCTAAACCTAATCCTAACCCTAACCCTCATCCGAACCCTCCCCGTAGCCCTAACCCTAACCCTCACCCTAATGCTAACCCTCACCCTCAACCTCACCCTCAGACTAACCCTAAGCCTAACCCTAAACCTAACCCTAACACAAATATTCACCCGCACCATTACCCTAATCCTAAACCTAAACCTTACCCTCCCCCTAATTCTCACCCTAACCCTAACCCTAACACTAATACTACCCTTAACCCTCAACCTAACTTTCACCATAACCCTACCTCTAACCCTAAACCTCAACATCACCCTAAACCTAACTCTAACCATAACCCAAACCCTAAACCTCACCATAAAACTAAACCTCACCCTCACCCTCAGCCTAAAACTAAACCTGACCCTAACAATAACCCTAACACTAATCCTTACCCTCACCCTAACCATAATGCTCACCCTAACCCAAAACCACACCCTAACACGTACCCTCACCCTAAAACTAGCCCTAACCCTAATACTAACCCTCACACTAATCCTAACCCAAACCCTAAACTTCACCCTAACCCTAAGCCTATATCTATCCCTAAACCTCACGCTCAGCCTAACCCTGACCCTAACCCTAACCCTAACCCTCACCGGCACCCTCAACCTCACTATAACTCTAACCCTAACCCTAACCCTAACACTAACCCTAACCCTAACCATCACTTTAACCCTAATCCTCACCCCCACCCTCAGCCTCAGCCTAACCCTAAGCCTAACCGTAACCCTCAGACTAACCTCACCGAAACCCTAACCCTAACACTAACCCTAGCCCTAAACCTAATCCTAACCCTAAACCTAACCCTCATTATCAGCATCACCCCCACCCTAACCTAAACTCTAACCCGAACACTCACCCTAACCCTAAGCCCAAACCTAACCTTAACCCTAACCTTCACACTCACTCTACCCTAAACCTAATCCTAAACCTAACACTATTCCTAAAACTAACCCTCACCATAATCCTCACCCTAGCCCTCACCCTAACCCTAATCCTAACCCTAAACCTCAAACTAAACCTAAATCTACCCCTAATCCTCAACCTGACCCTAACACTAACTCTAACCCTAACACTAACACTAAAGCTCACCCTAACCCTAACCCTAACCCTCACCCTAACCCTAAACCTCACCCTCACCCTCAGCCTATCGCTAAACCTAACCCTAAACTTATCCCTAACACACACTCACCCTCAACCTAACACTAATCCGAACCCTAAACATAACCCTTCCCCTAAATCTCACCCTAACCCTAACCTTAACACGAACACTAACCCTAAACCTCAACTTAACCGTCACCCTAACCCTAACTCTAAACCTAAACCTCACCATCATGCTAAACCTAACTCTAACCCTAACCCAAACCCTAAACCTCACCCTAACCCTAACCCTAACACTCATCCTCACCCTCACCGTAACCATAACCCTAAACCTAAACCTAACAATAACCCTAAACCTATTCAGAACCCTCACCCTAACCATAACCCTCACCCTAACCCAAACCATCACCCTATTACTTACCCTCACCCTAACACTAACCCTCACCCTAACATTAACCCTCACACTAACCCAAGCCCTAACCCTAACCCTAAACTTCAACCTAACCCAGACCCTCACCCTAACCCTAAAAATAACCCTAAACATAACCCTCACCCTAACCCCCCCTTAAAGTTATATCTAACCCTCAACCTCACCCTCACACTCACCCTAACCCTAACCCTAAACCCCACCCTAACCCTAACCCTACACCTCACCCTCATGCTCAGCCTAAGCCTAAGCCTAAACTTAACCCTAACCCTAACACTCACCATAACCCCAACACTAACACAAAACCTAACTCTAAACCTAAACCTCACCCTCAAATTAACCCTAACACTAACCCTAACCCTAAACTTAAGCCTCATCCTAAACCTCACCCTCACCCTCACCCTCACTGTAACTGTAACCCTAACCCTAAACCTAACAATAACACTAACACTAACCCTAAACCTCATACTAACCATAACCTTCACCCTAATCCTAACCCTCACCCTAACACTTACCCTCATCCTAACACTAACCCTAACCCTAACACTAACCCTCACACTAAACCTAACCCTCACAATAACCCAAAACCTCACCCTAACCCTAAACCTCAACCTGAACCTAGCCCTCAACCAAACCCTAACCCTCATCCCCACCCTAAAACTCACAATAACCATAACGCTAATCCTCAATCTAACCCTCAACCTCACCCTAACCCTAACCCTCACCGTTACCCTAACCCGAATGCTCAGCCTAACCCTCACCTTTACCCTTACTGTGACCCTCAACCTCACCCTCACCCTAAATCTAAACCTCATCCTATCCCTCACCCTAATGGTAACCCCAACCATCACCCTAATCCTAACCCTCACCCTCAGCCTCAACCTAATCCTAAGCCTAAGTCTAAGCCTAACCTAACCCTCACCCTCACCCTAGCCCTCACCCTAACCCTAATCCTAACCCTAACTCTCATCCTAACCCTTAACCTAACCATAACCCTAACCATCTTCCTAAACCTAATCCTCATCAACACCCATACCCTCAACCTAACTCTAAGCCTAAGCCGAACCCTAACCCTAACCCTCACACTCACCCTCACTGTAAAACTTATCCTAAAACAAACACTAATCCTAGCATTATACCTCAACCTAACCTTCACCATAACCCTAACCCTAACACTAACGCTAACCCTAACCCTCACCCTAAATCTCCCCCTAACAGTATCTCTAACCCTAAACCACACCCTCACCCTAACCATAACCCTAAACCTAAACCTCACCCTAACCCTGATCCTAAACCTCACCATCACCCTCACCCTCACTGTAACTCTAACCCTATCCCTAATACTAACCCTCACCCTCACCCTAAACCTAACCCTAACCCTAACTCTCAGCGTCACCATAATACTAACCCTGAACCTAACCCTAAACCTCACCCTAATGCTAACCCTAACCCTCACCCTCACTCTAACCCTCATCCTAACCCTAATGCTAACCCTAAACCTCACCCTCACCCTCAGGCTCGGCCTAAGCCTAAGCCTAAGCCAAAGATTAACCCTGACCCTCACCCTAACCCTAACCCTAACCGTAACACTAACCCTAACCCTAACCCTCACACTAACCCTCAACCTAACACTAACTCTAAACCTAAACCTCACCCTAACCCTAACCCTAACCCTCACCCTCACCCTCACCCCTTGCCTAATATTAAACCTAATCCTAACCCCAACCATAACCCTAAAAATAAAAGTAACCCTTACCCTAACACTCACCCTAACCCTAACCCTAACACTCACCCTCACCATAGCCCATAACCAAACCCTAAGCCTAAGCCTAACCCTCACCCTAACCCTCACTCTAATCCTAACCCAACACTATATTTAACCATAAGCCTCACCCTCACCCTAACTGTAATCCTAACCCTAACCCTAACTCTAACCCTCCCCTTAACTCTCACCCTAACCCTAACCTTAAAAGGAACACTAACCCTAACCCTCAACCTAACCCTCACCTTAATCCTAACTCTAACCTAAACCTCACCCTGACCCTAAACCCAACTCTAACATTAACCCAAACCCTAAACCTCACTCTAACCCTAACCCTAACCCTCATTCTCACCCTCACTGTAACCGTAAACCTAAACCTAACAATAAGAATAACCTTAACCCTATTCCTAACCCTCACCCTAACACTTGCTCTCACCCTACCACTAACCCTAAACCTCACCCTAACCCTCTCCCTAACCCTATATGTAACCCTCAACCTCACACTCACCCTAAACCTAACCTTAAACCCCACATTAACCCTAACCATAACCATCACCCTTATGCTCGGCCTAAGCCTAAGCCTAAGCCTAAGCCTAACACTAACCCTAAACATCACCCTAACCCCAACAATAACACTAAACCTAACTCTAAACCTACACCTCACCCTCACCCTAACCCTAATTCTAACCCTAACCCTAAACCTAAACCTCATCCTAACCCTAACCCTCACCCTCACCCTCACCCTCACCCTCACCGTAAAAATAACCCTAACCCTAACAATAACCCTAACCCTAACCCTAACCCTCATACTAAGCATAACCTTCACCGTAACCCTAACCCTCACCCTAAACCTAACCCTCATCCTAACATTTACCCTCACCCTAACACTAACACTCACGCTAACACTAACCCTCACACTAACCCTAACCATCACCCTAACCCTAAAATTCACCCTAACCCTAGCCCTCAACCTCAACCTAGCCCTCAACCTAACCCTAACCTTCATCCTCATCCTAAAACTCACACTAACCCTAACAGTAATCCTCAATCTAACGCTCACCCTCACCCTAACCCTAACACTCACCCTTACCGTTAACCTCACCCTCAGCCTAACACTCACCTTTTCCCTTACCATCACCCTTACACTAACCCTCAGCCTAAAACTAATCCTCATCCTAACCCTCACCCTGACGGTAACCCCAACCATCACCCTAACCCTAACCCTCACACTCACCCTCAGCCTCAGCCTAAACCTAAGCCTAAGCCTTGGCCTAACCCTAACCCTCACCCTCACCCTAACCCTAAACCTCATCCTAACACTTAACCTAACCATAAACCTAACCATCTTTCTAAACCTAATCCTCATCCATACCCATATCCTTAGCCTATCCCTAACCCTAAGCCGAACCCTAACCTTAACCCTCTCACTCACCCTCACTGTAAACCTAATCCTAAACCTAACCCTATTCCTAAAATTAAACCTCAGTCTAACACTCACCCTAACCCTAACCCTAACCCTAACCCTAATGCTCACCCTGAACCTCCCCCTAACCCTAACTCTAACCCTAAACGTCACCCTCACCCTAACCCTAACCCTAACCCTAAACCTCAACCTAAACCTAATCCTTACCCTCAACCTAACCCTCACTGTAACTCTAACACTAACCCTAATCCTAACCTCACCCTCACCCTAACCCTAACCCTAACACTCACCCTTATTGAACATTCACCCTCACCGAAACACTAACCCTAACCCTAACCCTAAACCTCAACATAACCCTAAAAATAACCCTCAACCTCACCCTAGCACTCACCCTAAACCTAATTGTAACCTTAAACCTCATCCAAAACCTCGCCCTAACCCTAACCCTAACCCTAAACCTAATTCTAACCCTCAACATAACCCTAAACCTGACCCCAACGTAACCCTAACCCTAACTCTCACCCTAAACCTAAACCTCGTCCTAACACTAACCCTCACCCTCACCCTAACCCTAACACTAATCCTAACCTTAAATCTCACCCTATACCTCACCCTAACCCTAAATCTAACCCGAAACCTGACCCTCACCCTAACCCTCACCCTAACCCTCACCCTAACCCTAAAACTCACCCACAACCTAGCCTTCACCCTAACCCTAATCCGAACCTTAACCCTCATCCTAACCCTCACCCTAACCCTAAACCTAACCCTCAAACTAACCCTAAACCTCACCCCTAACCTTACCCGAAGTCTAACCCTAAGCCTAACCCTAAACCTAACCCTAACCCACACACTCACCCTCAACCTAACCCTAACCCTAACCCTCACCCTAACCCTAACCCTCATCCTTAACCTCACCCTTAGCTAACCCTAAGCCTAACCCTAAACCTAAACCTAACACACACACTCACCATCACCCTAATGCTAATCCTAACCCTAACCCTAACCCTCACCCTCACCCTTGCCTTCACCCTAACCCTAATCCTAAACCTAACTCAAACTCTAACCATAACCCTAACCCTAAACCTCACCCTAAACCTAACCCTTACCCTCAACCTCACTGTAAGGGTAACCCTAATCCTAACCCTAACAATAACCGTAACCCTAACTCTTACCCTCACCCTAACCATAACAATCACCCTAAACCTAACCTTCATCCTAACACTTGCCCTCAACCTTATCTTAACCCTAAGCCTCAGCCTAATCCTGACCTTTATGCTTACCAATACCCACACCCTAACCCTCACCCTAATACTAACCCTAATCCTTACCCTCACCCTAACCATAACCCTAACCATCACACTAACCCTATCCTTCACCCTCAACCTCACCCTAAGACTAACCCCACGCCTAAGCCTAAACCTAACCCTAACCCTCAACCTCACCCTAGCCCTCACCCTAACCATAATCCTAACCCTAACCCTCACCCTAACCCTAACCCTAACCTTACCCATAAACCCCACCCTAACCCTAAACCTAACCCTCACCCGCACCCTCACCCTCACCGTAACTCTAACCCTAACCCTATCAATAACACTAAACCTCACCCGAACCATCACCCTAAACCTAACCCTAACCCTCACCCTCATGCTCAGACTAATCCTAAGCCTAACCCTAACCCTAAACCTACCTCTCAACCTAACCCTATTCCTAACCCTAACCCTAACTCTAAACCTAAATCTCACTCTCACCCTAACACTAATTCTAACCCTAACCCTAAACCTAAACCTCATCCTAACCTTAACCCTAAGACTCACCCTCACCCTCATCCTAAACCTATGCTTAACATTAACCCTAATCCTAACCCTCACACTCACCCTCACCCTAAACCTAACTCTACCCCTAAACCTCACTATCACCCTAACCCTAAATCTAACACTAAACCTCACCCTAACCCTAACCCTAAGCTCACCCTAAACCTAACCCTCACCCTCACCCTCAGCCTAAACCTAAGGATAACCCTAACCCTAATCCTAACCCTCACAATCACCCTAACCCTAAACCTAATGCTAATCCTAACCCTAGCCCTAAACCTCACCCTCACCACAAACCTCACCCTAACCCTAAAACTAACCCTGAAACTAACCCTCACACTCAGCCTCAACCTAACCCTAATTCTAACACTAAACCTCACTCACACTATAACCCTAACGCTAACCTTCATCCTGACCCTAACACTAACACTAAACCTAAATCTAACCCTAATCCTCCCCCTCAACCTAACCCTCACTCTAACCCTAACCCAAACACTAAACCTCACCCTAACCCTAAACCTCACCCTCACCCTAGCCTTCACCCTAACCCTAATTCTAATCCTCACCCTCACCCTAACCCAAAGCGTCATCCTCACACTAAGCCTCACCCTAACCCTAACCCTAATCCTCAATCTAACCCTCACATAACCCTTACCATAACCCTAAACTTAACCCTAACCCACACACTTATCTTAAACCTCACCCTCAGCCTAAACCTCACTTTTACCCTTACCATCATCCTCACCCTTACCCTCCCCCAAACCCTAAACCTCATCCTAACCCTAACCCTAGCCGTAAACCTAAACATCACCCTATCCCTAACCCTCACCCTCAACCTCAAGCTCAGCCTAACCCTAAGCCTAAGCCTAACCCTTACCCTAAACCTCACCCTCTCCCTAGCCTTCACCATAACCCTAATCCTAACACTAACCGTCATCCTAACCCTCACCCTAACCCTAAACATAACCATCACCCTAACCATAATCCTCAAGCCCACACTCACCCTCAGCCTAACCCTAACCCTAACACTCACACTCACGTTCAACCTAACCCTAATCCTAAACCTAACTCTACCTCTAACACTTAACCTCAACCTAACCCCCACCCTAACCTTAACCCTAACACAAACCCTAACCCTAACCCACGAACTAACCCTCCCCCTAAGCTTAAATCTAAACATAACCTCACCCTCACCCTAACCCAGTCCTACCCCTAACCCTAAACCTCTCCCTCACCCTAACCATAACCCTCACACTCACCCTCACTTTAACCCTAACTCTAAACCTAAAAATAACACTAATCCTAACCCTTAACCTAACCCTAACCATAACCATAACACTAATCCTAACACACACCCTCACCCTAACCCTAATCCTAACCATGACCCTAACCCTCACCCTCACCATAACCTTTACCCTCATCCAAACCGTCACCCTAACCCTAAACCTAACCCTGAACCTCACCCTAACACTAACCCTAACCCTCACCCTCAACCTAGACCTCACCCTAACCCTAATCCTAACCCTAATTCTCCTCTTAATCCTCAGCCTAAACCTAACACTAATTCACACCCTAACCCTAAACCTAACCCTAACCCTCAACCTAACCCTAACCCTCAAACTCAAGGTAACACTAACTCTAACGCTCATCCAATCCCTAAACTTAACACAAACCCTAACTCTCACCCTAACTTTAATCCTAACCCTCACCCTAACCCTGAACCTCACCCTCAGCCTAACCCTAAGCCTAAACCTAACCCTAACTCTAACCCAAACAATCACCCTAACTCTTATCCTAATCCTAATCCTAACCCTAAGCCTAACCCTCACCCTCACACTAACCCTCATCCTAAACCTAACTCTAACACGAACCCTAACCCTAGCCCTCACAATCAGCCTCAACCTAAACCTAACTCTAACCCTAAAGCTCACCCTCACCCTAAACCTAACCATAACACTAACCCTTAAACCTCACCACAACCCTAACCCTAAACCTCAACCTCAACCTAGCCCTCACCCTAACCCTAATTCTAAACCTAACCCTCATCCTAACCCTCACCCTAACACTAACCCTAACCCTCACCCTCACCATCACCCTAACCCTAAACTTAAACCTAATGCTCAACCTAACCCTCACTCTCAACCTCACCGTAACCCTTACCTTAACCCTCACCCTAACCCTAAATTTAACCCGTACCCTAACTCTCACATAAAACCTAAACTTAACCCTCACCCTAACCCTAACCCTCAAACTCACCTTCACCCTCAGCCTAAGCCTAAGTCTAATCCTAACCCTAACTCTAACCCTCACACTCACCCTAAGCCTAACCCTAATCCTAATCCTAACCCTAAGCCTAACCCTCACCCTCACTCTAACCCTCACCTTAACCCTAACCCTAACACTAACCCTAACCCTAACCCTAACCCTCAGCCTCACCCTAACCTTAACTCTAACCCTAAACCTCCCCCTCCCCCTAACCCTAACCCTTACCCTCAACCTAAGCCTAACCCTCACCCTCAACCTCAACCTCAGCCTAACCCTAAACCTAACCCTAAACCTAACGCTAACACACACACTCACCCTCACACTAACACTAATCCTAAACCTTTCCCTAACCCTAACCCTCCCTCAAATTTTCACCCTAACCCTAACCCTAACACTAATCCTAACCCTAACCCTCAACCTAACCCTCACCCTAAATCTAACTCTAACCCTAAACCTCACCCTCACCCTAAACCTAACTCTAACCCAAACACAAACCCTAACCCTCACCCTAACCCTAACCCTAACCATCACCCTAACCCTAATCCTCACCCCCATCCTCACCCTCATCCTAAACCAAAGCCTAAACCTAACCCTATCCCTAACACTCGCACTCACCCTCACCCTAACCCTAATCTTAACCCTACCCCTAAACATTAACCTCAACCTAACCCTTACCCTAACCTTAACCCTAACACTAACCCTAACCTTAACCCACGAAATAACCCTCCCCCTAACCCTAAATCTAACCATAAACCTCACATCACCCTAACCCTAATCCTACCCCTATCCCTAAACCTCACCCTAACCCTAACCATAACCCTCACCCTCACTTTAACTCTAACTCAAACCCTAACAATAACACTAATCCTAACCCTAAATCTAACCCTAACCCTAACCATAACCCGAATCCTAACACACACCCTCACCCTAACCCTAATCCTAACCATAACCCTAACACTCACCATAATCTTAACCCTCACCCAAACCCTCACCGTAACTGTAACCCTAACCCTAAACCTCACCCTCACCCTAGCCCTCACCCTAACCCTAATCCTAACCCTAATTCTCATCCTAACCCTCACCCTCAACCTAACACGAACCCACTCCCTAACCCTAAACCTAACCCTAAACCTCAACTTAACCCTAACCCGCATGCTCAATATAACCCTAATCCTAACCTTCACCCAAACCCTAAACTTAACCGGAACCCTAACTCTCACCCTAACCCTAATCCAAACGCTCACCGTAACCCTCACCCTCACCCTCAGCCTAACCCTAAGTCTAACCCTAACCCTAACACTAACCCTCACAATCACCCTAACCCTTATCCTAAACCTAATCCTAACCCTAAGCCTAAGCCACACCCTCACCCTAACCCTCAGCCTAAACCTAAATCTAGCATGAACCCTAACCCTAACCCTCACAATCAGCCTTACCCTAACAATAACTCTAAACCTAAAGCTCACCCTTACCCTAAACCTAACCATAAGGCTAACCATATACCTCACCAAAGCCCTAACCCTAAACCTCAACTTCACCCTTGCACTCACACTAACCCTAATCCTTACACTAACCCTCATCCTAACACTCACCCTAACACTAACTCTAACCCTCAACCTCACCATCACACTAACCCTAAACTTAACCCTAACACTCAACCTAACCCTAACCCTCACCCTCACAGTAACCCTTACCCTAACCCTCACCCTAACCCTAAATTTAACTCGAACCCTAACTCTCACCCAAGCCCTAAACTGAACCCTCACCCTAACCCTAACCCTCAAATTCACCCTCACTCTCAGCCTAAGCCTAAGCCTAATCCTAACCCTAAACCTAACCCTCACACTCACCCTAAGCCTAACCCTAATCCTAATCCTAACCCTAAGCCTAAACCTCACCCTCACACTAACCCTCACCTTAACCCTAACCCTAACACTAACCCTAACCCTAACCCTCACCCTCAGCCTCACCCTAACCTTAACTCTAACCCTAAAACTCACCCTCCTCCTAACCCTAACCCTTACCTTCACCCTAACCCTAAACCTCACCCTCAACCTCAACCTCAGCCTAACTCTAAACCTAACCCTAAACCTAACCCTAACACATACACTCTCCCTCACACTAACCATAATCCTAACCCCCATCCTCACCCCCAGTCTAACCCTAAGCCTAAGCTTAACCCAAGCCCTAACCCTCACACTCAACCTCACCTTAACCCTAACACTAACCCTACACCTAACCCTTAACCTCAACCTAACCCTCACCCTAACCTTAACCCTAACACTAACCCTAACCCCAACCCACGAAATAACCCTCCCCCTAACACTAAATCTAACCATAAACCTCACCCTCACCCTAACCCTAATCCTACCCTTATCCCTAAACCTCACCCTAACCCTAACCATAACCCTCACCCTCACTTTAACTCTAGCTCAAACCCTAACAATAACACTAATCCTAACCCTAAATCTAACCCTAACCCTAACCATAACCAGAATCCTAACACACACCCTCAACCTAACCCTAATCCTAACCATACCCCTAACCCTCACCCTCACCCTCACCATAATCTTAACCCTCACCCAAACCCTAACCGTAGCCCTAACCCTAACCCTAAACCTCACCCTCACCCTAGCCCTCACCCTAACCCTAATTCTCCTACCCTCACCCTTAACCTAACACTAACCCACTCCCTAACCCTAAACCTAACCCTAAAACTCAACCTAACCCTAACCCGCACGCTCAACATAACCCTAACCCTAACCCTCACCCAAACCCTAAACTTAACCGGAACCCTAACTCTCACCCTAACCCTAATCCAAACGCTCACCGTAACCCTCACCCACACCCTCAGCCTAACCCTAAGTCTAACCCTAACCCTAACACAAAAAACCCTCACAATCACGCTAACCCTTATCCTAATTCTAATCCTAACCCTAAGCCTAAGCCACACCCTCACCCTAACCCTCATCCTAAACCTAAATCTAAAAAGAACCCTAACCCTAACCCTCACAATCAGCCTTAACCTAACACTAACTCTAACCCTAAAGCTCACCCTTACCCTAAACCTAACAATAAGGCTAACCATATACCTCACCAAAACCCTAACCCTAAACCTCAACCTCACCCTTGCCCTCACACTACCCCTAATCCTAACCCTATCCTCATCCTAACCCTCACCCTACCACTAAATCTAACCCTCACCCTCACCATCACACTAACCCTAAACTTAACCCTAACACACAACCTAACCCTAAACCTCACCCACACAGTAACCCTTACCCTAACAATCACCCTAACCCTAAATTTAACCCGAATCCTAACTCTCACCCAAACCCTAAACTTAACCCTCGCCCTAACCCTTACCCTCAAACTCAACCTCTCTCTCAGCCTAAGCCTAAGCCTAATCCTGAATCTAACCCTAACCCTCACACTCACCTTAAGTCTAACCTTAACACTAACCCTAACCCTAACCCTCACCCTCAGCCTCACCCTAACCCTAACACTAACCCTAAACCTCAGCCTCCCCCTAAACCTAACCCTTACCTTCACCCTAACCCTAAACCTCACCCTCAACCTCAACCTCAGCCTAACTCTAAACCTAACCCTAAACCTAACCCTAACACATACACTCTCCCTCACCCTAACCATAATCCTAACCCCCATCCTCACCCTCAGTCTAACCCTAAGCCTAAGCTTAACCCTAGACCTAACCCTCACACTCAACCTCACCCTAACCCTAACACTAACCCTACACCTAACCCTTAACCTCAACCTAACCCTCACCCTAACCTTAACCCTAACACTAACCCTAACCCTAAACCACGAACTGACCCTCCCCCTGACCCTAAATTTAACCTTTACCCTCGCCCTCACCCTAACCCTAATCCTACCCCTATCCCTAAACCTCAGCCTAACCCTAACCCTAACCCTCACCCTCACCCTCACTTTAACTCTAACTCTAACCCTAACAATAACACTAATCCTAACCCTCAACCTAACCTAACCCTAACCATAACCCTAATCCTAACATACACCCTCACCCTAACGCTAATCCTAACCATAACCCTAAACCTCAGCCTCACCATAATTTTAACCCTCATCCAAACCCTCACTCTAACCCTAACCCTATCCCTAAACCTCACCCTAACCATAACCCTAACCCTCAACCTCACCCTAGACCTCACCCTAACCCTAATCTTAACCCTAATTCTCCTCCTAACCCTCACCCTAAACCTAACACTAACCCACACCCTAACCCTAAACCTATCCCTAACCCTCAACCTAACCCTAACACTCACACTCACAGTAACCCTAACCCTAACCCACACATAACCCTAACCCAAACCCCAAACATAACCCGAACCCTAACTCTCACCATAAACCTAACCCTAATCCTCACTCCCATCCTCACCCTTAGCCTAACCCTAAGCCTAAACCTAACCCTATCCCTAAACCTCACAATCACCCTAACCCTTATCCTAATACTAATCTTAACCCTAATCCTAAACCTCACACTCAAACTAACCCTCATCCTAACCCTAACTATAACACGAACCCTAAAACTAAACCTCACAGTCAGCCTCAACCTAACCGTAACTCTAACCCGCACACTCACCCTCACCCTTACCCTAATCCTAACCCTAACCCTAACCCTTAACCTCAACCTAACCCTCACCCTAAACTTAACCCTAACAATAACCCTAACCCTAACACTAACCCTAACCCTAACCCACGAACTAACCTTCACCCTAACACAAATCTTACCCTAAACCTCACCCTCACCCTAACCCTAATCCTAACCCTAACCCTAACCTCACCCTAACCCTAAACCTAACCCTCACCCTTACCCTCAGCATGACTCTAACCATAACCCTAACAATAACACTAATCCTAACCCTAATCCTAAACCTAACCCTAACCCTAACCCTAATCCTAACACTCACCCTCACCCTAATACTAATCCTAACCCTAACCCTCACCGAACCCTCACTTTAACTCTAACCCTAACAATAACACTAGTCCTAACCCTAACCCTAACCCTAACCCTAACCCTAATCCTAACCATAACCCTAACCCTCACCCTCACCATAATTTTAACCCTCATCCAAACCCTCATTCTAACGTAACCCTGACCCTAAACCTCTCCCTAACACTAACCCTAACCCTCACCCTAGCCCTCACCCTAACCCTAACCCTAATGCTAACACTAATTCTCCTCCTAACCCTCACCCTAAACCTAACACTAAAACAAACCCTAATCCTAATCCTATCCCTAACCCTCAACGTAACCCTAACCCTCACACTCACAGTAACCCTAACCTTAGCCCTCACCCAAACCCAAAACATAACTCGAACCCTCTCTCACTCTAACCCTAACCCTAATCCTCACTCCCATCCTCACCCTCAGCCTAAACCTAAGCCTAAACCTTACCCTATCCCTCACCCGAACCCTAACCCAAACCCTCACTGTAACACTAACCCTCATCCAAACCCTCAACCTTACCCTCACCCTCTCACTAGCCCTCACCCCAACCCTAAACCTAAACCTAATCCTCAACCTAACCCTCACCCTAACCCTAACCCAAACCCTCACCCTAACCCTAAACCTAACTCTAAACCTCAACCTAACCCTAACCCTCATGCTCATCCTAACTATAACCGTAACGCTCAGGCTAGCCCTAAACTTAACCCAAACCCTAACTCTCAAACTAAACCTAACCCTAACACTCACCCTAACACTAACCCTCACCCTCACCCTCAGCATAACCCTAAGCTTAAACATAACCTTAACCCTCACACTCACCCTAAACCTTACCCTAATCCTAAACCTAAACCTAAGCCTTACCCTCACCCTCACCCTAACCCTCACCCTAACCCTAACTCTAACACTAACCCTAACCCTAAACATCACAATCAGCCTCACCATAAACCTAACTCTAAACCTAAACATCAACCTCACCCTCACCCCAAACCTAAGCCTCATCCTCACTCTAGCCCTCACCCTAAACCTAATCCTAACCTAACCCTCATCCTAATCCAAACCCTATTACTAAACCTAATCCTAACCCTCATCATCACCATAAACGTTACACTAACCCTCACCCTAACCCTAAACTTAACCAGAACCCTAAATCTCACCATAACCCTAACCCTAAACCTCACCCTAAACCTAAACTTCAACCTCACCATCACCCTCAGCCTAAGCCTAAGCTTAACCTAACCCTAAGCCTAAGCCTAACTGTAACCCTAACCCTTACACTCTGCCTAACCTTAACCCTAATCCTAACCCTAACTTTAACCCTAAATCTCACCGCACCCTAACCCTCACCTTATCCCTAACACTAACCCTAACTCTAACCCTCACCCTCAGCCTCATCCTAACCCTAACTCTAACCCTAAATCTCACACTCACCCTAACCCTAACCCTAACCCTAACGCTAAAACTCACCCTAAACCTAATCCTAAACCTCAACATAGCCCTCACCCTAACCCTAATCCTAACCCTAACACTCATCATAACCCTCCCCCTAACCCTAAGCTTAACCCACACCCTAATGCTAACCCTCACGCTCAAACTCACTCTCAGCCTAAACCTAAGCCTAAACCTAAACCTAACCCTAACACACACATTCACCCTCACCCTAACCCTAATCCTAAACCTATCCCTAACCCTTATGCTCCCCCTAAATCTCACCCTAACCCTAACCCTAACTCTAACCCTAAACCTCACCCTCAGCCTAAACCTAACACTAACCCTAACGCAAACACTAAACCTCACCCTAACCCTAACCCTAACCCTCACCCTAACCCTCAGCATAACCGAAACTCTGAACCAAACAATAATTCTAAACCTAATCCTAACCCTCACCCTAACCATAAACCTCACCCTAACCCAAACTATCACCCTAACACTTACCCTCATCCTAACACTAACCCTAAAACTAACACTAACACTAAACCTCACCCTAACCCTACCCCTACCCCTAAATCTAACCCTAAACCTCACCCTCACCCTCACCCTAACCCTAACCCTAAGCCTCACCTTAACCATGAACCTCACCCTAACCCTAACCCTCACCATAACAATTCCCCACACCCTAAAACTAACCATAAACCAAACACTCAGCCTCACACTAATCCTAACCCTCACCCTCAACCTAACCCTCACCCTAACACTAACCCTAACCCTAACCCTCACCCTCACCCTAGCCCTCACCCTAACCCTAATTCTAACCCTCATGCTCACCCTAACCCTAACCCTCATCCTCACCCTAAACCTCACACTAAGCCGAATCCCAATCCTCAATCAAACCCTCACCCTAACCCTAACCCTAACCCTTACCTAACCCTAAGCATAACCCTAACACTCACCCTTATTTTAACACTCAGCCTCAGCCTAAAGCTCACCATTACCCTTACCATCATCCCCACCCTAACCCTCCCCCTAACCTTAAACCTCATTCTAACCCTCACCCT
This sequence comes from Dipodomys merriami, assembly GCF_024711535.1. NCBI lineage: Eukaryota > Metazoa > Chordata > Mammalia > Rodentia > Heteromyidae > Dipodomys > Dipodomys merriami. Next base: position 295,024 of record NW_027203304.1, read on the forward strand.
AACCATAAAACAAAACTTCACCCTAACCCTAAAACTCACCCTCAACCTCATGCTCAGCCTAACCCTAAGCGAAGCCTAACCCTTACCCTAACCCTCACCCTCACCCTCGCCCTCACCATAACACTAATCTTAACCCTAACCCTCATCCTACCCCTTACCCTAATCCTAATCCTACCATCATCCTAATCCTAATCCTCAACCCCACCCTCACCCTCAACCTACCCCTAAGCAGCCTAAGTCTAAGCTTACCCTAACCCTCACCCTCATCCTCACCCTAACCTTAATCCTAACCCTAAACCTAACCCTACACCTTAACCTCAACCTAACCCTCACCTAACTTTTACTCTAACACTAACCGTACCCCATGAACTAACCCTCCCCCTAACCCTAAATCTAACCCTAAACCTAACCCTCATCCTAACCCTAATCCTACCCCTAAACCTACACCTCACCCTAAACATAACCCTAACCTACACCCTCAACCTCACCCTCACCAAAACTCTAACCCTAACCCTAACAATAACACTAACCATAACACTAACGCTCACCTTAACCCAAACCTTAACACTAATCCTCAACCTAACCCTATCCCTCATCCTAACTCTAAACTTAACCGGAACCCTAACTCTCACCCTAACCCTAACCCTAACCATCACCCTCACCCTCAGCCTAACCCTAACCCTAATCCGAACCCTAACCTTCACACTCAGCTTAACCCTTATCCTAATCCTAATCCTAACTCTAAGCCTAACCCTCACTCTAACCCTAACCCTCCCCCTAAACCTATATCTAACCCTAAACCTCACCCTCACCCTCACCATAACCCTAACCCTAAACCTCACCCTAACCAGAACCCTCACCCTAACCCTAACGCTCACCATAACGCTTACCCTCACCCTAACACTAACCCTAACCCTAACACTCACGATCACACTAATCCTAACCCTCACCCTAATCCTAAACCTCACCCTAACCCTAACCCTAACCCTAACTCTAACCCTAAACCTCACACTCATCCTAAAACTAACTCTAACCCTAACACAAACCCTAAACCTCAGCCTAACCCTAAGCATGTCCCTCACCCTTACCCTCACCCTAGCCCTCAACCAAACCCTAATTCTAACCCTCACACTCACCCTAACCCTAACCTTCATCCTCACCCTAAACCTCACACTAACCCTAAACCTAATCCTCAATCTAACCCTTATCTTAACCCTAACCCTAACCCTTATCCTAACCCTAAAAGAAACCCTAACCCTCACCCTTAACGAATCCCTCACCCGCAGCCTAAACCTCACCTTTACCTTTACCATCATCCTCACCATAACCCTCAACCTAACACTAAACCTCATCCTAACACTCACCCCAACCGTGAACCTAACTATCACCCTAACCCTAACCCTCACCCTCAACCTCACACTCAGCCAAATCCTAAGCCTAAGCCTAAGCCTTACCCTAACCCTCAACCTCAACCTAGCCATCACCCAAACCCTAATCCTAACCCTAACCCTCATCCTAACCCTCAACCTAAACCTAAACCTAACCATCACCCTAACCCTAATCCTAACCCTCACCCTCAACCCCAACCTCACCATAACTCTAACCCTTACCCTAACAATAACACTAACCCCAAACTTACCCTAACCCTCACCATAACCCTCACCCTCAGCCTCACCCTCACTGCAAACTTAACCCTAACCATAACACTAAAAATAACCCTAACCCTAACTCTAATCCTCACCCCCACAATCACACTCAGCCTAATCCTAAACCTAACCCTAATCCTAACCCTAACCTTAACCTTAACCATAAACCTCACCCTCAGCATCATCCTCACCGCAAACTTAACCCAAACCATAACACTAAAAATAACCCTATCCCTAACCCTAACCCTAACCCTAACCCTAATCGTCACCCCCACTGTCACACTAACCCTAAACCTAAGCCAAATCCTAACCCTAAACCTAACCGTAACCCTCACCGTAACACTAACACTAACCCTAACCCTAACCCTAATCCTCACCCCCACTGTCACACACAGCCTAAACCTAAGCCTAATCCTAACCCTAAACCTAACCCTAACCCTCACTGTAACAATAAAACTAACCCTAACCCTAACCCTAACCATAACCCTAAACCTAACTATAACCCTCAGCCTCACCCTCACCCTAACCCTAACCCGAACCCTAACCCTCATCCTAACCCTAATCCTAACTCTAACCCTAACCCTAACCCTCACGCTCACCCTCAGCCTAATCCTAATCCTAAAACAAACCCTATCCCTAACCCTAACCCTCACCCTGACTCTAATCCTCACCCTATCCCTAACACTAACCCTAAACCTAACCCTCACCCTCAGACTCACCCTAACCCTAAATCTAACGTTAAACCCCACCCTCACCCTAACCCTAACCCTAACCCTAAACCTCCCCCTAACCCTAAACCTAAACCTCAACCTAACCCTCACCTTAACCCTAACCCTAACACTAACCCTAACCCTAAACCTCATCCTAACCCTCCCCCTAACTCTAAGTCTAACCATAAACCTCACCTTTACCCTATCCCTAATCCTAACCCTAACCCTAAACCTCACCCTAAACCTAACCCTAACCCTCACCCTCACCCTAACCCTCACAGTAATTCTAATCCTAACCGTAACAATAAAACTAATCCTATCCCTAAACCTAACCCTAACCCTAAACCTAAGCCTAATCCTAACACCTACACTTACCCTAACCCTAATCCTAACCCTAACCCTCACACTAATCCTAAACCTCAACCTCACTGTAACCCTAACCCTCACCCAAACCCTCACTCGAACCCTAAACCTAACCCTCAACCTATCCCTTACCCTCACCCTCAAACTCACCCTCAGTCTAAACCTAAGCCAAACCCTAAACCTAACCCTAACACACACACTCACCCTCACCATAAAGCTAATCCTAACCCTAACACAAACCATGACCCTAAACCTCCCCCTAACTCCCAACCTAAATCTAACCCTAAAACTAACCCTAAACCTAACCCTCAACGTAAGCCTCAACCTAAACCTAACTCTATAGCTAACCTTAACCCTCACCCTCACTGTCACCGTTATTGTAACCCAAAACCTAAGCCTAAAAATAACCCTAACCCTCACCCTCACCCTAACACTAATCATAAACCTAAAACTACCCCTAACCCTTAACGTCAACCTAATCCTCACCCTAACCTTAACGCTAACACTAACCCTAACCCTAACCCATGAACTAACCCTCCCCCAACTCTAAATATAACCATAAACCTGACACTCACCCTAACCTTAATCCTAACCCTAACCCTAAACCTCACCCTAACACTAAACCTAAGCCTCGCCCTCACCCTCACCCTCAATTTAACTCTAACTCTAACCCTAACAATAACACTAATAATAAAACCTAAATCTAACCCTAAGCGTAACCCTAACCCTAATCCTAAAACACACCCTCACCCTAACCCTAATCCTAACCATTACCCTAACCCTCAACCTCACCATAACCTTAACCCTCATCCAAACCCTCACCCTAACCCTAATCTTAACCCTAATTCTCCTCCTAACCCTCAACCTAAACCTAACACTAACCCTAACCCTAACCCTCAAAATCAGCTTCAACCTAACACTAACTCAAACCCTAAACCTCACCCTTACCCTAAACCTAATCATAACTCTAACCCTAAAACTCACCACAACCCTAACCCTAAAGCTCACCCTCCCCCTAGCCCTCACCCTAACGATAATGCCAACCCTAACCCTCATCCTAAACCTCACCCTATCACTAACCCTAACCCTCATCGTCACCATCACCCTAAGCCTTACCCAAACTCTCAAACTAACTCTAACCCTCGCCCTCACCATAACCCTTACCCTAACCCTCACGCTAAATTTAATCCGAACCCTAACTCTCACCCTAAAGCTAACCCTAACCCTCACCCTAACCCTAATCCTCACCATCACCCTCAGCCTCAACCTAAGCCTAAGCCTAATCTTAACCTTAACCCTAACCCTCACACTCACCCTAAGCATAACCCTAATCCTAATTCTAACCCTAAGCCTAAACCGCACACTCAAACTATCCCTAACACTAACCCTAACCCTAACCCTAACCCTTACCTAATCCTCACCCCCAACCTCACCCTCAGCCGAACCCTAAGCCTAACCATAACACTAACCCTAAACCTCACCGTAACTCAAACCCTAACCTTAACCCTAACCCTAACCGAAACACTAGCACTAACCCCAAACCTAACCCTAACCCTTACCCTAACACTTACCCTAATCCTCAAACTCAATGTCACCCTAACCCAAACAATAACCCTAACACCCACCCTAATCCTAAGCCTAAACCGAACCCTAACCCTCACACTCACCCTCACCCTAACCCTAATCCAAAACCTAACCCTCACCCTAACCCTCACCCTAGCCCTCAAACTGACCCTATTCCTAACCCTAAACCTAATCCTAAACCTCACACTAACCCTAACCTTAACCCTCACACTAACCCTAACCCTAAACCAAAACCTCACCCTAACACTAAACCGAATCCTCACCTTCACCCTTACTCTCAACTTAACTTTAACCCTTAACCTAACAATAACCTTAACCTAAACCTAACCCTAACATTCACACTCACCATAACTCTAAACCTTACCCTAACACTAAACCTCACCCTAATCCTCACCCTCACCGTCACCCTAACTTAAACCCTAATCCTCAACCACACCCTCACCCTCAGCCTAACCCTAAGCCTAAACTTAACCCTAAACCTAACCATCACCTTAACCCTAACCCTAACCCAAAACCTTACCCTGAACCAAAACCTAATCCTCAGCCTCACCCTCACCCTAACCCAAACCCTAACCCTTACCCTCACCCTAACCCTAAATCTAACCCTAACCCTAACCCTCACACTAACACTCACCATAACCATAATCCTAAACCTAACCCTATCCCTAAACCTATGCTTCATATTAACCCTGAGCCTAGCCCTCACGCTAACCCTAATCCTAACCCTAAACCTTATCCTAACCCTCACCCTAACCCTACCCCTAACCCTCACCCTCACCTTCAGCCTCACTTTAACTCTAACTCGAACCCTAACAATAACACTAATCCTAAACCTAAACCTAACCCTAACCCTAACCCTATACCTAATCCTACCACACACCCTCACCCTAACCCTAATCCTAACCATAGCACTAATCCTCACCCTAAACCTCACACTAACCCTAACACTAATCCTCAATCTAACCCTTACCCTCACCCTACACCCTAACCCTCACCCTTACCCTAACACTAACCCTAACCATAACCATAATCATAACCCTCAAACTCAGCCTCACATTCAAAGCAAACATAACCCAAACCAAAACACTAACAATAACCCTAACCCTCAACCTAGCCCACACCCTAAACCTAAGCCTAAGCCTAACCCTCACCCTAACTCTCACTCTAACCCTAACACCAAACCTCAACCGAAACCTAAACCTGAACCTCACCCTCAGCCTAACTCTAATCCTAACCTGAACCCTAACCTTAACCCTCACACACACAGTCACCTTAACCCTAGACCTAATCCTAACCTTAACCCTAACACTCACCCTCACCCAAAACCTCACCCTAACCCTCAACATAACCCTCAGCCTCAGCCTCACATTCACAGCAAACTTAACCCAAACCATAACACTAACAATAACCCTAAACCTCACCCTCAACCTAACCCTAAACCTAAACCTAAACCTAACCCTAACCCTAACCGTAACCCTAAACCTAAACCTGACCCTAACCCTAATCCTAACCCTCACCCTCACCCTCACAGTAACCATAACCCTAACCCTAACCCTTACAATAACCCTAACCCTAACCCTATACCTCATCCTAACCATATCCTTCACCCTAACACTAACCCACACCCTAAAGCTTATCCTCACCTTAACCCTAACCCTAAACCTCACCCTAATCCTAATCCTAACCCTAACCCTAACCCTCACCCTCACCCTAACCCTCACACTAAACATAACTCTAACACTAACCCTAACCCTAACCCTCACCCTCAGCCTCACTCTAACCCTAACTCTAACCCTAAACCTCCCCCTCCCCCCACCATAACCCTAACCCTAACCCTAAACATCACCCAAACCCTAAACCTAAACCTCACCCTCACCCTAGCCCTCACCCTAATCCTAATCCTAACACTAAACCTCACTCTAACCCTAACATTAATCTTAATCCTAACCCTAAACCTAACCCTCACCCTCACCCTAACACTCACCCTAACACTAACCCTCACCCTCACTCCCATCCTAACCATAACTGTAACCCTAAACCCCACCCTCATCCTAATCCTCACCCTAAACCTAAACCTCCCCCCTACGCTAAACCTAAACCTCACCCTCAACCTAGCACTCACCCTAACCCTAATCCAAACCCTAACCCTCACCCTAATGCTAATGCTCACACTCAACCTCACCCTCAGCGTAACCCTAAGCCTAACCCTAAGCCTAACCCTAAGCCTAACCCTAAACCTAACCCTAACACAAATATTCACCCTCACCTTTACTCTAATCCTAACCCTAAACCTTACCCTCCCCCTAATTCTCACCCTAACCCTAAGCCTAACACTAACACTACCCCTAACCCTCAACCTAACCCTCACCCTAACCCTAAACCTCACCCTCACCCTAAACCTAACTCTAACACTAACCCAAACCCTAAACTTCACCATAAAACTAACCCTCACCCTCACCCTCAGCCTAAAACTAAACCTGACCCTAACAATAACCCTAACACTAATCCTAACCCTCACCCTAACCATAATGATCACTCTAACCCAAAACCTCACCCTAACACTTACCCTCACCCTAAAACTAACCCTAACCCTAACACTAACCCTCACACTAACCCTAACCCTAAGCTTAACCCTAAACCTCACCGAAACCCTAACCCTAACCCTAAAGAGAATTAACCCTAACCCTAAATCTAACCCTAATCCTCAGCCTCACCCTCAACCTAACCCAAACACTAACCCTAAACCTCACCCTAACCCTAAGCCTATATCGAACCCTAAACCTCACCCTCAGCCTTACCCTAACCCTGACCCTAACCTTAAACCCCAACCTATCCCTAACCCGCACCCTCAACCTCACCATAACTCTAACCCAAACCCTAACACTAACACTAATCCTAACCCTAACCATCACTTTAACCCTAATCCTCACCCCCACCCTCAGCCTCAGCCTAACCCTAAGCCTAACCATAACTCTCAGACTAACCCTCACCGAAACCCTAACCCTAACCCTAACCCTAAACCTAACCCTAACCCTAAACCTAACCCTCATTATCAGCTTCACCCCCACCCTAACCTAAACTCTAACCCGAACACTCACCCTAACCCTAAGCCCAACCCTAACCTTAACCCTAACCTTCACACTCACTCTACCCTAAACCTAATCCTAAACCTACCATTACTCCTAAACCTAACCCTCATCATAACTCTCACACTAGCCCTCACCCTAACGCTAATCCTAACCCTAAACCTCAAACTAACCCTAAATCTACCCCTAAACCTCAACCTCACCCTAACCCTAACTCTAACCCTAACACTAAACCTCACAATAAACCTAACCCTAACCCTCACCCTAACGCTAAACCTCACCATCACCCTCAGCCTAACCCTAAGCCTAACCCTAAACCTATCCCTAACACACACTCACCCTCACACTAACACTAATGCTAACCCTAACCCTAAACTACCTCTCACCCTAAACCTTATCTTAGCACGAACACTAAACCTAACCCTCAACTTAACCATCACCCTAACCCTAATTCTAAACCTAAACCTCACCATCATGTTAACCCTAATTCTAACCCTAACCCAAACCCTAAACCTCACCCTAACCCTAACCCTAACCCTCATCCTCACCCTCACCGTAACCATAACCCTAAACCTAACCCTAACAATAACCCTAAACCTGTTCCGAACCCTCAGCCTAACCATAACTCTCACCCTAACCCAAACCATCACCCTATTAACTTACCCTCACCCTAACACTAACCCTAAACCTAACAATAACCCTCACACTAATCCAAGCCCTAACCCTAACCCTAAATCTCAACCTAACCCAGACCATCACCCTAACCCTAAAAATAACCCTAAAAATAACCCTCACCCTAACCCCCCCTTAAAGTTATATCTAACCCTCAACCTCACCCTCACACTCACCCTAACCCCATACCTAAACCCCACCCTAACCCTAACCCTAACCCTCACCCTCATGCTCAGCCTAAGCCTAAGCCTAATCTTAACCCTAACCCTAACCCTCACCAAAACCCCAACACTAACACAAACCCTAACTCTAACCCTAAACCTCATCCTCACCCTAACCTTAACACTAACCCTAACCCTAAACCTAAGCCTCACCCTAACCCTAACCCTCACCCTCACTCTCACCCTCACCGTAACTGTAACCCTAACCCTAAACCTAACAATAACCCTAACCCTAACCCTAAACTTGATCCTAACCATAACCTTCATCCTAACCCTAACCCTCACCCTAAAACTTACCCTCATCCTAACACTAACCCTAACCTTAACACAAACCCTCACACTAAACCTAACCCTCACACTAACCCAAAACCTCACCCTAACCCTAAACCTCACCCTGAACCTAGCCCTCAACCAAACCCTAACCCTCATCCTCAACCTAAAAGTCACACTAACCATAACACGAATCCTCAATCTAACCCTCATCCTCACCCTAACCGTAACCCTCACCTTTGCCTTAAACCGCACGCTCAACCTAACGCTCACCTTTACCCTTACCGTGACCCCGAACCTCACCCTCACCCTAACCCTAATCCTCATCCTATCACTCACCCTAATGGTAACCCAAACCATCACCTTAATCCTAACCCTCACCCTCACCCTCAGCCTCAACCTAACCTTAAGCCTAAGCCTAACCCTAACCCTAACCCTCACCCTCAACCTAGCCCTCACCCTAACCCTAATCCTAAACCTAACCCTCCTCCTAACACTTAACCTAACCATAACCCTAACCATCTTTCTAAACCTAATCCTCATCCCCACCAATACTCTCAGCCTAACCCTAAGCCTAAGCCGAACCCTAACCCTAACCCTCACACTAACCCTCACTGTAAACCTTATCCTAAAACTAACCTTAATCCTAGCATTATACCTCAACCTAACCCTCACCCTAACCCTAACCGTAACACTAACCCTAACCCTAACCCTCCCCCTGACCATAACTCTAACCCTAAAACATACCCTCACCCTATCCATAACCCTTACACTAAACCTCACCCTGACCCTGATCCTAACCCTCACCGTCACCCTCACCCTCACTGTAACTCTAACCCTATCCCTAATACTAACCCTCAACCTCACCCTAACCCTAACCCTAACCCTAACTCTCACTCTTACCATAACACTAACCCTAAACCTAACCCTAAACCTCACCCTAATGCTAACCCTAACCCTCACCCTCACTCTAACCCTCATCCTAACCCTAATGCTAACCCTAAACCTCAACTTCACCGTCATGCTCGCACTAAGCCTAAGCCTAAGCCAAAGATTAACCCTGACCCTGACCCCCACCCTAACCCTAACCCTAACCGTAACACTAACCCTAACACTAACCCTCACACTAACCCTCACCCTAATGCTAATTCTAAACCTAAACCTCACCCTCACACTAACCCTAACCCTCACCCTCACCCTCACCCTCTGCCTAATATTAAACCTAAACCTAAACCTAACCCTAACCCTAACAAGAAGAGTAACCCTCACCCTAACCGTCACCGTAACCCTAACCCTAACACTCACACTCACCATACCCATAACCAAACCCTAAGCCTAAGCCTAACCCTCACCCTAACCCTCACTCTAATCCTAACCCCAACACTCACCTTAACCATAACCCTCACCCTCACCCTAACTCTAATCCTAACCCTAACCCTAACTTTAACCCTCCCCTTAACTCTCACCCTAATGCTAACCTTAAAAGGAACACTAACCCTAACCCTCAACCTAACCCTCACCCTAATCCTAACTCTAACCTAAACCTCACCCTTACCCCAAACCCAACTCTAACATTAACCCAAACCCTAAACCTCACTCTAACCCTAACCCGAACCCTCATCCTCACCCTCACCGTAACCGCAACCCTAAACCTAACAATAAGAATAACCTTAACCATATTCCTAACCCTCAACCTAACATTTACCCTCACCCTAACACTAACCCTAAACTTCACCCTAACCCTCTCCCTAACCCTATATGTAACACTCAACCTCACACTCACCCTAAACTTAACCCTATACCCCACATTAACCCTAACCCTAACAATCACCCTTGTGCTCGGCCTAAGCCTAAGCCTAAGACTAAGCCTAACACTAACCCTAAACATCACCCTAACCCCAACAATAACACTAAACCTAACTCTAACCCTAAACCTCACCCTCACCCTAACCCTAATTCTAACCCTAACCCTAAACCTAAACCTCATCCTAACCCTAACCCTCACCCTCACCCTCACCCTCACCCTCACCGTAACCGTAACCCTAACCCTAACCCTCACCGTAACCCTAACCCTCACCCTAACACTTACCCTCACCCTAACACTAACACTCACCCTAACACTAACCCTCACACTAACCCTAACCATCACCCTAACCCTAAACTTCACCCTAACCCTAACCCTCAAACTCAACCTAGCCCTCAACCTAACACTAACCCTCATCCTCACCCTAAACCTCACACTAACCCTAACAGTAATCCTCAATCTAATGCTCACCCTCACCCTAACCCTAACACTCACCCTTACCGTAAACCTCACCCTCAGCCTAACACTCGCCTTTACCCTTACCATCACCCTCACACTAACCCTCAACATAAAACTAATCCTCATCACAACCCTAACCCTAACGGTAACCCCAACCATCACCCTAACCCTAACCCTCACCCTCACCCTCAGCCTCAGCCTAAACCTAAGCCTAAGCCTTGGCCTAACCAAAAAACCTCACCCTCACCCTAACCCTAACCCTCTTCCTAAACCTTAACATAACCATAAACCTACCCATCTTTCTAAACCTAATCCTCATCCCCACCCATACCCTCAGCCTAACCCTAAACCTAATCCGAACCCTAACCTTAACCCTCACACTCACCCTCACCAAAAACCTAATCCTAAACCTAAACCTAACCCTAATATTAAAACTCAGTCAAACACTCACCCTAACCCTAACCCTAAACCTAAACCTAATGCTCACCCTAACCCTCCCACTAACCCTAACTCTAACCCTAAACGTCACCCTCACCCTAACCATAACCCTAACCCTAAACCTCACCCTAAACCTGATCCTTACCCTCACCCTCACCCTCACCCTCACTGTAACTCTAACCCTAACCCTACTCCTAACCCTCACCCTCACCCTAATCATAACCCTAACCCTCACCCTTAACCTAACCCTCACACTCACCGTAACCCTAACCCAAACCCTAAACCTCAACATAACCCTAACAATAACCCTCAACCTCACCCTAGCACTCACCCTAAACCTAATTGTATCCTTAAACCTCATCCAAAACCTCACCCTAACCCTAAACCTAACCCTCAACCTAACTCTAAACCTAATTCTAACCCTCACCCTAACCCTAACCTTGACCCCAACGTAACCCTAACCCTAACTCTCACCCTAAACCTAAACCTCATCCTAACCCTAACCCTCACCCTCACCCTAACCCTAACACTAATCCTAACCTTAAACCTCACCCTATACCTCACCCTAACCCTAACTCTAACCCTAAACCTGACCCTCACCCTAACCCTCACGTTAACCCTAAAACTCACCCTCACCCAACCTTCACCCTAACCCTAATCCGAACTTAACCCTGATCCTAACCCTCACCCTAACCCTAAACCTAACCATCAACCTAACCCTAAACCTCACCCCTAACCTCACCCTTAGTCTAACCCTAAGCCTAACCCTAAACCTAACCCTAACCCACACACTCACCCTCAACCTAACCCTAACCCTAACCCTCACCCTAACCCTAACCCTCATCCTCAACCTCACCCTTAGCCTAACCCTAAGCCTAACACTAAACCTAAACCTAACACACACCTTCACCCTCACCCTAATGTAAATCCTAACCCTAACCCTAACCCTCACCCTCACCCTAGCCTTCACCCTAACCCGAATCCTAAACCTAACTCAAACTCTAACCATAACCCTAACCCTAAACCTCACCCTAAACCTAACCCTTACCCTCAACCTCACTGTAAGGGTAACCCTAATCCTAACCCTAACAATAACCGTAAACTTAACTCTTACCCTCACCCTAACCATAACAATCACCCTAAACCTAACCCTCATACTAACACTTACCCTCAACCTTATCTTAACCCTAAGCCTCAGCCTAATCCTGACCTTTATGCTTACCATCACCCTCACCGTAACCCTCACCCTAGTCCTAACCCTAATCCTTACCCTCACCCGCACCCTCACCCTCACCGTAACTCTAACCCTAACCCTATCAATAACACTAAACCTAACCCGAACCATCACCCTAAACCTAATCCTAACCCTCACCCTCATGCTCAGACTAAGCCTAAGCCTAACCCTAAACCTAACTCTCAACCTAACCCTATCCCTAAACCTAACCCTAACTCTAACCCTAAATCTCACTCTCACCCTAACACTAATTCTAACCCTAACCCTAACGGAAACCTCATCCTAACCTTAACCCTAAGACTCACCTTCACCCTCAGCCTAAACCTATGCTTAACATTAACCCTAAACGTAACCCTCACACTCACCCTCACCCTAAACCTAACTCTAACCCTAAACCTCACCATCACCCTAACCCTAAATCTAATACTAAACCTCACCCTAACCCTAACCCTAATCTCACCCCAAACCTAACCCTCACCCTCACCCTCAGACTAAACCTAAGGATAACCATAACCCTAAACCTAACCCTCACACTCACCCTAACCCTAAACCTAATCCTAATTCTAACCCTAGCCCTAAACCTCACCCTCACCCCAACCCTCACCCTAATCCTAAATCTAACCCTGAAACTAACCCTCACACACAGTCTCTCCCTAACCCTATTTCTAACACTAAACCTCACCCACACCATAACCCTAACGCTAACCCTAACCCTAAACCTAACACTAACCCTAACCACAAACCTCAACCTAACCCTCAGCCTAACCCTAACTCTATCCCTAATCCTCACCCTCAACCTAACCTTCACTCTAACCCTAACCCAAACACTAAACCTCACCCTAACCCTAAACCTAACCCTCACACTCACCCACACCGTAACCGTAACCCTAAACCTAACCCTAACAATAACCCTAAAGCTAATCCTAACCCTCAACCTAACCATAACCCTCACCCTAACCCAAACCCTTGCCCTAACACTTACCCGCACCCTAACACTAACCCTAACCCTAACACTAACCCTCACACTAACCATAACCCTAACCATTAGACTAAACCTCAACCTAACCCTCACCCTCACCCTAACCCTAACACTAAACGTATTCCTAAACCTTGTCCTAACCCTCCCCCTAACCTAAACCTCACGCTAACCCTAACCCTAAGCCTAAGCCTAACACTAAACCTAACCCTAACCTTAAACATAACCTTAATCCACAGCCTGACCCTCACCCTAACCCAAACACTAACCCTAACCCACACCGTCATCCTCAGCCTAACCCTAAACCTAACCCTAACCCTAACCCTAACCATCACCTTAAACCTAACCGTAAACCTAACACTAAACCTGAACCAAAACCTAATCCTCAGCATTACCAATACCCTAACCCAAACCCTAACCCAAACCCTCACCCTAACACTAAGCCTGACCCTAAACCTAACCCTCACACTCACCCTCACCCTAACCCTAATCCTAATCCTAATGGTATCCCTAAACCTTACCCTCACTTTAACCCTCATGCTAGCCCTCAACCTAACCCTAATAATAACCCTAAAACTTATCCTAACCCTCAACATAACCCTAACCCTCACCCTAACCCTCACCCTAACCCTAACACTAACACTAACCCAAACCCTAACCCTCAACCTCAACCTCATCCTAACCCTAACTCTAACCCTAAATCTCCTCCTCCCCATAACCCTAACCTTCACGCTCATCGAAAAAGTAACCGTAACCCTAACCCTAACAATAACCCTAACCCTAACCCTCACCCTAAGCATAATCCTCACCATAACCCTAACCCTCACCCTAACACTTACCCTAACCCTAACACTAGCCCTCACACTAACCCTAACCCTCACCCCAATCCTAAACCTCACCCTAACCCTAAACCTCAACCTCACCCTAGCCCTCACCCTAACCCTAATTCTAACCCTCACCCTCAACCTAGCCTTCAACCTAACCCTAACCCTCATTCTCACCCTAGCCCTCACCCTAACCCTAACCCTAACCCTCATCCTCACCCTAAACCTCACACTAACCCTAAACCTAATCCTCAATCTAACCCTCACCCTAACCCTAACCCTAACCCTTACCCTAACCCTAAACCTAGCCCTAACACTCGCCCTTATCTTAACCCTCAACCTCAGCCTAAACCTCAACTTTACCCTTACCATCATCTTCAACCAAAACCTCACCCTAACCCTAAACCTCATCCTAACCAACACCATAAACTTAAACTTAACCATCACCCTAACCCTAACCCTCAACCTCAACCTCACACTCAGCCTAAGCCTAAGCCTAAACCTAACCCTAAACTTTATCCTAAACCTCACACTGACCTTCAAAGTAACCCTAACCATCACCATCACCAAAATCCTTACCCTAACCATCAATCTAACCCTAAACTTAACCCAATCCCTAACTCTCAACCTAACCTTAACCCTCACCCTAACCCGAACCTTCACCCGAACTCTCACCCTCAGCCCAACCCTAAGCCTATGCCTAACCATAACCCTAAACATTACCCTCAACCTAACCATCACCATAACACTAACCCTAATCCTAACACTAAACCTCACCCTAAACCTAACCTTAATCCTAATCCTAACCCTAACCCTAACCCTCACCCTCACCCTAACCCTCACCTTAACCCTAACCCTAACACTAACCCTATCCCTCACCTCAGTCTCATCCTAACTCTAACTGTAACCGTAAACCTCATCCTCATCCTAACACTCACCCTAAACCTAAACCTCATGTAACCCTAAACCTAAACCTTACCCTAGACCTAGCCTTCACCCTAACCCTAACCCTAACCCTAACCCTAATCCTAACCCTCCCCCTAACCCTAACGCTAAACCTCACCCTAACCCTCACCCTAACGTTAATCCTCACCCTCAACCTCACCCTCAGCCTAACCCTAAACCTAACCCTAACACACATACTCACCCTCACGTTTACCCTAATACTAATCCTAACCCTAACCATAACCCTCACCCTAACCCTAACCCTCACCTTAACCCTAACCCTAACATTAACCCTAACCCTAAACCACACCCTCAGCCTCACACTAACCCTAACCCTAAACCTAAACCTCACCGTCACCCTCACCCTAACCCTCACCCTCACCCTAGCGCTCATCCAAACCCTAATACTAACCCTAAACTCATCCTAAACCTCCCCCTAACCCTATGACTAACCCTCACCCTAACCCTAACTTTGTCACCCTCAACCTCACCCTCAGCCTAAGCCTAAGCCTAACCCTAAACCTAACCCTAACACACACACTCACCCTCAGCCTAACCCTAAGTGTATACCTAAAACTAACCCTAACTCTCACCCTCAGCCTCACCCTAACCCTAATTCTATCCCTAAACCTCACCCTCACCCTACCCCTAATGCTAAATCTTAACCCTTACCCGAACCCTAACCCAAACCCTCCCCCTAACTCTCACCCTAACCCTAACACTAACACTAACGCTAACTCTAACCTTAACACTAAACCTCAACCTAACCCTAACCCTAACCCTATCCCTCACCCTAACCCTCACCCTCACACTCAGCCTAACCTTAAGCCTAACCCTAATCCTAACCCTAACCCTCACACTCACCCTCTCCCTAACCCTAATCCTAATCCTAACCCTAACCCTATCCCTCACCCTCACACTAACACTCACCCGAACCCTAACACTAACACTAACCCTAACCATAACCCTCACTATCAACCTCACCCTCAGCCTAACCCTAAGCCTAACACTAAACCTAACACTCACACACACACTCACCCTCACCCTAACCCTAATCCTAAACCTAAATGTAACCATAAACCTCCGCCTAACTCTCACCCTAACGCTAACCCTAACACTAACCCTAACCCTCAACCAAACCCTCAACCTAACCCTAGCTCTAACCCTAAACCTCACCCTCACCCTAAACCTAACTCTAACCCTAACCCAAACCCGAAACCTCACCCTAAGCCTAACCCTAAACCTCATCCTCACCTTCACCCTAACCCTAACTCTAACAATAATGCTAACCCTATTTCTCACCCTAACCCTAACCCTAAACCTCACCTTCACCTTCACCCTCACAGTAACCGTAACCCTAAACCTAGCAATAAACCTTACCCTAACCCTAAACATCACCCTAACCATAACCCTCACCCTAACCCTAAAACTCACCCTAAAACATACCCTCAAACTAACACTAACCCTCACACTAACCCTAACCCTAACTATAACCCTAAACCTCACCCTAACACTAACCCTAACCCTAACATTCACCCTAACCCTAAATCTAACCCTAACCCTCACCCTAACCATAAATCTCATCCTCATCATAAACCTCACACTAACCCTAACCCTAATCCTAAATCTAACCCTCACCCTCACAATAACCATAACCCTAACCCTTAACCTAACCCTCAGCCTACCCTTAACCCTCACCCTTACAGTAACCCTCACCCTCAGCCTAACACTCACCTTTAACCTTAACGACACCCGCAACCTAACCCTCACCCTAAGCCTAAACTTAACCGAAACCTAACTCTCACCATAACCTTAAACCTAACCCTCACCTTAACCCTAAACCTCACCCTCACCCTCACCCTCAGCCTAACCCTAAGCCTAACCCTAAACCTAACCCTAATCCTCACACTGACCCTCTCCCTAACCCCAATCCTAATCCTAACCCTAAACCTAACACACACCCTCACCCTAACCATCACCCTAAACCTAACCCTAACACTAACCCGAAACCTTACCCTAACCCTCACCCTAACCCTATATCTAACCGTAAACTACAAACTCACAGTGACCCTAACCCTAACCCTAACCCTAAACCTCACCCTAACCCTAACCCTAAACCTCACCCTCACCCTAGCCGTCACCCTAACCCTAATCCTAAACCTAACCCACATCCTAACCCTCAATCTAACCCTAAACCTAACCCTCACCCTAACCCTAAACCTCACACTCAACCTAACCCTCAGGCTAACCCTAAGACTAACCCTAAACCTAACCATAACCCACACACTCACCCTCACCCTAACACTAACTATAACCCTAACCCTAAATTTAAACCGAACCCTAACACTCACACTAACCTTAACCCTAACCGTCATCCTAACACACAACCTAACCCTATGCGTATCCATCAACCTAATCCCAACCCTCACCCTCAGCCTAACCCTCAGCCTAAGCATAACTCTAGCCCTAACCCTCAACCTCACCCTAAACCTAATCCTAACCCTAACCTTCATCCTAACCCTCACCATAACCCTAACCCTAACCATCATCCAAAACCTATTCCTCACCTCCACACTCACCCTCAGCCTAACCCTAAGCCTAAGCCTAAACCTAACCATAACCCTCACCCTCAGCCTTACCCTCACCCTAACTCAAATCCTAACCCTAACCCTAAACCTAACATACCCTCACAGTAACCCTAATCCTAACCCTAAACCTAACCCTAACCCTAACTCTAACCCTCACCCTCACCCTAGCCCTAACCCTAACCCTAATTCTAACCCTCCCCCTCAACTTAACCCTAAACCTTAACCTAACCCTTAACCCTAAACTCACACTCACCATAACAATTACCCTAATCCTAAACCTAACATTAAGGCTAACCCTCACCCTCACCCTAATCCTCACCGTAACCCTAACTCTAACACTAACCTTAACCCCAACCCACACAATCAGCCTCACCCTAAACCTAACTCTAACCATAAACCTCAATCTCACCTTAAGCCTAACCCTAACCTTAACCCTCAAACTAACCCTAAAGCTCACCCTCACTGTAACCCTTACCCTAACTCTCACCCTAACCCTTAACTTAACCCGAACCCTAACTCTCACCCTAACTCTAACCCTAAACCTCACCCTAACCCTAAGCCTCACACTCACCCTCAGCCTAACAGTAACCCCAACCCTAACCCTCACACTCACCCTAACCTTAACCCTAATCCTAATAGTAAACTTAACCCTAACCCTCACCCTCACCCTAACCATCACCTTAAGCCTAACCCTAACATTAATCGTAACCAAAACCCTTACCCTAAACCTCACCCTAACACTAACCCTACCCATCCCCCTCACCCTAGCCCTCAACCTAACACTAACCCTCATCCTCACCCTAAACCTCACACTAACCCTAACACTAATCCTCAATCTAAACCTCAACCTCACACTAAACATAACCCTAAACCTCACCATAACCCTAACCAGCACCCTTACCGTAACCCTCATCCTCAGCCTTAACCCTCACGTTTAAACTTACCTTCACTCCCACCCTAACCCTCACCCAAACCCTAACCGTAACCCTAACCCTAACTCTACCCCTAAACCTCACCATCAGGCTAACCCTAACTCTAATCCTAACCCTAACACTAAACCTCACCCTAACTCTAATCCTAACCCTAACACTAAACCTCACCCTAACCCTAAACCTAACCCTCACCCTCAACCTCATCCTCAGTGTAACCCTAAGCCTAAGCCTAACCCTTACCCTAACCCTCACCCTCACCCTAGCCTCACCCTAAACTGAATCCTAACCCTAACCCTCACACTAAACCTAAACCTAACCATCACCATAACCCTAATTCTCACCCCCCCTCACCCTAAGCCTAAGCCTAACCCTAACCATCACACTCACCCTCACCCTAACCCTAATCCTAACCATAACCCTAACCCTAACCCTAAACCTCAACCTAACCCTCACCCTAACCTTAAGCCTAACACTGAACCTAACCCTAAACCTCGTCCTAACCCAACAAGTAAACCTAAATCTAACCCTAAACCTCATCCTCACCCTAACCCTAATACTAACCCTAACCCTAACAATATCACTAATCCTAACGAGAAACAGAACCCTAATGCTAAACCTAACCCTAATTCTAACAATCACCCTCACGCTAACACTAATCCTAACCCGAACCCTCAACCTAACCCTAACCCTCACCCTCACTGTAACCCTAAACCTCATCCTAACCCTCACCCTAACCCTGACCCTAAACCTAAACCTTACCCTAAAACTAACCCTAACCCTTAACCTCACCCTAGCCCTCACTCTAACCCTAATCCTTACCCTAATGCTCACCCTAACCCTAAACTTAACCGAACCCTAACTCTCACCCTACCCCTATCCCTAAGCCTCACCCTAACCCTAACACTCACACTCACCCTCAACCTCAGCCTAACCTTACGGCTAAGCCTAACCCTAACCCTAACTGTCACACTCACACTAACCCATAACCTAATCCTAATCCTAACCCTAAGCCTTAACCTCACCCTATCCCTAACCCTAACCCTAACCCTAACTCTCTCCCTAACCCTAAACCTAACCCTCACCCTAACCCTAACACTCACCCTCACCCTCATCCTCAGCCTAAACTTAAGCTTAAGCTTAACCCAAACTCTAAACCTCAGCCTCACCCTAACCCTAACCCTCACCCTAAAGCTTACCCTAAACCTAACGCTAAACTTCACCCCCACCCTAGCCCTCACCCTAACCCTAATCCTATCCCTTACACTAACACTAACCCTTACCCTCCCTCTAAATCTCACCCTCAGCCTAATCCTCACGTTTACCCTTACCTTCACCCCCACCCTAACCCTCACCCTAACCCTAACCCTAACCCTAACCCTAACTCTACCCCTAAACCTCACCCTCAGGCTAACCTTAACTCTAATCCTATCCCTAACACTAAACCACACCCTAACCCTAACCCTAACCCTCACCCTCACCCTAGCCTCACCCTAAACCGAATCCTAACCCTAACCCTCATCCTAACCCTCACATTAACCTAAACCTAACCATCACCATAACCCTAATTCTCACCCCCCTGCACTCTCAGCCTAACCCTACGCCTAAGCCTAACCCTAACCATCACACTCACCCTCACCCTAACCCTAATCCTAACCCTAACCCTAACTTTAACCCTAAAACTCAACCTAACCCTCACCCTAACCTTAAGCTTAACAGTAACCCTAACACTAACCCTCGTCCTAACCCAACAACTAACCCTAAATCTAACCCTAAACCTCAAATTCACCCTAACCCTAATACTAATCCTAACCCTAACAATATCACTAATCCTAAAGATAAACATAACCCTATTGCTAAACCTAAACCTAATTCGAACTATCACACTCACCCTAACCCTAATCCTAACCCTAACCCTCACGCTAACTCTATCCCTAAACCTAAACCTTACCCTAACACTAACCCTAACCCTCAGCCTCACCCTAGCCCTCACCCTAAACCGAATCCTGACCCTAATGCTCACCCTAACCCTAAATTTAACGGAACCCTAACTCTCACCTTAACCCTAACCCTAAGCTGCACCCTAACCCTAGCCCTCACCCTCTCCCTCACCCTCAGCCGAAACCTAAGGCTAAGCCTAAACCTAACCCTAACTGTCACACTAACCCTAACCCATATCATAATCCTAATCCTAACCCTAAGCCTTAACCTCACCCTCACCCTAAACCTCACCCTAATCCTAACGCTCATGCTCACCCTAACCCTAACCCTCACCCTCAACGTCACCCTCAGCCTAACCCTAAGCCTAAGCTTAACCCTAACTCTAAATCTTAGCCTCACCCTAACCCTAACCCTAACCCTAAAGCTTCCGATAAACCTAAACCTAAATCTCACCCTCACCCTAGCCCTCACCCTAACCCTAATCCTAACCTTAACCCTCATCCTAACCCTCCTCAAAACCCTAAAACATTCCCTCAACCTAAACCTAACCCTCACCCACATCCTCATCCTTTGCCTAACCCTAACCCTAACCCTGACCTCAACCTAACCCTCCACCTAAACCAAATCCTCAACCTCACCCTAATCCTAACCCTCATCCTCAAACTCACCTTCACCCTAAACCTAACACTAACCCTAAAGCTAACCCTCAATCTCAGCCTCACCCAAACCCTAACTCTAACCCTAAACCTCACCCTCTCACTTAACCTAACCTTATCCCGAGCCCAAAACTTCACCATAACCCTAACACTAAACCTCACCCTCACCTTAGACCTTACACCAAACCTAATCCTAACCCTAACCCTAATCCTATCCCTTACTCTAACACTAACCCTTACCCTCCCTCTAAATCTCAACCTAACCCTAACCCTAACACTAACCCTAACCCTAAGCCTCAACCTAACCCTCACCCTAACCCTGACTCTAACCCTAAACCTCACCCTCACTCTAACCCTAACACAGACCCTAAACCTCACGCTAACCTTAACTCTAACCCTCACCCTCAGCCTCACTCTTGCCCTCACCCTAACCCTAATCCTAACTCTAACCCTAACCCTAACCCTAACCCTAAACCTCACCCTAACACTAACCCTAACCCTCACCCTCAACCTAGCCCTCAACCTAACCCTAATCCTAACCCTAATCCTCACTCTAACCCTCATCCTAACTCTAACCCTAAACCTCACCCTAACCCTAACCCTAACCCTAACCCTCAAACTAACCCTAACACTCATGCACAATTTAAGCCTAACCCTAAACTTCACCCTAAACCAAAAATAAACGGAACCCTAACTCTCACCCTAACCCTAACCCTAACCCATACACTAACCCTAACCCTCACCCTCACTCTCAGTGTAATCCTAAGCCTAATCCTAACCCTAACCGTAACCCTCACACTCACACTAACCCTTACCCTAATCCTAACCCTAACCCTAATCCTAACCCTCACCCTCAACCTCAGCCTCACCTTAACCGTAACTCTAACCCTAAACCTCATCCTCAACCTAACCCTAACCCTAACCCTAGCCCTCACCCTAACCCTAATCCTAACCCTAACCCTCATCCTAACCTTCCCCATAACCCTAACCCTAACCTTCACCCTAACCCTAACCCTCACCCTCACATTCACCCTCAGCCTAATCCTAAGCCTAAACCTAAGCCTACCCCTAAACCTAACCCTAACCCTCACAGTCACCATCAACCTCACCCTCACTGTAACTCTAACCCTAACCTTAACCCTCACCCTAACCCTAACCCTAAACCTCCCCCTAACCCTAACCCTCCCCCTAACTCTATATCTAACCCTAAACCACAGCCTCACCCTAACCCTAACACTAATCCTAACCCTAACCCTCACCCGAACCCTCTCCCTAACCCTATATCAAACCCTAAACCTCAACCTCACCCTAACTGTAAACCTAACCCTAACCCTATACCCCATCAAAACCCTAAACCTAACACTCACCCGCACCCTCACCCTCACTGTAACTCTAAACCTAACCCTAACAATGACACTAACCCTAAAATGAAACATCTCCCTAACCGTAATCCTCACCCCCAAACTCACCCTCTGCCTAACCCTAACCCTAAGCCTAACCCTCACCCTAACCATTACACTCACCCTCATCCTAACTCTAATCCTAAAACTAACCCTATCCCTAAACCTCAACCTAACCCTAACCCTCACCCTAACCCTAACACTAACGCTAACCCTAAACCTCCCCCTAACCCTCCCCCTAACCCTATCTGTAACGCTAAATCTCACCCTCAACCTAACCCTAAACCTAACCCTAAACCTCACCCTAACCCTAACCCTCAACCTTAACATAAGTCTAACCCTACCCCTAACAATAACACTTACCATAACCCTAACCCTAAACATAACCCTCAACCTCAGCCTCACCCTCACTACAAACTTAACCCTCACCATAACACTAACAATAACCCTAACCCTAACCCTAAACCTAACTCTAATCCTTACCCCCACCCTCACCCTCCGCCTAAACCTAACCCTAACCCTAAACCTAACCCTCACCGTAACCCTAACACAAACCCTAACACTGACACTAACCCTAACCCTAAACCAAACTCTAAACCTAACACTAAACCTAACCCTAATCCTCAGCCTCACCCTCATCCTAACCCAAACCCTAACCCTAACCATCACCCTAAACCTAAGCCTAACCCTAATCCTTACCCCTCACCCTAAACCTAATCCTAACACTAACCCTCACCTTAACCCTAACCCTAATCCTCACCCTCATGCTCGGCCTAAGCCTAAGCCTAAACCTAAGCCTAACCCTAACCCTAACCCTAACCCTCACCCTATCCCTAACCCTAACACTACCCCTAACTCTAACCCTAAACCTCACCCTCACCCTAAACCTAACTCTGATCATAACACAAACCTAACCCTCATACTAACCCTAACCCTCACCCTCACCTTCACCATAACCCTAACTGTAACCCTAAACCTAACAAAAACCCTAAACCTAACCCTAACCCTCACCCTACTCATAAACCTCACCCTAACCTTAACCCTCACCTAACATTTACCCTCACCCTAACACTAACCCTAAGACTAACACTAACGCTCAAACTAACCCTAACCATCACCCTAACCCTAAAACTCACCCTAACATAAACCCTAACAATCACCCTAAACCTAAACCTTACCCTAACCCTAAACCTCACCCTCATCCTCACCTTCAGTGTAACCCTAAGCCTAACCCTAAACCTAACCCTCACACACACCCTAACCCTTACCCTAATCCTAATCCTAACCCTATCCCTAACCCTCACCCTCAGCCTCACCTTAACCCTAATTCTAACCCTAAACCTCACCCTCAACCTAACCCTAAAGTTAACCCTAACACTAAAACTCATCCTCATCCTAACCCTAAACCTCACACTCACCCTAACCCTAATCCTATCCCTAACCCTCGTGCTAACCTTCCTCATAACCCTAATCATAACCCTTACCTTAACACTAACCCTCACCCTCACCCTCAGCCTAACCCTAAGCCTAACCCTACTCCTAACCCTAAACCTAAAAGTAATCCTCACACTCATTCGCACCCTCACCCTCACTGTAACTCTAACCCTAACCCTAACCCTAAACCTCACCCTAATCCTAACCGTAACCCTTCCCCTAAACCTATATCTAACCGTAAACCTCACCCTCACCCTAACCCTAAAACTAACCCTAAACCTAACCCTCACGCTAACCACCTCCATAACCCTATATGTAACCCTAAACCTCACCCTCACCCTAACAGTAACCCTAACCATAACTCTAAACCCCACCCTAACCCTAAACCTAAACCTCAACCGCACCCTCAGCTTCACCATAACTCTAACAATAACCCTAACAATAACACTAACCCTAACCCGGACCATCACCCTAACCCTAATCCTCACCCCCAACCTCACCCTCTGCCTAAGCCTAAGTCTAAGCCTAACCCTCACCCTAACCTTTACACTCACCCTCATTGTAACTCTAATCCTAAACCTAACCCTATACCTAACCCTCAACCTCACCCTAACCCTAACACTAACGCTAACCCAAACCTCAACCTAAACCTCCCCCTAAACCTATCTGTAACCCTAAACCTCACCCTCAACCTAAACCTAACCTTAACCCTAACCCTAAACCTCAGCCTAACCCTAACCCTCACCCTCACCCTCAACCTCAACATAAGTCTAACCCTAACCCTAACAATAACACTAACCCTAACCCTAACCATATGCATAACCCTCACCGTCAGCATCACCCTCACTGGAAACTTGAACTTAATCATAACACTAACATTAACCCTAACCCTAACCCTAACTCTAATCCTCACCCCCACCGTCACCCTCAGCCTAACCCTAACCCTAACCCCAACTCTAATCCTAACCCCCACTGTAACCCTAAAACTAACCCTAACACTAACACTAACCCTAAACCAAACCCTAACCCTAACCCTAAACTTAAACCTAACCCTAACCCTAACCGTAAACTTAACCTGAAACCTAACTCTCACCCTAACCCTAAAACTAACCCTCACCCTAACCCTAACCCTCATCCTCACACTCACCCTCATCCTAACCCTAAGCCTAAACCTAACCGTAACCCTAACCCTCACACACACCCTAACCTTTCCCTTAATCCTAATCCTAACACTAAGCCTAAACCATACCCTCACCCTAACGCTCACTCTAACCCTAACTCTAACACTAACCCTAAACCTAACCCTCAACCTCAGCCTCATCCTAACCCTAACTCTAACCCTAAACCTGCCCCTAACCCTAACTCTAACCATCACCCTAACCCTAATTCTCACCCACACCCTCACCCTCAGCCTAATCCTAAGCCTAAGCCTAACCCTAAACCTAACCCTCACACTCACCCTCACCATAACCCTAATCCTAATCTTAACCCTAACTCTAACCCTAACCCTAAAACTCAACCTAAACCTCACCCTAACCTTAGCACTAACACTAACCATAACCCTATCCCTGGACCTAACCCTGTAACTAACCCTAAATCTAACCCTAAACCTCACCCTCACCCTAACCCTAATCCTAATAATAACCCTAAACCTCACCGAAACCTTAAACCAAACCCTCACCCTCACCATAACTATAACCCTAACCCTAAAAATAACACTAGTCCTAACCCTAAACCTAACCATAACCCTAGTCCTAATGCTAACACTCACCCTCATCCTAAGCCTAATCCTAACACTAACTCTCACCCTAACACTAACCCTCACCCTGACCATAACGCTAACCCTCATCCTAATCCTCATCCTCACCCTAGCCCTCACCCTAACCCTAATCCTAACACTTACTCTCATCAAAACCCTCACCCTAACAATCACCCTAAACCTAATACTCACCCCCACCCTCACCCTCAGCCTGACCCTAAGCCTAAGCCTAACCCTCACACTCCCCCTTACAATAACCCTAAACCTAACCCTAACACTAACCATAACCCTAAACTTCAAAGTAACCCTCACCTAACCTTAACCGTAACACTTACTCTAACCCTGGACCTAAGCGTCCACCTAACGCTAAATCTAACCCTAAAACTCACCCTCACACTAACACAAGTCCTAACCCTTACCCTCATCCTAACCCTAATCCTCACCCTAAAGTTAACCCTAACCCTCATGCTAACCCTCACCCTAACATTAACCCTAACACTAAACCTTACCCTAACACTAACCCTAATCCTCAACCTCACCCTCGCCTCAACCTTACCCTAATCATAACCCTAATCCTCATCCTAACCCTCACCCTAACCCTAACTTTAACCCTAATCCTTAGCCTAAATCTAACCCTCACCCTAACCCTAAACTTAACCGAACACTAACTCTCACCCTAAGAGTAAACCTAAACTCACCCTCACCCTCACCCTCAGCCTAATCCTAAGCCTCAGCCTAAACCTAACCCTAACCCTCACACTCACCCTAACCCTTACCCTAAACCTAATCCTAACACTAAGCATAACCCTCACACTCAGTCTAACCCTCACCGTAACCCGAAGTCTAACACTAAACCTAACCCTAAACCTCAAGATCAGACTCACCCTTACCCTAAGTCTAACCCTAAACCTCACCCTCAGCCTAACCCTAAGCCTAACCTTAAACCTAACCCAAACACACACACTCACCATCACGCTAACCCTAATTCTAACCCTAACCCTAACCCTAAACTTCAACCTAACCCTCACCCTTACTATAAACCTAAACCTCACCCTCACCCTAAACCTAACTCTACCCCTAACCCAAACCATAAACCTCACCCTAACCCTAACCCTAACCCTCAACCTCACCCTCAACATAACCATAAACCTAAACCTATCCCAAACAATAACCCGAACCCTAATCCTAACCCTCAACCTAACCATGACCCTCACCCTAACGCAAACCCTCACCCTAACATTTACCCTCACCCTAACACTAACCCTAACCCTAACACTAACCCTAACACTAACCCTTACACTAACCCTAACCCTAAATTCACCCTAACCCTAACACTTACTCTAACCCTCAACCAAAACATAAACCTCACGCTCCACGTAACCCTAACCGTAACCCACACCCTAAACCTAAACTTAACTTGAACCCTAACTCTCACCCTAACCCTAATCCTAACCCTAACCCTCACCCTCACCCTCACCATCAGCGTAACCCTAAGCCTAAACCTAACCCTAACCCTAACCCTCACACTCAACCTAGCCCTTACCCTAATCCTTATCCTAACCCTAACGCTAAGCCTCATCCTCAGTCTCAATTTAACCCTAACTCTAACCCTAATCCTAACCCTAACTCTCCTCCTAACCCTCCCCATAACCCTAACCCTAAACCTCACCATACCCCTAACCCTCACCCTCATGCTCAGCCTAAACCTAAACCTAAACCTAACCCTAAACCTCACACTCACCCTAATCCTAATCGTAAATATCACCCTCACCCTAACCCTGACCCTCACCCTCACCCTCATCCTAACATTAAGCCTAACCCTAACCCTTACCCTAATCCTCACACTCACCCTAACCCTAAACCTAATCCTACTCCTAACCCTAACCCAAACCCTCACCCTCAACCTAACCCTCATCTTAAGAATAACCTTAACATTAATCCTAACCCTCAACCTCACCCTCAGCCTCACCCTAAACTTAACTCAAACACTGAACCTAACCCTGAACCTAACCCTAACCCTAACCCTATCCCTAAACCTCATCCTAACCCTAACGCTAACCTCACCCTCACCCTCACCCTAACACTAACCCTAACCCTAACACTCACGCTAACTCTAAAACTAACCCTCACAATAACACTAACCATCACCCTAACCCTAAACCCCACCGTAACACTAACCCTAAACCTCACCCTCACTCTAGCCCTCACCCTAACCCTTACCCTCATCTTCAACCTAAACCTCACACTAACCCTAACACTAATCCTCAATCTAACCCTCACCCTCACCCTGACCCTAATGATAAACCTCACCCTAACCCTAACTCTCACCCATACCTTAACCCTCACCCTCACCCTAAAACTCAACTTTACCCTTACGGTCAACACCACCCTAACCCTAACCCTAAACCTCACCCTCACGCTATCAATAACTGTACCCCTAAACCACACCCTCACTCTAACCCTAACTCTAACCCTAACCCTAACACTAACCCTCACCCTAACCCTAACACTAAACATCACCCTAACCCTAATCCTCACCCCCACCCTCACACTCAGCCTAAAACTATGCCTAAGCCTAACCCTAACCCTAACCCTAACCCACACCCTCACACTCACCCTCACCATAACTCTAACACTAAGCCTAACAATAACACTAATCCTAACCCTAAACCTAACCCAAACAATAACCATAACCCTAATGCTAACACTCCGCCTCACCCTAACCCTAATCCTAACCCTCTCCGTAACTCTCCCTCTAATCCTATATCTAACCCTCAACCTCATCCTCAACCTAACCCTAAACCTAACCGTAACCATAATCCCCACACTAACCCTAACACTAAACCTCACCCGCAACCTCACTCACAAGGTAAATCAAACCCTAACACTAACAATAACACTAACCCTAACCATCACCCTAACCCTAATCCTCACACCCACCCTCACCCTCAGCCTAACCCTAAGCCTAAGCCTAACCCTCACCCTAACCCTCACACTCAGCCTCACCCTAACCCTAATCCTATACCTAATCCTATCCCTAAACCTCAAACTAAACCTCACCCTCAACCTAACCCTAACCCTAACCCTAAACCTCACCCTCAGGCGAACCCTAACCTTAAATCTAACCCTAGACCTCAACCTCACCCTAACCCCAACCCTAACCCTAACCCTAAACCTCACCCTAACCCTAACACTAAACTTCACCCTCTCCCTAGCCCAAACCCTAACCCTAATCCTAACACTAACCCTAATCCTAACCCTCCCCCTAACCCTAACCCTCACCCTCAACCTCACCCTCAACCTAACCCTGACCCTAACCCTAAACCTAAACCTAACACACACCCTCACCCTAACCCTAATCCTAACCCTTACCCTAATCCTAACCCTAACCCTCCCCCTAACTCTTAACCTAAGCCTAAGCCTAACCCTAACAATAAACCTAAACCTAATCCTAACCCTCACCCTAACCAAAACCCTCACCCTAACCCAAACCCTCATCCTAACACTTACCCTCACCCTAACACTAACCCTAACCCTAACCTCACCAGAACCCTAAACCTAACCCTAACCCTCAACCTAACCCTAAACCTCATGCTCAAGGTAACCCTAAACCTAAACCTCACTCTAATCCTAAGATTAACCTGAACCATAAATATCACCCTAACCTTAAACCTGACACTAACCCTAACCCTCACACTCACCTTAACCCTTACTGTAATCCTAATCCTATCCCTAACCCTAACCCTCACCCTCAGCCTCACCTTACCCTAATTCAAACCCTAAACCTCACACTCTCCCTAACCTATGCATTATCCTAAACCTCACCTTAACCCTTACCCTAATCCTAATCCTAACCCTAACCCTAACACTCACCCTCATCCACACTGTAACATTACGCATAACCCTAACCCTAACCCTAACCCTCAAGCTCACCCTAACCCTTACCCTAATCCTAATCCTAAACCTAACCCTAACCCTCACCCTCAGCCTCACCTTAACCCTACCTCTAACACTAAACCTCATGCTCACCCTAAACCTAAACCTATACCTCACCCTAATACTAACCTCAGCCTCACCCACACCCTCAGCCTAAACCTAACCCTAACCCTCACACTCACCCTAACCCTAACCATAATCCTAATCCTAACCCTAACCCTAACCCTCACCCTCACCCTAACCCTCACCCTAACCTTATCCCTAACACTAACACTAACCCTAACCCTAACCCTCACCCTCATCCTCACCCGAACCCTAATTCTAACCCTAAACCTCACCCTCACCCTCACCCTAACCCTAACCATAACCCTAACCCTCACCCTAACCCTAACCCTAAACCTCACCCTCACCCTAGCCCTTACCATAAACCTAATCCTAAACCTAACCCTCATACTAAGTCACCCTCTAACTCTATCCCTCCCCCTCAACCTCCCACTCTGCCTAACCCTAAGCCTAACCCTAAACCTAACCCTAACACACACAATCAGCCTCACCCTAACCCTAATCCTCACCCCCACCCTCACCTTCAGTCTAACCCTAACAATAACCCTAAACCGCACCCTAACCCTAAACTTCACCCTCACCCTCAACCTAACCGTAATTCTAAGCCTAACCATAACAATAACACAAACCCTAACCCTAACAATAACCCTAACCATAACTCTCTCACTCAGCCTCAGCCTCACCGCAAACTTAACCCTAACCATAACACTAGAAATAAACCTAACACTAAGCCAAACCCTAAGGCTAACTCTAATCCTCAGCCCCACCCTCACCCTCAGCCTAACCTTAAGCCTAAACCTAACCCTAACCCTATACCTCACCCTCAGCTTCACCTTAACCCTACCTCTAACACTAAACCTCATGCTCACCCTAACCCTAAACCTAACCCTAAACCTAAACCTCACCCTAACCCTAACCTCACCCTCACCCTCACCCTCAGCCTAACCCTAAATCTAACCATAACCCTCACACTCACCCTAACCCTAACCGTAATCCTAATCATAAACCTAACCTTAAACCTCACCCTCACCCTAAACCTCATCCTAACCCTAATCGTAAGCCTTACCCTCAACCGAACCCTAACCCTCACCCTCACCTTAATCCTTACCCTAACCCTCACCCTAGCCCTAAACATAACCTGAAACGTAACTCTCAACCTAAAACTAACCCAAACCTAAAACCTCACCCTAAACCTAACGCTAAACCTTACCGTCAACCTAGCCCTCACCCTAACCTTAATCCTAACCTTAACCCTCATCGTAAACCTATCCCTAACCCTTAAGCCAACCCTCATCCTAAACCTAACCCTCAACCTCAACCTCACCCTCAGCCTAACCCTAAGCCTAACGCTAAACCTAACACTAACACACACAATCACCCTCACATTAATCCAAATCCTAACCCTAACCCTCACCCTCACCCTCACCCTCAGTGTAACCAAAAGCCTGACCCTAACACTAACCCTAACCCTCACACTCACCCTAATCCTTACCCTAATCCTAATCCTACCCCTAACCCTAACCCTCACCCTCAGCCTCTCCTTAAACCTAACTCTAATCCTAAAACTCACCCTCACTTTCACCCTATTATTAACCCTAAACCTAAACCTAACCCTAAACCTCACCCTTATCTTAACCCTCACCCTCAGCCTAAAAGTCAACTTTACCCTTACCATCATCCTCAAACTAACCCACACCCTAACCCTAACCTCATCCTAACCCTCACCCTAACCTTAAAATTAACCATCATGCTAACACTAACCCTCACACTCAACCTCATGCTCAGCCTAACCCTAAGCCTAAGCCTAAGACTTACCCTAAACCGCACCCTCTCCCCAGCCCTCACCCTAACCCTAATCCTAACCATCACCCTAACCCTAATCCTCAACCCCACACTCACGCTCAGCCTAACCCTAACCCTAAGCCTAACCGTAAACCGAAACCTCACAGTCACCCTCACCCTAACCTTAATTCTAACCCTAACCCTAACCCTAACCTTAAAACTCAACTTAACCATCACCCTAAACTTAAACCTAACACTAACCCTAACGCTAACCCTCGAACTAACCCTCCCCCTAACCCTAAATCTAAACCTAAACCTCACTCTCACCCTAACCCTAGTCCTAACCCTAACCCTAAACCTCACCCTAAAACTAACCCTAACCCTCACCCTCACCCTCACTGTAACTCTAACCCTAACCCTAACAATAACACTAATCATAACACTAACCCTAACCCTAACCCTAAGCTTAACCCTAATCCTAACACTCACCCTCACCTAACCCTAATTCTAACCCTAACCCTCAACTTAACCCTAACCCTCACATCACTGTAACCCTAAATCTTATCCAAACCCTCACCCTTACCCTAACCCTAAACCTAAACCTCAACCAAACACAAACCCTATCCCTCAGCCTCAAACTAGCCCTCACCCTAACTCTAATCTGAACCCTAATCCGAATCTTAACCCTCACCCTCACCCTAACCCTTACCCTAACCCTAATACTAACCCAAACCCTAATGGTCAACTTAAACCTAACCCTCACGCTCACCATAACCCTAACTCTACCCCTCACATTAACCCTAACCTTCACCCTCACCCTCACCCTCAGCCTAAACCTAGCCTAACCCTAACCCTAACCCTAACCCTCACACTCACCCTAACCCTTACCCTAACCCTATAATAACCCTAAGCCAAACCCTCACACTCACTCTAACCCTCACTCTAACCCTAAATCTAAAACTAACCCTAACCCTAACCCTAGCCATAAGCTTCACCCTAACCCTAACTCTAACCCTGAACTTCACCCTCACCCTAACCCTAACACTGACCCTAAACCTAAACGTCACACTAGCCCTAACCCTAAACCTCACCCTCACACTAGCCCTCCCCCTTACCCTAATCCTAACCCTCATCCTAACCCTCACACTAACACTAACCCTAACCCTCACACTCACCCTCACCCTAACCCTAATCCTAACGTAAACCTAACCCTCACCCTCACCTTAACCCTTATCCTAACCCTAAATTTAACCCGAACCAAAA
The DNA here is from genome assembly GCF_024711535.1 of Dipodomys merriami. Taxonomy (NCBI): domain Eukaryota; kingdom Metazoa; phylum Chordata; class Mammalia; order Rodentia; family Heteromyidae; genus Dipodomys; species Dipodomys merriami. The sequence goes on from NW_027203304.1 coordinate 328,007, forward strand.
CCCTCACCCTAACCCTAACCCTAACCCTCACAGTAAACCTAACCTTAAACCTCACCCTCACCCTAGCCCTCACCCTAACCCTATTCCTAAACCTAACCCTCATCCTAACACTCCCTCTAACCCTTACACTAACCATTATCCTAACCCTAACTGTCACCCTCAACCTCACCCTCAGCCTAACCCTAAGCCTACCCCAAAACCTAACCCTAACACACATGCTCACCTTTACCCTAACCCTAATCCTAACCCTAACCTTCACGCTCACCCTCACCATCAGTGTAACCCTAAGCCTAACCCTAACCCTAACCCTCATGCTCACACTAACCCTTACCCTAATCCTAATCCTAACCCTAAGCCTAAAACTCACCCTCAGCTTCACCTTAACCCTAACTCTAACTTTAACCCTAAACCTCACCCTAAAACTAAACCTAAACCTCACCCTCACACTAGAACTCAACCTAACCCTAATCCTAACCCAATCATCATCCTAACGCTCCTCATAACCCTAACCCTAACTCTCACCGTCACAATCAGCCTAACCCTAAGCCTAACCCTAACCCTAACACTAACTCTCACAGTCTCCCTAAACCTAACCCTAAGCCTAAGCGTAACCCTCACCCTAACCCTAAAGCTAAACCTAAGCCTAACACTAACCCTAACACTAACGATAACCCTAACCCTCAACTTCAGCCTCACCTTAACCCTAACTCTAACCCTAATCCTAAACCTCACCCTAACCCTAACACTAAACCTCACCCTCAGCCTAGCCCTTACCCTAACCCTAATCCCAACCCTAACCCTCATCCTAATCCTCCCCCTAAACCTAACCCTCACCCTCAACCTATCCCTCAGCCTAACGCTAAGCCTAAACCTAAACCTAACCCTAACACACACACTCACACTCACCCTAACCCTAATCCTATCCCTAAGACTAACTCCAATCCTAATCCTCTCCATATCTCTCACCTAACCCTAACCCTAACACTAACGCTAACCCTAACCCTCAACCTAACCCTCACCCAAACCATAACCCTAACACTAAACCTCACCCTCACTCTAACCCTAACTCTAACCCTAACCCAAACCCTGAACCTCACCCTAACCCTAACCCTAACTATCACCCTCACCCTCACCGCAACCATAACCCTAAACCTAACAATAACAATAACCCTAGCCCAAATCCTAAACCTCACCCTAACCATAACCCTCACCCTAAGACTAACCCTAACCCTAACACTAACCGTCACACTTACCCTAAACCTAACCCTAACCCTAATCCTCATCCTAACCCTATATCTAAACCTAAACCTCACCCTCACCCTAACCCTAACCCTAACCCTAACTCTAAAACCCACCCTAAACCTAACCCTCAACCGCACCCTCACTCTCACCTTAACCCTAACCGTAACCCTAACAATAACTCTAACCCTAATCCTAAACCTCACCCTAACCATAACCCTCACCCTAACCCATACCCTCACCCTAACACTTACCCTCACCGATAGAGTAACCCTAACGCTAACACTAACCCTCATACTAAGCCTAACCCTAATCCTAACCCTAAACCTCAACCTAACCCTCACCCTCAACCTAACCCTAACACTAACCTTAACCCTAACCCTCACCCTAATCCTCACCTTAACCCTCACCCTAACCCTATATCTAACCCTAAACCTCACCCTCACCATAAACTTAACCCTAAACCCCACCCTAACCCTAACCCTCACCCTCAACCGCACCCTCACCCTCACCGTAACTATAACACTAACCCTAACAATAACACTAACCCTAACCCGAAACATCACCCTAACCCTAATCCTCACTCCCACCCTCACCCTAAGCCTAACCTTAAGCCTAAGCCTAACCCTCACACTAACCCTCACACTCACCCTAACCCTAACCCTAATCCTAAACCCAACCCTATCCCAAAACCTCAACCTAATCCTCACCATCAACCTAACTCTAACACTAACCCTAAACCTGATCCTCATCCTAATACACCCCGTATCCCTAATTCTAACCCTAAACCTCACCCTCACCCAACCCTAACTGTAACTCTAAACCCCACCCTAAACCTAACCTTCACCCTCACCCTCAACCTCACTGTAACTCTAACCCTAACACTAACAATAACCCTAACCCGAACCCTAACCTTCACCCTAACCATAACCCTCACCCTAACCCTAAACCTAATCCTCAATGTAAACCTCACCCTTACCCAAAACCTAAACCTACCCTAACCCTAATACTAACCCTAACCTTCACCGTTATCTTAATCCTCACCCTCAACCTGAACCTCCCCTTTACCCTTACCATCATCCTAACCCTAACCCAAACCCTAACCCTAACCTCATCCTAACCCTCAACCTAACGGTAATCCTAACCATCATGCTAACCCTAACCCATACACTCAACCTCATGCTCAGCCTAAGCCTAAGCCTTAGCCTAAGTCTTACCCTAAACCTCACCCTCTCCCCAGCCCTCACCCTAACCCTAATCCTAACCATCACCCTAACCCTAATCCTCAACTCCACCCTCAACCTCAGACTAACCCAAAGCCTAGCCCTAAGCCTAACCCTAACACTAACCCTCACCGTATCCCTAACCCTAACCCTAATACTAACCCTAACCCTAAACACAACCCTACACCTAACCCTAAACCTAACCCTAATCCTCAGCCTCAACCTCAGCCTAACCCAAACCCTAACCCTAACCCTCACCCTAACTCTAAGCCTAACCATAACCCTAACCCTGACACTCACCCTTACCCTAACCCTAATCGTAACCCTAACCCTATCCCTAACACTAACCCTCACCCTAAACCTCACCCTAGCACTCACCCTAACGCTAATCTTAACCCTAAATCTCATCATAACCCTCACCCTAACCCTAACCCTAACCCTCACCCAATCCCGAACCCTAACCCTCACCCTCATGCTGGGCCTAAGCCTAAGCCTAACCCTAATCCCAACCCTCACCCTAACCCTAACCTTAACCCTTACCGTAACCCTCACTCTCAGACTAACCCTCACCTTTACTCTAACCGTCACCCCCACCCTAACCCGCACCCTAACCCCAACCCTCACCCTAACCCTCACCCTAACCCTAACTCTACACCTAAACCTCAACCTCACCCTAACCCTAACACTAAACCTCACCCTAACCCTAACCCTAACCCTCACCCTCACCCTGACCATAACCGTAACCCTACAACTAACACTAACAATAATCCTAAACCGAACCCTAACCCCCACCCTAACCATAACCCTCACATTAACCCTAAACCTAATCCTCAATATAACCCACACGCTAAACCTAAACCTAAACCTACCCTAACCCTAAACCTAACCCTAACCCTCACCCTTATCTTAACCCTCACCCTCAGCCTAAAAGTCACCTTTACCCTTACCATCATCCTCACCCTAACCCACACCCTAACCCTAACCTCATCTTAACCCTCACCCTAACCATAAACTTAACCATCATGCTAACACTAACCCTCACCCTCAACCTCATGCTCAGCCTAACCCTTAGCCTAAGCCTAAGACTTACCCTAAACCTCACCCTCTCCCCAGCCCTCACCCTAACCCTAATCCTAACCATCATCCTAACCCTAATCCTCAAACCCACCCTCACCCTCAGCATAACCCTAAGCATAAGCCTAACCGTAAACCTAACCCTCACCCTCACCCTCACCCTCACCCTAACCTTAACCCTACACTAACCCTAACCCAAAACCTAGACCTAACCCTCCCACTAACCCTATATCTAACCCTAAACCTCAATCTCACCCTAAACCTAATCTTAACACTAACCCTAAACCTCACCCTAAACCTAACCCTAACCCTCAACCTCACCCTCACTGTAACTCTATCCCTAACCCTAACAATAATACTAATCCTAAACCTAAACCTAACCCTAACCCTAAGCCTAACCCTAATCCTAATACTCACCCTCACCCTAACCCTAATTCTAACCCTAACCCTCAACCTAACCCTAACCCTCACATCACCGTAACCCTAACTCTGATCCAAACCCTCACGCTAACCCTAACCCTAAACCTCAACCTCAACCTAAAACTAACCCTAAACATCACCCTCAACCTAGCCCTCACACTAACTCTAATCTGAACCCTAATCCTCATATTAACCCTCACCCTCACCCTAACACTAACCCTCAACCTAACCCTATCGCTAACCCTAATGGTCAACCTAAACCTAACCCTCACGCTCACCATAACCCTAACCCTAACACTCAACCTAACCCTAAACTTAAAGCGAACCCTAACTCTCACCGTAACCCAAACCCTAACACTCACCCTAACCCTAACCCTCAGCCTCACCCTCACCCTCAGCCTAAACCTAGCCTAACCCTAACCCTAAGCCTAAGCCTCAACCTCACTGTAAACCTTACCCTAACCCTATACTTATCCAGAACCAAAACTGTTAACCTAACCCTAACCCCAACACTTACCCTAACCCTAATTTTAAACCTCACCCTCACCCTAGCCCTCACCCTAACCCTAATCCTAACCCTAACCTTCATCCTAACCCTCCTTCTAACCCTTACCCTAACCCTTACCCTAAACCGAACCTTCACCCTCAACCTCACCCTCAGCCTAACCCTAAGCCTACCCCTAAACCTAACCCTAACACACATGCTCACCTTCACCCTAACCCTAATCCTAACCCTAAGCCTCACCCTCACCCTCACAATCAGTGTAACCCTAAGACTAACCCTAAACCTAACCCTAACGCTCATGCTCACCCTAAACCTTACCCTAATCCTAATCCTAACCCTAACTCTAACCCTCATCCTCAGCCTCACCTTAACCCTAACTCTAACCCTAAACCTAAACCTCACTCTAACCCTAACCCTAAACCTCACACTCACTCTAGCCCTCACCCTAACCCTAATCCTAACCCTAACCATCATCCTAATCCTCCTCATAACACTAACCCTAACCCTCACCCTAACCCTAAACCTAACCCTCACACTCACCCTAACCCTAACCCTAACCCTAAACCTAACACTCACCCTCACCCTCACCCTCACCCTAAACCTAAACCTAAACCTAACACTAACACTAACCCAAACGATAACCCTAACCCTCACCTTCAGCCTCACCCTAACCCTAATTCTAACGCTAAACCTCACCCTCACCCTAACCATAACCTTAACACTAAACCTCACCCTAACCCTAACACTAAACCTCACACTCACCCTAGCCCTTACCCTAACCCTAATCCTAACCCTAACCCTCATCCTAACCCTCCCCCTAACCCTAACCCTCAACCTCAACCTAACTCTCAGCCTAACCCTAAGCCTAAACCTAAACCTAACACTAACACACACACTCACCCTCACCCTAAGCCTAACCCTAATCCTATCCCTAAAACTAACCCTAATCCTAACCCTCTCCCTAACTCTCACCTAACCCTAACCCTAACACTAACCCTAACCCACAACCTAACCATCACCCTAACCCTAACCCTAACCCTAAACCTCACCTTCACTCTAACACTAACTCTAATCCTAAACAAAAACCTAAACCTCACCCTAACCCTAACCCTCACCCTCACCTCAAACATACCCTTAAATCTAACCCTAACAATAACCCTAACCCTAATCCTAACCTTCACCCTAACCATGACCCTCACCCTAACCCATACCCTCACACTAACATTAACCCTCACCCTAACCCATATACTCACCCTAACACTTACCCTCACCCTAAGACTAACCCTAACCCTAACACTAACCCTCACACTAACTCTAACCCTAACCCTAACCCTAAACCTCAACCTAACCCTCACCCTCAAACTAAGCCTAACCCTAACCCTCACCCTAACCCTCACCCTAACCCTCACCCTAACCCTATATCTAACCCTAAATTTCACCCTCACCCTCAATCTCACCGCAACCATAACCCTAAACCTAACCCTAACAATAACCCTAACCCTAATCCTAACCCTTACCCTAACCATAACCCTCACCCAAACCCATACCCTCACCCTAACACTTATCCTCACCCTAAGACTAACCCTAACCCTAAACCTAAACTTAAACCTCACCCTAACCCACCCCGTAACCCTAATTCTAACCCTAAACCTCACCCTCACCCTAACCCTAACCCGAACTCTAAACCCCACCCTAAACCTAACCTTCACCCTCATCCTAAACCTCACTGTAACTCTCACCCTAACCCTAAAACAGAACTAACCCTAACCCTAACCCTAACCATAACCCTCACCCTCAGCCTCACCGTCTCCTCAAACTTAACCCTAACCATAAGACTAAAAATAAACCTAACCACAAGCCTAACCCTAACCATAACCCTAAACCTCACCCCCAAACTCATCCTCAGCCTAAGCCTAAGCCTAACCCTAACCCTAACCCTAACTCTATCCCACAACTTAACCCTAACACTAACCCTAACCCTAAAACTAACCCTAACTCTAAACATAACACAAAACCTAACCCTAATCCTCAGCCACTCCGTCACCCTAACCCAAACCCTAGCCCTAACCATCACCCTAAATCTAAGCCTAACCCTAACCCTAACCTAACCCTCACACTCACGCTCACTCTTACCCTAATCCTAAACCTAACCTTAGCCTTAACTCTAACCCTCACTCTAACACTCACCATCATCCTAACCCTCACCCTAACCCTAACTCTAACACTAACCCTAATCATAACCCTCACATTCAGCCTCACCCTAACACTAACTCTAACCCTAAACCTCACCTTCAACATAACCCAAACCGAAACTTAACCTTCAACCTCACCCTAACCCTAAACCTAAACCTCACCCTCACAATACCCCTCACCCTAACCATAATCCTAACTCTAAAGCTCATCCAAACACTCCTCATAACCCTAAAATTAGCCCTCACCCTAAACCTAACCCTAAACCTCAATCTAACCTTCAGCCTAACCCTAACCTTCACACTAACCCTCACACTCACCCTAAAACTATCCCTAAACCTAACCCTATCCCTAAACATCAACCTAAACCTCACGCTCACCCTAAACCTAACCCTCAACTTAACCATAACCCTCACTCTCAGCGTAAACCTAACCCTAATCTAACCCTCACCGTAACCATAAACCTAACCCTAATCCTAAACTCCACCCTAAACCTAACCCTCAACCTAACCCTAACCCTAACCTTATCCTCACCCCCATCCTCACCATCAGCCTAACCCTAAGGCAAACCCTAACCCTAAACCTAACCCGAACCCTCACCATAACACTAAAACTAACCCTAACCCTAACCTTAAACCTAAAATTAACTCTAACCCTAAACCTAAACCTAATACTCAGACTCACCCTCTCCTTAACTCAAACACTAATCCTAACGCCCATCCTAAACCTAAGCCTAACCCTAACCTTCACCCTAACCCTCACACTCACTCTCACCCTAACCCTAATCCTAAACCTAACCCTCTCCCTAACACTAAACCTCACCCTAAGCCTCACCCTAGCCCTCACCCTAAACCTAACCCTAACCCTAAACCTCACTCTAACCCTCACCCTAACCCTAACCTTAACCCTCAAACTCATGCTCGGCCTAAGCTTAAGCTTAAGCCTAAGCCTAGCCCTAAACCTAACCCTCATGCTAACCATAACTGGAACAGTAACACTAACACTAACACTAACACTAAACATAACCCTCACCCTAAGCCTCCTACTAACACCATATCTAAATCTAAACCACACGCTCACCCTAACCCTAACCCTTAACCCCACCCTAACCCTAACCCTAACCCTCACCCGCACCCTAACCTTACCTTAACTCTAACCCTAACCCTAACAATAACACTAAGACTAACCCTAACCCTCACACTAACCGTAAACCTAACCCTCACCCTAACCCTCAGCCTAACCATAAGCCTAACCCTAACCTTAACCCTTACCCTCACCCTCACCCTAACCCTAACCCTAACCCTCACCCTAACCCTAACCCTCACCCTCAACCTCAGCCTAACCCTAAGCCTAACCCTAACACTAATACTAACCATCACACTCACCCTAAATCTAACATTAACCCTAAACCTAACCCTCATGGTCAGCCTCACCATAACACTAACTCTATGCCTAATCCTCACCCTTACCCTAACCTTAACCCTAACCCTAAACCTCACCCTAACACTAACCCTAAACCTCACCCAAAACCTAGCCCTCTCCCTAACCCTAATCCTAAAACTAAAACCCTAACCCTCCCACTAACCCTAACCCTAACCCTCACCATAACCCTAACCCTCATCCTCAACATCACCCTCAGCCTAAACCTAAGCCTAACCGTAAAGCTAACCTAAACACAAATATTCATCTTCACCCTAACCCTAATCCTAACCCTATCCCTAACCCTAACACTCCACCTAACTATCACCCTAACCCTAACCCTAACACTAACCATAACCATAACCCTCAAACTATCCCTCACCCTAACCCTATCCCTAACCCTAAACCTCACCCTAAGCCTCACCCTAGCCCTCACCCTAAACCTAACCATAACCCTAAACTTAACCCAAACCCTCACCGTAACCCTACAACTAACCCTAACCCTAAACCTAACCCTAACCCTAAAACTAACAGTAATCCTGAGCATCATCCTCATCCTAACCCAAAACCTAAACCTAACCCTCACACTAACCCTAAACCTAACCCTAACCTTAACCCTCAACCTAACCCTCACACTAATCATAAACCTAACCATCACCCTAACCCTAAACCTCAACCTCAACCTCAAGCTCAGCCTATCCCTAAGCATAAGCCTAAGCCTATCCCTCACCCTCAAGCTCACCATCACTGTAACTCTAACCCTAACCCAAACAATAAACTAATCCTAAGCCTAAACATAACCCTAACCCTAACCCTAACCTAATCCTAATACTCACCCTCACTCTAAGCCTAATCCGAACCCTAATCCTCACCCTAATGCAAACACTCACAGTTACAGTAACCTTAACTCTCATCCTATCCCTGACCCTAAGACTAAACCCTAAACCTAAACCTCACCCTAACACTAACCCTAACCCTCACCCTCTCCCTAGCCCTCACCCTAACCCTAATCCTAACCCTAATCCTCATCCTAACCCTCACCCTAACACTAACACTAACCCACACCCTAACCATAACCCTAACACTAACCCTCACCCTAACCCTAACTCTCACCCTAACCCTAACCTTAACCCTCACACTCACCCTAAACTGTACCCTAAACCTAATCTTATCACTAAGCCTAATCCTCACACTCACCCTCACCCTCACTGTAACCCTAACTCTAACACTAACCCTAACCCTAACCCTCACCTTCAGCCTCACCCTAACCTTAACTCTAACCCTAAACCTGACCCTCACCCTAACCCTAACCCTAAACCTAACCCTAAACCTCACCCTAAACCTAACCCTAACCGTAATCCTAATCCTAACCCTAACCCTAACCCTCACCCTCACCCTAACCCTCACCCTAACCTTATCCCTAACACTAACACTAACCCTAACCCTAACCCTCACCCTCATCCTCACCCGAACCCTAACCCTAACCCTAAACCTAACCCTAAATCTCTCCCTAACCCTAAACCTAACCCTCACCCTCACCATAACCCTCAACTTCACCCTCACATTCAGCCTAACACTAAGCCTAAACCTAACCCTAACACTAACCCTCACACTCACCCTAACCCTAACCCTAATCTTAATCCTAACACAAACCATAACCCTCACACTAACCCTATACATTACCCTAATCCTAAACCTCACCCAAACCCTAAACCTAACCCTAACCCTCACCCTCACCCTAACCCTGACCCTCATCCTCACCCTAAACCTCACACTAACCCTAACACTAAACCTCAATCTAACCCTTAACCTCACCCTAACCCTAAACCTCATCCTAAACCTAACCCCCACCCTTACCATAACCCTCACCCTCAGCCTAACTCTCACCTTTACCCTTACCGTCACCCCCACCCTAGCCCTCACCCAAACCCTAATCCTCACGCTGACCCTAACCCTACTCCTAAACCTCCCTCTCGTCCTAACCGTAACTCTAACACTAAACCTAACACTAAATCTCACACTATCCTTAACCCTAACACTCACCCTCAACCTCATGCTCAGCCTAACCCTAAGCCTAAGCATAACACTTACCCTAACCCTCACCATCACCCTAGCCCTCACCCTAACCCTAAGCCTAACCCTAACCCTCATCCTAGCCCTCAACTTAACCTGAACCCGAACATCAAGCTTACCCTAATCCTCACCCACTCCCTCACCCTCAGCCTAACCCTCAGCCTAAGCCTAAGCCTAACCCTAACTCTCACACTCACCTCACCCTAACCCTAATCCTAACCCTAACCCTAACCCTAAACCACATCCTAAACCTCACCCTAACTTTAACCCTAACACTAACCCTAACATTAACGCTCGACCTAAACCTCCAACTAAGTCTAAATCTAACCCTAAACTTCACACTCAGCCTAACCCTAATCCAAACCCTAACCCTAAACCTCACCCTAACCCTAACCCTAATCCTCACCCTGACCCTCACCGTAGCCATAAACCTAAACCTAACAATAACACTAACCCTAACCCTAACCCTAACTCTAACCATAACCCTCACCCTCAGCCTCACCCTCGCTGCAAACTTAACCCGAACCATAACACTAACAATAACCCTAAAATTAAGCCTAGCCTAACCCTAACTCTAATCCTAACCACCACCCTCACCCTCAGCTTAACCCTAAGCGTAACCGTAACCCTAAACCTAACACTAATCCTCAGCCTCAGCCTCACCCTAACCCAAACTCTACCCCTAATCCTAACCCCAACTCTAAGCCTAACCCTAAACCTAACCCTAACCCTCAAACTCACCCTCAACCTAACACTAATCCTAAACCCAACCCTATCCTTAACCCTAACCCTCCCCCTAGCGCTCACCCTAAATCTAAACCTAACCCTCACCCTCAACCTAGCCCTCAACCTAAACCTAACACTCACCCTCACTGTAACCCTTACCCTAACCCTCACCCTAACCCTACACTTAAAGTGTACCCTAACTCGCACACTAAACCTAACCGTAAATGTCACCCTAACCCTAACCCTCAACCTTACCGTAATGGTCACCCTCAGCATAACCCTCACGTTTACCCTTAACTTCACCCCTACCCTAACCCTCACCATAACCCTCACACTCACCATAACCCTCACCCTAAAACTAACTCTAGCCCTAAACCTCACCCTCACCCTAACCATAACTCTAACCATAACCCTAACACTAAACCTCATACTAAACTTAACCCTACCCCTCAAACTAAGCATAACCCTCACCCTCACGCAAACCCTCAGCCTAAACCTAAGGCTATCACTGACCCTAACCATAACCTTCACACTCACCCTAATCCTAACCCTAATCCTAATCCTAACCCTAACCCTAACCCTCACCCTCACGTGTAGCCTCACCCTAACCCTAATTCTCACCCTAAACCTCACACTCACCCTAACCCTAATACTGAAACTCACCCTCACCGTAACCGAAACCATAAACCTAACTCTAACTATATGCCTAACCCTAACCCTAAATGTACTCCTAACTATCGCCCTAACCCTAACCCTAACACTAACCCTAACCCTAAACCTCACCCTAACCCTAACCCTAAACCTCACCCTCACGCTCACTGAAACCAAAAGCCTAAACCTAACCCTAACAATAACCTTAACACTAATCCTAACCCTCACCATAACCATAACCCTCACCCTAACCCAAAATCTCACCCTAAAACTTACCCTCACCCTAACACTAACCCTAAACCTAACACTAACCCTCACACTAAACCTAACCATAACCATAACCCTAAACCTCAACCTAACCCTCACCCTCACCTTAACTCTAACACTAACCCTATCCCTAACCCTCACTCTAACCCTAATCATAACCCTAATTCTAACCCTAAACCTCACCCTCACACTAACCCAAACCCTAATCTGAAACCCCACCCTAACCCTAAGCCTAACCCTCAACCGCACCCTCACCCTCACCATAACTCTAACCCTAACCCTAACAATAACACTAACCCTAACCCAAACCATCACCGTAACCCTAATCCTCACCCCCCCTCACGTTCAGCCTAACCCTAAGCCTATGCCTAACCCTCACCCTGTCACACTCACACTCACCCTACCCCTAATACTAAATCTACCCTATCCCTAAACCTCAACCTAACCCTCACCCTCCCCGTTAACCCTAACAATAATCCTAACCCTAAACCTCAACCTAACCATCCCCCTAACACTAACTCTAACCCTAAAACTCACCCTAACCCTAACCCTAAACCTCACCCTAAACCTCACCCTAACCCTAACCCTCACCCTAACCCTCAATCTCACCGTAAATCTAACCCTAACCCTAAAAATAAGACTAACCCTAACCCTAACCATAAGCCTCAACTTCAGCCTCACCCTCAGTGCAAACTTAACCCTAACCATAACACTAACAATAACCCTAATCCTAACCCTTAACCTAATCCTCAACCCCAACCTCACACTCAGCCTAATCCTAAGACTAACCCTAACCCTAACTCTAAGCCTAAGCCTAAACCTAACACAAAACCTAATCGTAAACCTAACCCTAATCCTCAGCCTCACCCTCACCCTAACCAAAACCCTAACCCTAATTCTCACCCTAACCATAAGCCTAACCGTAACGCTGACACTCACAATGACGCTCAACCCAACCCTAATTCTAAACCTAAACCTATCCCTAAACCTAACCCAAACACTAACCCTCACCCTAGTCCTCACCCTAACACTAATCCTAAACCTAAACCTCATACTAACCCTCACCTTAACCCTAACCCCAACCCTCACCCTCATGCTTGGCCTAAGCCTAAGCCTAAGCTTAACTCTAACCCAAACCCTCACCTTAACCCTAAACCTAACCATAACACTAACCATAACACTAACCCTAACTCTATCCCTAAACCTCACTCTCACACTAACCCTAACTCTAACACTTACTCTAAACCTAAACCTCATCCTAATCCTAAACCTAACCCTCACCCTCACCCTCACCATAATGGTAACATAACCCTAACCCTAACAATAACCCTAACCCTAACTCTACACCTCAACCATAACATAACCCTCAACCTAACCCTAACCCTCAACTTAACACTTACCCTCACCCTAACACTAACACTAACCCTCACCCTCACCCTAACCCTAATCCTAACCCTAACCCTCAACCTAACCCTAAACCTCACCCTCACCATAACCCTTACGCTAACCCTCACCCTAACCCTAAACTTGACCCGAATCCTAACTCCCACCCTAACACTAACCCTAACACTCACCCTAACCCTAACCCTCAACCGTACCGTAACCATCACCCTCAAGCCTAACACTCACATTTACCCTTACCGTCACCCCTACCCTAATCCTCACCCTAACCCTAACACTCACCCTAACCCTCACCCTAAAACTAACTCTACGTCTAAATCTCACCCTCAACCTAAGCATAACTCTAACCCTAACCCTAACACTAAACTTCACCCTAACCCTAACCCTAACCCTCAAACTAACCCTAACTCTCACCCTCAGCCAAACCCTCAGCCTAAACTTACGGCTAAACCTAACCCTAACCATAACCCTCACACTCAACCTAAACATAACCCTAAACATCATCCTAACACTAACCCTAAACCTCACCCTCACCCTCAGCCTCACCCTATCCCTCAGTCTAACCCTAAACCTCATCCTCACCTTAACCCTAATCCTAACCCTCACACTCACCGAAACTGAAACCCTAAACCTAACCCTAACCTTAACCTTTACCCTAATCCTCCAACTAACTTTCACCCTAACCCTAACCATAAGAGTAACCCAAACCCTAATCCTCACCCTAACCCTAAATCCAACCGTAAACCTCACCCTCATCCTAACCCTCACTCTAAACCTAACCCAAACCCTAAACCTCAACTTCACCCTCACCGTAACCAAAACCCTAAACCTAACCCTAACAATAACCCTAACCTAATCCTATCCCTCACCCAAACCATAACGCTCACCCTAACCAAAACTCTCACCCTAAAACTTACCCTCACCCTAACACTAACCCTAACCCTAAAACTAACCCTCACACTAACCCTAACCATAACCCTAAACCTAAACCTAAACCTCACCCTCACCCTAACCCTCACACTAACCCTATGCCTAACCCTAACCCTAACCCTCCCCCTAACCCTAAATCTAAACCTAAACCTCACCCTCACACTAACCCTAACCCTAACCCTAAACCCCACCTTAACCCTAAGCCTAACCCTCACCCACACCCTCACCCTCACCGTAACTCTAACCCTAACCCTAACAATAACACTAACCCTAACCCGAACCATCACCCAAACCCTAATCCTCACCCCCACCCTCACCCTCAGCCTAAACCTAAGCCTAAGCCTAAACCTCACCCTAACCCTCACACTCACCCTCACCCTCACCCGAAACCTAATACTAAACCTAACCCTATCCCTAAACCTCAACCTATACCTCACCCTGCACTTAACACTAACCCTAACCATAAACCTCAGCCTGACGCTCCCCATAACACTAACTCTAACCGTAAAACTCACCCTCACCCTAACCCTAACACTAAACCTCACCCTAACTCCAACCCTCACCCTCACCCTCAATCTCACCGTAACTCTAACCCTAACCCTAAAAATAACACTAACCCTAACCCTAACAATAACCATAACCCTTACCCTCAGCCTCACCCTCACTGCAAACTTAACCCTAACCATAACACTAACAATAATCGTAATCCTAACCCTAACTCTAAACCTCAACCCCAACCTCACCCTCAGCCTAACCTTAAGCCTAACCCTAACCCTAACGCTAACCCTAATTGTAACCCAATCCTTAACCCTAAACCTAACCCAAAACCTAACCCTAAACCTAACCCTAATCCTCAGCCTCACCCTCAACTTAACCAAACCCCTAACCCTAACCCTCACCCTAAACCTAAGCCTAACCCTAACCCTGACCTTCACACACATCCTAAGCCTAACCCTAACCCTCCTAAACCTAACCGTCTCCCTAAACCTAACCCTCACCCTAACACAAATCCTAACCCTAAACCTCATCCTAACCCTCACCCTAACCCGAACCCTAAACCTCATCCTAACCATAAGCCTAACCCTCACCCTCATGCTTGGCATAAACCTAAGCCTAAGCCTAACTCTAACCCAAACAATCACCATAACCCTAACCCGAACATTAACCCTAAGTCTAACCATAAACCTCACTCTCACCCTAAACCTAACTCTAAACCTAACGCTAAACCTAAACCTCATCCTAACCCTAACCCTAACCCTCACCCTCACCCTCACTATAACTGTAACCCTAACCCTAACAATAACCCTAATCCTAACCCTAACCCTCAACCTAACCATAACACTCACCCTAAACATAACACTCACCCTAACACTTACTCTCACCGTAACACTAACCCTAAGCCTAACACTAACCCTCAAACTAACCCTAATCATCACCCTAACCCGAAACCTCACCCTAAAGCTAAACCTAACCCTCATCTCACCCTAGCCATCACCCTAACACTAACCCTCATCCTCACCCTAAACCTCACACTAACCCTAACTCTAATTCTCAATCTAACCTTAACCCACACCGTTCCTCTAACCCTAACCCTCACCCTAACCCTAACCCTCATCCCAATGTAACCCTCACCCTCAGCCTAACCCTCATGTTTACCCTTACCATCACCCCCATGATAACCCTTACCCTAACCTTAACCTTCACCCTAACCCTCACCCTAACCCTCTTTCCAACAGAAAACCTCACCCTCACCCTAAACCTAAAAATAATCCTAACCCTAACTCTAACCCTCATCCTCACCATAAACCTTACACTAACCCTAACCCTAAACCTCAATTTAACCCTCACCCAAAGCCTAATCCTAACCCTCACCCTAACCGAAAACCTAACCCTAACACTCACCATTATCTTAACCCTCACCCTCAGCCTAAACCTCACCTTTACCCTTACCACCATCCTCACCCTAAATCTCCCCCTAACCTAAACCTCATCCTAACCCTCACCCTTACCATAAACCTAACCATCACCATAACCCTAACCCTCAACCTCTACCTCACGCTCAGCCTAACCCTAAGCCTAACCCTAAACCTTAACCTAACCCTAAACCTCACCCTAGCCCTCACGCTAACCCTAATCCTAACACTAAGCCTCATCCTAACCCTCACCCTAACCCTAATCCTAACCCTCAACCTCACCCTCACCCTAACCCTAATCCTAACCGTCACCCTCAACCTCACCTTCAGACTAATCCTAAGCCTAACCCTAAACCTAACCCTAACACACACACTCACCCCCATGCTAACCCTAATCCTAACCCTCACCCTTACCCTAACCCTAAACCTCGCCCTAATCTCACCCTAACACTAACCCTAACCCTAACCCTCAACCTAACCCTTACCCTAACCCTAACTCTAACCCTAAACCTCACCCTCACCCTAAAACTCACCCTAACCCTAACCTTAAACCTCACCCTCACCTGCACCATAACAGTAACCTTAAACCGAAACCTAACAACAACCCTAAACCTAATACTAAACCTCACCATAACCATAACCGTCACCTTAACCCAAACCCTCACCCTAAGTCTTACCCTCACTGTAACACTAACCCTAACGCTAACACTAACCCTCACACTAACACTACCCTAAATCTAACCCTAAACGTCAACCTCACCCGAACCCTAATCCTAACCCTAACCGTAAACCCCACCCTAACCCTAAACCTAACCCTCACCCGTATCCTCACCCTCACCATAAATCTAACTCTAAGCCTAACAATAATAATAACCCTAACACTAACCGTAACCCTAACCCTATCCATAAACATAACCCTCACCCTCAGCCTCACCCTCACCACAAACTTAACCCTAACCATAACACTAACATAACCCTAACCCTAAGCCTAACCCTAACCCTAACTCTAATCATCACACCCACCCTCACCCTCAGCCTAACCCTAAGTCTAACCCTAACCCTAATCCTATTCCTAACCCTCAACATAATCCTAACACTAACCCTAACCCTAACACTAACCCTAAAGCTAATCCTAACCCTAAACCTAATCCTCAGCCTCAACCTCACCCTAACCCAAAACCTAACCCTAACCCTCACACTAACTATAAGCCTAACCCTAACCTTAACACTAACCCTCACACTCAACCTCACCCTAACCCTAATCCTAAACCTAAGCCTATCTCTAACCCTAACCCTCATCCTAACCCTCAGCCTAGCCCTCAGCCTTATCCAAATCCTAACCATAAACCTCATCCTAACACTCAACCTACCCCTAACCCTAATCCTAACCCTCACCCCAAACCGAACCCTAACCCTCACCCTCAACCTCACCATCAGCCTAACCCTAAGCCTAACCCTAAACCTGACCCTAAAACACACACTCACCTGCACCCTAACCCTAATCCTAACCCTCACCCTAACCCTAACCCTAATCCTCCCCCTAACTCTCACGCTAACCCTACCCCTAACACTAACACTAACCCTAAACCTCAACCTAACCTTCACCCTAACTCTAACTCTAACCCTAAACATCACCCTTACCCTAAACCTCACCCTAACTCTAACCCTAACCCTCACCCTCACCTGCACCCTCAGCCTCACCCTCACCACAAACTTAACCCTAAACATAACACTAACAATATCCCTAACCCTAATCCTAATCCTAACCCTAACTAGAATCCTCAAACCCACCCTCACCCTCAGCCTAACCCTAAACCTCACCCTCACCATAAACCTAACTGTAACCCTAAACCAAACCTCAAACCTCAACCTAAACCTAACCCTAAACCTAACCCTAAAACTAACACACACACTCACCCTCACCCTAACCCTAATACTAACAATAACACTCACACTCATCCTAACCCTAACCCTAACCCTAAACCTTACCCTCAACCTCAGCTTAACCCTAAGCCTATCCCTAACCCTAACCCTAACCTTCACACTCACCCTAACCGTAACCCTAATCCTACTCCTAATCCTAACTCTAACCCTCACCCACAACTTAACCCTCACCTTAAGCCTATCCCTAACATTAATCCTAACCCTAACCCTCAGCCTCAGCCTCACCCAAACCGTAACTCTAACACTAAACATCAACCTGACCCTAACCCTAATCATAACCCTATCCCTAAAACTCATCCTAGCCCTAAATGTAATCCTCATACTCACCATAACCGAAACCCTAACCCTAAAGATAACAATAATCCTAACCCTAACCGTAACCCTCATCCTAACCATAAAACTCACCCTAACCCTAACCCTCACCCTAACACTTACCCTCACCCTAACACTAACCCTAACCCTAACACTAACCCTCACACTAACACTAACCATCATCCTAACCCTAAACCTCACCCTAACACTAACCCTAAACCTGACCCTCTCCCAGCCCTCACCCTAACCGTAACCCTCATCCTCACCCTAAACTTCACACTAACCTTAACACTAATCCTCAATCTAACCCTCACCCTCACCTGAAACCTCACCCTAACCCTCACCCTAACCCTAACCCTCACCCTTACTGTA
The DNA here is from genome assembly GCF_024711535.1 of Dipodomys merriami. Lineage (NCBI taxonomy): Eukaryota > Metazoa > Chordata > Mammalia > Rodentia > Heteromyidae > Dipodomys > Dipodomys merriami. The sequence goes on from NW_027203304.1 coordinate 346,666, forward strand.
ACCCTCAACTTCAGCCTAACCCTCACCTTTATACTTACCGTCAACGCCACCCTAACCCTCACTCTAATGCTAACCCTCACCCTAACCCTAACTCTACCCCTAAACCTCATCGTCACCCTAATCCTAACTGTGACCCTAACCCTAACACTATCCTTCACTATAACCCTAACCCTAAACATCACCCTAACCCTAATCCTCACCCTCAGCCTAACCCTAAGCATAAGCCTAACCCTAACCCTAAAACTCACACTCACCCTCACCCTAACCCTAATCCTAACCCTAAACCTATCCCTAACCCTAAACCTCAACCTAATCCTCACCCTAACCTTAACCCTAACACTAACCCTAACCCTCACCCTCACCATAACTCTAACCCTAACCCTAACAAGAACACTAATCCTAACCCTAACCCTAACCCTAACCCTAATGCTAACACTCAGCCTCACCCTAACCCTAATCCTAACCCTAACCCTCACCCTAACCCTAACCTTAACCCTAACCCTAACCCTAAACTTTACCCTAACCCTCACCCTCACATTAACACTCAACCTCAACGTAAACATTACCCTTACCCTTACCATCATCCTCACCCTAACTCTCACCCTAACCCTAAACTTCATCTCAACACTCACCCTAACCGTAAACCTAACCATCACCCTAACCCTAAACCTCACCCTCAACCTCATGCTCAGCCTAACCCTAAGCTTAAGCCTAAACTTTACCCTAACCCTCACCCTAACCCTAGACCTCGCCCTAACCATAATAGTAATCCTAACCCTCATCTTAAAACTCATCCTAGCCCTAATCCTAAACATCACCCTAAACCTAATCTTCACCTCCACCCTCACACTCAGCCTAAACTTAAGCCTAAGACTAACCCTAACCCTAACCCTCACACTCACCTTCACCCTCACCTTAATCCTAACCCTAACCTTAACCATAACCCTAAACCTCAACCTAACCTTCTCCCTAACCTTAACCCTAAAACTAACCCTAAACTTAACCCTCGACCTAACCCTCCTACTAACCCTAAATCTAACCCTAAACCTCACCCTCACCCTAACCCTAATCCTAAACCTAATCCTAAACCTCACCCTAACCTTATCCGTAAGCCTCACCCTCACCCTCACCCTCACCACAACTCTCACCCTAACCCTAACAATAACACTAATCCTAACCCTAAACCTAACCCAAACCCTAACCCTAATCCTAACACTCACTCTCATGCTAACCCTAATCCTAACCCTAACCCTCACACTATCCATAATCCTCACTCTCACCGAAACCCTAACCCTCAACCTAACCCTCACCCTAACCGCAACCCTAACCCTAAACCTTCATCTAACTCTAACCCTAACCCTCACCCTCACCCTAGCCCTCAACCTAACCCTAATCCTGAACCTAATCCTCATCCTTACCCTCACCCTAACCCTAACCTAAACCCTCACCCTAGCCCTAACTCTAAGCCTAATCCTCAACGTAAACCTAAACCTCATGTTCAACGTAACCTTAACCCTAACCCTCACCCTATCCCTAAACATAATCGAACACTAACTCTTACCCTAACCCTCACCATAAACCTAACCCTCACCCTGAAACTAACCCTAATACTAACCCTCAACCTAAACCTCACCCTAACCGTAAACCTCACCCCCACACTCACCCTCACCATAACTCTAATCCTAACCCTAACAATAACACTAATCCTAACCCGAAACCTATCCCTAACCCTAACCCTAACGCTAATGCTAACACTCACCCTCACGCTAACCCTAATCCTAAACCCAACCCTCACCCTAACCCTAATCATCACCTTCACCGTAACCCTAACCCTCAACCTAACCCTCACCCTAACCCTAACCCGATACCTAAAACTTAATCTAACACTAACCCTAACCCTCAACCTCATGCTAGCCCTCACCCTAACCCTAATCCTAACCCTAATCCTCATCCTTACCCTCACCCTAACCCTAAACTTAACCCTCACCCTAACCCTAACCCTAACCCTAATCCTCAACGTAACCCTAAAGCTCAAGCTCAGCTTGATCCTAACTCTAACCCTAACCCTAACTCTCACACTCACCCTAACCCTTACCCTAATCCTAATCCTAAACCTAACCCTAACCCTCACCCTCAGCCTCACCTTAACCCTAACTCTAACCCTAAACCTCAGCCTCACCCTAACCCTAACACTAATCCTAACCCTAAAGCTCACCCTAACCTTAACCCTAAACCTCACCTTCACCCTAGCCCTCACCCTAACCCTAATCCTAATACTAACCCTCATCCTAACCCTCCCCCTAACCTTACCCCTAATCATCACCCTAACCCTAACCCTTACACTTACCTTCACTCTAATCCTGACCCTTTCACTAACCCTAAACCTAACACTAACTGGAACCCTAACACTCACCCTCAGCTTCACCCTAACCCTAAATCTAACCGTAAACTTCACCCTCACCCTAACCCTAACCCTAATCCTAACCCTAACTCTCAACTTAACCCTAACCCTCACCCTCACCGTAACCCTAACCCTCATAATAACCCTCACCTTAAGCCTATCCCTTAACCTAAACCTTAACCTAACACAAACCCTAGTTCTCAACCTCTCCCTATCCCTCACCCTAACACTAATCGTAACCCTAGTCCTCATCCTAACCCTCAACCTAACCCTAAAACTAACCCTCATCCTTAACCTAACCCAAACCCTCAACCTAACCCTAACCCTAATGCTCACCATAACCCTGAACTTAACCGAACCCTAACTCTTACCCTAACCCATACCCTCAACCTAACCCTAACCCTATCGCTCACCATAACCCTAAACCTAATCCTAACACTCACCCTAACCCTCACCCTAACACTAAACCAAACCGTCGCCCTCACTCTCACACTAACCCTAATCCTAACCCTAAACTTCACCCTCAACCTCACCCTTTGCCTAACTCTTAGCCGAAACCTAAACCTAACCCTAACACACACACTCACCCTCACCCTAACCCAAATCCTTACCTTAACGGTCACAATCACCCTAACTCTAACAGCAAACCTCACCTTCATCCTAACCCTCATTCTAACCCTAACCCAAACCCTAAACCTCACCCTAACACTAACCCTATAACTCACCCTCACTGTAACCAAAACCCTAAACCTAAGCCTAACAATAACCCTAACGCTAATCCTAACACTCACCATAACAGTAACCCTCACCCTAACCCAAACTCTCACCCTAAAACTTACCCTCACCCTAACAATAACCCTAACCGTAATACTAACCCTCACACTAACCCTCACCATAACCCTAACCCTAAACCTCAACCTAACCCTCACTCTCACCATAATTCTAACACTAAACCTATCCCTAACCCTAACCCTAACCCTTGCCCTAACCCTATATCTAACCCTAAACCTCACCCTAACACTAACCCTAACCCTAACCGTAAACCACACCCTAATCCGAACCCTAACCCTCACCCGCACCCTCACCCTCACCGAAACTCTAACCCTAACCCTAACAATAACACTAACCCTAACCCAAACCATCACACTAACCCTAATTCTCACCCCCACCCTCACCTTCAGCCTAAGCCTAAGCCTAAGCCTAGCCCTCACCCTAACGGTCACCCTCACCCTCACCCTAACCCTAATACTAAACCTAACCCTATCCCTAAACCTCAACCTAACCCTCACCATCCCATAAACCTAAAAATAACAATAACCATAAACCTCACCCTAACCATCCCCCTAAACCTAACTCTAACCCTAAACCTCACCCTCACCCCAACCCTAAAACTAATCCTAACCCTAAACCTCACCCTAAACCAAACCGTAAACCTCACCCTCACCCTAGAATCACACTAACCCTAACCCTAATCCTCAATCTAACCCTCAACCTAACCCTAACCCTAACCCCTACCATAACCCTAAACTAAACCCTAACCCTCACCCTTATCTTAACCCTCACCCTCAGACTAAACCTCACCTTATCCTTACCATCATCCTCACCCTAACCCTCACCCTAACCCTAAACCTCATCCTAACCCTCACCATAACCGTAAACCTAACCATCAAACTCACCCTAACTCTCACCCTCAACCACTCGCTCAGCATAACCCTAAGCCTAAGCTTAATCCTTACCCTAACCCTCACCCTTCCCCTAGCCCTCGCCCTAACCCTAATCCTAATCCTAACCCTCATCCTAACACTCACCCTATCCCCAAACCTAACCATCACCCTAAACCTAATCTTCACCACCTCCCTCACCCTCAGCCTAACCCTAAGCCTAAGCCTAACCCTAATCTTAACCCTCACACTCACCCTCACCCTCATCCTGATCCTAACCCTAGCCCTAACCCTAACCATAAACCTAAACCTCAACCTAACCCTCACCCTAACCTTAACCCTAAAACTAACCCTAACCCTAAACCTCGACCTAACCCTCCAACTAACCCTAAATCTAACCCTAAACCTCACCCTCACACTAACCCTAATCCTAACCCTAACCGTAAACTTCACCCTAACCCTAACCCTAACCCTCAATCTCACCCTCACCCTTCCAATTACTCTAACCCTAACCCTAACAAGAACACTAATCCTAACCATAAACCTAACCGAACCCTAACCCTAACTGTAATCCTAACACTAACTCTCATGCTAACCCTAATCCTAACCCTAACCCTCACACTATCCATAATCCTCACCCTCACTGTAAACCTACCCTCAACCTAACCCTTACCCTAACCCTAACCCTTAACCTTAATCTAACAGTAACCCTAACCCTCACCCTCACCCTAGCCCTCACCCTAACCCTAATCCTAACCCTAATCCTCATCCTTACCCTCACCCTAACCCTAAACTTAACCCTCACCCTAGCCCTAACCCTAACCCGAATCCTCAAAGTAACCCTAAACCTCATTCTCACCGTAACCCTCACCCTAACCATAAACCTAGCCGTACCCTAACACTCACCCAATACCTCTAACCCTAAACCTTAATCTAACACTAACCCTAACCCTCACCCTCACCCTAGGCCTCACCCTAAACCTAATCCTAACCCTAGTCCTCATCCTTACCCTCACCCTAACCTAACCTTAACCCTCACCCTAGCCCTAACCCTAAGCCTAATCCTCAACGTAACCCTAAACCTCATGCTCACCTTAACCCTAACCCTAACACTCACCCTAACCCAAAACATAACCGTACACTGACTCTCACCCTAACTCTAACCCTAACCCTAAACCTTAATCTAACACTAACCCTAACCCTCATCCTCACCATCAACCTCAGCCTAATCCTAAGAGAAACCCTAACCCTAGCCCTAATGCTCACACTCACCCTAACCTTACCCTAACCTTAATCATATACCTACCCTAACCCTTACCCTCAACTTAACCCTCAGCCTAACCCTAAATCTAACACTAACCCTAACCCTAACCCTAAACCTCACCCTAACCCTAATCCTAACCCTAAAACTCACCCTCACCCTAGCCCTCACCCTAACACTAATCCTAACCCTAACCCTCATCCTAACCCTCACCCTAACACTAACCATAACCCTCACGATCACCCTAACCCTAATCTGAACCCTCACCCTCAACCTAACCCTAACCCCCACCCTCACCATAACCCTTACCTTAACGTCAACCTAACCCTAAACTTAACCCAAACACTAACTCTCACATTTACCATAATCCTAACCCTCAAGCTAACCCTAACCCTAAACCTCATTCTCACCCTAGCCTCACCCAACCCTAATCCTAACCCTACCCTTTTCCTAACCCTCCCCCTAAACCTTATCCTAACCCTCAACCTAAAACTAAACCTCAGCCTCAAGCTCACCTTCAGCCTAACCCTAAGCATAATCTTAAATGTAACCCTAACACACACATTCACCCTCAACCTAAACCTCACCCTAACCCTAACCCTCATCCTGACCCTCCCAATAACACTAACACTAATCCTAACACTAAACCTCACTCTCACCCTCAGCATAATCCTAAGCTTAAGCCTAACCCTAACCCTCACACTTACCCTAACCCTAAACCTAAACCTCACTCTAACCCTAACCCTCACCCTCAACCTCAGCCTAACCCTAAGCCTTTCCCTAACCCTAACCCTAATCCTCACCCTCACGCTAACCCTAATCCTACACCTAACCCTAATCCTAACACTCAACCTAAACCTCAGCTTAAGCATAACCCTAACATTAATCCTAACCCTAACCCTCACCGTCAGCCTCACCCTAACACTAACTCTAACACTAAACCTCACCCTGACCCTAAACCTAAACCTCACCCTCACTCTAGCCCTCAGCCTAACCTTAATCCTAACACTAAACCTCATCCTAACCCTCCCCCAACCCTTACCTTAACCCTCACCCTAACCCTAACCCTTACCCTCAACTTCAACATCAGCCTAACCCTAAGCCTAACCTTAAACCTAACTCTAACACACACACTCACCTCACCATAACCCTAATCCTAACCCTAAACCTCACCCTCACCCTCATCCTCAGTGTAACCCTAAGCCTAACCCTAATCCTAAACCTAACCTCACACTCACCCTAACCCTTACCCTAATCCTAATCCTAAACCTAACCCTAACCCTCACCCTCAACCTCAGCTTAACCCTAATTCTAACCCTAAACCTCACCCTCACCCTAACCCTAACCCTAACTCTAAACCTCACCCTTACCCTAGCCATCACCCTAACCCTAATCCTTACCCTAACCCTCATCCTAACCCTGCCCCTAACCCTAACCCTAACCCTCACCCTAACAGTAACCCTCATCCTCACCCTCACCCTAACTCTAATCCTAACCCTAACCCTAAACCTCACACTAACCCTAACCCTAAACCTCACCCTCACTCTCCCCCTCACCATAACTCAAAACCTAAACCTAACAATAACACTAATCCTAATCCTAATCTAAACCTTAACTGTAATCCTAACACTGCCTCTCATGCTAACCCTAATTCTAACCCTAACCCTCACTCTAACCCTAATCCTTACCCGCACCATAACCCTAACCCTCAACCAAACCCTCACCCTAACCCAAACCCTAACCCTAAACCTTAATCTAACACTAACCCTAACCCTCACACTCAGCCTAGCCCTCACCCTAACCCTAATCCTAAACCTAATCCTCATCCTTACCCTCACCCTAACTGTAACCTTAACCCTCACCCTAGCCCTAACCCTAAGCCTAATCCTCAACATAACCCTAAACCTCATGGTCACCATAACCCTAACTCTAACCCTCACCCTAATCCTAAACATAACCGAACCCTAACTCTCACCCTAAACCTAACCCTAACACTCACCCTAACCCTAACCCTCACCCTAACCCTAATCCTAACCCTAACCCTAAACCTCACCCTAACCCTAACCCTTACCCTCACCCTCACCCTCACCCTCACCATAATTCTAACCCTAACCCTAACAAAAACACTAATCCTAACCCTAAACCTAACCCTAACCCTAACACTAACACTAATCCTAACACTCATCCTCAGGCTAAACTTAATCCTAAACCTAACCTTCACCCTAACCCTAATCATCACCCTGACCGGAACCCTAACCCTCAAACTTACCCTCACCCTAACCCTAACCCTAAACCTTAATCTAACACTAACCCTAACCCTCACCCTCACCCTAGCCCTCACCCTAACCCTAATCCTAACCCTAATCCTCATCCTTACCCTCATCATCACCCTAAAATTAACCCTCAACCTAGCCCTAACCCTAAAGGTAATCCTCAAAGTAACCATAAACCTCATGCTCACTTTAACCCTAACCCTAACCCTAGCCCTAAACATAAACATAACCGAACCTTAACCCTCACCCTCACCCTCAGCCTAACCCTAAGCCAAACCCTAACCCTAGCAGTAATGCTGACACTCACCCTAACCCTTACCCTAAACCTAATCCTAACCCTAAGCCTAACCCTCACCCTGAACCTAACACTCACATTAACCCTAAATCTAACACTAACCCTAACCCTAACGCTCAACCTCAGCCTCATCCTACCCCGAACTCTAACCTTAAACGTCACCCTCACCCTAACAGTAACCCTACCTCTAAACCTAAAACTCACCCTAACTCTAACCCTAACCCTAAACCTCACCCTCACCCTAGCCCTCACCCTAACACTAATCCTAACCCTAACCCTCATCCTAACCCTCACCCTAACACTAACCATAACCCTCACGCTCACCCTAACCCTAATCTGAACCCTAACCCTAGCCATCATGCTAACCCTAACCCTCAACCTCAAACTCACCCTCAGCCTAACTGGAAGCCTAAGCCTAAGCCTTACCCTAACCCTTACCCTCACCCGAGCCCTCACTCTTACCCTAATCCTAACGATCACACTAATCCTAATCCTAACCTCCATCCTCACACTCACCCTAACCAAAAGCCCAAGCCTAGCCCTAACTCTAATCCTCACCCCCACCCTCACTCTTAGCCTAACCATAAGCCTAAGCCTAATCCTCACCCTAAACCTCACACTCAGTCTCACCCTAACCCTAATCCTAAACCTAACCCTATCCCTAAACCTCAACCTAACCCTCACCCTCACACTTACCCTAACCCTAAACCTCCCCCTATCCCTCCCCCTAACCCTAACCCTACCCATAACCCTCAACTTCAACCTCATGCTCACCCCAAACTTAACCCTAATCTTAACAATAACAATAAACCTAACACTAAGCCTAACCCAAATCCTAACTCTAATCCTCAACCCCACCCTCACCCTCATCCTAAGCCTAAGCCTAACCATAACTCTAACCCTAAACCTAACCCTAAAACTAACCCTAATCCTCAGCCTTACCCTCACACTAACCCAAACCCTAACCGTAACCCTCACCCTAATTCTAAGCCTAACCCTAACCATAAACTTCACACTCACCCTCACCCTAACCCTAATCCTAAACCTAACCCTATCCCTAACCCTAGCCCATACCCTAACCCTAGCCCATACCCTAACCCTAGCCCTCACCCTTACCCTAATCCTAACCCTAAACCTCAATCTAAACTTCACACTAACCCGAACACTAACCCGAACCCTAACCCTCACCCTCATGCTCGGCCTAAGCCCATGCCTAAGCCTAAGCCTAAGCCTAAACCTAACCCTAACCCTCACCCTAACACTAACACTAACACTTTAGTTAGCTTTAGCTAACTCTATCCCTAAATCTCACCTTCACCCTAAGCTTAACTCTAATCCTAAGACTAAAACTAAACCTCATCCTAACCCTAACCCTAACCCTAACACTAACACTAACCATAACCCTAAACCTAACCCTAACAATAACCCTAACCCTAACCCTCAAACTCACCCTAACCATAACTCTCACCCTAAACCTAACCCTCACCCAAACACTTACCTTCACCTTAACATAAACCCTAACGCTAACACTAACGCTCACACTAACCCTAAGCATCACCCTAACAGTAAACCTCATCCTAACACTAACCCTAACCCTCAAGCTCACCCTAAAACTCACACTAACCCTAACACTAATCCTCAATCTGACCCTCACCCTCAACCTAACCCTAACACTAACCCTCACCCTAACCCTAACCCTCACCATTACTGTAACCCTCACCCTCAGCCAAACCCTCAAATTTACCTTACCCTCAACCCCACCCTAACCTGCACCCTAACCCTAACCTTGACCCTAACCCTCACCCTAAACCTAACTCTACTCCTAAACCTCACCCTCACCTTAACCCTAACCCTAACACTAACACTAAACTTCACCCTAAACCTAACCCTAACTCTCACCCTCACACTCACCGTAAACATATCTCTAAACCTAACCCTAACAATAACCCCAACCCTAACCCTCGCCCAACCATAACCCTCACTCTAAACCTAACACTCACCCTAACACTTACCCTCACCCTAATACTGAACCTAAGCCGAACACTAACCCTCACACTAACCCTAACCCTCAACCTAATCCTAAACCTCACCATAACCCTAACCCGAACCCTAACACTCACACTCACCCTAGCCCTCACCATAACCCTAATTTTAACCCTCACCTTCACCCTAACCCTCATCCTCACCCTAAACCTCACACTAACCCTAACCCTAATCCTCAATCTAACACTCACCCTGAACCTAACCCTAACCCTTACCCTAACCCTAAACCTAAACCTAACCCTCACCCTAACACTCTAACTCAGCCTAAACCTCACCTTTACCCTTACCATCATCATCACCCTAACCCTCACCCTAACCCTAACCCTCACCCTCACCATAAACCTAACCCTCAACCTAAACCTCAACCTAAGAAAAACGCTAACCATAAACCTTAATCTAACACTAACACTAAACCTCACCCTCAACCTAGCCCTCACCCTATCCCTAATCTTCATTCTTAACTTTACCCTAACCCTAACCTTAACCCTTACCCTAACCATAATCCTAACCCTAAGCCTCAACCTTACCCTAAAACTCAAGCTCACCATAAACCTAACCCTAACCCTCACCCTAACCCTAAATTTACCCGAACCCTAACACTCACCGTAAACCTAACCCTAACCCTCACTCTCAACCTCACCCTCAGCCTAACCCTAAGCCTAACCCTAACCCTAACCCTCACACTCACCCTAACCCTTATGCTAATCCTAATCCTAACCTTTAGCCTAACCCTCACCCTCAACCTAACCCTCAACCTAACCCTAACTCTAACACTAACCCTAACCCTAACCCTCAATTTCAGCCTCACCCTAACCATAACTCTAACCGTAAACCTCAACCTCACCCTAACCCTAACCCTAACCCTAACCCTAAACCTCACCCTAACGCTAACCCTAAACCTCAACCTCAAACTAGCCCTCACCCTAACCCTAATCCTATCCCTAACCCTCATCCTAACCGTCACTCTAACACTAACCTTAACCTTCACCTCACACTAACCCTAATCCTAACACTAACCCTGAACCTAACCCTAACACTCACCATCACCGTAACCCTTACCCTAACTCTCAACCTAACCCTAAATTGAACCCGAACCCTAACTCTCACCCCAACCCTAAACCTAATCCTCACCCTAAGCCTAACCCTCAGCCTTACCGTAACCCTCACGCTCAGGCTAACCCTCACCTTTAACCTTACCGGCACCCTCACCCTAACACTACCCCTAACACTAAACCTAACCCTAAACCTCACCCTAACCTTAACCCTCACCCTCACCCTGAACCTCACCATAACTCTAACCCTAACCCTAACAATAACACTTACCCTAACCCTAATCATAACCCTAACCATAACCTCACCTCAGCCTCACCCTCAGCCTAACTGTAAGCCTAAGCCTAATCCGAACCCTAACCCTCACCGTAATCCTAACCCGAAACCTAACCCTAACCCTAAACCTAAACCTAACCCTATCCCTCCCCATAACCCTAAATCTAACCCTAACCCTAGGCCTCACCCTAACCATAACCCTAAAACTCAATATAACCTTCACTCTTACGCGAACCCTAAGCAGAACCCTACCCTAAACCAAATCCTAACCCTAACCCTCACCCTAACCCTAAGCCTAACCTTAACCCTAACTCTCACACTCACCCTCACCCTCAACCAAACCCTCACCCTCACCCTAACCATAACCCTCACCCTAACCCTAAACCTCACCCTACCACTTACCGTCACCCTAACACTAACCCCAACCCTAACACGAACCCTCACACTAACCCTCACCCTCACCCTCAACCTAGCCCTCACCCTAACCCTAATCCTCATTCTAAACCTCACACTAAGCCAAAACTTAACCCTCACCCTAACCCTATTATTAGCCCTAATCCTCACCCTAACCCTGAACTTAACCCGAACACTAAGTCTCACCCTAATACTAAACCTAACCCTCTCGCTAAACCTAACCCTCACCCTCACCATCACCCTCAGTCTAATCCTAGCCTAAACCTAATCCTAAACCTAACCTTGACACTCACCCTAACCCTTACCCTAATCCTAACCCTAACCCTAACCCTCACCCTCAGCCTCACCCTAACCCTAATTCTAACCCTAAACCTCACCCTCACCCTAACCCTAACCCTAAACCTAAACCTCACCCTAACCCTAACCCTAAACCTCACCCACACGATAGCCCTCACCATAACCTAATCCTAACCCTAACAATCATCCTAACCCTCACTTTTAACCTAATGCTAAACCTCACCCTCACCATCACCCTAATTCTAACCCTAACCCTCAAATTAACCCTAACCCTCAACTTCTCCATAACCCTTACCCTAACCATCACCCTATCCCTAAACTGAACCCAAACCCTACCCCTCACCCTAAACCTAACCCTCAACCTCAACCTCTCTCTCAGCCTAACCTTAAGCCGAAACGTAAACCTAACCCTAACACACAAAGGAACTCTCACCCTAAAACTAATCCTAAACCTAAACCTAACCCAAACCCTAACCCTCCACCTAACTCTCACTGTAACCCTAACCCTAGCACTAAACCTAACCCTCAACCTAACCGTGACTCTAACCCTAACCCTAACCCTAAACCTCCCGCTCACCCTAAACCTAACTCTAACCCTAACCCAAACCCTAAACCTCACCCTAACCCTAACCCTAATCCTAACCCTCACCCTAACCCTAAACCTAAACCTAACCCTCACAATAAACCTAACCCTAATCCCTACCCTCACCCTCACCCTCAGCCTAAACCCAAGCCTAATTCTAACCCTTACCCTACCCCTAACCCTAACCCTCACCGTAACCCTAACCCTAACCCTAACCCTAACACTAACCCAAAACCTAAACATAACCCTAAACGTAACCCTAAACCTAACCCTAATCCTCAGCCACACCCTCACCCTAACCCTAAACCTAACCCTAACCCTAACCCTCACCCTAACTCTAAGCCTAATCCTAAACCTAACCCTAACTTTCACACTCACACTCACCCTAACCCTATTCCTAAACTTAACCCTAACCCTAGCCCTAGCCCTCACCATAACCCTCAACCTAGCCCTCACCCTTACCCTAATCCAAACCCTAAATCTCATCCTAAACCTCACCCTAAACCTAACTCCAACCCTCACCATAACCCGAAGCCTAACCCTCACCCTCATGCTCGGCCTAAGCCTAATCCTAAGCCTAACCCTAACATTAACCCTCAACCTAAACCTAACACTAACACTAACCCTAACTCTAACCCTAAATCTCACCCTCATCCAAAACCTAACTCTAAACCTAACCCTAAAACTAAACCTCATTCTAACCCTAACCCTAACCTTCACCCTCAATGTAACTGTAACCCTAATCCTAACCCTAACCCTCACCCTAACCCTAAACTTAACCGAAACCTAACTCTCACCCTAACCCTAACCCTAACGTTCACCCTTACCCTAACCCTCACCCTCACCCTCACCCTCAGCCTAAACCTAAGCCTAACCCTTACCCTAACCCTAACCCTCACAGTCACCCTAACACTTACCCTAATCCTAAACCTAACCCTAAGCATAACCCTCATCTTTAACCTAACCCTAATCCTCACTGTAACCCTAACCCTAACCCTAACCCTAAAGCTAACCCTAATCCTCAGCCGCACCCTCACCCTAACCCAAATACTAACCCTAACCCTCACGCTAACCCTAAACCTAACCCTAACCCTAAACCTAATGCTCACACTCACCCTCACCCTAAACCTAATCCTAAAACTAACCCTATCCCTAACCCTCACCCTCACCCTCAGCCTCACCGTAGCCCTCACCCCAACCCTAATCCTAAACCTAAACCTCATCCTATACCTAACCCTAACCCTAACCCTAACCCTAAACTTAACCGAACCCTAACTATCACCCTAATCCTAACATTAACCCTCACACTTACCCTAACCCTCACCCTCAACCTTACCATCAGCCTAAATCTAAGCCTAAACCTAACGCTAACCCTAACACTCACAATAACCTTTACCGTAATCCTAATCTAACCGTAAGCCTAACCCTCACCCTCTACCTAACCCTCACCCTAACCCTAACTCTAATACTAACCCAAACACTAACCCTCAATCTCAGTCTCAACCTAAACCTAAATCTAACCTTAAAACTCACACTCATCCTAACCCTAACCCTAACCCTAACCCTAAACCTCACCCTAACCCTAAACCTAAACCTCACCCTCACCCTACCCTCATCCTAACCCTTACCGTAACCCTCAACCTAACCGTAAACTTAACCCGAACCCTAAATCTCACCCTAACCATAACCCTAAACCTAACCCTAACCCTCACCCTTAGCCTAAACCTCACGTTTACCCTTATCGTCACCCCCACTCTAAACCTCACCCTAACCCTAACACTCAACATAACACTCACCCTAACCCTAACTCTACCCCTAAACCTCACCCTCAACCTATTCCTAACTCTAACACTAACCCTAACACGAAACCACACCCTAACCCTAACCCTAACCCTCAAACTAACGCTAACACTCACCCTCAAACTCATCCTCAGCCTAAACCTAAGGCTAACTCTAACCTTCACACTCCCCCTCTCCCTAACACTAATCCTAAACCTAACCTTAACCCTAACACACACCCTCATCCTAAACCTCACCCTAACCCTAACTATAACACTAACACTAAGCCAAACACTCACCCTAACACTCACCCTAAACCTATCTCTAACCCTAAAACTCAAACTCACACTGACCCTAAACCTAACCCTAAACCTCACCCTAACCCTAACCCTAAACCTCAACTTCACCCTAACCCTCACCCTAAACCTAATCCTAAACCTAATCTTCATCCTAACCCTCACACTAACCCTAACCTTAACCTTCACCCGACACCTAACCCTCCACCTCAACCTAACCCTCAGCCTAACCCTAAGCCTAAACCTAAACCTAACCCTAATCCACACACTCACACTCACCCTAACCCTAATCCTAACCATAACCGTAACACTTAACCTCACCCTAACCCTAAACCTAAAACTAACCCTAACCCTAACCCTCATCCTAATCCTCACCTGAACCCTAACTCTAACCCTAAACCTCACCCTAACCATAACGCTCAACCTAACACTAACCCTCACGCTAACAATTACCCTCACCCTAACACTAACCCTAACTCTAACACTAACGCTCACAGTAACCCTAACTCTCACCCTAACCCTAAACCTCACCCTCACCCTAACCCTAACTATCGGCTACACCCTAGCCCCCACCCTAAACTTAATTCTAACCCTAATACTCACCCAAACCCTAACCCTCATTCTCACCCTAATCCTCACACTAACCCTAAACGTAATCCACAATCTATCCCTAATACTCACCCAAACCCTAACCCTCATTCTCACCCTAATCCTCACACTAACCCTAAACGTAATCCACAATCTATCCCTAACACTCACCCTAACCCTAACCCTCATCCAAACACTCACCCTAATCCTAACCCTATCCATCACCCTAACCCTAACCCTCACCCTCACCCTCACCTTCAGCCTAAACCTAAGCCTAAGCCTAACCCTAACCCTAACACTCACCCTTACCCTAGCCCTCACCCTAAACCTAATCCTAACCCTAACCCTCATCATAACCCTCACCCTAACCCTAATCATAACCATCACCGAAAACTTTTCCTCACTCCCAAGATCACCCTCAGCCTAACCCTAACCCTAAGCCTAACCCTAACCCTAAACCTAATGCTCACACTCAACCTCACCCTAACCCTAATCCGAAAACTAACCCTATCCCTAACACGAACCCTCACCCTAACCCTCACCAGAAGTCCTCACCCTAAGCCTAAACCTAAACCTCATCCTAACCCTAACCCTAACCCTCACACTCATGCTAAGCCTAAGCCTAAGTTAAGCCTAAGCGTAAACCTAACCCTAACCCTATCCGTCAACCTAATCCTAACCCTAACTCTCACCCTAACCCTGACCCTAACACTAACCCTAACTCTAACCCTAATCCTCACCCTCACCCTAACCCAAACTCTAAACCTAATCCTAACCCTAAACCTCATCCTAACCCCAACCCTAACCCACACCCTTACCCTCACGGTAAACATAACCCTAAAACTAACACTAACAATAACCCTAACCCTAACCCTCACCCTAACCATAACCATAACCATAACCCTCACCCTAAACCTAACCCTCAACCTAACACTAAGCCTAACCCTAAACCTAACCCTCACACTAACCCTAACCATCACCCTAACCCTAAACTTCACCCTAACACTAACCCTAACCCTCACCCTCACCCTAGCCCTCACCCTAAACCTAACTCTCATCCTCACCCTAAACCTCACACTAACCTTAACACTAATCCTCAATCTAACCCTCAACTTCACCTTAACCCTAACCCTAACCCTCACCCTCAGCTAAACCCTCACCCTAACCCTAAGCCTAACACTCACCCTAACCCTAATCCTCACCCTCAGCCTCATGCTAACCCTAACTATAACCCTAAACCTCACCCTCACCCTAACCCTAACCCTAACCCTAAACCTCAACCTAACCCTAACCCTAAAACTCACCCTCACCCTAGCCCTTACCCTAACCCTAATTCTAACCCTAACCCTCATCCTAAACTGCCCCCTAACCCTAACTCTAACCCTAAACCTCACACTCACCCTAACTTTAACCGTAACCCTAAACTTCACCCTAAACCTCACCCTAACGAAAATCCTCACCCTCACCCTCAAACTCACCGTAACTCTAACCATAACCCTAACAATAACACTAACCCTAACCCTAACCCTAACCATAACCCTCACCCTCAGCCTCACCCTCCCCACAAATTTTACCCTAACCACAACATTAACAATAACCCGAAATCTAACCCTAACACTAATCCTCACCCCCACCCTCACCCTTAACCTAAGCCTAAGCCTAATCCTAAGCCTGACCCTCTCAATGAAAGCCTAACCCTAACCCTAACCCTAAACCTAAACCTAAACCTCACCCTAACCCTAACCCTAAAACTTATCCTAATCCTCATCCTCACCCTCAACCTAACCCAAACCCTAAACTTAACCCTCACCCTAAACCTAAGCCTAATCCTTAACCTAACACTAACCCTCACCCGCAACCTCACCTTAAACCTATTCCTAACCCTAAACCTATCACTAACCCTAACCCTCACCGTAACCCTCAACCTAGCCCTAAGCCTAACCCTAATGCTAACCCTAAACCTCACCCTAACCCTCACCCTCACCCTAACACTAACCCTAACCCTAAACTTAAACCTCAACTTCATGCTCGGCCTAAGCCTTAGCCTAAGCCTAATCCTATCCCTAACCCTCACCCTAACCCTAACTGTAACACTACGGCTAACTCTAAACCTAAACCTCATTCTCACCCTAACATTAACTCTAACCCTAACCCTAACCCTAAACCTCATCCTATCCCAAAACATAACCCTCACTCTCACCCTCACCGTAACTGTAACTCTAACCCTAACCCTAACAATAACCCTAACCCTAACCCTAACCCTCACCCGAACCAAAACCCTCACCCTAAACCAAACCCTCACCCTAACAAATACCCTCAACCTAACACTAACCCTAACCCTAACACTAACCCTCACACTAAACCTAATCCTAACCCTAAACCTCAACCCAACCCTCACCCTCACACTAACCTTAACACTAACCCTAAACTTAACCCTCACCCTAAACCTCCCACTAAAACTCTATCTAAACCTAAACCTCACCCTCACCTTAACCCTAACCCTAACCCTAAACCACACCATAACAGTAACCCAAACCTTCACCAGTACCGTCACCCTCACCATAACCCTAACCCTAACCCCAACAATAACACTACCCCTAACCCTAAAACCTAACCCTAACGGAAAGCCTAACCCTAATTCTAACACTCACCCTCACCCTAACCCTAATCCTAACCCTAAACCTCAAGCTAACACTAACCCTAACCCTCACCCAAACCCTAGCACTCACCCTAACCCTAATCCTAACCCTAATCCTCATTCTAACCCTCACCCTAACCCTAACCCTAACCCTCACCTCCAGTCTCACCCTCACCGTAACTCTAACCCTAACCCTAACAATAACACTAACCCAAACCCGAAACATTACCCTAATCCTAATCCTCACCCCCATCCTCACCCTCAGCCTAACCCTAAGCCTAAGCATAACCCTCACAATAACCCTAATCCTAAACCTAACCCTATCCATAAATCTCAACCTAACCCTCACCCTCCCCCTAACCCTAACAAAAAACCTAACCCTAACGCTCACCCTAACCCTCCCCCTCACCCTAACTCTAACCCTAAACCTCACCCTCACCCTAACACTAACCCTAACCCTAAAACTCACTCTAAACCTCACCCTAACCAAAACCCTCACCCTCACCCTCAACCTCACCGTAACTCTAATCCTAACCCTAACAATAACACTAACCTTAACCCTAAACCTAACCCTGACCCTAACCATAACCCTCAACCTCAGCCTTACCCTCACCGCAAACTTAACCCTAATCATAACACTAACAATAACCCTAACCCTAACCCTAATGCTAAACCTAATCCGCACCCCCACCCTCACCCTCACCCTCAGCCTATCCCTAAGCCTAAGCCTAAACCTAACCGTGACCCTCACCATAATCCTAACCTTAACCCTAAACTTAACCTAAACCTGACCCTAATCCTCAGCCTCAACCACACCCTAACCCAAACACTAACCCTAATCCTCACCCTAACCCTAAGCCTAACCCTAACCCTAACCCTCACCCTAAAAATTACCCTCACCCTAACACTACCCCTAACTCTCACACTAACCCTCACATTAACCCTAACTCTCACCCTAACCCTAAACCTCACTCTAACCCTAACCCTAACCCTCAGCATCACCCTAACACCCACTCTAACCTTAGTTGTAACCCTAACACTCACCCTAACCCTAACCTTCATCCTCACCCTAAACCTCACACTAAGCCTAACTCTAATTCTCAATCTATCCCTCACCCTCACACTAAACCTCACCCTAACCCTTACCCTAACAATGACCCTAATCCTAACCCTCACCCTTAGGGGAACATTCACCCTCAGCCTAACCCTCACCTTAACTCTTACTGTCACGCTCCCCCTATCAGTCACCCTAAACCTACCCCTCATTATCACACTCACCCTAACCTTAAACCTATCCATCACGCTAACCTTAAATCTCAGCCTCAGCCTTACCCTCAGCCTAAACCTAAGTCTAAGCTTAACCCTAACCCTATCACTCATTCTCACACTAGCCCTCACCCTAAACCTAATCCTAACCCTAACCATCAACCTAACCCTAACTCTCACCCTCACCCTAACCCTTACCCTAACCCTCACCCTGACCCTAAACTTAACCCGAACCCTAAATCTCACCCTAACCCTAACCCTAACCCTAACCCTCACCCTTAGCCTAACCCTCACGTTTACCCTTACCGTCACCCCCACCCTAAACCTCACCCTAAACCTAACACTCAACCTAAAACTCACCCAAACCCTAACTGTAACACTAACCCTAACAATAAACCACAACTTAAACCGAACCCTCAAACTAACATTAACACTCACCCTCAACCTCACCCTCAGCCTAAACATAAGGCTAATTCTAACCCTCACACTCCCCCTCTCCCTAACCCTAATCCTAATCCTAACCCTAACCCTAACACACACCGTCCCCCTAACCCTCACCCTAACCCTAACTATAACACTAACACTAAGCCAAACACTCACCCTAACACTCACCCTAACCCTATCTCTAACCCTAAACCTCAAACTCACACTGACCCTAACCCTAACCTTAAACCTCACCCTAACCCTAACCCTAAACCTCACCTTCACCCTAGCCCTCACCCTAAACCTAATCCTAAACCTAACCTTCATCCTAACTCTCACACTAACCTTAACCCTAAACCTCACTCGAACCCTAACCCTTCCCTTCAACCTAACCCTCAGCCTAACCCTAAGCCTAAACTAATCCTAACCTTAACCCACACACTCACCCTTACCCTAACCCTAATCCTAACCATAACCCTAACACTTAACCTCACCCTAACCCTAAATCTAAAACTAACACTAACCTTAACCCTCATCCTAACCCTCACCTGAACCCTAACCCTAACCCTAAACCTCACACTCACCCTAACCCTAACTCTAACCGTAACTCTAACCCTAAATCTCCCCTAACTCTAACCCTCATCCTCACCCTCACCGTACCCCTAACCCTAAACCTCACAATAACCCTAAAACTAAACCTAAACCTCACCCTAACATTTACCCTCACCCTCACATTACCCCTAACTCTAAAACTAACCCTCACAGTAACCCTAACTCTCACCCTAAACCTAAACCTCACCCTCACCCTAACCCTAACCCTCAGCCTCACCCTAGCCCCCACCCTAAATTTAATTCTAACCCTAACACTCACCCTAACCCTACCCCTCATCTTCACCCTAATCCTCACACTAACCCTAACCCTAATCCTCAATCTATCCTTCACCCTCACCCTAACACTCACCCTAACCCTAACCCTCATCCAAACACTCACCCTAACCCTAACCCTATCCATCACCCTAACCCTAAACCTCACCCTCAACTTCACCCTCAGCCTAAACCTAAGCCTAAGCCTAACCCTAACCCTAATATTTACCCTCACCCTAGCCCTCACCCTAAACCTAATTCTAACCCTAACCCTCATCATAACCCTCACCCTAACCATAATCCTAAATATCAAACAAAACCTATTCCTCAAACCCAAGATCACCCTCAGCCTATCCCTAAGCCTAAGCCTAACCCTAGCCATAACCCTCACCCTCAACCTCACTGCAAACTTAAAACAAACCATAACACTAACAATAACCCTAATTTAAACCCTAACCCTAACCCTAATCCTCACACCCACCCTCACCCTCAGCCTAATACTAAGCATAAACCTAGGCCTAACCTTAACCCTCAATGTAACCCTGCCCTAAACCTAACCCTAAACCTAAACCTAGTCCTCAGCCTCACCTTCACCCTAATCCAAACCCTAACGTTCACACTCAACCCCACCCTAACTCTAATCTGAAACCTAAACCTATCCCTAACCCTAACCCTCACCCTAACCCTCACCCTAGCCCTCACCCTAACACTAAGTCTAAACCTGAACCTCATATTAACCCTCACCCTAACCCTATCCCTAACCCTCACCCTCATGCTAAGCCTAAGACTAAGCTTAAGCCTAAGCCTAAGCCTAACCCTAACCCTCACACTAATCCGAACACTAAACCTTACCCTAACCCTCACCCTAACACTAACCCTAACTCTAACCCTAAACCTCACCCTCACCCTAACCCTAACTCTAAACCTAAACCTAAACCTAAACTTCATCCTAACCCCAACCCTAACCCACACCCTTACCCTCACGGTAAATATAACACTATAACCCTAACACTAAAAATCACCCTAAACCTAACCCTAACCCTCACCCTAACCATAACCATAACCATAACACTCACCCTAAACCTAACCCTCAACCTAACACTAACCCTAACCCTCACCCTCACCCTAGCCCTCACCCTAACCCTAACTCTCATCCTCACCCTAAACCTCACACTAACCTTAACACTAATCCTAAATCTAACCCTCACTTTCACCTTAACCCTAACCCTAACCCTCATCCTAAACTTAACCCTCACACTTACCATAACCCTCACACTCAGCATAAACTTCATTTTTAGCCTTACCGTCACCCCAACCCTAATTCTCAGGCTAACCATAACGCTCACCCTAACACCCATCCCTAAACCTAACTCTACCCCTAAACCTCACCCTCACCCTAAGCCTAACTCTAACCCTAACCCTAACACTAAACATCACCCTAACCCTAAACCTCACAATCACCCTCATCATAACCGTAATCCTAGCCCTAATCATAACCCTCACCCTAACCCTAACCCTCAACATAATACTATCCCTAACCCTCACACTCACTGAAACCCTAACCCTAATCCTTATCCTAAACCTAACCCTAACCCTCACCCTCAGCTAAACCCTCAACGTAACCCTAACCCTAACACTCACCCTAACCCTAATGCTAACCCTCAGCCTCATGCTAACCCTAACCCTAAACCTAACCTAAACCTCAAACTTACCCTAACCCTAATCCTAACCCTAACCCTCATCCTAAACCTCCTCCTAACCCTAACTCTAACCCTAAACCTCTCCCTCACCCTCACCCTAACCCTAACCCTAACTATCACCCTAACCCGAACCTTAACCCTCAACTTCATGCTCGGCCTAAGCCTAAGCCTAAGCCTAATCTTAACCCTAACTCTCACCGTAACCCTAACTGTAACACTAAGGCTAACTCTAACCCTAAACCTCACTCTCACTCTAACCCTAACTCTAACCCTAACCCTAAACCTAAACCTCATCCTAACCCAAAATATAACACTCACTCTCACCATCACTGTAACTGTAACTCTAACCCTAACCCTAACAATAACCCTAAAACCTAACCCTAACCCTCACCTGAACCATAACCCTCACCCTAACCCAAACCCTCACCCTAACAAATACCCTCAACCTAACACTAACCCTAGACCTAACACTAAGCCTCACACTAACCCTAATCCCAACCCTAAACCTCAACCTAACTCTCACCCTCACACTAAACCTAACACTAACCCTAAACTTAACACTCACCCTAACCCTCTCACTAAAACTGGATCTAACCCTAAACTTCACCCTCACCTTAACAATAACCCTAACCATAACCCTAAACCCCACCATAACCCTAACCCAATTCCTCACCCTTACCCTCACTATCACCATAATTCTAACCCTAACCCTAACAATAACACTAATCCTAACCCTAAACCTAACCCTAACCCTAAGCCCAACCCTAATCCTAACACTCACCCTCACCCTAACCCTAATCCAAACCTAAACTTCACCCTAACACTAACCCTAACCCTCACCCAAACCCTAGCACTCACCCTAACTCTAATCCTAACCATAAACCTCACCCTAACCCTAACCCTAACCCTCACCTGCACCCACACCCTCACTGTAACTCTAAACCTAACCCTAACAATAACATTAAGCCTAAACTGAACCATCACCCTAACCCTAATCCTCACCCCCAACCTCACCCCCAGCCTAACCCTAAGCCTAAGCCTAACCCTCACACTAACCCTCATACTCACCCTCACCCTAACCCTAAAGCGAAACCTAACCCTATCCCTAAACCTCAACCTAACCCTCCTCCTTCCCCTAACCCTAACACTAAACCTAAACCTAACCCTCACCATAACCCTCCCCCTCACCCTAACTCTAACCCTACACTTCACCCTGACCCTAAACAAAACCCTCACTCTCACCCTCAAACTCACCTTAACTCTAACCCTAACCCTAACAATAACACTAACCCTAACCCTAACCCTAAACCTGACCCTAACCATAACCATAACCCTCACCGCAAACTTAACCCGAACCATAACACTAACAATAAACCTAAACCTAACCGTAACCCTAAACCTAATCCGCAACCCCACCCTCACCCTCACCTTCAGTCTAACCCATAGCCTAAGCCTAACCCTCACCATAATCCTAACCTTAACCCTAAACCTAACCCTAACCCTAACCCTAAAGCTAACCCTAATCCTCAGCCTCAACCACACCCTAACCCAAACCCTAACCCTAACCCGCACCCTAAACCTAAGCCTTAACCTAACCTTAACCCTCACCCTAACACTTACCCTCACCCTAACACTAACCCTAACTCTCACACTAACCCTCACAGTAACCCTAACTGTCACCCTAACCCTAAAACTCACCCTAACCCTAACCCTAACCCTCAGCGTCACCCTAGCCCCCACCTTAATCTTAATTCTAACCCTGACCCTCACCCTAACACTAACCGTCATCCTCACCCTAAACCTCACACTAACCCTAACCCTAATCCTCAATCTATCCTTCACCCTAACCCTAATCCTTACCCAAACAATCACCCTTATCCTAACCCTCACCCTTAGGGCAACATTCAACCTCAGCCTAACCCTCATCTTTACTCTGACCTTCACGCTCACCCTAACAGTCACCCTAACCCTAACCCTCATTCTAACACTCACCCTAACCCTCACCCTATCCATCACCCTAACCCTAACACTCACACTCACCCTCACCCTCAGCCTAAACCTAAGTTTAAGCCTAACCCTAACCTTAACACTCAACCTCACCCTAGCCCTCACCCTAAACCTAATCCTAACCCTATCCCTCATCCTAAACCTCACCCTAACCCGCACCCTAACCATCACCCAAAACCTATTCCTCACCCCCAACCTCACCCTCAGCCTAACCCTAAGCCTAAACTTAACCATAACCCTCACCCTCAGCCTCACCCTCACCGCAAACATAACCAAAACCATAACACTGACAATAACACTAATTTTAACCCGAAACCTAACCCTAATCCTAACCCCCACCCTCACCCTCAGCCTAACCCTAAGCCTAACCCTAGGCGTAACACTAATCCTGATTGTGACCCTAAACATAACATTAACCCTAACCCTAAACCTAACCCTAAACCTAACCCTAATCCTCAGACGCACCCTCACCCTAACCCACACCCTAAACCTAAGCCTAAGCCTAACCCTAACCCTAACGCTCACACTCACCCTCACCCTAAACCTAATCCTAAAACTAACCCTATCCCTAACCCTAACCCTCACCCTAATCCTCATCCTATCCCAACCCCTAACACTAACACTAACATAAACCCTCACCCTAACCCTCACCCTAACCCTAATTCTAACCCTAACCCTCACCCTCGCCTTCACCGTAACCCTAACCATAACCCTAAACCTCAGCCTAACACTAACCCTAAACCTTACCCTAACCCTAACCCTAAACCTCACTCTCACCCTAGCCCTCAACCTAACCCTAACCTTAACCCTAACCCTCACCCTAACCATAACCCTCACCATAACCCTGACTTTCACACTAAACCTAACCCTAACCCTCACCCTCACCCTCACCCTAACGCTTACCTAAACCTCACCCTCACCCTAAACCAAACGCTAACCCTAACACTGACCCTAACCCTAACCCTAACCCTAACTCTCACACTCACCCTCAATCTAAACATAATCCTAAACCTATCCCTATCCCTATACCTAACCTTCATATGAACCATCACCTTAGTGCTCACCCGAACCCTAATCCTAACACTTCACTTCATCCTAACACTCACCCTAACCCTCACACTAACCCTCACCCTAACCCTAACAGTAACACTAACGCTAACTCTAACCCTAAACCTCACCCTCACCCTAACCCTAATTCTAACCCTAACCCTTAATATAAACCTCACCCTAAACCCAAACCTAACCCTCACCCTCATAGTAACCGTAAGCCTAACCCTAACCCTAACAATAACACTAAACCTAAACCTTACCCTCATTGTAACCATAACCGTCACCATAACCCTAACCCTCACCCTAACACTTACCCTCACCCTAACACTAAAACCAACCCTAACACTAATCCTCACACTAACCCTAACCATCACCCTAACCTAAACCTCACCCTAACCCTAAACCTCACCGTCACCCTAGCCCTCACCCTAACCCTAACCCTCACCTTAAACCTAGACCTAATCCTAACCCTCTACATTACCCTAACCCTCACGTCATCATAATCTTAACCCTAACCCTAACAATAACCATAAACCTAAACCTAAACTTAAACATCACCCTCACCGTAACTCTAACCCTAACCCAAACCCTCACCCTAACCCTAACCCTGACCCTAACCCTAAAGCTAAACCTCACCATAAACCTAACACTAACCCTAATCTTCACCCTAGGACATACCCTAACCCTATTCCAACCCTAACCCTCACCCTAACCCTCTCTCTAACCCTAAACCAAACTCTCACCCTAAATCTAACCCTCACCCTCACCCTTAGCCTCATCCTAACCCTAAGCATACACTAACCCTAACAACAACTGTCACACTCACAGTTATCGTAACCCTAATCCTAACCCTAACACCAACCCTAACCCTAACACTAAACCTAAACCTAACCCTCACCCTAACCCTCACTCTAAAGCTAACCCTAACCCTATTGCTCATCCTAGCAGAAAACCTAACGCTAATCCTATCCCTAACCCTCACCATAAGCCTCAACTTTACCCTCACTCTAAACCTAAACCTAAAGCTAACCCTCACCCTCACCCTAACCCTAATGCTAACCCTAACCCTAACACAAACACTAACCTCACACATACCCTCACCTTATCCCTAATCCTAATCCTAAACCTTACCCTAACCCTCGCCCTCACGCTAACTCTCAGACTAACCCTACCCCTAACACTAACACGAACACTAATCCTCACCCTAACCCTCACCCTAACCCTAGCTCTAATCCTATCACTCACCCTCGCCTTAACTGTAACCCTAACCCTAACCCTAAACCTCACCCTAACCCTAACCCTAAACCTCACTCTCACCCTAAACCTCACCCTAACCCTAACCCTGAACCTCACTCTCACCCTAGCCCTCACCCTAACCCTAACCCTAACCCTCAATCTCAGCCTAAGCCTAAACCTAACCCTAAGCTTAATCCTAACCCTAACCCTCAAACTAACCCTCACAATAACCCTCACCCTAACACTAACAGTAACACTAACGCTAACTCTAAACCTAAATTTCACTCTCACCCAAACCCTAATTCTAACCGTAACCCTTAATATAAACCTCACCCTAAACCAAACCCTAACCCTCACCCTCACAGTAACCGTAACCCTAACCGTAACTCTAACAATAACACTAAACCTAACCCTAACCTTCATTGTAACCCTAAGCATCACCATAAACCTAACCCTCACCCTAACACTTCCCCTCACGTTAACACTAACCCTAAACCTAACACTAATTCACACACTAACCTTAACCATCACCCTAACCATAAACCTCACCCTAAACCTAGACCTAATCATAACCCTCAACATTACCCTAACCCTCACCCTCATCATAACCTTAACCCTAATCCCCACCCTATACCTAAAACTAATTCTAACCCTAAACCTCACCCTAACTGTAACCCTAACCCTCACCCACATGATAGCCCACACACAAACCATAAACCTAAACCTAACCCTCATCCTAACGCTCACCCTAACCCTAAACCTAAACCTCACCCTAAACCTAAACCTCACCCTCACCTTCAGGCTAACCCTAAGCCTAATCATAACCCTAACCATAACCCTCACACACAACCTCACCCAAAACCTAATCCTAAACCTAAACCTATCCCTAACCCTAATCCTCACCCTAACCCTCACCCTCACCCTAACCCTGACACTAAACCTAACACTAACCCTCACAGTAAATCTCAACTTAACACTAACTCTAACCCTAAACCTCACCCTATCCCTCACTCTAACCCTAACTCTAACCCTAAACCTCACCCTCACCCTCATCCTAACCCTAATCCTAAACATCACCCTCATCCTAACCCTCACCCTAACACTAACCCTAACACTAATCCTAAACCTAATCCTCATCCTAACTCTCACCCTATCCCTAACCCTAACTCTCAC
Organism: Dipodomys merriami; assembly: GCF_024711535.1. NCBI lineage: Eukaryota > Metazoa > Chordata > Mammalia > Rodentia > Heteromyidae > Dipodomys > Dipodomys merriami. Next base: position 374,240 of record NW_027203304.1, read on the forward strand.
TCAAACGCTAAACCTAACACAAAGCCTAACCCTAACCCTCAACCTCACCCTCATGCTCAGCTTAACCCTAAGCCTAACCTTAACCTAAGCCTAACCCAAACACTCACCCTAACACTAACCTTTATCCTAATCCTAACCCTAACCCAAACCCTCACCTTAAACCCTCACCCTCATCCTAACCCTCACACTAACCCAAACCTTAACTCTAACCATAATCCTAAACCTCACCCTAACCCTCACCCTAACCCTAAAACGAACACTAAACCTCACCCTCACCCTCACCCTAAATCTAACCCTAACCCTAAACCTCACCCTAACCATAACCCTCACAGTCACCCTCACCTTCGCAGTAACTCTAACCCTAAACCTAACAATAACACTAACCCTCACCCTAACCCTGACACTCACCCTCACCGTAACCCTAACCCTAACCCTAAACCTCACCCTAACCCTAAACCTCACCCTAACCCTAACCCTAAACCTCACTCTCACCCTAGCCCTCACCCTCACCCTAACCCTAACCCTAACCCTCACCCTAACCATAACCCTCACCATAACCCTAAATTTCACACTAACCCTAACCCTAACCCTCAACCTCAACCTAACCCTAACCCTAACCCTCACCCTCACCCTAAACCAAACCCTAACCCTAACACTGACTCTAACCCTAAGCCTAACCCTAACCCTAACCCTCACACTTACCCTCAATCTAAACCTAATCCTAAATGTAACCCTATCCCTAACCCTAACCCTCACATTAACCATCACCCTAGCGCTCACCCTAACCCTAATTCTAACCCTACAACTCATCCTAACACGCAGCCTAACGCTAACCCTTGCCCTAACCCTAACACTAACCCTCACCCTCACTCTCGGCCTAAGCCTAAGCCTAACCCTAAGCTTAAGCCTAACCCTAACCCTCACACTAACCCTCACTCTAACTCTAACACTAACACTAACGCTAAATCTAACCCTAAACCTCACCCTAACACTAACTCTAACCCTAACCCTTAATATAAACCTCACCCTAAACCGAACCCTAACCCTCACTCTCACAGTAACCGTAACCCTAACCCTAACCCTAACAATAACACTAAACCTAAACCTAACCCTCATTGTAACCATAACTGTCACCATAACCCTAACCCACACCCTAACACTTACCCTCACCCTAACACTAACCCGAACCCTAACACTAATCCTCACACTAACCCTAACCATCACCCTAACCCTAAACCTCACTCTAACCCTAAACCTCACCCTCACCCTAGCCCTCAACCTAACCCTCACCCTAAACCTAGACCTAATCCTAACCCTCAAACTTACCCTAACCCTCACCCTCATCATAACCTTAACCCTAACACCCACCCTATGCCTAAAAATAATCCTAACCCTAAACCTCACCCTAACCCTAACCCTAAACCTCACCCTCATGCTAGCCCTCACCCTAATCCTAATGCTAAACCTAACCCTCATCCTAACCCTCACCGTAACCCTAAACCTAAAACTCACCCTAAACCTAAACCTCACCCTCACCCTCAGCCTAACCTTAAGCATAATCATAACCCTAAACATAACCCTCACACTCAACCTCACCCAAAACCTCATCCTAAACCTAACCCTATCCCTAACCCTAACCCTCACCCTAACCCTCACCCTAACCCTAACCCTAATACTAAACCTAACACTAACCCTCACAGTAAATCTCAACTTAACACTAACTCTAACCCTAAAACTCACCCTCACCCTAACTCTAACCCTCACCCTCACCCTCACCCTCAGCCTATCTCTAAGCCTAAACCTAACCCTAACCCTAAACCTCATACTCACCCTCACACTAACCCTAATCCTAATCCTAACCCTAAACCTAACCCTCACCCTAACACTAACCCTCACCATAACCCTAACCCTATCACTAACCCTAACCCTAAACCTCACCCTATCCCTCACCCTAACCCTAACTCTAAACCTAAACCTCACCCTCACTCTCACCCTAACCCTAACCCTAAACATCACCCTCATCCTAACCCTCACACTAAACCTAACCCTAACACTAATCCTAACCCTAATCCTCATCCTAACTCTCACCCTAACCCTAACACTAACTCTCACCCAAACACTAACCCTAACCTAATCCTAACCCTCACCCTCACCCTCACCCTCAGCTTAATGCTAAGCCTCACCCTAACCCTAAGCCTAATCCAAACACTCACCCTAATGCTAACCCTAATCCTAATCCTCGCCCTAACACTAAACCTCCCCCTAATCCTCACCCTCATCCTAACCCTCACCCTAACCCTAAACCTAACACTAACCCTAACCCTAAACCTCACCCTAAACCTCACCTTAACCCTACATGTAACCCTAAACCTCATCCTCACCCTCACGCTAAACCTAACACTAACCCTAATCCTCACCCTAGGACATACCCTAACCCTAATCTAACCCTAACCCTCACACTAACCCTCACTCTAACCCTAAACAAAACACTCACCCTAAATCTCAACCTAATCCTCACCCTCAGCCTCAGCTTAAACCTAAGCCTAACACTAACCCTAACGCTAACTGTCACACTCACAGTCACCGTAACCCTACTCCTAAACCTAACACCAACCCTAACCCTAACACTAAACCTAAACCTAAACCTGCACCTAACCCTCACTCTAACCCTAACCTGAACCCTATTGCTCATCCTAGCACATACCCTAACGCTAATCCTATCCCTAACCCTCACCATAACCCTCACCCGTACCCTCACTCTAAACCTAACCCTAAAGTTAACCCTCAACCTCACCCTAAAACTAATGCTAACACTAACCCTAACACTAACACTAACCCTCACACTCACCCTCACCTTATCCCTAATCCTAATCCTAACCCTTACCCTAACCCTCACGCTCACCCTAACTCTCATCCTAACCCTACACCCAACACTAACACTAACACTAACCCTCACCCTAACCCTAATTCTAACCCTAAGCCTCACCCTCGCCTTAACCGTAAACGTAACCATAACCCTAAAACTCACCCTAACCCTAACCCTAAACCTCACCCTCACCCTAAACCTCACCCTAACCCTAACCCTAAACCTCACTCTCACCCTAACCCTAACCCTAACCCTAAACCTAACCCTAACCCTAACCCTAAACGAAACCCTCAATCTCGGCCTAAGTCTAAACCTAACCCTAAGCTTAAGCCTAACCCTAACCCTCACACTAAGCCTCATCCTAACCCTAACACTAACCCTCACACTCACACTAGCCGTCACCATAACCATAACCATAACACTAAACCTAACCCTAACACTCACACTATCCCTAACCCTAACCCTAAAAATAACCCTAAACCTCACCCTCACCCTAAAACTAAACCTAACTCTAAACCTCATCCTAACCCTAACCCTAACCCTCAACATCACCCTCACCCTCAACCTTACCTTAACCTTAACCTTAACCCTAACCCTAAGAATAACCATAACCCGAAACCTAAACTTAAAACTCACCCTCACCCTAACTCTAACCCTAACCCAAACCGTCACCCTAACCCTAACCCTGACCCTAACCCTAATGCTTAACCTCACCCTAAACCTAAAACTAAACCTAATCCTCACCCTAGGACATACCCTAACCCTAATCCAACCCTAACCCTCACCCTAACCCTCACTCTAACCCTAAACCAAACCCTCACCCTAAATCTAACCCTCACCCTCACCCTCAGCCTCAGCCTAACCCTAAGCCTAACACTAAACCTAACCTTAACTGTCACACTCACAGTCACCGAAACCCTAATCCTAACCCTAACACTAACACTAACCCTAAATGTAACACTCATCCTAACCCTCACTCTAACCCTAACCCTAACAGTGTTGCTGGTTCTAGCACATACCCTAACGCTAATCCTATCCCTAACCCTCACCATATCCTTCACCCTAACCCTCACTCTAAACCTAACCCTAAAGTTAACCCTCACCCTCACCCTAACCTTAATGCTAACCCTAACCCTAACACTAACACTAACCCTCAAACTCACCCTCACCTTAACCCTAATCCTAAACCTAAGCCTTACCCTAACCCTCACCCTCAACCTAACCCTCATCCTAACCCTACCCCTAACACTAACAATAACACTAACCCTCACCCTAACCCTCACGCTAACCCTAACTCTAATCCTAACCCTCAACCTCGCCTTAAACGTAACCCTAAACATAACCCTAAACTTCACCCTAACCCTAACCCTAAACCTCACCCTCAACCTAAACCTCACCCTAACCCTAACCCTAAACCTCACTCTCACCCTAGCCCTCACCCTAACCTTAACCTAACCCTAACCCTCACCATAACCCTAACTTTCACACTAAACCTAACCCTAACCCTCACCCTCACCCTCACCCTAACCCTAACCCTCACCATAACCCTAACTTTCACACTAAACCTAACCCTAACCCTCACCCTCACCCTCACACTAACCCTAACCCTAACCCTCACCCTCACCCTAAACCAAACCCTAACCCTAACACTCACTCTAACCCTAAGCCTGAGCCTAACCCTCACCCTAACCCTCACACTCACCCTCAATCTAAACCTAATCCTACACCTAACCCTATCCCTAACCCTAATCCTCACATTAACCATCACCCTAGCGCTCACCCTAACCCTAATCCTAACACTACACCACATCCTAACACTCACCCTAACCCTAACCCTAACCCTCAACCTAACCCTATCCCTAACCCTAACCCTCAGTCTTGGCCTAAGCCTAAGCCTAACCCTAAACCTCACTCTAACCCTCAGCTTAACTCTAACACTAACACTAACGCTAACTCTAACCTTAAACCACACCCTCACCCTAACCCTAACTCTAACCCTAACCCTTAATATAAACCTCAACCTAAACCGAACCCTAACCCTCACCCTAACAATAACCGAAACCCTAACCCTAACCCTAACAATAACCCTAAATTTAGCCCTAACCCTCATTGTAACCATAAATGTCAACATAACCCTAAATCTCACCATAACACTTACCCTCACCCTAACACTAACCCCAACCCTAACACTAATCCTCACACTAACCCTATCCATCACTCTAACCCTAAACCTCACCCTAACCCTAAACCTCACCCTCACCCTAGCCCTCACCCTAACCCTAACACTCACCCTAAACCTAGACCTAATCCTAACCCTCAACCTTACCCTAACGCTCACCTTCATCATAACATTAACCTTAACCCTCACCCTATGCCTAAACTTAATCCTAACCCTAAACATCTCCCTAACCCTAAGACTAAACCTCACCCTCATTCTAGCCCTCACCCTAATCCTAATCCTAAATCTAACACTCATAATAACCGTCACCCTAACCCTAACCCTCAACCTCACCCTCAGCCTAACCCTAAGCATATTCATAACACTAATCATAACCCTCACACTCAACCTCACCCAAAACCTAATCCTAAACCTAACGCTATCCCTAACCCTAACCCTCACCCTAACCATAACCCTCACCCTAAACCTAACCCTAACACTAACCCTAACACTAACCCTCACACTAAACCTCAACATAACACTAACTCTAACCCTAAACCTCACCCTCACCCTAACGCTAACCCTCACCCTCACCCTCACCCTCAGCCTATCCCTAAGCCTAAACCTAACCCTAATCCTAACCCTCATACTCACCCTCACACTAACCCTAATCCTAATCCTAACCCTAAACCTAACCCTCACCCTAACACTAACCCTCAACCTAACCCTAACCCTAACACTAACCCTAACCCTGAACCTCACCCTATCCCTTACCCTAACCCTAACTCTAACCCTAAAACTCACCCTCGCCCTCACCCTAACCCTAATCCTAAACATCACCCTCATCCTAAACCTCAACCTAAACCTAACCCTAACACTAATCCTAACCCTAATCCTCATCCTAACCCTAACACTAACTTTCACCCAAACGCTAACCCTAACCCAAACCCTAACCCTAATCCTCACCATCAACCTCACCCTCAGCTTAACGCTAAGCCTAACCCTAACCCTGAGCCTAACCCAAACACTCACCCTAACACTAAACCTAATCCTAATCCTAACCCTAACTCTAAAGCTCACCCTAACTCTCACCCTCATCCTAACCCTCACCCTAACCCTAACCCTAACACTAACAATAACCCTAAACCTCACCCTAACCATCAATCTAACCCTAAATATAACCCTAAACCTCACCCTCACCCTCACCCTAAACCTAACCCTAACCCTAAACCTCACCCTAACCCTAACCCTCACACGCACCCTCACCTTCACCGTAACTCTAACCCTAACCCTAAAAATAACACTAACCCTCAACCCAAACCTAACACTCACCCTCACCATAATCGTAAACCTGACCCAAACCCTCACCCTAACCCTTACCCTAACCCTAATCTAAACCTAACCCTAACCCTAAATCTAACCCTCACCCTCAGCCTCACCCTCACTATAAACTTAAACCTAACCATAACACTAACAATAACAATAACCCTACCTTAATCTTACCCTCACCCTCACACTAACCCTAACCCTCACCCTAACCCTAAGGCTCACCCTCAATGTAACACTCACCCTAACACTAAACCTAACCCTATCCCTAAACCGCACCCTAACTCTAACCCTAACCCTCACCCTCACCCTAGCACTCACCCTAGCCCTAATCTTTTTTTTTTTGGTTTTTCTTTTTTTTTTTTAATTTTATTTTATTTTATTTGAGAACCTACTGTACAGAGGGGCTACAATTACATGGGCAGGATAATGCATACATTTCTTACCAAGCATTGCAGCCTCCTCCTTTGTTTACCCTTCAACTCCCTTCCCAGCCTCCCTCCTCCCCCCACCCAATTATACCCCCTCCCCCCCACACCGACATTGTAAAGCTGGTTTTGACATGCACTAATCTTAAACCTAAACATCACCCTAAGCCTCACCCTAACACTAACCCTAACCCTCACCCTAACCCTAAAACTCTAACAATCACCCTAACCCTAACCCTCACCTGCACCCTCAAGCTCAGCCTAAGCATAAGCCTAGGCCTAAGGTTAACCCTAACCCTCACCCTCACACTCAGCTTAATACTAAGCCTAAACCTGACCCTAACCCTATCCCTCACCCTCACACTAGCCCTCACCATAACCTAAACCATAACACTAAACCTAACCCTAACACTCACACTATCCCTAACCCTAACCCTAACCCTAACCCTAAACCTCACCCTCACCCTAACACTAAACCTAACTCTAAACCTCATCCTAACCCTAACCCTAACCCTCAACATCACCCTCACCCTCACGCTTAGCTTAACCTTAACCTTAACCCTAACCCTAAGAATAACCATGACCCAAAACCTAAACTTAAAATTCACCCTCACCGTAACTCTAACCCAAACCCAAACCCTCACCCTAACCCTAACCCTGACCCTAACCCTAACGATAAACCTCACACTAAACCTAACATTAACCCTGAATCTAAACCTTACCCTCACCTTCGCCTTAACCGGAACCCTAACCATAACCCTAAAACTCATCCTAACCCTAACCTAAAACCTCACCCTCACCCTAAAACTCACCCTAACCCTAACCCTAAACCTCACTCTAACCCTAGCCCTCACCCTAGCCCTCACCCTAACCCTAACCCTAACCCTAAACCTCACCCTAAACATAACCCTCACCATAACCCTAACTTTCACACTAACCCTAACCCTAACCCTCACCCTCACCCTAACCCTAACCCTAACCCTCACCCTCACCCTAAACCAAATCTTAACCCTAACACTCACTCTAACCCTAACCCTAACCCTAACCCTAATCCTCACACTCACCCTCAATCTAAACATAATCTTAAACCTAACCCTATCCCTAACACTAACCCTCACATTAACCATCACTCTAGCGCTCACCCTAACCCTAATCCTAACCCTACACCTCATCCTAACACTCACCCTAACCCTAACCCTAACCCTCACACTAACCCTCACCCTAACCCTAACATTAACACTAACGCTAACTCTAACCCTAAACCTCACCCTCACCCTAACACTAACTCTAACCCTAACCCTTAATATAAACCTCACCCTAAACCTAAAACTAACCCTCACATTAACCGTAACCTTAACCCTAACAATAACGCTAAACCTAACAATAACCCTCATTGTAACCATAACCGTCACCATAACCCTAAACCTCACCCTAACACTTACCCTCACTCTAACACTAACCATAACCCTAACCCTAAACCTAACACTAACCATAACCCTAAACCTCTCCCTATCCCTTACCCTAACCCTCAAACTCACCCTCACCCTCATCCTAACCCTAATCGGAAACATCACCTCATCCTAACCCTCACCCTAACCCTAACCCTAACACTAATCCTAACCCTAATTCTCATCCTCTCACCCTAACCCTAACTCTCACTCAAACGCTAACCCTAACCCAAACCCTAACCCTAAACCTCACCCTCACCCTCACCCTCAGCTTAACGCTAAGCCTAAGCCTAACCCAAACACTCACCCTAACACTAACCCTAATCCTAATCCTAACCCTAACTCTAACCCTCACCCTAACCCTCACCCTCATTCTAACCCTCACCCTAACCCTAACCCTAACACTAACCCTAACCCTAAACCTCACCCTAAACCTCACCCTCACCCTACATCTAACCGTAAACCTCACCCTCACCCTCAACCTAAACCTAACCCTAACCCTAAACCTCACCCTAACCCTAACCCTCACACTCACCCTCACCTTCGCCGTAACTCTAACCCTAACACTAACAATAACACTAACCATCACTTTAACCCTAACACTCACCCTCACCTTAATCCTAACCCTAACCCAAACCCTCACCCTAACCTTTACCCTAACCTTAATCTAAACCTCACCCTAACCCTAAACCTAACTCTCACCTCAGCCTCACCCTCACTGTGAACTTAAAACTAACAATAACACTAACCCTAACCCTAATCTAACCCTCACCATCACCCTCACCCTAACCCTAACCCTCACCCTCACCCTAACCCTCACCCTCACCGTAATCCTCACCCTAACACTCACCCTAACCATAACCCTAAACCTCACCCTAACTCTAACCCTAACCCTCACCCTCACCGTAATCCTCACCCTAACACTCACCCTAACCATAACCCTAAACCTCACCCTAACTCTAACCCTAACCCTCACCCTCACCCTAGCACTGACCCTAGCCCTAATCTTAAACCTATACCTCACCCTAACCCTCACCCTAACCCTAAAACCCTAACAATCACCCTAAACCTTACCTTCACCTTCACCCTCAAGCTCGGCCCAAGCATAAGCCTAAGCCTAAGGCTACGCTTAACCATCAGAGTCACGCTCACCCTCACTGTAACCGTAACACTAACCCTAACCCTAACCCTCACACTAACCCGCACCCTAACGCTAACCCTAACCCTAAACCTCACCCTCACCCTAAACCTATCCCTCACCCTCACCCTCAGCCTAACCCTAAGCCTAAGCCTAACCCTAACCCTCATCCCCACCCTCAGCTTAACACTAAGCCTAAGCCTAAACCTAACCCTAACCCTCACACTCACACTAGCCCTCACCATAACCCAAACCATAACATTAAACCTAACCCTAACACTCACACTAACCCTAACCCTAACCCTAACAATAACCCTAAACCTCACCCTCACCCTAACACTAACCCTAACTCTAAACCTCATCCTAACCCTAACCCTAACCTCAACCTCACCCTCACCCTCACCCTTACCTTAACCTTAACCCTAACCCTAAGAAGAACAATAACCCTAAACCTAAACTTAAAACTAACCCTCACCGTAACTCTAACCCTAACCCAAACCCTCACCCTAACCCTAGCCCTCACCCTAACCCTAGTGCTAAACCTAACCCTCAATTTTAACCTTACTGTCACCCTCAACCTATCCCTAACCCTAACCCTAACCCTCATCCTAACCCTCAGCCTAACCATAACCTAACCATCACGCTAACCCTAACCTTCAACCTCACACTCAGCATCAGCCCTAACCTAAGCCTAAACCTAGGCCTAACCCTAACCCTCACCCTCACCCTAGCCCTCACCCTAATCCTAACCCTAACCCTCATCCTAACCCTAACCCTAACACAAACAATAACCCTAACCCTAACCCTCATTCTAACCATAAGCCTCACCCAAACCTTAACCCTCACCCTAACACTTACCCTCGCCATAACACTAACGCTAACCCTAACACTAACCCTCACACTAACCCTAACCATCACCCTAACCCTAACACTCACCCTAACCCTAGCCCTAACCCTAATCCTAAACCTAACCCTCACCCTAACACTTACCCTCACCCTAACACTAACGCTTACCCTAACCCTAAGCCTAACCCTAACCCTAATCCTCACCCTCACGCTAGCCCTCACCCTAAACCTAATTCTAACCCTAACCCTAATCTTAACCCTAAACCTAACCCTAACCCTAACCATCAACCTAAACCTAATCATCATCCCCACACTCACCCTCAGCCTAACCCTAAGCCTAAGCCTAAGCCTAACCCTAACCCTCACCCTCACACTCACCAAAACCCTAATCCTAAACCTAACCCCAACCCTAAACCACAACCTAACCCTCATCCTAACCCTAAGCCTAACAATAACCCTAACCCTAACCCTCACCCTAACCCTAATTCTAAATCTCACCCTCACCCTAAACCTAAATCTCACCCTCACCCTCACCCTCACCGTAACTCTAAACCTAACCCTAACAATAACATTAACCCTAACCCTAACCCTAACGCTCACCCTCACTGTAACCCTAACCTAAACCCAAGCCCTCACCCTAACCCTAAACCTAAACCTAACCCTAAACCACACCCTAACCCTAAACCTATACCTCACCTTCAGCCTCACCCTCACTGTGAACTTAACCTTAACCTTAACACTAAAAATAAACCTAACCCTAATCCTAACCCTTACCCTCACACTAACCCTAACCCTAATCCTCACAGTAACCATAACCCTGACCCTCACCCTAACACTAAACCTAATCCTAATACTTAACCTCGCCATTATGGTAACTCTAAACCTCACCCTCACCCTTGCCCTCATCCTAACCCTAATCCTAACTCTAAACCTCATCCTAACCCTCACCCAAACCCTAACCCTCACCCTCACCCTCACCCTCTGCCTAACCCTATGCCTAAGCCTAACCCTAACCCTAACCCTCACACTCGCCCTCACCCTAACCCTAATCCTAACACTAACCCTAACTCTAACACTAACCCTCACCCTAACCCTCCCCTAACACTAAATCTAAACCTAAACCTCACCCTCAACCTAACCCTATCTCTAACCATAACCCTAAAACTAAACCTCACGCTAACCCTAACCCTAACCCTCCCCCTCTCCCTAAACCTAAAAATAACACTAACTCAAATACTAATCCTAATCCTAACTATAACTCTCACCCTAACCCTAACCCTCACCCTAACACTTACCCTCACCCTAAAACTTACCCTAATCTAACGCTAACCCTCACACTAACCCTAACCATCACCTTAACCCTAAACCTCAACCTAACCCTATCCCTAACCCTCACCCTCACCCTAGGCCTCATCCTAACCCTACCCCTCATCCTCACCCTAAACGTCACACTAACCCTAATACTAATACTCAGTCTAACCCTCACCCACACCTTAACCGTAACCCTAATCCTCACCCTAACCCTAACCCTCACATTTACCCTTACTGTCACCCTCACCCTAAACCTCACCCTAACCCAAAACCTCATCCTAACCCTCAGCCTAACCGTAACCCTAACCATCACGCTAACCCTAACCCTCAACCTCACCCTCAGCCTCATCCTAAACCTAAGCCTAAGCCTAACCCTAACACTCACCCTCACCCTAGCCCTCACCCTAATCCTTATCCTAACCCTAACGCTCATCCTATCCCTAAACCCAACCCCAACAATAACCCTAAAACTAAACCTAACCCTCATTCTAACCATAAACCTAACTGTAACCCTAACCCTCACCCTAAAACTTACCCAAACCCTAACACTAACCCTAACCATAACACTAACCCTCACACTAACCCTAACACTCACCCTAACCCTAACACTCACCCTAACCCTAAACCTAACCCTCAACCTCACCCTATCCCTCACCCAACCTTAACTATCATCCTCACACTAACCCTAAAACTAATCCTCAATCTAAACCACACCCTCCACCTAACCCTAACTCTAACCCTCACTCTAACCCTAACCCTCACATTTACCGTAATCCTCATTCTCAGCCTAACCCTCAACTTTACACTTACTATCACCCTCCCGCTAACCCTCACACTAACCCTAACCCTCATCCTAACCCTCACCCTGACCATAACCTTAAGCATCACCCTAACTCTAACCCTCACACACACCCTCACCATAACACTAACCCTCACAGTAACACTAACTCTAACCATAAACGTCACCCTCAGCCTAACCCTAACCCTAATCCTAATCCTAAACATAACCATAACCCTAACCCTTACCCTAACACTCACCCTAACCCTAACCTTAACACTAAACCTAACCCTAACCCTCACCCTAACACTAACTCTAACAATAAACTTCACCCTCACCCTAATCCTAAACTTAAAGCTCACCCTAACCCTAACCCTATACCTCACCTTCACGCTAGCGCCCACCCTAACACTAATACTAACCCTAACCCTCATCCTAACCCTCAACCTAACATTAATCCTAACTCTCACCCTAACCTTAAACCTCACCCTCAACCTCACCCTCAGCCTAACACTAAGCCTAACCCTAAACCTAACCCTAACCCACACGCTCACCCTCAACCTTACCCTAATCCTAACCCTAACCCTAACTCTAACCCTAACACTCATACTAACCCTCACCCTAACCCTAACCTAACACTAACTCTAAAACGAACCCTAACTGTAACCCTCACCCTAAGCCTAAATCTAACCATAAACCTCACCTTCACCCTAACCCTAATTCTAACCCTAATCTTAACCCTGAACCTCACCCTAAACCTAACCCTAACCCGCACCCTATCTATAACCCTCACCCTAACACTAACCCTAACCCTAACACTAACCCTCACACTAACCCTAAACCTCACCCTAAGCGTAAACCTCACCCTAACCCTAACACTAACCCTAACCCTCACCCTCACCCTAGCTCTCACTCTAACCCTAATTCTAACCCTTTCCTTCACATAACACTAACACTCATCCTCAACATAAAGCTCACACTAACCCTAATCCTAATCCAAAATCTAACCCTCAGCCTCACCCTAATCCCTAACCCACACCCTTGCCCTAACCCTCACCCTAACTGTAACACTCTCCCTTATCTTAACCATCACCCTCAGCCTATCCCTCAACTTTAACCTTACCATCACCCTCACCCTAACCCTCACCCTATCCCTAAACCTCATCCTAAATTTCAAGCTAACCATAACCCTAACCATCACCCTAAACCTAACCCTCACCCTCACCCTCACCCTAGCCTTCACCCTAATCCTAATCCTAACCCTAACCATCATCCTAAACCTCACTCTAACCCTAAACCCTAACCATCACCCTAAAACTAACCCTCACCCTCAACCTCACCATCAGACTAAAACTATTCATAAACCTAATCCTAACCCTAAACCTGAACCTCAAACTAACCCTCACCCTAATCCTAACCCTAAGACTAACCCAAACCTTAACCCTAACCCTAACCCTCCCCCTATCCCTAACACTAACCCTAACCCTAACCCTAACACCAACACTCACACGTATTCTAACCCTAAACTTCATCTTAACCGTAACCCTAACTCTCACCCTCACCCTCACCCTAACCCTCACCCTAATCCTAACCCTAAGCCTAAGCCAAACCGTAACCCTAAACCTCACATTCACAGTCACCCTAACCCTAATCCTAACCCTAACTCTATCCCTAAACCTCAACCTAACCCTCACCCTCACCCTAAGGCTAAAACTAACCCTAAACCTAATGCTCACCCTAAACCTAAACTTCACCCTAACCCTAATCGTAACCCTAATCCTCATCCCCACCCTCAACCTCAGCCTAAACCTAAGCCTAACCCTAACACTAACCCTAACTCTAACCCTAAAGCTCACCCTCACCCTAACCCTATCTCTAACCCTAACCCTAAACCTCACCCTAACCCTAACCCTAACCCTCAACCGCACCCTCACCCTCACCTTAACTCTAACCCTAACCCTAACAATAACACTAACCCTAACACTAACCATCACCCTAACCCTAATCCTCACACTCACCCTCACTCAAAGGTTACCCAGAGCCTAAGCCTAACCCTTACCCTAACCCTCACCCTCACCCTAACCCTAATCCTAACCCTAACCCTATCCATAAACCTCAACCTAACCCTTTCCCTCACCCTCAAGCTCGGCAGAAGCCTAAGCCTAAGCCTTACCGAACTCTAACACTCACCCTAACCCTCACCCTAACCCTAACCATAACACTAACTCTAACTCTAACCCTAAACCACACCTTCACACTAAGCCTAACTCTAACCCTAACTTTAAACCTAAACCTCACCTTAACCCTAAGCCTAACCCTCACCCTCACCGTAACTGTAACCCTAATCATAACCATGACAATAACCCTAACCCTAAACCTAAACCTCACCCTAACCATAACCCTCAACATAAACCTAACCCTCAATCTAACCCTCACACTCACCCTAACCCTAACCCTAACCCTCACCCTAACCCTCACCCTAACCCTAATCCTCACCCTTACCATAAACATCACCCTAACATTAACCCTCACCTTTACCCTTACCGTCACCTCACCCTAACACTAACCCTCATGCTAACCCTCACCCTCAACTTAACCCTAACCATCACCCTAACCCTAAACCTCACCCTCAACCTCCGCCTCAGCCTAACCCTAATCCTAACCCTAAACCACATCCTAACCCTCAAGGTAACTATAACACTAACCATCTCTTTAAACCTAATCTTCATCTCCACCCTCATCATCAGCCTAAACCTAAGCCTAAGCCTAAACCTAACCCTAACCCTAACCATCACTTGAACCCTAACCCTAATACTAACACTAACCCTAAACCTAAACCTCACCCTCACCCTAAACCAAACCCTAACCCTAAACCTAAGCCTACCCCTAACCTTAACCCTCACACTCACTCTCAACCTAAACCTAATCCTAAACCTAACCCTATCCCTAAACCTAACCCTCACACTAACCCTCAACCTAAGCCTAACTGTAACCCTAAACCTCACCCTCACCCTCATCCTAAACGTAAACCTAAACCTAACAATAACAATAACCCTAACACTAACCCTAAACCTCACCCGAACACTTAACCTCACCCTAACCCTAAACCGAACCCTCACTCTCATCCTAGCCCTCACCCTAAACCTAATTCTAACCCTTTCCCTCACCCTAACCCTAACCCTCATAAACAATCTAACCCTCACCCTCACCCTAACACCTAACCCTCACCCTTACCCTAACCCTCACCCTAACCCTAACCCTCAACCTTAACTTAACCCTCACACTTAGCCTAACCCTCAACTTTACCCTTACCCTCATCCTCACCCTAACCCTCACCCTATCCCTAAACCTCAGGCTAACCTCATCCTCACCCTAACCTTAACCCTCCCCCTCCCCCTCCCCCTCCGACTAACATTAAGCCTAAGCCTAACACCAACCCTAACCCTAACACTAACCCAAAATCTCACCATAACCCTAACCCTAACCCTCACCTTCACCCAAGCCAATACCCAAACCCTAAACCTAAGCCTAACCCTCACCCTAACCTTCACTCTAACCCTAACCTCAACACTCACCCTAACTGTAAACCTCACACTAACCCTCACCTTAACCCTAAGCCTAATCCTAACCCTAACACTAAGCCTCACCCCCACCCTAAACCTCACACTAACCCTAACCCTAACAGTAAAACTAACCCTAACCCTCAACTTCACCCTAGCCCTCACCCAAACCCTAACCCTCATCCTCATCCTAAACCTCACACTAAACCAAACACTAACCCTCAATCTAACCCTCACCCTCACCCTAACCCTAATCCGAACCCTCACCCTTAACATAACCCTCACCCTCAGCCTAACCCTTACCTTTACTTTTATTGTCACACTCATTCTAAACCTCACCCTAATCCTAACCCACATCCTAACCCTCACCCTAACCATAATCCTAACCATCACCCTAACCCTAATGCTCACCCTCACCTTCAGCCTCAGCCTAAACCTAAGCCTAAACATAACCCTAAACTTCACACTCATCCTAGCCCTCAAGCCTAAACCTAATCCTCACCCTAAGCTTCATGTTAAATCTCTACCTAACCATAACCGGAATCATCATTCTAAACCTAATCCTCATCCCCACCCTCACCCTCAGCCTAACCTAAGCCTAAGCCTAACCCTAACCCTAATCCTCACACTAACCCTAACCCTAATCCTAATCCTAACCCTAACCCTAAACCTAAACCTAAACCTCAACCTAACCCTCACCCTAACCCTAACCCTAACACTAACCCTCAACCTCACCTTAGTCCTCACCCAAAACCTCACCCCCAACTTAACCCTCACCCTTACCGTACCCCCAACCCTAAATCTGACCCTAACCCTACCCCTACCCCTAACCCTAAACCTCACCCTAACCCTAACCCTAACACTCCCCCTCACCCTAGCCCTCACCCTAATCCAAATTGTAACCCTAACCCTCATCCTAACCTTCATCATATTCCTAACGCTAACCCTCACACTAACCCTAAAACTAATTCTAACCCTCAACCAAACCTTAACACTGACCCTCACCATAAACCTAAACCTAAACCTCACCCTAACCCGAAACCTAACCCGAAACCTAAACCTCACCATAACCCCAACCCTAACCCTCACCCTCAACCTTGCCCTCATCCTAACCCTAATTGTAACCCTAACCCTCGTGCTAACCCTCAACCTAACCCTAAGCCTGACCCTATACCTAGCCCTAATCTTAAATCTCAACCTAACCATAAACCTAAACCTCACCCTAACCCTAACCCTAACCCTCACCAGCATGCTAGCCCTCACGCTAAACCTAATCCTAAACCTAACACTCATCCTAACCCTCACCCTAACCCTAACCCTAACCCTCATTCTAACCCTAACCCTCACCTTCACCCTCAGCCTAACCCTAAGCCTAACCCTAACCATAACCCTCACACTCACCCTCACACAAACCCTAATCCTAAACCTAACCCTATACCTAACATTAACCCTCACCCTAACCCACATCCTAACCCTAACACTAACACTAACACTAACCATCACCCTAAACCTGAACCTCACCCTAACCCTAACACTAATCCTCAACTTCAACCTAGCCCTCATCCTAACCGTAACCCTCATCCTCACCATAAACCTCACACTAACCCTAACACTAATCCTCAATCTAACACTAACCCTCAAGCTCACCCTAACCCTAACCCTCAAATTAACATTAACTCTAACCCTAAACCTCACCCTCACCCTCACCCTAACACTCACCCTCACCCTCACCTTCAGCCTATCCCTAAGCCTAACCCTAACCCTAAACCTAACCCTCACACTCACCCTCACCTTAACCCTAATCCTAATCCTAACCCTAAACCTAACCCTCACCCTAAACTTAACCCTCACCCTAACCCGAACCCTAACAGTAACCCTAACCCTAAACCTCATCCTATTCCTCACCCTAACCGTAACGGTAACTCTGAACCTCCCCCTCCCCATCCCCCTAACCCTAACCCTAAACATCACCCTCACCTTAGCCCTCACACTAAACCTAATCCTAAACTTAACCCTCATCCTAACCCTCACCATAACCTTAAACCTAACCCCCACACTAACCCTATCATTCACCCTTAACCTTACCCTTAGCCTAACCCTAAAACTAATCCTAAGCCACACACTCTCCCTCAACCTAAACCTAAATCTAACCCTTACCCTTACCCTAACCCTCACCATCAAACTCACCCTTAGCCTAACCCTAAGCCTAACCCTATACATAACCCTAACCCACACACTCACCCTCAACCTAACCCTAATCCTAACCCTAAACCTAACGTGAACCCTAACCCTCACTCTAACCCTAACCCTCAACCTAACCCGAACCCTAAACCTCAGCGTAACCCTAACCCTAACCCTCACCCTCACCTTAGCCCTCAGCCTAACCCTAATCTTAACCATAACCCTCATGATAACCCTCACCCTAACCCTAACACTAACCCTCACCCTCAACCTAGCCCTAATCCAAACTCTCAACCTAACCCCAAACCTCACCCTCACCATAACCCTAACCCTATCCCTCAACCTATCCCTAAACCTAACCCTAACGCTAAACCTCGCCCTAACCCTAACCCTAACCCTCACCCTAACACTAGCCCTCACTCTAACCCTAATCCTAACCTTAACCCACATCCTAACCCTCAATCTAAACCTAAACCTAACCCTCACCCTAACCCTAACTCTCAACCTTAACCTCACCCTTAGCCTAACCCTAAGCCTAAATCTAAACCTAAACCTAACCCATACACTCACCCTCAACCTAACCCTAAACCTAACCCTCACCCTAAACCTAACCTTCACCCTCAACCTCACCCTTAGCCTAACCCTAAGCCTAACCCTATACATAACCCTAACCCACACACTCACCATCACCCTAACCCTAATATTAACCCTAACTCTAACACTAACCCTCACATTCACTGTAAGGGTAACCCTAACCCAAACCCTAACAATAACCCTAACCCTAACTCTAACACTCACCCTAATCAAAATACTCACCCTAACCCTAACGCTATCCCTAAAAGTTACCCTCACCCTTACACTAACCCTAACCCTAACATTAACCCTCACATTAATCTTAACCCTCAACCAAACCCTAAACGTCACCCTAACCCTAACCCTCACCCTCACTCTAGCCCTCACCCTAATCCTAATTCTAACAGTAACCCTTACCCTAACCCAAACCCTTAACCCTAACAATTACCCTTATTTTAACCCTCACCCACAGCCTAAACCTCACCTTTACGCTTACCATCAACTTCACCGTAACACTCAGCCTAACCCTAACCCTCATCCTAAACCTCACCCTAAACTTAACCCTACCCATCACACTAACCCTAACCCTCACCCTCAGACTAAAAATAAGCCTAAGCCTAAACCTAAACCTAACCCTCAACATCACCCTAGCCCTCACCCTAACCCTAATCCTAACCCTAACTCTCATCCTAACCCTCAACCTAACCCTAAACCTAACCATCACCCAAACCCTAATCCTCACACCCAACCTCACCCTCAGCCTAACCTAAGCCTAAGCCTAACCCTAACCCTAACCCTCACACTCACAGTCACCCTAACCCTAATCCTAACCCTAACCCTAACCATAACCCTTAACCTCAACCTAACCCTCACCCTATCCCTAACCCTAACACTAACCCTAACACTAACCCTCCCACTAACACTAACTCTAACCCTAAACCTCACACTCATCCTAACCCTAACCCTCACCTCACCCTAACCGTAAGCCTAACCTCAACTGTACCCTAACCCACACCCTCACTGTAACTCTAACCCTAACCCTAACAATAACACTAATCCTAACCCTAAACCTAACTCTAACACTAATCCTAGCCCTAACCTCACCCTCAGTCTCACCCTCACTGCAAACGTAAACATAACCATAACAGCAACAATAATTGTAACCCTAACCCTCATCCTAATCCTCACGCTCACCCTAACACTCATCCTACCCCTAACCCTCACCCTAACCCTAACCCTCACCCTCACCATAACCCTAACCCTCATCCTCACCCTCACCCTCACCCTAACCCTTGTTCTCACCCTAACCCTAATCCTAACCCTAATCCTCAACCTAACACTAACCTAACCCTAAACATAACCCTCACCCTAACTCTAATCTTAACACTAATCCTTAACCTAACCCTAACCCTCACCCTAACCCTCAGCTGAAACCTAAGCCTAACCCTAACCCTAAACCTCACCCTCACACTTACCCTCACCATAACCCTAGCTGTAACACTAAACCTAACCCTAACACTCCCAGTAAACCTAACCGTAAAACTAACTCTAACCCTAAACCTCACCCTCACCCTAATCCTAACCCTAATCCTAAACCTAAACTTAACCCTCACCCTCACCCTCACCCTAATGCTAACCCTAACCCTCAGACTCACCCTAACCCTAATCCTAACCCTCATCCTAACCCTAAACCTAACCCTCAGCCTAATCTTCATCCTAACCCTAATCCTAACTCTAACCCACACCCTATCTTTAACCCTAAACCTAACCCTCAACCATACCCTAACCCTCAACTTCATCCTCAACCTCACCCTCACCCTCACCCTAACCCTCACCCTCACCCTCACCCTAACCATAATCATAAACCTAACCCTCACACTAAACCTAACTCTGACACTCACCCTCACCTTATGCCTAACCCTACACTAAAGCGTAATCCTAAACCTAACTCTCACTCTCACCCTCACTCTAAACTTAAACCTTACCCTAAACCTAAACCTAACCCTCACCATAACCATAACCCTAAACCTCACCATAACCGTAACACTAAGCCTAACCCTAACCCTCACTCTAAACCTACCATTAACCCTAATGCTATCCCTAACTCTCACCCTCACCCTAAACCTCATTCTAACCCTTACCCTAACCCTAAACCTCACCCTAACCCTAATCTTAACACTAACACTAAACCTCACCCTAACCCTCACCCTAACACTAAACCTAAACCTAAGCCTCACCCTAATGCTCACCCTAACCCATATCCTAACCCTAACCCTCACCCTCACCCTAACGCTCACCCTAAAACATACCTTCATCCTAAACCTAACCCGAATCCTAACACTAACCTTCACCCTCACCTAACCTAACCTGGATCCTAACCCTCACAGTAACCCTCACCCTAAATATCACGCTATCCCTAAACTTCACCTTCACCCTAAACCTCATCCTAACCCTTACCCTCACCATAACCCTAACCCTAACCCTAACACTAATCCTCACCGTAACCTTAACCCTCACCCTCACCCTAACCCTCAACCTCACCTAAAACCTCACCCTAACCCTAACCGTCAACCACACCCTAAAACTCACCCTCACCCGAAACCTACCCCTCACCCTAACCCTACCCTAACCCTCAACCTAACCCTAACTCTCACCCTAACCCTAACTCTAACCCTCACCCTAAACATAACCCTGATCCTAAACCTCACCCTAACCATAACCCTAACACTAATGCTAACCCTAAACCTCACTCTCACCCTATCCCTCACCCTTACCCTTATCCTCACACTAACCCTAACTCTAACCCTAATTCTCACATTAACCCTAACCCTCACCCTCACCCTAAGCCTAACCCTCACCCTATCCCTAATCCTAACCCTCATGCTATCCCTAACCCTAACCCTAAACCTCACCCTAACCCTAACCCTAACCCTAATGCTATCCTTAACCCTCATCCTCACCCTAACCCTCACTCTAACCCTTACCAACAACCTAACCCTCAACCTAACGCTAACCCTAATGCTATTCCTAACCCTCACCCTAACCCTAACCCTCACTCTAACCCTTACCAACACCCTAACCCTCACCCTAACGCTAACCCTAACCCTAACACTAACCCTCACCCTAACCCTCACCCTAAACCTAAGCCTAACAATAAGCCTAACCTTCACCTTAAACCTCACCCTAAACCTTACCCTCACACGAACCCTAACGCTGACCCTCAGCCTAACCCTTATTCTAACCCTAACCATAACCCTCACCTTAACCATCACGCTAACACTCTCATTAATCCTAATCCTCACTCTCAGCCTCAGCCTCACCCTCAGTCTAACCCTAAACCTAAACCTAATCCAAACACTAACCCTCACCCTCACCCTCACCCTAACTCTAAACCTATCCCTAACCAAAACCCTCACCCTAATACTAACCCTATCCCTAACCCTCACCCTAAACCTTACCCTAATACTAAAACTAACCCTCACCCTCACCCTAACCCTTAACCTCACCCTAACCCTCACCCTAACCCTCATCCTAACCCTAACACTTACAATAACCCTCACCCTAAACTTATCCCTAAACCTAACCCAAAACCTAACCCTCACCCTCACACAAAACCTCACCCTCACTCTCACCCTAACCTTCACCCTCACCCTCAACCTAACCCTAACCATTGCCGTAAACCTCACCCTAAACCTAACGCTGACACTCACCCTCAGCCTCACCCTAAACTTTACCCTAACCCTAACCCTAACCCTCACCCTAACCCTCACACTCACCCCCACCCTAACCCTAATCCCACCCTAACCCTATCCCAAAACCGCAACCTAACCCTCACCCTAAGACTAACACTAACCCTAAACCTAACCCTCAACCTAACTGTTCTCCTAACCCTAACTCTAACCCTAAACCTCACCAGCACTCTACACCTAACCCTAACCCTAAACCTCACCCTAAAACTCACTCTATCCCTCACCCTCACACTCAACATAACTCTAACCCTAACCCTAACAATAACACTAACCCTAACCCTAACCCCAACCCTAACACTAACCATAACCCTCACCCTCATCCTCACCCTCACCCCAAACTTAACTCTAACCATAACAATAACAATAACAATAACAATAACCCTAACCCTAATCCTAACCCTAACCCTCACGGTAAACCTAAACCTAAGCCTAACCCTAACCCTAAAACTCATCCTAACTCTCACCCTAAACCTAACCCTAACCCTCGCCCTAACCCTAACCCTAACCCTCTCCCTCACGCTTGGCCTAAGCCTAAGCCTAAACCTAATCCGAACTCTAACACTCACCCTAACTCTAACCCTAATCCTAACCCTAACAATGACCCTAACCCTATACCTAACCCTCACCCTAACCATAACCCTCAACATAATCCTAACCCTAAATCTAACCCTCACCCTCACCCTCACCCTAACACTCACCCTAACCCTAACACTCACCCTTGGCGTAACCCTCAACCTAACCCTAACCCTCACCTTTATGCTTACCGTCACCCTCACCCTAATCACCCTAACACTAACCCTCATCTTAACCCTCACCCTAACCATAATCCTAAACATCACCCTAATATTAACCCTCACCCTCACCCTCAGCCTAAACCTAAGCCTAAGCCTAAACCTATGACTAACCCTCACACTCACCCTCACCCTAACCCTAATCCTAACCCTGACCCTATCCCTAAAACTTAACCTAAACCTCAGTCTCACCCTAAGACAAACACAAACCCTAAAACTAACCCTCAAGCTAACCCTCCCTCTAACCCTCACTCTACCCCTAAACTTCACCCTCAACCTAACCCTAACACTTAACCTAACCCTATAACTCACCCTAACCCTAACCTGCACCCTCACCCTCACCCTTACCCTCACCGTAACTCTAACCCTAACCCTAACAATAACACGGACCCTAAACCTAACCCTAATCTTAAACCTCACCCTCAGCCTCACCCTCATTGCAAACTTAACCCTAACCATAACACTAATAATAACCCTAAACCTAACCCTATCTCTAACCCAAACCCAAACCCAAACCCTAATTCTCACCGCCTCACACACACTCAGCCTAACCTTAACACTAACACTAACTCTAATCCTAAACCTCACCCTCACCCTAACCCTTTGTCTAACCCTAATCCTAAACCTCAACCTAACCCTAAACCTAACCCTCACCGGCAACCTCACCCTCACTGTAAATATAACCCTAACCCTAACAATAACACTAACCTTAACCCTAAACATCACCCTAACCCTAATACTCACCCCCACCTTCACCCTCAGCCTAACCCTAAGCCTAAGCCTAACCCTAACCCTAACCCTCACACTCACCCTCACCCTAACCCTAATCCTAACCCTATCCCAAAACCTCAACCTAACACTCACCCTCACCCTAATGCTAACACTAAACCTAACCCTAACCCTCCCCCTAACCCTGCCCCTAACCTTAAATTTAATCTGAAACCTCACCAGCACCCTAACACTTACCCTAACCCTAACCCTAAACCTCACCCTAACCCTCACCCTCACCCTCACTCTCACCCTCACCGTAACTCTAACCCTAACCCTAACAATAACACTAACCCTAACCCTAATCCTAGCATTAAACATAACCCTCACCCTCAGCCTCACCCTCAACGCAAACTTAACCCTAACCAAAACAATAACAATAACCCTCACCCTAGCCCTCAATGTAACCCTAACCCTAAAACTAAACCTAAACCTAACACTAAAATTAACCCCAACCATAATCCTCACCCTCACCCTCACCCCAACCCAAACCATAAACTTAATCCTCACCCTAACCCTAACCTAATCCTAAACCTAACCCTAACGCTAAACATAAACCTAACCCTAACCCTAACCCTAACCCTAAACCTCATCCTAACCCTCACCCTAAACCTTACCCTAACCCTCACCCTAACCCTAACCCTCACCCTCATGCTCAGCTTAACCCTAAGCCAAAGCCTAAATCGAACTCTAACTCTCACCATAACCCTCACCCTAACCCTATCCCTAACACTAAACCTAACTAACCCTACACCTAACCCTCACCCTAAGCCTAACTCTAACACTAACCCTAAACCTAAACCTCACCGTAAACCTAACCCTAACCCTCACCCTCACCGTAAACATAACCCTAACAATAACTCTAACCCTAAACCTAACCCTCACCCTAAATATAAACCTCAACATAACCCTAACCCTCAATCTAACCCTAACCCTCATCCTAACCCTAACCCTCACTTTTACACTTACCTTCACCCTTACCAAACCCTCACCCTCACCCTAACCCTCATCCTAGCCCTCACCCTAACCATTACCCTAACCATCAACCTAACCCTAATCCTCACCCTCACCCTCAGCCTCAACCTAACCCTAATCCTAAGCCTAAACCTAACCCTAACCCTCACCCTCACCTTCGCCCACACCGTAACCCTAATCCTAAACCAAACCCTCATCATAACCCTCAACGTAACCTTAACCCTAACCATCACTCTAAACATAAACCTCATCCCCACCCTCACCATCATCCTAACCCGAAGCCTAAGCCTAAAATTAAACCTAACACTAACCCTAACTCTAACCCTAAACCACACCCTCACCCTAACTCTAACCCTAAACCTAAACCTCACCCTAACCCTAACCCTACACCTCACCTTCACCATAACCGTATCCCTAACCCTAACACTAAAAATAACCCTAACACTAACCCTCTCCCTAACCATAACCCTCAACATAACCCTATCCCTCAATCTAACACCCACTCTCACCCTAACCCTAACCCTAACCCTCACCCTAAACCTCACCCTAACACTAACCCTCACCTTTCCCGTAACCCTCACCCTAACCCTAACCCTCACCTTCAAACTTATCGTCACCCTCACCCTAACACTCACCCTAACCCTAACCCTCATCCTAACCGTCACCCTAACTGTCACCCTAACAATCAGCCTAACCCTAACACTCACCCTCAGCCTCAGGCTCAACCTAAACCTAATCCTAAGCCTAACCCTAACCCTAACATTCACCCTCATCTTAGCCCTCACCGTAACCCTAATGCTAACCCTAACCCTCATCCTAACCCTCAATGTAACCATAACCCTAACCATCACTCTAAACCTAATACTCATCCCCACTCTCACCATCAGCCTAACCCTAAGCCTAAGCCTATTCCTAACCCTAACCCTAACCCTCACTGTAACCCTAACCCTAACCCTAACCCTAATCCTCACCCTCACCCTAAACCAAAACCTAACCCTAAACATAACCCTAACCCTCTTCCTAACCCTAACCCTAACCCTAACCCTCACACACACTCTCAACATAACACTAATCCTAAACCTAACCCTATCCCTAACCCTAACACTCACACTAACTGGCACCACAGCTCTTACCCTAAACCTAATCCTAACCCTAACCCTCAACCTAACCCTCAAACTAACCCTAAACCTAACACTCACCCTAACCCTAAACCTCACCCTCAACCTCAAACTCAGACTAAAACTAAGCCCAACCCTAAACCTAATCCTCACATTAACAATAACTCTAACACTAACCCTAAAACTAAACCTAACCCTAACACTAACCCTAATCATAATCCTCACCCTCACCCTCACCCTAACCCAAACCCTAACCCTAACCCTCACCCTAACCCTAACCCTAAATCTTACCCTAATCCAAACCCTAACCCTCACCCTAAGCCTAACCCTAAACCTCACCCTCACCCTCACCCTCAAAGTAAACCTAAACCTAACAATAACAATAACCCTAACACTAAACCCTAACCCTCACCCTAACTATAACCCTCACCCTAACCCTAACCCTCACCCTAAAACTTACCCTCATCCTAACATTAAACCTAACCCTAACCCTCACCCTCACCCTAGCCCTCACCCTATCACTAACCCTAACCCTAATCCTAATCCTCACCCTCACCCTCACCCTAAACCAAACCCTAACCCTAACCCTAACCCTCATCATAAACTTCACCCTAACCCTAATTCTCCCACTCACCGTAACACTAACCCTCACACCCACCCTCTCCCTCAGCCTAACCCTTAGCCTGAGCCTAAAACCTAACCCTAACCCTCACACTAACCCTCACCCTAAGCCTAATGCTAACCCTAACTCTATCCTTAAACCTCAACCTAAACCTCACCCACACCCTAAGATTAACACTAACCCTAAACCTAACCCTCTCCCTAACCCTCCCACTACCACTCCCTCGAACTCTAACCCTCACCCTCAACATAACCCTAACCCTAAACCTCACCCTAAACATCCCCCTAACCCTCACCCTAACCCTAACCCTAACCCTCACCCTCACGCTGGGCCTAAGCCTATTCCTAAGCCTAAACCTAACCCAAAGTCTAAACCTCACCCTAACCCGCACCCTAAACCTAACCCTAACAATCACGCTAACTCTAACCGTAAACATCACCCTCACCCTAGGCCTAACTCTAACCCTAACCCTAAACCTAAAACTCACCCTAACCCTAACCCTAACCTTCACCCTCACCCTCACCGTAACTGTAACCCTAACCTTAACCCTAACACTAACCCTAACCCTAAACCTAAACATCACCCTAACCATAACACTCAACATAACCCTAACCCTCAATCAAAGCCTCACCCTCACCCTAAACCTAACCCTAATCCTCACACTAATCCTAACCCTCACCCTTATTGTAACCCTCACCCTAACCCTAACCCTCATCCTAACCCTCACCCTAACCCTAACCCTAACCATCATGCTAACCCTAACACTCATCCTCACCCTCAGCCTCAGCCTAACCCTAATCCTAAGCCTAACCCTCATCCTAACCCTCATCCTCAGCTTAGCCCACACCGTAACCCTAATCCTAACCCTATCCCTCATCCTAATCCTCAATGTAACCATAACCCTAACCATCAGTCTAACCTAATCTCATCACCACCCTCACCATCAGCCTAACCCTAAGCCTAAGCCTAACCCTAACCCTAACACTAACCCTCACCCTAAACCAAACCCTAACCCTAACCCTAAACCTAACCCTCATCCTAACCCTAACCCTAATCCTAATCCTCACCCTCACTGTAACACTAACCCTCACCCCCACACTCACCCTCAGCCTAACCCTAAGCCTAAGACTAACCCTAAACCTATCCCTAAACCCCAACCTAACCTCAACCTCACCCTAAGTCTAACACTAACCCTAAACCTAACCCTCACCCTAACCCTCCCACTAACCCTTACTCTAACCCTAAACCTCAACCTCAACCTCAACCTAACCCTAAACCTAAACCTCACCGTAAACCCCACCCTAAACCTAACACTCACCCTCACCCTCACCCTCACTGTAACTCTAAATCTAACCCTAACCATAACACTAACCCTAACCCTAACCCTAAACCTAACCCTAACCATAAACCATCCTCAGCGTCACCCTCACCGCAAACAACCCTAACCATAATACTAGCAATAACCCTAACCCTAACCCTAACCCTAACTCTAATCCTAACCCTAAACCTAACCCTAATCCTCACCCCCACCTTCATCCTCAGCCTAACGCTAAGCCTAAACCTAACACTAACCCTAACTGTAACCCTAAACCTCACCCTCACCCTTACCCTAACTCTAACCCTAACCCTAAACCTCACCCTAACCCTAACCCTAACCCTAACCCGCACCCTCACACTCAACATAACACTAAAGCTAACAATAACAATAATCCTAACCCTCACCCTAACTCTTACCCTCACACGAACCCTAACTCTCAGCCTAACCCTCATCCTAACTCTAACCCTAACCCTACCCCTCACCCTAACCTTAACACTAACCATAAACCTAACCCTCATATTAACCCTAACCCTCACCCTCACCCTCAACCTCACCCTCAGCCTAATCTTATCCCTAACCATAATTTAAACCCTAACCCTCACCCTCAACCTTATCTTAGCTCTAAACCTAACCCTAACCAAAACCCTCACCCTAATCCTAACCCTATCCCTAACCCTCATGCTAACCCTAAACCTAATCCTAAACCTAACCCTCACCATCATCATAAACCTTATGCTCACTCTAACCCTAACCCTAACCCTCAGCCTAACCCTCCTCCTAAACCTAACCCTAACCCTAACCCTCACCCTAACATTAAACCTAACCCTAACTGTCACCCAAACCCTAACCCTCACCCTCACCCTCAACCTCACCCTCAACCTCACCCTAACCTTCACCCTCACCCTCACCCTCACCCTAACCATAACCCTAACCCTCACCCTAAACCTACCTCTGACATTCACCCTCACCGTCACCCTAAGCCTAACCCTATACCTAAGCCTAATCCTACACCTAACCCTCAACCTTACCCTCACCCTAAACCTAAAGCTTACCCTAACCATAATCCTAGCCCTCACCTAATCTTAACCCTAACCCTCACCCTCACATTAACCCTATCTCTAATGCTAGCCCTAACACTCACCCTCAACATAACCTTAACCTTAAGCCTCACCCTAAAACTAACCTTAACCCTAATACTATATGTAACCCTCATTCTCACCCTAAACCGCACTGTAACCCTTACCATAACCCTAACCCTCACCCTAACCCTAACACTAACACTAACACTAAACCTCAACCTAACCCTCACCCTATCCCTAAACCTAAACCTAACCCTCAAGCTAACGCTCAACCTAACCCTCAACCTAAACCTAAACCACAACGTCACCCTAACCCTCACCCTAAAACTTACACTCACCCTAACCCTAACAATAACACTCACCCTAATCCTCACAGTAACCCTAAGCCTGAACATCACCCTAACCATCACTGTCACCTTAACCCGAACCCGAACCCGAACCATCACTCTCACCCTAAAACTCAACCTCTCCTGAACCCGAACCCTCACCTTAACCATACCCTAAACCTCACCCTAGCCCTAACCTTCACCCTAATCCGAACTATAAACCTCACCCTCATACTAACCCAAACCCTCACCTTAAACCTCACCCTAACCCTCACCCTAACCCTAAAGCTAACCCTCTCACTCCCACCCTAAACCTCACCCTAACCCTTATCCTCACACTAACCATAACCCTAACCCTAATCCTCACATTAATGCTGACCCTCACCCTAACCCTAATCCTACCCCTCACCCTACCCCTCACCATAACCCTAACCCTAACACTCACCCTCACAATCACCCTAACTGTAATTCTAAACTTAAACCTCACCCTCGCTCTCACACTAATCCTAACCCTAAAACCCTAACCATAACAATAACACTAACCCTAACCCTAAACCTCACCCTCACCCTCACCCTAACCATAACCATAACCCTATCCCTCAGCCTCAACCTCACCCTCAACCTCACCCTGACCCTCAACCTCACCCTCAACCTAACCCTCACACTACCCCTAACCCTCACCCTAACCCTAACCCTAACCCTCAGCCTCACCCTCAGTCTAACCCTTACACTAACCCTAATCCTAACCCTAACCCTTACCCTGACCCTAAACCTAACCTTAACCATAACCCTCATCATCACCCTCACACTCACTCACAGTCAACCTAACCCTCATGTTCAAGCACTCCCTCACCCTAACCCTCACCGTCAATCTAAAAATCACCCTAACCCTAACCCTCACCCTCAGCCTAACCCTTACACTAACCCTAATCCTAACCCTAAACCTTACCCTCACCCTAAACCTAACCTTAAACATAACACTCATCGTCACCCTCACACTCACACTCACACTCAACCTAACCCTCATGCTCAAGCTCACCCTCACCTTAACCCTCACCGTCACCCTAAAAATCACCCTCACCCTAACCCTAACCCTTACCCTAACCCTAAGCCTAACCCTAACCCTCACCTAACACTATCCCTAAGCCTCACCCTCACCCTAATGCTAACCCTAACCCTAAGCCTAAACCTAACCCTTACCCTAACCCTAAACCTAACCCTTAAACTAAAACTAACCCTAACCTTCACCCTAACCCTAATGCTAACCCTAACCCTCAACCTCACCATAATCCTCACCCTAACCCTTATCCTCACACTAACCCTAACCCCCAGACTCAACCTCATCCTAACCGTAACCCTAAACCTAACCCTCAACCTAATCCTAACTCTTACCCTAACCATAAACCTAAACCTAATCCTCACCCTAACTGTAACCCTAACCCTAAAACTCACCCTCACCCTCACCCTAACCCTAATCCTCACCCTCACCCTAACCCTAACCCTAAACCTAATACTCACCCTAAATCTAACCCTTACCCTAACCCAAACCCTATCCCTCACCCTAAACCTCACATTCACCCTAACCCTAACACTTACCCTAAACCTAACCCTAACCCTAACCTTAACCTTAACCCTATCCCTAACCCTAAACCTAACCCTAACTTTTATCCTCATACTAAACCTAACTCTAACCGTAACCCTAACCCTCACACAAACCCTAACCCTCTCCCTAACCCTAACCCTACCCCCCTCCATAACCCTCACCCTAACCCTAACCCTCACCCTAAACCAAAACCTAAATCTCACCCTCACACTAACCCTCACCTTAACACTAACCCTCATCCTAAACCAAACCCTAACCCACACCCTAAATTTTACCCTCACCCTCACCCTCACTCTCAACCTAAACCTCACACTAACCCTAACCCTAACCCTCACCCTAAACCTAACCATAACCCTAAGCCACACCCTAACCCTCAACCTAACCCTAACGCTAACCCTCACCCTCTCCCTAATTCTTAACCTCACCCTAACCCTATCCCTTACCCTTACCCTAACCCTCACCCTAATCCTAACATTCAGCCTAACACTAACCCTATCCCTTACCCTAACCCTCATCCTAACCCTAATCCTAACCCTAACCCTCACCCTAAAACTAATCCTAACCCTATCCCTAACCCTCAAAAACACTCTAACCCTCACCCTCACCCTATCCCTAACCCTAAACATAATCCTAACCTTCACCCTCACCCTCACCCTCACTGTAACTCTAACCCCCACCCTATTCCTAATCCTCACCCTCACCTTAACCCTAACCCTCACCCTCACCCTAACCCTAACCCTAACACTCAACCCTCACCAAAAACCTCACCCTAACACTAACCCTAACCCTCATCCTCATCCTAGCGCACAACCTAAATCTAACTCTAACCCTAACCCTAACCCTAAACTTCACCTTCACCCTCACCCTCACCCTCAACCTCAGCCTAATCCTAACCCTAACGCTAATCCTAAACCTAACCCTCACACTCACACTCACTCTAACCCTAACCCTAAACCTCACACTCACCCTAAGGCTAACCCTAACCCTCACACTCACCCACACCCTAACCATTAAACTCACCCTAACCCTAACCCTAACCCTAACCCTCACCCAACCCTAAAACTACCCCTCAGCCTAACCCTAACCCTCACCCTCACCCCAACACTGATGCTAACACAAATGCTCATTCACAACATAAGCCTCAGCCTAACCCTAACCCCGACCCTAACCCTTACCTTAACCCCATCCTCACTCTCACCCTAACCCTAACCCTTACCCTCACCATAACCCTATCCCTCACCCTCAACCTAACCCTCACACTAACCCTTACGCTCACCCTAACCCTCACCCAAACCTAACCAGAACCCTTACCCCCAACTTAACCTTCACCCTAAACCTAACTCTAACCCTAACCCTCAGTCTCAACCTAAAACTCATCCTAACACTTATCCTCACACTAACCCTAACCCTAACCGTAACTCTCACAGTAAGCCTAACCCTCATCCTAACCCTAAGCTTAACCCTCAACCTAACCCTAACTCTAACCCTAACCCTCACCCTGACCCTAATCCACACCCTAAACCTAACCCTAACCCTCACCCTCACCCTACCCTCAGCCTAACACTTACCCTAAACCTAATCCTAATAATAACTCTTATTCTCACCCTAAACCTAACCGTAACCCTCACTGTCACCCTCCAACTCACCCTCACCCTAACTCTCACGCTCAAACTCACCCTCACCCTAACCCTTAACATCATCCTAAACATCACCCTAACACTAACTCTAACGCTAACCCTAACCTTACCCTAACCCTAAACTTAACCCTAACCCTCACCCTAACCCTAACCCTAAGCCTAACCCTGACCCTAATCGTAACCATAACCCTAAGCCTAAGCCTAACACTAACCCTTACCCTAAACCTTACCCTAACCCTAACACTAACCCTAACCCTCACCCTAAACCTTATGCTAATCCTAACCCTCACCCTCACCCTAATCCTCACCCTAACCCTTATCCTCACACTAACCCTAACCCTAACCCTCAGCATCACCCTCACCCTAAACCTAAAACTAATCCTCACCCTAAACATAACCCTTACCCTAACCCTAACCCTAACCCTGACCCTCACCCTCACCCTCACACTAACCCTAACCCTAAACCTAACCCTCACCCTAACCCTAACCCTTACCCTATCCCTAAACCTACCCCTCAACCTAACCCTCACCCTCTTCCTAATGCTAAGCCTAACCCTCACTCTAAACATAACCCTAACCCTAACCCTCACCCTAACCCTAAACCTAACCCTCACCCTAACCCTAACCCTAACCCTTACCCTAAACATAAACCTAATCCTAAACCTAACCCTAACCCTAACCCTCACCCTCACCCTCACCCTCATCCTAAACCTAACCCTAACTCTCAACCTAACCCTAACCCGAATCCTAACCCTAACCCTCACCGTCACCATCACCCTTACCCTAACCCTCAACCTCAAACTCACCTTCACCCTAACCCTCAAACTAACCCGAACCTTCACCCTAACCCTAACCCTCTTCCTAACCCTAACCCTACCCCTCACCCTAACACTCACCCTAAACCTATCCCTCACCCTAACCCCAATCCTAAACCTCACCCTCACCCTAACCCTCACCGTCACCCTAACCCTCAACCTAAACCTAAACCTGACCCACACCCGAACCCTCAACCTCACCCAAACTCTCACTCTCACTCGAACCCTCATGCTCTCCCTCACCCTCACCCTCACCCTAACCTTCACCCTCAACCTAACACTCAACCTAAACCTCATCCTCACCCTAATCCTCACCCTAACCCTAACCGTAACCCTTACCTAACCAAAACCCTCAACCTCACCCTCACACTCACCTTAACACTCACCCTCACCAAAGCCCTCACCCTAAACCTAAACCTCACCCTAAACCAACCCTAACCCTCAGCCTAAACCTTAGCCTCAACCTAACCCTAACCCTAACCCTCACCGTAACCCTACAACTCACCCTAACCCTCACCCTAACCCTAACCTTAAAGCTCACCCTAACCCTCACCCTCCTTCTCACCCTCACCCTAATTCTCACCCTAACCCTGATACTCACACTAACCCTAACCCTAATCCTAACCCTAAGCCTCACCCTCACTCTCACCCTAACCCTAAACATAATTCTAACCCTAATCCTAACCCTAACCCTTATGCTCACCCTCACCCTAATTCTAACCCAAACCCTAACCCTCATCCTCACTCTCACCTAATTCTAACCCTAACCCTAATCCTAATTCTAACACTCACCATCACCCTCATCCTAAATCTAAGCCTAACCCTAACCCTAACACAGATCCTAAACCTCACACTAACCCTAACCCACACGCTCACACTAACCCTAACTCTAACACTCAACTCTCACCCTAAACCTCACCCT
The DNA here is from genome assembly GCF_024711535.1 of Dipodomys merriami. NCBI lineage: Eukaryota > Metazoa > Chordata > Mammalia > Rodentia > Heteromyidae > Dipodomys > Dipodomys merriami. Next base: position 408,576 of record NW_027203304.1, read on the forward strand.
AAAACTAACGCTAACCCTAACCCTCACCCTCATCCTACCGCTCAACCTCACCCTAACTCTACCCCTAACCCTAACCCTAAACCTCACCTTCACCCTCACCCTCACCCTCAACCTCAGCCTAATCCTAACCCTAACCCTAATACTAACCCTAAATCTAACCCTAACTTTACCTCTACCCCTAACCCCTAGACCTCACCCTCACTCATAACCTCAACCTCAGCCTAACCCTAACCCTAACCCTAATCCTAAACCTAACCCTCACACTCACACTCACCCTAACCCTAAACCTAACCCTCATCCTCACCCTAAGTCTAGCCTTAACCCTCACCCTCACCCACACCCTAACCCTTAACCTCACCCTAACCCTAACCCTAACCCTAACCCTCACCCTAACCCTAAAACTACCCATCAGCCTAACACTAACCCTCAACCCAACCCTGATGCTAACACAAATGCTCATTCTCAACCTAAGCCTCAGCCTAAACCTTACCCTCACCATAATCCTATCCCTCACGCTCTCCCTAATTGTCACCCTACTCCTTCTCACCTAACCCTCACCCTAACCCAAACCCTAAACCTAACCTTCACCCTAACCTTCACCCTAACCCTCACCCTAACCCTAAAACTAACCCTCACCCTAACACTCACCCTAATCCTCAACCTATCCTTAACCCTCACCCTCACCCTCACCCTAACTGTCATCTTAACACTTACGCTCCCCCTAAACCTAACCGTTACCCTAACACTAACCATCACCCTAACCCTAACCCTCACCCGAACCCTCACTGTCACATTCACCCTCAACCTAAACATCACCCTAACCCTAACCCTCACCCTAACCCTAACCCTCACCCTAACCCTAAACCTAACCCTCATCTTAAACCTCACCCCCACACTAATCCTCACGCTAAACCTAACCCTATACCTATCCTAAACAAAAACATCACCCTCACCCTAGCCCTCACCCTAAATCTAACCCTAAACTTAACCCTCACCTTCACCCTCACCCTCAGCCTCACCTTCAGCCTCACCCTAACACTAAACCTAATCCAAACCCTAACCCTGACCCTCACCCTCACTCTAACCCTAACCTTAACATGCACCCTAACACTAAACTTAACACTCAATCTAACCTTAACCCTAACCCTAATGCAAACCCTAAACCTCACCCTCACCCTAACCCTGACCCTAACCCTAACCCTTACCCTCACCCTCACTCTCACCTTAACCCTAACCCTTGCCCTCATCCTAAACCTCACCCAACCCTAACCCGAAACCTAACCCTCACCCTAACCCCCACTCTAACCTTCAAACTAACTCTAACGCTAACCCTAACAATCAGTCTCAACCTAACACTCACCCTAACCCTTATCCTCACACTAACCCTAAACCTAACCGGAACACTCACACTAAGCCTAACCCTCATCATAACCTTAACCCTAACTCTCACCCTAACCCTCACCCTAACCCTAACCCTAAACCTCAACCTAACACTAACCCTCACCTTCACCCTAATCCTCACCCTAAACCTAACCCTAACACTTACCTAACCTCACCCTCACCCTCAGCCTAACCCTTTCCCTAAACCTAATCCTAACCCTAAATCTTACCCTCACCCTAAACCTAACCCTCACCGTCACCCTCCCACTCACCCTCACCGTCACCCTAACCCTCAAGTTCAACCTCAACATCACCCTAACCCTCACCGTCACCCTAAACATCACCCTAACCCTAAACCTCATGCTAACCCTAACCTTACCCTAACCCTAAACTTAACCCTAACCCTCACCCTAACCCTAACCCTAAGCCTAACACTCAACCTAACACTAACCCTAACCCTAACCCTAACCCTTACCTAACCCTAATCCTTACCCTAACCCTAACCCTAACCCTCACCCTAAACCTTATGCTAACCATAACCCTCACACTCACCCTAATCCTCACCCTAACATTTATCCTCAAACTAACCCTAACCCTAACCCTCAGCATCACCCTCACCCTAACCCTAAATGTCACCAACACCCTAACATTCACACTCACCCGAACCCGAATCCTCATCCTCACCCTAACCCTAACCCTAACCCTCACCTCAACCCTAACCCTCACCCTAAACCTAACTTTAACTCTCACCCTCACCCGATCCCTCACCCTCACCTGAATCCTCACCCACACCCTAACCCTCAGCCTCAACTAACCTCACCCTAAACCTCACTCTCACCCTAATCCTCACCCTAACCATAACCCTAAACCTTACCTAACCGAAACCCTAACCTTCACCCTCACACTCACACTCACACTCACCCTCACCCTAACACTTAACCTCACCCTAAAGCTGACCCAACCATAACCCTCACCCTCACCCTAATCCTCACCCTAACCCTAACCCTAACCCTTACATAACCGAAACCCTCACACTCACACTTACCCTAACCCTCACCCTCAACCTCACCCTAACCTTAACCCTAACCCTCACCCTCACCCTAACCCTTACCCTAACCCTAATCCTAACTCTAACCCTAACCTTCACCATAACTCTAACCCTTACACTAACCCTAACCGTAACCCTAAACCTCACCCTCACCCTAACACTTACCCTAACCCTAACCCTCACCATAACCCTAACCCTTACCCTATACCTAACCCTCAGCCTCAAACTAACCCTAACTCTTACACTATACCTAACCCTCAGCCTCAAACTAACCCTAACCCTTACCCTATACCTAACCCTCAGCCTCAAACTAACCCTAACCCTCACCGTAACTCTAACTCTCACCCTAACCCTGAGCCTCACCCTAACCCTCACCCTCACCCTAATCCTCACCCTAACCCTAAACATAAGCCTTACCTAACCAAAACCCTCAACCTCACCCACACACTCACCCTAAAACTCACCCGCACCGTAGCCCTCACCGTAAACCTAAAATTCATCCTAACTCTAAGCCTAAGCCTCACTCTCACCCTCATCGTAACCCTCACCATAACCCTAACCCTAATCTTAAACATAAACCTCACGCTCACCCTCACCCTAATTCTATCCCAAACCCTAACCCTCACCCTCAATCTCACCTTACTCTAACCCTAACCCTAATCTTAATTCTAATGCTCACCCTCACCCTCACCCTAAATCTAACCCTAACCCTTACCTAGACCCTAACCCTCACACTAACCCTAATCCTCAACCTATCCCTAACCGTAACCCTAACCCTCACCAAAACCCTCATCCTCAAACTAACCCTAATGCTAACCCGAACCCAAACCCTCACAATAACCCTCACCCTAACCCTTACCCTCACCCTAACCCTAACACTCACCCTCAAAATGACTCTCACTGTAATCCTTACCCTCACCCTTACCCTAACCGAAACATTAACCCTAAACCTCACTCTAACCCTCAACATAACCGTTACCCTCACTATCAACCTCAACCTGAACCTAATCCTAATCCTAACCCTCACCCTAACCCTAACCCTCACCGTAACGCTAAACCTAACCCTAGCCCTCAGCCTTACCCTCACCCTAAACCTAACCTTAACCCTAATCCAAACTGTATCCCTAAGCATAACCATAACACTCACCCTAACCCTCACCCTCCCAGTAACCATAATGCTAACATTATTCCACAACCTCACCCTAAACCTCGCCCTAACCCTTACCCTCACTCTAAACCTCATCCTCACCCTAACCCTAACCCTAACCCTAATACTAACATTAGCCCTCACCCTCACCCTAACACTAATCCTAAGCCTAACCCTAATGCTAACCCTAAACCTCAACCTCTCCATAACCCTCACATTAACCCTAACCCTCACCCTCAACCTCACCCTAACCCTAACCCTAACATTAACCCACTCCCTAACCCTCACCCTAACACTAACCCTAACCCTACCCCTCAGCCTAAACCTAAACCTAAACCTAACCTTAATCTTCACCCTATCCCTAACCCTAAATCTAACCCTCACCCTAACCCTCACCCTCACCATACCCCTAATGCTAACATTAACCCTCAGCCTCACCCTAAACCTCGCCCTAACCCTTACCCTCACTTTAATATTATCCATCACCATCAACCTAACCCTAACCCTAACCCTTACCGTCACCCTAACCCTCACTCTAACCCTAACCCTAACACTAACACTAAACCTCACCCTAACCGGCACCCTAACCCTAAGCCTAAGCCTAACCCTCACTCTCACCCTAACCCTTACCCTTACCGAACCCTAAACCTAAACCTCAGCCTAACCCTCATCCTAACCCTAAACCTAACCATCACCCTAACCGTCACCCTCACCCTCAACCTCACCCTCAGCCTAACCCTAAACCTAACCCTAATACAAAACCTATCCCTTACCCTCACCCTCACCCTCACTCTAAACCTAACCCTAACCAAAACCCTCACCCTAACCCTAGCCCTATCCCTTACCCTCACATTAACCATATCCATCATCCCCACACTAACCCTCACCCTAACATTTTCCCTCATCCAACCCTATCCCTAAACCTAACAGTAACCCTCACCCTAACCCTCACCCTATCCCTAAGCTAACCCTAACCCTCACCCTCACCATAACCCTCACCCTAACCCTTATCCTCACCCTAACACTAATCCTAACCCTCAGCCCAATCCTGATCCAAACCCTAACCCTAACCCTATCCCTCACCCTAACATTAACCCTAACCCTACCCCTAACTCTCAACCTAACCCTCAAACTCACCCTCACCCTTATCTTCACCCTCAGAGTAACCTAAACATAACCCTAATCCAAAACCTAATACTCACTCTCACTCTCATCTTAACTCTATACCTAACCCTAACCATCACCCTCACACTAACCCTCACCCTCATCCTCACCCTCACCTTAACCTTCTCCCTAACCCTTACCCTCCCACTAACCCTAAACCTAAACCTACCCCTCACCCTTACCCTCACCCTAACACTAATCCTCACCCTAACATTAACCCTAAACCTACCCCTCACCTTAACCTTCACCCTCAGCCTAAACCTAACCCTAACCATCACACTAACCCTAACCTGAAGCCTAAACCTGTCCCTCACCATCACGCTAACCCTTACCCTCACCCTAAGCCTAAAACTAACACTCAGCCTACCCCTCATCCTAACCCTAACCCTAACCCTAACCCTCACAATCACCTTAACCCTAACCATAACCCTAACCCTCACCCAAACCCTAAAACTCACCCTCACCCTCAACCTCACCCTCAGCATAACCCTAAACCTAACCCTAATTCAAACGCTAACCCTCAACCTCACCCTCATCCTAACTCTAACCCTAACCCTAACCCTCACCCAAACCCTAACCCTAACACTAACCCTCACCGTAACCATCATCCTAATACTAAACCTAACCCAAACCCTCAACCAATCGCTCACCTCACCCTAAACCTAACCCTAACCCTCACTTTCACCGTAAACAAAACCCTAACCCTAACCATCACACTAACACTAAGCCTCACTCTAACCCTAAACCTATCCCTCAGCCAAACCCTCATCCTAAACCTAACTCTAACAATCAACATAACCCTAACCCTAAACCTAACCCTAACCCTCACCCTAAACCTAACCCTCACCCTCAGCCTAACCATATACCTAATCCTAACCCTAACTCTAACCCTCACCCTCTCCCTAACTCTAACCCTACCCCTAACTCTGACCCTCACCCAAACCCTAACCCTATGCCTAGCCCTCACCCTAACCCTAAACCTCACCCTAACCCAAACCTTAACAGGCACCCTCACCCTAACCCTAACCCCCACCCTAAACCTCACCCTAACCCTAATGCTAACCCTAACCCTCACCCTCACCATAAACCTCACCCTAACCCGTACCCTCACCATAACCCTAACTCTAACCCTAATCCTCACATTTCGCCTAACCCTAACCCTAAACCTAACACTCACTCTCAACCTAACACTCAACATCACCTTAACGATCACCCTAACCCTAAACTTCACCCACATTGTAAAACACACCCTCACCCTCACCCTCACCCTCACCCTAACCCTCACCCTAACCCTCACCCTAAATCTCACCTTAACCGTAATGCTAACCCTAACCTTCAGTCTCACCCTAACCCTCACCCGAACCCTTATCCTCACACTAACCCTAACCCTAACCCTAACGTCACATTAAACCTAACCCTCACCCTAACCCTAACCCTCCCTCTCACCCTAATTCTTTCCCTAAGCCTCACCCTAAACCAAACCGTAATCCTCACCTTCAACTTAAACCTCACTGTTCCCCTAACCCTAACCCTAATCCTCACCAACAACCTCACGCTCACCCTCACCCTCACCCTAACCCTCACCCTCACCCTAAACATAACCCAAACCTAAACCTCACCCTAATCCTAACCCTAATCCTCACCCTAACCCTAATCCTCGCCTTAAACCTCACGCTCACCCTAATCCTCACAGTAAACCGAACCCTAAGCCTTTCCTAACCTAAAACCTGACCCTCACCCTAACCCTCACCCTAGCCCACACCATAAACCTAACCCTAACACTAACCCTCACCCTCACCCCCATAATCAGCCTAACCCTAACCTTAACCATAATCCTAACCCTACCCTAATCCTAACCCTCTAACTAAACCTAACCGTAACCCTAATGCTAACCCTAAATGTCACCCTCAACCTAACTCTAACACTAACCCTCACCTTAACCCTAACACTAAACCTAATGCTTATCCCTAAACCTCACCCTCACCCTAACCCTCACCGTAAACTTTACCATCCACCTTTCCCTCACTCTAACACTAATCCTACCCCTCAGTCTAACCCTCACCCTAACCCTATCTCTAATTCTAATCCAAACACTAACCCTCACACTGAACCTCACCCTAACTCTAAATCTAACCCTAACCCTCACCCTAAGCCTATCCGTAAACCTCACCCTAACCCTAACCCTAATCCTAAACCTAACCATCACCCTCACCCTCACCATAACCCTAACTCTCTCTCTACTCCTAAACCTAACCCTAGCCCTCACCCTAAAACTTACCCTCACCCTCAACCTAACCTTAACCCTCAACCTGAACCTAACCCTCACCCTAAGCCTTACCCATACCCTGACTGGAAACCTAAGTCCAGCCCTAAATCTCACCCTAACCCTAACCCTATCCCTAACCCTCACCCTAATCCTAACACTCACACTAACCCTAACCCTAAACCTTACCCTCACCCTCACCCTAACACTAACCCTCACCGTAACCCTAACCCTCACCCTAACTCTAACACTAACACTCACACTCACCCTAAACCTTACCCTAGCACTTACCCTCACCATAACAATAACCCTAACCCTAACCTTAATCCTAACACTAACCCTAACACTAACCGGCACCCTCACCGTCACCCTAACACTAATCCTCACCCTCATCCTAAACCTTACCATCACTTAAACCCTAAACCTAACCGTCAACCACACACTCACCCTCACCCGAACCCGAACCCGAACCCTCACTCTCACCCTAAGCCTAACCCGAACACTCACCGAACCCTAACCCTAACTCTAATCCACACCCTCACCCTAACCCTAACCCTAACCCTTACCCTGACCATTACCATAAACCTAACGCTAGCCCTACCCCTCATTCTCACCCTAACCCAAACCCTAACCCTTATCCTCACACAAACCCTAACCCTAAAACTAACCCTCACACTAACCCTAACCCTAACCCTAACCCTTACTCTAACCTTGACCCTAAACCTCACCCTAACCCGACCTAAAACAAACGATAACCCTAAACCTCACCCACAACCTAACCCTCATCCTAACCCTTATCCTCACACTAACCCTAACCCTAACGCTAACCCTAACCCTCACACTAAACCTAAACCTCACCCTAACCCTAACCCTATCCCTCACCCTAACTCTAACCCTGACACTCACCCTGACACTAACCCACTATCTAACAATCCCCCTCCCCTAATCCTCACCCTAACCCTAACCCTATCCCTTGCCTACCGAAACACTCACCCTCACACTCAACCTAAACCTCACCCTCACCCTAGTCCTCACACTATCCCTAACCATACCCCTCAACCTAACACTTACCCTCACCATAACCTTAACCCTCACACTAACCCTAACCCTCACCCTAACCCTAACCCTACCCCCTCACACTAACCCTCACCCTAACCCTCACCCTAACCCTCACCCTAACCCTAAACCTCACCCTCAACCTAACCCTAACCCTCACATTCAACCTAACACTCACCGTCACCTTAACACTCAACTTAACCCTAACCCTCACCCACACCCTAACCCTCACCCTCACCGGACCCCTAACCCCACCCTAACTCTAAACCTCACTCTAAACATAACCCTAACACCAAGACTCACCCAAATCCTAACCCTAACCCTCAACCTAACACTAACACTCACACTAACCCTCAAACTCAACCTAATCCTCACCCTAAAATTAACCCTAAACCTTACCTAACTGAAACTCTTACCCTCACCCTCAGCCTAACCCTCATCCTTACCCTAGGCCTTAACCTAACCATAACCCTAAACCTCACCCTAAATCTCCCCCTCCCACTCAGCCTAAACCTAAACCTAACCCTAATCCTAACCCTAACCCTCACCCCCATCCTCACCGTAAACATAACACTAATGCTAATGCTGAACCTCACCCTCACCCTCACCCTAACCCTAACTCTAACCCTAAAAATAACCCTAACCCTAACCGTAATGCCTCACCCACACCCTAACCCTAACCGTAACCATAAAACTCACCCTAAACCTATTCCTAACCCTAACCCTCACAATCACACTCACCCTAACCGTCACCCTCACGCTCACCCTCAGCATCACACTAACCCTAACACTAAATCTAACCCTCACCCTAACACTCACCATCACCCTACCCTCACTCTAACCCTAACTCTCAACCACAGCTTAACCCTCACGATCAACCAAACCCTCACCCTCACCCTGAAACTCACCCTCACACTAACACTCACCCTCACAATAAACATCACCCTAACGCTAACCTTCACCCTAATCATAACCCTCACCCTAACCCTAACCCTCACCCTAAACAAAACCCTCAACCTCACTCTAACAATAACCCTAACACTAATCCTAACACTAAATCTCACCCTCACCTTCAAACTCACCCTAACCCTAACCCTAAACCTAACCCTCACCCTAACCATCATCCTAACTCTAATGCTAACCCTAACCATCATCTTCACCGTAACACTCACAGTAAGCCTAATCCTCATCCTAACCCTAAGCCTACCTCTCACCCTAACCTTCACCTTAATCCTAACCCTAACCCTAATCCTCAGCCTAACCCTAACCCTCGCACACACCTTAACCCTCACCATCACCCGAACCCACATCCTGACCCTAATATTCACACTAAGCAAAACCCTAACCCTAATCCTAAACCTAACCCTCATCCTCACGCTAACCCTAACCTTAACCCTAACCCTTAACCTAACCTTCACTCTAACCCACACCCTAACACTCACCTTCACCATAAATATCAACCTAACCCTAACCCTCAGCCTAAACCTAACCCTACCCTCACCCTAAACCTAACCCTCACCCTAACCCTCACCGTCACCTTATCCCTCAACCTAACCCTAACCGTCACCCACACCCTAACACTCACACTCACCCGAACCCTCACCCAACCCCTAACCCTAACCCTCACCCCAACCCTAACCCTCACCCTAACCCTAACTTTAAACCTCACACTCACCCTAACCCTAACCCTAACCCTAACACTTACCCTAATCCTCACCCTAACCCTTAATCTAACCCTAACCCTCACTCTCACCCTAATCCTCAACCTAACCCTTATCCTTACACCAACCCTAACCTAACCCTCACACTAACCCTAATCCTCACACTATCCCTAACCATATCCCTCACCCTAACCCTAACCCTAACCCTCATCCTAATCCTACCCTTAACCCTAACATTCACCGTCACCCTAACCATCACCAACACATTAACTCTCACCCTCACCCGAACCCTCACTCTCAACCTAACCCTCACCAACACCCTAAGCCACACCCTCAACCGAATCCTCACTCTCACCCTCACCCTCACCATAAACATCACCCTAACCCAAACCTAACCCTACCCCTCACCCTCACCCTAACTGTCATCCTAACCCTTATCCTCACCCTAACCCTAACCCTAACCCTAACCCTCACCCTAACCCTAACCCTCACCTGAACCCTCACTCTCACCTTCACCCTCAACCTAAACATCACCCTAACCCTAAAACTCACGCTAACCCTAACCCTAACCCTCACCCTAACCCTAACCCTCATCTTAAACCTCACCCTCACCCAAATCCTCACCCTAAACCTAACAATAAACCTTTCTTAACCAAAAATATCACCCTCACCCTAGCCCTCACCCTAAACCTAACCCTAACCTTAACCCTCACCCTCACTCTCACCCTCATCCTCAGCCAAACCTTACCCTACCCTAACCCTAACCCTCACCCTCACCCTCACCCTCACCCGCAACCTAACACTAACAATAACCCTAACCCTCACCCTAACACTGAACCTCAACCTCACCCTCACCCTAACCCTAATCCTAAACCTAACTCTAATCCTAACCCTCACCCTCACCCTAACCCTTAACCTCACTTTTACCTAACCCTAACCCTAACCCTCACACTAACCCTTACCCTCACCCTAACCATACCACTAACCCTAACCCTTACCCTCACCCTAACCCTAACCCTAACAGTAACCCTAAACCTAAACCTAGTCCTCACACTAACCCTAAACCTCACCCACACATTAACCCAAATGCTCACCCGAACCCGAACCCTCACCCTAACACTAAACCTAATCCTAACACTCCCACTAAACCTAACCCTCACCCTAACTTTAACCCTACACATCAGCCTAAACCTCACACTAACACTAACCCTAACGCTAATCCTTACCCTATCCCTAAATAAAACCCTAACCCTCACATTCACCATAGCCCTCACCCTAACCCTACCCCAAACCCTAACCCTCACACTAAACCTAACCCTCACCCTATCCCTAACCCTTCACCTCAGCCTAAGACTGACCCTAACCCTAACCCTAACCCTAAACCTAATCCTCACCCTATCCCTAACCTAACCCTAACCCACACACTCACCCTAGCCCTCACCCTAACCTCATCCTAACCCTATCCCTAAACTTAAACCTCACCCTCATCCTAACCCTCACCCTAACCCTTACCCCTAACCTAATCAAATCCCTGACCCTAACCTTAACCCTAAATCTCACACTAACCCTAACCCTCACCCTAACCCTAACCCTACCCCACAGCCTATCCCTCATCCTAACACTAACCCTAATCCTATCCCTCAACCTAACCCTAACCCTAACATTAACCCGAACCCTCACCCAAAACCTAACCCTCACCCTCACTCTCACACTCACCCTCAGCCTAATCCTAACACTAACCCTAATCCTAAACCTAACCCTCACCCACAGCCTCACCCTAACTCTAAACCCAACCCTAACCATAAACCTCCCCCTTCACCCAAATCTTCACCCTCACCCTCACTCTCACCCTACGGCTCACCCTCACCTTAACCCTAACCCTAACCCTCAACCTAACCCTAAACCTCACCCTCACCCTCAAACTCACGCTAACACTAAGCCTCACTGTTACCCTAAACCTCACCCTAACCCTTAACCTTACACTAACCCTAACCCTCACACTAAACCTAAGCCTCACCCTCACCCTTACCATAACCTTACCCTCACCCTAAGCCTCAATATAAACGTAACACTAACCCTCACCCTACCCCTACCCCTAACCCTAACCCTCACCCTAACCCTAACCCTCACCCTCACCCTCAAACTCACACTAACCCTAACCCTCACACTAAACCTAACCCTCACCCTCAGCCTAACCTTAACCCTACCCCTCACCCTACCCCTCACCCTCAACCTAGCCCTCACCCCTACCCTAATCCTAACCCTGATCCTAACACTCACCCTAAAGCTAACACTAAACCTAAACCTCACCCTCACCCTAACCCACACCATCACCCTAACCCTCACACAAACATGAACCCTCACCTCAACCTAACCCTCACTCTCACCCTAACCGTAAACATAAGCCTAATCCTCTCCCTAACACTCAACCTCACCCTCACCTTAAGCCTAAGCCTAACCCTAATCCTAAAACTAACCCTCACCCTCACCCTAAACCTAACCCTAACCCTAATCCTAAACCGAACCCTCACCTTCACCCTAAACCTACCTCTAAACATCACCCTCACACTCACCCTTAACCTATCCCCAACCCTAAGCCTTAGCCTAACCCTAACCCTCACCCTAACCCTAACCATAACCCTCAACCTCACCCTCACCCTAACCCTAACAATAACCCTATCCCTCACACTAACCCTTATCCTCACACTTACACTAAACCTAACCCTAAACCTCACACTAACCCTAAACCTCACCCCAACCCTGACCCTACCCCTCACCCTAAACCTCACCCTAATCCAAACCCTAACCCTAACCCACACCCTAAACCTAACTGTAAACCTCACACTCATGCTAACCCTCATCCACACCCTAATCTGAACCCTCAACCGAACCCTCACCCTCACCCTAACCCTCACCCTAAACATCACCCTAAACCTAACCCTCACTCTAACCCTAATCATAAACCTCAACCTCACCCTCACCCTCAGCCTAACCCTAGTCCTTAACCTAATCATAATACTCACCCTCACCCTAACTCTCACCCTAACCCTTACCCGATCCTTCACCTAACCCTAACCCTAATCCGAACACTAACCCGATCCCTCACCCTAACCATAAAACTAACCTTATCCCTTACCCTCACCCTAATCCTAACCCTAACAGTAACCCTAACCCTAAAGCTAGTCCTCACACTAACCCTAACCCTCATCCACACCTTAACCCGAACCCTCACCCGAACCCTCACCCTAACCCTAAACCTAAACCTAACCCTAACACTCCCACTAAATCTAACCCTAACCCTAACTGTAACCCTACCCATCAGCCTAAACCTCAGCGTAACACTAACCCTAACCCTAATCCTAAATCTAATCCTCACACTCACACTCACCCTATCCCTAACCCTAACATTCACCCTCACCCTAAGGCTAACACTAACCCTCAATCTCACCCTCACCCAAACCCTTAACCTCACCTTAACCCTAACCCTATCCCTCACCCTAACCCTAAAACTACCCCTCAAACTAACACTAAAACTAACCCTCAACCCAACCATAATGCTAACACAAATGCTCACTCTCAACCTAAACCTTAGATTAAACTTTACCCTCAACATAACCCTATCCCTCACCCTCTCCTTAACCCTCACCCTACCCCGTCCCCTCCCCCTAAACCTCACCCTACCCCAAACCCTAACCCTAACCCTAAACTTCACCCTAACCCTCACCCTAACCCTAAACCTAACCCTCACCCTAACCCTCACCCTATCCCTAAACCTAACCCTAACCCTGACCCTCACCCTAGCTGTCATCCTAACTCTTACCCTCACCCTAACCCTAAACCTAACCCTCAACATAACCCTAAAACTAGCCCTCAGCCTAACCCTAAACCTAACCCTCAACCCAACCCTGATGCTAACACAAATGCTCACTCTCAACCTAACATTTAGATTAACCCTTACCCTCAGCATAACCCTATCCCTCACCCTCTCCTTAACCCTCACCCTACCCCTTCCCCTCCCCCTAAACCTTACCCTACCCCAAACCCTAACCCTAACCCTAACCTTCACCCTAACCCTCACCCTAACCCTCACCCTAAACCTAACCCTAAACCTCACCCCAAACCTCACCCTAACCCTAACCCTAACCCTAACCCTCACCCTCACCCTACCTGTCATCATCATAACACTTAGCCTCACCCTAAACCTAAACCTAACCCTAACCCTAACCCTCACCCTAACTCTAACCCTCACCCGAACCCTCAGTCTCACCTTCACCGTCACCCTAAACATCAACTTAACCCTAACCCACACCCGAACCCTAACCCTAACATTGACCCTATCCCTAACCCTCACCTTAAACCTCACCCTCACCCTAATCCTCACCATAAACCTAACCCTAAACTTTTCCTAAACAAAAACATCACCGTCACATTAGTCCTCACCCTAAACCTAACCCTAACCTTAATCCTCACCCTCACCCTCACCTTCACCCTCAGCCTCAGCCTCAGCCTCACCCTAACCCTAACCCTGACCCTCACCCTCACTCTAACCGTAACCCTAACCTGCACCCTAGCCCTAACCCTAACACTAACCCTAACCCTAACAACCTAATCCTAAACCTAACCCTAATGGTAACCCTAACCCTCACCCTAATTCTGACCCTAACACTTACCCTTACCTTCACCCTCACTCTCAACCTAACCCTAACCCTTACCCTCACGATAAACCTATCCCTCACCTTCAACCTAACCCTCACCCTAAACCTTATGCTCACCCTTACCCTCACCCAACCCTAACCCGAAACCTAACCCGAACCCTAACCCCCATACTAACCTTCACCCTAACCCTAACGCTAACCCTAACCCTCAGTATCAACCTAAACGTAACCCTAACACTTACGTAACCGAGACCCTCACCCTCACCCTCACCCTCACCCTCCCAATCAACCTAACCCTTACCTTAACCCTAATAGTAACCCAAACACTTACCCTCACCCTAAACCTAACTCTAAATCTAACCCTCACTGTCACTCTCCCACTCACTCTCACCCTCACCTTAACCCTCACGCTCACCCTCACACTAACCCTCAACCTCACCATAAACATCACACTAACCCTAACCCTCACACTAACCCTTATCTTAACCCTAACCCTAACCCTAACCCTAACCTTCACACTAACCCTAACCCTCACCCTAACCCTATCCCGACACCTCACCCTGACTCTCATCCTAACCCAAACCCTCAACCACACCCTAATCCTCACCCTCACCTGAACACTCACCCTCACCCTAACAGTCACTATCAACCGAACCCTCACCCAGACCCGAACCCTCATCCTCACACTAACCCTCACCCTCACTCTAAACATCACCTAAAAGCTAACCCTCACCCTAACCCTAACACAAAGCCGAATCCAAGCCCTCACACTCATCCTAATGCTTACACTAACCCTAACCCTTACCTTCACCCTAACTCTAACCATAAACCTCACACTAACCTTAACCCTCACTCTAAACCTAACCCTAAACTTGACCATAACCTTGACCCTCACCCTGACCCTCACCCTCAGTTTAACACTAACCCTAATCCTATTCCTAATCCTAACCCTTACCCTCACCCTAAACCTAACCCTCACCGTCAGCCTCACCCTCACCGTCACCCTCACCCTAACCCTCAACCTCACCCTAAACATCTCCCTAACCCTAACCCTCACCCTAACCCTATCACTAACCCTCACCCTGAACCTAACCTCAGCTTAATCCTCATCCTCACCCTAATCCTCACCCTAACCCTAACCTTTACCTAAACAAAACCCTCATCCTCACCCTCAGCCTAACCCTCACCCTCACACAAGCCCTAACCTTAACCCTAAACTTAACCCTAACACTCACCCTCAACCTCCCCTTCCCCATCAGCCTTACCCTAACCATAACCCTAAGCCTAACCCTAACCCTCAACCCCACCCTCACCCTCACCCTAACCCTAAACCTAACAATAACCCTCACCCTCATCCTAACCTTATCCCTAACAATAATTCTAACCCTAGCCCTAACCCTAAAACTCACCCTAACCCTAATCCTAACCCTAACCCTCAACCTCACCCTCACCGTCATTATAACCCTCACCTTCACCCTGACACTCACCATCACACTAACCCTCACACTAACCCTAACCTTCACCCTAGCCCTAACCCTAACCCTCACCCTCACTTTCCCCCTCACCCTCAGCCTAACCCTAACTCTAATCGTTTTCCTAAATTAACCTCACCCTCACCCTAACCCTCACCCTCAGCCTCACCCTCACCCTCACACTAACCCTCAACATCACCCTAAACATCACCTTAACCCTAACGCTCACTCTAACCCTCACCATCAAACTAACCCTCACCCTAAACATTATCCTAACACTAACCCTAACCCTACCCCTAACCTTCACACTAACCCTAACCCTCAGTCTAACCGTATCCCGACACCTCACCATAAATCTCACCCTAACCCTAACCCTAACCCTAACACTCAGCCTAACCCTAACTCTAAACCTAACCATCACCCTCACCCTAACCCTCACCATCACCCTAACGCTCACCCTAACCCTAACCCTCACCCTAAACCTAACCCTCAACATAAACCAAACCTTCACCCTGACCCTAACCCTAACCCTAACCCTAACCCTAAACCTAACCCTTACTTTAACCCTAACCCTCAACCTAAACCTAACCCTCACCCTAACAATAACACTCACACTAACCCTAAACCTAGCCCTCACCCTCACCCTCACCCTCAACATTACCCTAACACTCATCTTAACCCTAACCCTAAACCTCACAGTAAAACTAAACCTCACCCTAACCCTAATCCTCAAACTAAACCTAACAATCACTCTATCCCTAACCCTACCCCTCATCCTAAACCTCACCCTAAACCTAACCCTAACCCTGATCCTCACTCTATCCCTAACCTTAACCCTAACCCTCAACCTAACCCTCACCCTCACCCTAACCCTAATGCTAACCCTAAGCCTCACCCTCACCATAACCCTCAACCTAACACTTACCCTCACCCTAACCCTTACCCTGACCCTAACACTAACCCACACCCTCACCCTAACCCTAACCCTCACCCATACCCTAACCCTAACCCTCACCATAACCTAACCCTCACTCTTACAGTCACCCTCAAACTCAGCCAAAACCTAATCCTTACCCTAATCCTAACCCTCCCCCTCACCCTAACTCTAACCCTAACCCTCAACCTCACCCTAACCATATCCCTATCCCTCAACCTAACACTAACACTCACCCTATACCACACCCTCACCCTATCCCTAAACCAATACCTAACGCTCAACCTAAACCTCACCCTAACCCTAACACTAAACCTAACCGTCCTCCTCACAATAAACCTCACCCTATACCTTACCCTCAACATTACCCTAACCCAAACCCTAACCCTAACCCTCATCCTAAACCTAATCCTCACTCTCACCCTAACCCTCACCCTCACCGTAAACATCACCCTAACCCTCACCCTCACCCTAACCCTAACCCTAACCCTAACCCTAAACCTAACCTCAGGTTAAACCTAAACCGGAGGTAAATGAAACCCTCACCGTAAACCTCATACTAACCCTACCCTCACCCGAACCATCACCTTCACCGTAACCTTAATCCTAAACATCAGCCTCAACCTCAGCCTAAACCTAACCCTAACCCTAACCCTAACCCTCACCCTCATCCTTAACCCAACCCTAATCCTCACCCTAACACTAACCATTCATCCTTACGATCACCCTAATCCTAACCGTAACTCTAATCCTAACCATCACCCTCACCCTAAACCTCACCCTAACAATTACCCTCACCCTCACCCTCACCCTAACCCTAACCCTCACAGTAATCCTAACCCTCACCCTAACCCTAATCCTCACCTTAACCCTAAACCTCACCCTAATCCTCACTCTAACCTAGCCTTAACCGTTACCTAAACTAAACCCTCACCCTCACCCTAAACCTCACCCTCACCCTAGCCCACCCCCTATCCCTAACCCTAAACCTAACCCTCACAGTAACCCTAACCCTAACCCTCTGTCTGAAATTTATCCTAACCCTAAAGCTAAAACTAACCTTCAACCTAAACAAACCCTAACCCTAACCCTCACACTAACCCTAATTCAAACCCTCAGCCTAATGCTATATCTAACCCTAACCAGAACACTAACCTTCACCCTAAACCTAACCCTTACCCTCACCCTAACCCTAAACCTCACCCTCAACCTCACACTCACCCTCAGCACAAACCTAGTGCTAACCCTAATCCTAACCCTCACCCTCAACCTAACTCTAACCCTAAACCAAAATCTCCCCCTTCCCCTCACCCTCACTCTAACCCTACCCATAAACCTCAACCTAACTCGCATCCTAACACTAACCCTAGCACTAACCCTAACCCTGACCCTCAATTTAACCCTCCCCATAACCCTAATTCTAACCCTAAACCTCACCCTCACCCTAATCCTAACACTAAACCTAAACCTCACCCTAACTCTCACCCTAACCCTCAGCCTCACCCTAAACATCACCCTAAGCTAAACCCACACCCTAACTCTAACCCTAACCCTCACCCTCACCCTAACCTCAGCTTAACCCTAACCCAGATGTAAACGAACTCCTCACCCTCACTCTCACCCTAATCCTCACCCTAAACCTAACCCTGATGTAAAAGAAACCCTCACCCTCACCCTCACACTAACCCTCACCCTCACCCTAGCCCTCACACTCACCGTCACACTAACACTAACCATCAACCTCACCCTCACCCTCACCCTCAGCCTAAACCTAACCCTAACCTAACCCTAACGCTCAACCTTACTCGCACCCTAACCCTAACAATAACCCTAACCCTCACCCTAATACTAAACCACAACCTCACCCTAAGCCTAATCCTAAACCTAATGCTAATCCTAACCCTCATCCTCACCCTAACCCTCACCCTAACCCTTATCCTCACCTTCACCTAAACCTAACCCTAACCCTCACACTAACCCGAACCCTCACCCTAACCCTAACCCTATTCCTAACCCTCACCCTAAGCTTAAACCTCACACTCACCATCAACCTCACACTCACAATAACCCTCACCATCACCCTAACCCTAACCCTAACCATAAACCTCACGCTAACCCTAAACCTAACCCCTCCCATCACCTGAAACTTCACCCTCACCCTCACCCTAACAATAACCCTCAACTTAATCCTAACCCTAACACTCACCCTAACCCTAACCCTCACCTCAGCCCTCAACCTCATCCTAATCCTCACCCTAAACTTACCCTAACCCTTACCTAAGGTAAACCCTCACCCTCACCCTAACACAACCCTAAAACTAACCTCATACTAACCCTAACCCTAATCCTAAGCCTAACGTTCCTCCTAAACCTAACCCTAACCCTAACCCTAAACATAAACCTAACCCTCACCCTATCCCTAACCCTCACCCTCACCTTGACCCTAACCCTAATCCTAAACCTAACCCTCACCCTCACCCTAAATTAATCCTAACCGTAACCCTCACCCTCACCCTTATCCTAACCCTTATCCTAAACCTAAGCCTCACCCTAACGCTAAACGTAGCCCTAACCATCACCTTCATCCTCATCCTCACCCTTAACCTAAACCCAACCCTCACCCTTACCCTAACCATAACCCTCAAACTAAACCTAACCCTCAACCTCACCGTAACCCTAACCCTACCCCTCACCCTAACCCTCATGCTCACACTAACTCTAACCCTAAAGCTAACCCTAACCCTCACACTAACCCTAAACCTAACCCTCCTCCTCACCCGAACCTTCACCCTCACCCTAACCCTAAACATCACCCTAACATTAACCCTCACCCTAATCGTAACCCTAAGGCTCACCCTAACCCTAACCCTCAACTTAACCCTCAATCTTACCCTAATCCTCACCCTAACCTAACCTTAACTCTTACCTAAACTAAACCCTCAACCTAATCCTCACCCTCACCCTAGCCCACACCCTAACCTTAACGCTAAACGTAATCCTCACAATAACTCTAAACCTAACCATCAACCGAAACCTTATCCTAAACCTAAAACTAACCTTTACCCTAACCAAATCCTAACCCTAACATTAACCTTAATCCTAACCCTCACACTAAACCTAAACCGAACCCTCAGCATAATGCTCATCATAACCCTAACCCTAACCCTAACCCTAACCCTCACCCTAAACCTCACCCTAACCTTTACTCTCACCATAACCTTAATCCTAACCCACACCCTAACCCTCACCTGAACCCTCACCCTCACCCTCACCCTAACCGTAACCCTAACCCTCACCCCAACCCTAACCCTCACCCTAACCCTAACTCTAACCCTCACCCTCAACTGAACCCTAACCCGAACTCTAACCCTATACCTCACCCTAAACCTAACTCTAAACGTAACCCTAACACTTACTCTCATCCAAATCCTCACCCTAAGCCGTTTCCTCACACTAACCCTAAACCTAACTCTCACCATCACCCTAACCCTCACCCTCACCCTAACCGTCACCTACACCCTAACCCTCACCTTCACCCACACCCTCACCCTAAACATCACCCTAAACATCACCCAAACCCTAACGCTCAGCCTAACGCTAACCCTAACCCTCACCTTAACCCTAAACCTCACCTTCAACCTCGCCCTCAGCCCAATCCTCAACCTAAACCTAACCCTAACCCTTCCTAACAGAAAACCACACCCTCGCCCTCACGCTAGCACTCACCCGAACTCTAAGCCTAAGCCAAACCCTAACCCTCACCTTCAACCTCATCCTCAACCGCAGCCTCACCCTAACACTAAACCTAAACCTAAACCTAACCCTCACCCTCAGCCTCACACTAATCCTAACCCTAAACCTAATGCTAACCCTAAAACTCACCCTCACCTTAACATTAATCCTAACCCACACCCGAACTCTAATCCTAACCCTAATGCTATAGCTAAACCTAACCCTCACCCTAAGACTAATGCTGACCTTAATACTCAACCACAACCTAAATCTCACCCTAACACTTACCCTCATCCTAACCCTCACCCTAACCCTAAACATAAACCTAAGGCTCAACCAAACACTCACCCTAACCCTTACACTAACCCTATTCCTCACCCTCACCCTAACCCTCACCATATCCCTTTTCCTCCCACTAACCCTAACCCTTACCCTACACCTCATCCTAATTCTTACCCTAAACTCAACCCTAACCCTAACCCTCACCCTAACCCTAACCCTCACCCTCATCCAAACGCTCACCCTAACCCCAACACTAAGCGTATCCCTCACCCTCACCCTAACCCTCACCCTTTACCCTCACCCTAAGCCTAACACTACCCCTAAAACTAATCCTAACCCTAACAGTCACCCTCACACTCACCCTAACTCGAACCCTAACCTAACCCTTAACCTAACCATAAACCTATCCCTAACCCACACCCTAACCCTAAACATCACCCTAAACCTAACCCTAACCCTCACCATCACCCTAACCATAACACTCACCCTCACCCTTAACCTCACCGTCACCTTATCCCTCACCCTAAACCTAACCGTGACCCACACCCTAACACTCACACTCACACTCACCCGAACCCTCAGCCTCACCCTAACCCTAAGCCTAACCCTCACCCCGACCCTAACACTCACCCTAACCCTAACTTTAACCCTCACACTCACCCTAACCCTAACCCTATCCCTTACCCTAACCCTCACCCTAACCCTTAATCTAACCTTAACCCTCACTCTCACCCTAATCCTCAACCTAACCCTTACCCTTACACTAACGCTAACCCTAACCCTCACACTAAACCAAATCCACACCCTAACCATAACCATAACCCTCACCCTAACCTTAACCCTAACCCTCACCCTAATCCTATCCCTAAACCTAAACCTAACCCTCACCCTCACCCTAACCCTCACCTTCAACCTAACTCTCACCCTAAACCTAATCCTCACCAGCACCCTAACTCTAACCCTCACCCTAACCTTCACTCTCACCCTAACCCTCACCAACAACCTAAGCCACACCTTCAACCGAATGCTCACTCTCACCCTCACCCTAAACATCACCCTAACCCAAACCCTCAACTTAACCCTAACCCTAACCCGCACCCTAAACCTAACCCTCAACTTAAACCTCACCCACACCCTAAACCTAATCCTAAACCATTCCTAACCGAAAAGCTCACCTTCACCCTAACCCTCACCCTATCCCTCACCCTCAACCTAGCCCTCACCCTAAACCTAACGCTAAACTTAACCCTCACCCTCACCTTCACCCTCACTCTGTCTCACCCTAACCCTAAACCTAATCCTATCCCTAACCCTGACTCTCACCCTCACTCTAAACTTAACCCTAACCTGCACCCTAAGCCTAACCCTCACCCTAATGCTTACCTTAACCCTCAACCTCACCCTAACCCTAACCATAACAATCAACCTAAACCTAATCCTAACCCTAATGCTAACCCTAACCCTCACCCTCACCATTACCATAACCATAACCCTTACCCTAACCCTCACCCTCACTCTATCCCTAACCCTAACACTCACACTAATCCTCACCCTCTCACTAACATTAATGCTAACCCTAACCATCAAACTCACCCTAACCGTGGCTCTAACCCTTACCCTCACCATAACCCTATCCCTCAACCTCAACCTAACCCTCACCGTAAACCTTACACTCACTCTAACCCTCATCCAACCCTAACCCTAAACCTAACCTTCACCCTAACCCCCACCCTAACCTTCACCATAACCCTAAGGCTAACCCTAACCCTCAGTCTCACCCTAACCATCACCCTAACCCTTATGCTCACACTAACCCTAACCGTAACCATAAACTTCACAATAGGCCTAACCCTCATCCTAACCCTAAGCTTACCACTCACCCTAACACTCACCCTAACCCTAACTTTTACCCTAACCCGAACCCTAACCCTAACCCTAACCCTCACCCTAACCCTCACCCTGACCCTAAACCTAACCCTCACCCTAACCCTCATACTCAGCCTAAACCTAACCCTAACCCTCACCCTCACCCCAACTGTCATCGTAACCCTTACTATCACCCTAACCCTAACCCAAACCCTAACCCTCACCCTAACCCTAACCTTCACCCGAACCCTCACTCTCACCTGCACCCTCACCCTAAACATCACCCTAACCCTAACCCTCACCCTAAACCTAACCCTAACCCTCACCCTAAAACTTTCCCTCACCTCAAACCTCACGCTCACCCTAATCCTCACCCTAAACCTAAACCTAACCAGAAATATCACCCTCACCCTAGCCCTCACCCTAAACCTAACCCTAACCTTAACCCTCACACTCACCCTCACCCTCAGCCTCACAATAACACTAAACCTAATCCTAACCCTAACCCTGACCCTCACCCTCACCCTAACCCTCACCCTTACGCTTACTCTCACAATAAACCCAACCGTGACACTATACCTAACTGTCACCCTAAACCTAACCATAATCCTCAACTTAACCTTCATCCTAACCCTAACCCTAACCCTCAACCTAACCCTAACCCTAAACATTACATTAACACTAACCCTAACCCTCACCTTCACCCTCAGCCTAACAATAACCCTAACCCTAATCCTAACCCTAACACTCACCCTCACACTCACCCTAACTCGAACCCTAATCGTAAACCTAACCCACACCCTAACCATAAAACTAACCCTAACCCACACCCTAGCCCTAAACATCACCCTAACCCTAACCCTAACCCTCACCCTCACCCTAACCATAACCCTCACCCTAACTCTTACCTTAACCCTAACGATAACCCTAACCCTCACCCTCACGCTAAAACTCACCCTAACCCATACCCTCACCGTAACCCTAAGGGTAACCCTAAACCTAATATTCACACTCACCCTAACCCGAACCATCACCCTATCGCTCACCTTAACCCTAACCCTCACCGTCACCCTAACCCTCACCGTCACCCTAACCCTCACCCTAACCCTAACCTTCACCCACACCCTAACACTCACACTCACCCGAAACCTCACCCTCACCCTCACCATAACCCTAACCCTATCACTCACCCCAACCCTAACCCTCACCCTAACCCTAACTTTAAGCCTCACACTCACCCTAACCCTAACCCTATCCTTAACACTTACCCTAACCCTAACCCTTAATCTAACCCTAACCCTCACTCTCACCCTAATCCTCAACCTAACACTTATCCTTACACTAAGCCTAACTGTAACCCTCACACTAACCCTATCCCTCACCCTAACCCTAACCATAACACTCACGTTAAACCTCACACTAACCTGAAACCTCACCAACATCCTAACCCTCACTCTCACCCTCACCCTCACCCTAACCCTCACCAACAACCTAACCCACACCCTACCCGAACCCTCACCCTCACACTCACCCTCACCCTAAACATTACCCTCACCCTAACCCTAACTCTCACCCTAACCCTAACTCTCACCTTAAACCTCACCCTCACTCCAATCCTCACCCTAACCCTAACCCTAACCATTTCCTAACCGAAAACCTCACCTTCACCCTAACTTTCACCCTAGCCCTCCCCCTAACCCTAGACCTCACCCTAAACCTAATGCTAAACTTAACCCTCACCTTCACGCTCACCCTCACCCTTAGCCTCACCATAACCCTAAACCTAAACCTAACCCTAACCCGGACCCTTACCCTCACTCTAACCCTAACCCTAACCTGCAACCTAACCCTAACCCTCACCCTAATGCTAAACCTTACCCTCAACCTTACCCTAACCCTAACCCTAACACTCAACCTAAACCTAACCCTAACCCTAATGCTAACCCTAACCCTCACCCTCACCCTAACCCTGACCCTAACAATAACCCTACTCCTCAGCCTACACCTCACCTTCACCCTAACCTTCACCCTCCCCCTAACACTAATGCTAACCCTAATCCTTAACCTCACCCTAACCGTTTCCCTAACCCTTACCCTCACCATAACCGTATCCCTCAACCTCAACCTAACCCTCACCCTAACCCTTTCGCTCACCCTAACCCTCACCCAACCGTAACCCTAACCCTAACTCTCACACTAACCCCCACTCTAAACTTCACCCTAACCCTAAGGGTAACCCTAACCCTCAGTCTCACCCTAAACCTCACCCTAAGACTTATCCTCACACTAATCCTCACCCTAACCCGAAACCCTCACACTAAGCCTAACCCTCATACTAACCCTAACCCTACCTCTCACCCTAACACTCACCCTAACCCTAACCCTAACCCCAACCCAAGCCCTAACCCTAAACCTAATCCTCACCTGAACCCTAACAATTCCTCTACCCTGAACCCTAACTATCACCCTAAACCTCACCCTCACCCTAAATATCACCCTAACCCTTACTCTCACCCTAACCCTCACCCTCACCCACACCCTAACCCTCACCGTCACCGGAAACCTCTCACTCTCTCTAAATTTCACCTTCACCTTAAACATCACCCTAACCCTCACTCTCACCCTAACCCTCACTCTAACACTTAACATCACCCTAACCCTAACCCTAACCCTAACTCTCACACTAAACCTAACCCTCACCCTAAATCTAACACTAAATTTACCCGTCCCCCTAACCCTCACCCTAACCATAGCCATGAAAGCTAGGGTGAGTCTCAATCATATCCTCAACCTCACCCTCACCCTAACCATAACCCTCATCCTAGCGCTCAACCTAACCATAACTCTAACCTAACCCTAACTCTAAACCTCACCTTCACCCTCACCCTCAACCTCACCCTAAGCCTAATCCTAACCCTAATACTAACCCTAAACCTAACACTAAACCTACATCTACCCCTACCCCTAACCCTAACCCTCACCCTCACCCTCACGCTTACCCTCACCCTCACCCTAAACCTCACATTAACTCCAATCCTAAACCTCACCCTAAACCTCACACTCACCCTCACCCTACAACTAAAGCTAACCCACAACCTCACCATCACCCTCACCCTCGCACTCACCCTAACCCTAACCCTCACCCTAACCCTAACCCTAACACTCACCATAACCCTAACCATAACCCTCACCCTCACCCTCACCATCACCCTAAACCTAAACCTCACCCTAACCCTCAACTGAACCCTAATGCAAACCCTAAATCTCACCCTCACCTTAACCCGAAAGCTAACCCTAACCCTCACCCTCACCCTAACCCTCACAATAACCCTTACCCTCACCCTAACCCTAACCCTCACCCTCATTCTAACCCTCATGCTAACACTTACCCACAACCAAACCCTCACCGTAACCCTCACCCTATCCCTAACCCTAACACTAAACTTCACCTTAAACCTCACCCTCACCCTAATCCTCACCCTAAACCTAACCCTAAACCTTTCCTAACCAAAAATATCACCCTCATCCTAGCCCTCACCCTAAACCTAACCCTAAACTTAATCCTCATTCTCACCCTCACCCTCAGCCTCAACATAACCCTAAACCTAATCCTATCCCTAACTCTGAACCTCACTCTCAGCATAACCCTAACCCTAACTTGCACCCTAACCTTAACCCTAAACCTAATCCTAACACTCAACCTTACCCTAACCCTAACTCTAATGCTAACCCTAACCCTCACCCTCACCCTAACCCTGACCCTAACCCTTACCCTTACCCTCACCCTCACTCTCACCATAACCCTAACACTTACCCTCACCAAAACCCTATTCCTCACCCTCAACATAATCCTCATCGTAACCCTAACCCTACCTCACACCCTAACCCTCACCCTAACCCTAACCCTAACACTCAACCTAACCCTAACCCTAACGTCACCCTAATCCTCACCCTAATCCTAACGCTAACCTATCCAAAAACCTCACCCTCAACCGCACCCTGTCCTTCACCCTCAGCCTAACCCTTACCCTAACCCTAATCCTAACCCTAACGCTTACCCTTACCCTAAACCTAAACCTAACCCTAACCCTCACCGTCACCATCCCACTCACCCTCAACCTTACCCTAACCCTCACTCTCAAATTCACACTCACCCTAAACCTCACCGTCACCCTAAACATCACCCTAACCCTAAACCTCACACAAAACCTAACCCTTACCCTAACCATAAAATTAACCCTAAACCTCAACCTAACTCTAACCCTAAGCCTAAACATCACCCTAACCCTAACCCTAACCCTTACCCTAAGCCGAACCCTAATCCTTACCTTAACCCTAACCCTTACCCTAAACTTAACCCTAACCCTAACTCTCACACTAAAACTTATGCTAACCCTAACCCTCATCCTCACCCTAATCCTCACCCTAACCCTTATCCTCACAAAAAACCTAACCATAACCCTCAGCATTAACTTCAACCTATTCCTAAACATAAAACTATCACTCATCCTAAACCTAACCCTTACCCTAACCCTAAACCTAAACCTCAAACTAACCCTCACACTAACCCTCACACTAAAATTATCCCTTACACTCACCCTAACCCTAACCATAACCATAACCCTTACGCTATCTCTAACCCTGCCCCTCAAACTAACCCTCATCCTCACCCTAATCCTAACACTAACCCTCACCTTAAACCTAACCCTAACCCTAACCCTCATCCTAACCCTAAACCTAAACCTCAACCTAACCCTAACCCTTACCCTAAACCTAACTCTAATCCTAAACCTAACCCTAACCCTAACCCTCACCCTCACCCTCACCCTAACCCTAAACCTAACCCTAACCCTCACCCTAACCCTAACCCGTATGTTATCCCTAAACCTTATCGTCACCATCACCCTCACCCTAACTCTCAACCTCAAACTCACCTTCACCCTAACCCTCAAACTAACCCAAACCCTCACCCTAACACTAACCTTCTTCCTAACCCTAACTCTACCCCTCACCCTCACCCTAAACCTTACCCAGATCCTTACCCACACCCTAACCCTCACCCTATCCCTAATGCTAAATCTAACCTTAACCCTCACCCAAACCTTAACCTCACCTTAACCCTAACCCTAAGCCTAACCCGAATCCTCACACTAAACCTTACCCTAACACTACCGCTCAGCCTAACTCTCACCCAAATCATAACACTAATCCTCACCCTATCCCTAACCCTAACCCTAACACTCACCCTCACCCTAGACCTCACCCTAATACTAACCCTAACCCTAACCATCACCCTCACACTAACATTCACACTAACCCTAAACCTAACACTAACCTAAACTCTCACCCTAACCCTCACCCTCACCCTAACCCTAACCGTCACCCTTTCCCTCACCCAAACTCTAATCCTAACCCTCACCCTCACTCTAACCCTCACTCTAAAACTTACCCTCACCCTAACCCTAACCCTAACCCTCACCATAACCCTCACCCTAAACTTAACCCTAACCCTAACCCTCCCCATAACCCTCACCTAACACTAACCCTAAACCTAAACCTCAACCTAACCCTACCCCTCACCCTCACACTAACCTTCAACCTCACCCTAACCCGCACCCTAACCCTAACCGTCACACAAACGTTAACTCTCATGAGAAAACGAACCCTTACCCTTAGCCTCACCCTCACCCTAAACATCACAATAACCCTAACCCTAACCCTAACCCTAAACCTAACACTCAGCCTATACCTAACGGTCACTCTAACCCAAAACTTCACCCTAATACTCAAACTAACCCTAACCCTAACCCTAACCCTAACCTTCACCCTCACCCTAACCCTAACCTTCAACCTCACCCTCACCCTAACCCTAACCCTGACCCTCACCCTCACCCTCACCCTCAACCTAAACCTACCCCTAAACCTAAACCTCAACCTAAAACTAACACTCACCATAACCCTAAACCTAACCCTCACCCTCACCCTCTCCCTAACCCTAACTCTAAACCTCACCTTCACCCTCACCCTCACCCTCACCCTCAGCCTAAACCTAACCCTAACCCTACCTCTATCCCTCACCCTAACCCTAACTAACACCTTAACCCTCAAACTAACCCTTACCCTCAACCTCACCCTAAACCTCACATTAATCTTAACACAAAAACTAACCCTAACCCTAACCCTAACCCTCACCCTCACCCTCACCCTAACACTAACCATCACCCACACCCTCACCCTAACTCTAACCCTAACCCTCACCCTAACCCTAAACCTAAACCTAAACCTAAACCTCATTCTCACCCTCACCCTAAACCTAACCCTAACCCTCACCCTCACCCTCACCCTAAACCTCACCCTCACCCTCACCCTCACCCTAATCCTAACCCTAACCCTAACCCTCACCCTAAACCTAACACTCAACATAACCCTAAACCTAACCCTCACCCTCACCCTCACCCTAAACCTAACCATAACCCTCACCCTAACCCTAATGCAAACCAGAAACCTCACCTCACCAAAAAACAAAAGCTAACCCAAACTGTCACCCTCACCCTAATCCTCACAGTAACCCTTACACTCATCCTAACTCTAACCCTAACCCTCACACTAACCCTAATGCTCAACCTAACACTAAACCTACCTGTGACCCTACTCCTCACCCTATCCCTCACACTAACCCTATCCCTCTCCCTAACTCTAACTCTAATCCTCACCCTAAACCTAACCCTAAACGTCACCCTAACCCTAACCCTCACACTCACCATCTGCCTACCACTACCCATAACCCTAATCCTAACCCTAAAGCTCACCCTAATACTCACCCTAACTCAAACCGTAACCCTAACCCTAACCCTCACAATAACGCTAACCCTATCCCTAAACCTCATCCTAACCCTAAACCTCATCCTAACCCTAATCCTAACCCTCATCCTAAACTTAACACTAACCCTAATTCTAACCCTAACCCTCACCCTCACCCTCACCCTAACTCTAAACCTAAACCTAAACCTAACACTCACCCTCACCCTCACCCTAACCTAAAACTAACCCTAACCCTCACCCTAACCTTAAACCTCACCGTATACCACACACTCACCCTAACGCTAACCTAAACTCTAACCCTCACCCTAACCCTCACCGTCTCCCTAAACCTCA
Organism: Dipodomys merriami; assembly: GCF_024711535.1. NCBI lineage: Eukaryota > Metazoa > Chordata > Mammalia > Rodentia > Heteromyidae > Dipodomys > Dipodomys merriami. Next base: position 438,391 of record NW_027203304.1, read on the forward strand.
CCCTAACCCTCACCCTAACCCTAACCCTTAACCTCACCCTAACCGTAACCCTCACGCTCACTCTCTGCCTAACACTAAGCCTAACCCTAATCCTAACCCTAAAGCTCACCCTCATACTCACGCTAACTCAAATTGTAACCCTATCCCTAACCCTCACAATAACACTAACCCTATCCCTAACCCTCAACCTAACCCTAAACCTCATCCTAACCCTAATCCTAACCCTCATCCTAACCCTAACCCTAATCCTAATTCTAATCCTAACCCTCACCCTCACCCTCACCCTAACTCTAAACCTAAACCTAAACCTAACACTCACCCTCACCCTCACCCTAACCTAAAAATATCCCTAACCCATACCCTAACCTTCAAACTCACCCTATACCTCACAATCACCCTAATGCTAACCCTACCTCTAACCCTCACCCTAACCCTCACCCTAACCCTAACAATAACCCTAACACTCATCCACACACTAAACCTCACCCTAACACTTACCCTCAACATAACCTTAACCATAAGCCTAAACCTAAACCTAACCCTCACCCTCAAACTCAACCCACCCCTAACTCTAACCCTAACCCTCACCCTAACCCTAACCCTCAACTTAACCCTAACCCTCACAATCACCCTAAACCTCACCCGAACCTTAACATTACCCCTCTCCCTAACCCTCACCCTCACCCTCACCCTAACCCTAATCTTTACCCTAACCCTCACCCTAACACTAACCCTTACCCTATCCCTAACCCTGCCCCTCAACCTAACCCTCATCCTCACCCTTATCCTAACACTAACCCTCAACCTAAACCTAAAACTAACCCCAACACTCACCGTAAACCTAAACCTAACCCTCACCCTAATGCTATCCCTTACCCTAAACCTCACCTTAATCCTAAACCTAACCCTAACCCTAACCCTCACCCTCACCCTAACCCTAAACCTAACCCTAACCCTAACCCGTATGCTATCCCTAAACATTATCGTCACCCTCACTCTCACCCTAACTCTCAACCTCAAACTCACCTTCACCCTAACCCTCAAACTAACCCAAACCCTCACCCTAACACTATCCTTCTACCTAACCCTAACCCTACACCTCACCCTCTCCCTAACCCTTACCCAGACTCTTACCCACACCCTAACCCTCACCCTATCCCTAATGCTAACCCTAAACTTCACCCGCACCCTAACCCTCAACCTAACCCTAACCCTCACCTTAACCCTAATCCTAACCCTAATCCGAATCCTCACACTAAACATAACCCTAACCCTACCGCTCAGCCTAACACTCACACAAATCATAACACTAATACTCACCCTATACCTAACCCTAACACTAACACTAAACCTCACCTTCACCCTAGACCTCACCTTAATACTAACCCTAACCATAACCATCACCCTCACACTAACACTAACCCTAAACCCTAACACTAACCAAAATTCTCACCCTAACCTCACCATCAACCTAACCCTAACCCTGACCCTTTCCCTCACCCAAACCCTAACCTAACCCTCACCCTCAATCTAACCCTCATTCTAAACGTTACCCTCACCATAACCCTAACCCTAAACCTCACCGTAACCCTCACCCTAAACTTAACCCTAAACCTAACCCTAACCCTCACCCTAATCCTCCCCATAACCCTCACCTAACACTAACCCTAAACCTAAAAATCACCCTAACCCTAACCCTACCCCTCACCCTCACCCTAACTTTCAACCTCACCCTAACCCTAACCCTAACCCTAACCGTCACACAAAAGCTAACCCTCATGAGAACCCGAACTCTCACCCTCAGCCTAAATATCACACTAAACCTAACCCTCACCCTAACCCTAAACCTAACACTCAGCCTATACCTAACGGCCACCCTAACCCAAAACCTCAACCTAATCCTCAAGCTAACCCTAACGCTAACCATGACCCTAACCCTAACCCTCACCCTCACCCTAACCCTCACACTAACCCTTACCCACACCCTCACCCTAAACTCACATTAAACCTAACCCTCAAACTAACACTAACCCTAACCCTAACCCTCACCCTCACCCTAACCCTTACTTTCACCCTCACCCTCACCCTAAACCTAGCCCTAACCCTCACCCTCACCCTCAACCTTAACCTCACCCTAACCCTCACTCTCACCTTCAGCCTAATCCTAACGCTAAACCTAACCCTAACCCTACCTGTACCCCTCACGCTAAACTTAACCCTCACCCTAACCCTCACACTAACCCTTACCCTCACCCTCACCCTAAAACTCACATTAACCCTAACCCTCAAACTGATACTAACCCTAACACTAAAAATCACTCTCACCCTCACCCTAATCCTAACTCTCACCCTCACCCTCACCCTAAATCTAACCCTAACCCTAACCCTAACCCTAAACCTAAACCTCACACTCACCCTCACGCTAAACCTCACCCTCACCCTCACCCTCACTCTAATCCTAACCCTCACCCTCACCCTCACCCTAACCCTAACCCTAACCCTCACCATAACCCTCACCCTAACCCTAATGCAAACCCGAAATCTCACCTCACCCTCAACCTAAAGCTAATCCTAACTGTCAACCTCACCCTAAACCTCACAGTAACCCTTACCCTCACCCTAACACTAACCCTAACCCTCACACTAACCCTAATCCTCAACCTAATCCTAAACCTACCCGTGACCCTAACCCTCACCCTATCCCTCACCCTAACCCTATTCCTCTCCTTAACCCTAACCCTACCCCTCACCCTCACCTTAACCCTAAACCTGACCCTAACGCTAAATCTCACCTTCACCATCACCCTCTGCCTAACACTAACCCTAACTCTAATCCTAACCCTAAAGCTCACCCTCATACTCACCCAACTCAAAACGTAACCCTAACCCTAACCATCACCATAACCCTAACCCTATCCTAACCCTCACCCTAACCCTAAACCTCATCCTAACCCTAATCCTAAACCTGAGCTTCACCCTAACCCTAACCCTAACCCTATCCCTCACCTAACCCTAATGCTAACTCTAACTCTCACCCTCACCCTAAACCTCACCCTGATCCTTACCCTCTCCATAACCTTAACCCTAACCCTAAAGCTAATACTCACACTAACTCTAACCATCAACCTCATCCTAACCCTCACTGTCACCTTGAACCTCACCCTAACACTAACCGTCACCCACAACCTAACCCTCACCCGAAACCCAACCCTCACCATCACCCTCACCCTAACCGAAGCCCTAACACTCACCCCAAACCTAACCCTCATCCGAACCCTAACTCTAACCCTCACCCTCAACTTAACCATAAACTGAACCCTAACCCTAAACCTCACCCTAACCCTAAAGCTAAACCTATCCCTAAATCTTACTCTCATCCTAATCCTCACCCTAACCCTTTTCCTCACACTAACCCTAAACCTAACCCGTACACTAACTCAAACCCTCACCCTAAACCTAACCCTAACCCTCACCCTGAACCGAACCTAAACTTTTTCCATACCCTCACCCTAACCCTCACCGTCACGCTAACCCTCACCCTAAACCTAACCCTCTACTATACCCTAACCCTCACACTCACCCTCACACTTACCCTCACCCTAATCATCAACCTAAACCTAACCCTCAGCCTAACCCTAACCCTAACCCTCACCTTAACCCTAACGCTAATCCTAACCCTCACCCTCACCCTAAACCTCAAACTAAACTACACCCTCACCATAAACCTAAGGGTAACACTAACCCTAACACTCACCCTCACCCGAAAACTCACCCTAACCCATAACCTCACCATAACCCTAAGGGTAACCCTAACCCTAATCCTCACACTCACCCTAACCCTAACACTCACGCTATCGCTCACCCTAACCCTAACCCTCACCATCACCCTAACACTCAACGTCACCTTAACCCTCACCCTAACCCTAACCGTCACCCACAACCTAACACTCACACTCACCGGAAACCTCACCCTAAGCCTCACCCTAAACCTAACCCTAACCCTCACCCCAACCCTAACCCTCACCCTAACCCTAACTTTAACCCTCATACTCACCCTTACCCTAACCCTAATCCTTACACTAACCCTCACCCTAAACCTTAATCTAACCCTAACCCTAACCCTAATACTCACTCTAACCCTAACCTTCATCCTACCCCTCACCCTCACCCTAATCCTCACCCTAACCCTAACTCTAACCCTAAACCTCACCCTAAACATAACATTAACCCTGACCCTCACTGTAAGCCTCACCCTAGCCCTAACCAGAACGTAAAAACTCACCCTAACCCTCACCCAAACCCTTACTCTCACCCCCACCCTCACCCGAACCCTCACAACTAAAATTAAACCTCACCCTAACCCTAACATTAACACTAAACAAAACCCTCATCCTATCCCTCAAGCTAAGCCTAAACCTAACCCTAACCCTCACGCTCACCATCACCCTAAACCTAACACTAACCCTCACCCTCACCCTAATCCTTAACCTCACCCTAACCCTAAACCTTACCCTTTTCCTAACCCTCTCCCTAATCCTAACATTCACCGTACCCCTAAACCTACCCCTTACCATAACCCTCATCCTAAACCTAATCCTAACCCTAACCCTCACCCTAACACTAACCCTAACCCTATCCCTAACCCTCAAAAACACCCTAACCCTCACCCTAACCCTAATGCAAACCCGAACCCTAAACCTCACTCTAACCCTAACCCTAACACTAAACCTCACACTAACCCTAACCATCAGCCTAACCCTAAATTTCATCCTATCCCTAACTCTCACCCTAATCCTCACCCTGACCCGAATCCTAACACTTACCTAACTGACACGCTCTCCCTCACCCTCTCGCTCTCCCTAACCCGCAACCTCATATTAGACCTCACCATAAACCTTACACTAAACCTAACAAAAACCTTCACACTAACCCTCACCCTCATACTAAACCTCACCCTAATCCATACCCTCACCCTAACCCTCACCCTAACTCTAACCCTCAAACTAACCCTAACCCTCTTCCTAACCCTACCCCTCACCCTAAGCCTCACCCTATAACTAACCCTAAAACCTAACCCTAACTCTGACCATCACCCTAACCCTCACCCTCAACCTAACCCTAACATTAACCCTAACCCTCACCCTAACCCTCACCTAACCCTAACCCTAACCCTAAACCTCACACTAACAAGCACCCTAACCGTAAACCTAACCTCACCCTAATCCTAACACTCACAATAACCCTAACCCTCACCCTAAATCTAAACCTAACCCTATCCCTCACCCTCAAGCTCACCATCAGGGAAACCCTAACCCTAACACTAATCCTAACCCTAACCCTCACCCACACCCTCACCCTCACCCTAACCCTATCCCTAACCCTCAACCTCACCCTCAGCCTCAACATAACACTCACCCTCACCCTAACCCTAACCCTAACCCTATCCCGATCGCTCACCCTAACCCTAACCCTAACCATAATGCTAACCCTAACCCTAACCCTAACCTTAACACTAACACTAACACCAACCCTAACCCTCACCCTCACCCTGACCCTCATCCTAACCTAACCCTAACCCTCACCCTCACCCTAACGCTGACGCTAACCCTAACCTGTACCCTCACCCTAACCCTCTCACCAACCCTAACCCTCAACCTAAACCTAAACCTCACATGAAAGGTAACCCTCAACGTAACCCAAACCCTCACCCTAACCCTAAACCTAATGCTCACCCTAAACCTCACCCTCACCTTAGCCCTAATCCTAACCTTCACCCTTATCCTAATGCTATACCTAAACATAAACCTCACCCTAAGAATGATGCTAAGCCTAATACTCAACCTCACCCTAAACCTCACCCTAACACTTACCGTCAGCCTAACCCTCATCCTCACCCTATCCCTAAGCCTAAACCTAACCCTCAGCCTAAACATTATGCTAACCCTAACCCTAACCCTAACCCTCATCCTAACCCTAACCCTAACACTAATCCTAACCCTCACCCTCACCCTCACCCTAACTCTAAACCTAAACCTAAACCTAACACTCACCCTCACTCTCACCCTAACCTAACACTATCGCTAACCCTCACCCTAACCCTAAACCTCACCCTATACCTCACCCTAACCCTAATGCTAACCGTCACCCTAACCCTCACCCTAGCCCTAATAATAACCCTAACCCTCATCCACACACTAAACCTCACCCTAACACTTACCCGCACCATAAACTTAACCCTAAGCCTAAACCTAAACCTAACCCTCACCCTCAAACTCACCTTACCCCTAACTCTAACCCTAAACCTCACCCTAACCCTAACCTTAAACTTAACACTCAACCTACCCTAACCCTCACACTCATCCTAAAACTCACCCTAACCCTAACATTAACCCTCTCCCTAACCATCACCCTAACCTAACCCTAACACTCAATCTAACCCTACCCCTACACCTCACCCTCACTGTCACACTAACCCTAAACCTAATGCTAACCCTCACCATAACCTAATCCCACCCACACCCTAACCTGATCCCTCACCCTCACCCAAATCCTCATCCTCACCCTAACCCTCTTCCTCACCCTAAACATCACCCAAACCCTAACCCTCACCCTAACCCTGACCCTCACTCTCAGCCTAACCCTAACCCTAACCCTATTCCTAATCCTAACTCTCACCCTCACACTCACCCTAAACCTAACCCTAACACTCACCCTCATCCTCACCCTAACTCTAACCCTATCCCTATCCCTCACCCTAACACTAACCCTCACCCTATACCTCACCCTTACCTAACCCAAACCCTAACCCTAACCCTCACCCTAACACTCACCCTAACGCTCACACTAACCCTAATCCTCATCCTCAAACTAAACCTCACCTTAACCCTCACCCTCACCCTAACTCTAATGCTAACCCTAACCCTCAACTTCACACTCACTCTCAACGTAACCCTTACCCTTACCCTAACCCTAACCCTCATCCTCAACCTAAACCTCACCCTAACCTTTACCCTCACCATAACCCGCAAACTAACCCTAACGCTAAACCTACCGCTCACCCTAACCCTCACCCTAAACATAACCCTAACCCTAACCCTAACGCTCACCCTAACCCTAAATTTGACCCTTACCCTAACACTCACCCTAACCCTTACCCTCACACTAAACTTATCCCTGACCCTAACCCTAATCCTAACTCTCAGCAGAACATTCACCCTCATAGTAACCCTCACACGGACCCTAAACATCACCCTAAAGTTAACCCTGACCCTAATGCTAAACCTAACCCTCACCCTCACCCTAAACCTCACCATAATACTAACCCTCACAGTAAGCCTAACCCTAACGCTCACCCTACCCCTCTCCCCTACCCTCATCCTAACTCTAACCTTCACCCTCACCCTCACCTTAACCCTAAACCTAACTCTAACACTCATCCTAAACCTAACGCTAAAACTGATGCTAACCCTAAAACTCACACTCACCCTAACCCTCACATTAACCCTTACCATCACCCTAACCCTAACCCTAACCCTCACACTAAACCTAAGCTTCACCCTAACCCTAAACCTAATGCTAACCCTAAAACTCACCCTCACCTTAGACCTAATCCATACACTCACCCTAATCCTAACCCTAACCCTAATGCTATACCTAAACCTAAACCTCACCCTAAGAATGATGCTAAGCCTAATACTCAACCTCACCCTAAACCTCACCCTAACACTTACTGTCAGCCTAACCCTCATCCTAACCCTATCCCTAAGCCTAACCCTAAACCTCAGCCTAAACATTATGCTAACCCTAACCCTAACCCTAATCCTCAGCCTAACCCTCATCCTAACCCTAACCCTAACACTAATCCTAACCCTCACCCTCACCCTAACTCTAAACCTAAACCTAAACCTAAAACTCACCCAAACCCTCACCCTAACCTAACACTATCCCTAACCCTCACCCTAACCCTAAACCTCACCCTATACTTCACCCTCACCCTAACGCTAACCCTAACCCTAACCCTCACCCTAGCCCTAATAATAACCCTAACCCTCATCCACACACTAAACCTCACCCTAACACTTTCCCTCACCATAACCTTTACCCTAAGCCTAAACCTAAACCTAACCCTCACCCTATAACTCACCTTACCCCTAACTCTAACCCTAAACCTCACCCTAACCCTAACCCTAAACCTAACACTCAACCTAACTCTAACCCTCACACTCATCCTAAACCTCACCCTAACCCTAACATTACCCCTCTCCCTAACCATCACCCTAAACCTAACCCTAACACTCAATCTAACCCTACCCCTACACCTCACCCTCACTGTCACACTAACCCTAAACCTAATGCTAACCCTCACCATAACCCTAATCCCACCCACACCCTAACCCGATCCCTCACCCTCACCCAAATCCTCATCCTCACCCTAACCCTCATCCTCACCCTAAACATTACCCAAACCCTAACCCTCACCCTAACCATGACCCTCACTCTCAGCCTAACCCTAACCCTAAACCTATTCCTAATCCTAACTCTCACCCTCACACTCACCCTAAACCAAACCCTAGCACTCACCCTCATCCTCACCCTAACTCTAACCCTATCCCTATCCCTCACCCTAACACTAACCCTCACCCTATACCTCACCCTTACCTAACCCAAACCCTAACCCTAACCCTCACCCTAACACTCACCCTAACCCTCACACTAACCCTAATCCTCATCCTCAAACTAAACCTCACCTTAACCCTCACCCTCACCCTAACTCTAATGCTACCCCTAACCCTCACCTTCACACTCACTCTCAACGTAACCCTTACCCTTACCCTAACCCTAACCCTCATCCTCAACCTAAACCTCACCCTAACCCTTACCCTCACCATAACCCGCAAACTAAACCTAACCCTAAACCTACCGCTCACCCTAACCCTCACCCTAAACATAACCCTAACCCTAACCCTAACGATCACCCTAACCCTAAACTTGACCCTCACCCTAACACTCACCCTAACCCTTACCCTCATACTAAACTCATCCCTGACCCTAACCCTAATCCTAACTCTCAGCAGAACACTGTCCCTCATCCTAACCCTCACCCGGACACTAAACATCACCCTAAAGCTAGCCTTCACCCTAATGCTAAACCTAACCCTCACCCTCACCCTAAACCTCACCATAATACTAACCCTCACAGTAACCCTAACCCTAACCCTCACCCTACCCCTAACCCCTACCCTCATCCTAACTCTAACCTTCACCCTCACCCTCATCCTAACCCTAAACCTAACCCTAACACTCATCGTAAACCTAACGCTAAAGCTAATGCTAACCCTAAACCTCACACTCACCCTAACCCTCACAATAAACCTTACCATCACCCTAACCCTAACCCTAACTCTCACATTAAACCTAAACTTCACCCTAACCCTAAGCCTACCCCTCCTCCTAACCCTCAACTTAAACCTAACCCTAAAGCTAAACCTCACCCTATCTTTAAACTTAACCCAAACCCTCACCCTAACCCTCACCCTCACCCTAAACTTAATGCTAACCCTAATCCTAACCCTCACCCTAACCCTCACCCTTACACTAACCCACACTCTAACTTTCACCCTAACCCTAACCGTAAACCTAACCTTCACCCTAACCCTCACCCTAACCCTAACCCTCACACTCACCCTAACCCTCACCCTAAACATTAGACTTACCCTAACCCTACACCTAACCCTCAGACTAACCCTATCCTTAACCCTCAGCCTAACCCTTATGCTAACCCTAAATAAAATCCTAACCCTCACCCGAAACATAAACCTAACCCTACCCCACACACTAAGCTTAACCCTCACTCTAACTATAACCCTAACTCGAACCTTCACCCTCACCCTGACCCTCACCTCAGCCTGACCCTAACACTAACCCTATTCCTAATCCTAACTCTCAGCCTCACCCTCACCCTAAGCATCACCCTAACCCTAACCCTCACCCTAACCCTAACCCTAACCATCAGGCTAAACCTAACCTCAGGTTAACCCTCACCCTCACCCAAATCCTCACACTAACCCTAACACTTACATAATTGAAACACTCACCCTCACCCTCACCCAAACCTCACACTCACCCTAGCCCTCACCCTAACTCTAACACTAATCCTAACCCTAACCCTCAACCGACCCTCACCCTAACCCTAAACCTAACCTTAATAGTGAACCTCACCCTGACCCTCACCCTAAACCTAAACATAAACCTCACCCTAAACCTAACCCTCACCCTTAAGCTCACCCTATCCCTAACACTAACCCAACACCACACCCTCACTCTAACCCTCACCCTAACCCTTATCCTCACAATAAACTTAATCCTAACCCTCACACTAACCCTAATCCTCACCCTATCCCTAACCCTGACCCGAAACCTCACCCTAACCCTCACCCTAACACTTACACTCACCCTAACCATAACCCTCACCCTAAACCTAAAATTCACCCTAATCCTTACCCTCGCCCTAACTCACAAAATAAGCCTAACGGTAAACCTACAGCTCACCCTAACCCTCACCTTAAGCATAACCCTAACCCTAACCATCACCCTAACCTTAACCCTCACCCTCACCCTAACCCTCACCTTAACACTTATCCTCACACTAACACTAATCCTAACCCTCACCCTAACTCTCACACTAACACTAATCCTTACCCTATCACTAACCCTAACCCTAACCCTCACCCTAACCCTCACCCTAAACCTTACCCTCACCCTAACCCTAAAACTCACCCTCACCCTTAACCTCACCCTAACCCTTACCCTCACCCTAACCCGCAAACTAACCCTAACCCTAATCCTACGGCTCACCCTAACCCTCACCCTCATCATAACCCTAAACCTAACACTCACCCTAACCCTAAACCTCACCCTCACCCTAACCCTCACCCTAACACTTACCCTTAAACTAACCCAATCCCTAACCCTAACCCTAATTCTCAACAGAACACAAACCCTCACCCTAACCGTCACCCTCACACTAAACATCACCCAACCCTAACCCTCACTGTAACCCTAACCCTACTCCTCACCCTAACCCTAACCCTCACCATAACCCTAAATCTCACACTAACCCTAACCCTAAACCTTACCCTCACCCTCACCATAACCCTAACCCCAATCCTCATCCTAATACTAACCTTGACCCTCAGCCTCACCCTAACCCTAACCCCAACCCACACCCTCACCCTACACCTCACCCTAACTCTAAACCTAACACTTACTTTGAAAACCTCACCCTAACCCTCACCCTCACACTTAACCTCACCCTCACCCTTGCCCTCACCCTAAAACTAACCCTAACCCTAAACCTAACCCTAACCCTCACCCTCACCTTAACCCTAACCCTAAACATAACCCTAACATTCATCCTAACCCTAACTCTAAACCTAATGCTAACCATAAACCACACAATCACCCTAACCTTCACCCTAACAATTACCGTCACCCTAACCCTAACCCTAAACCTAAAACTAAACCTCACCCTGACCCTCACACTAAACCTAACCATAACACTAACCCTCACCCTAAAACTTACCCTGACCCTAACCATCACCCTAAACCTAACCCGAATCCTCACCTTAACCCTAACCCTCATCCTAAACATCAGCCTCACCCTCACCCTCACCCTAACCCTAACCCTAACCCTCATCCTAACCTTAAACCTAAACCAAACGCTAACCCTAAGCCTCACCCTCACCCTAAAACTCACCCTAGCCCTTACCCTCACCCTAACACTAACCCTAACCCTCACACTAAACCTAAACCTCACCCTAAACCTAACCCTAATCCTCACACTAAACCTAACCCTCACCTTAAACCTAACACTACCCCTCAGCCTAACCCTCAACCTATTCCTAACTCTAAACCTATTCCTCACCTTATCCCTAACCTTAACCCTAACCCTCACCTTAACCCGCACCCTAAACCTAACCCTCACCCTCACCCTAACCCTAATGCTAACACTAACCCTCACCCTCCTCCTAACCCTCACCCTCACCCTAACCCTCACTCTAACACTTACCCACACCCTAACCCACACCCGAAGCCTAACCCTAAACCTAACCTTCACCCAAACCCTCACACTACCCCTAACCATAACCCTAACCCTAACCCTCACCCGAACCCTCACGGTAACCTTAACCCTCATCCTCTCCATAAACCTTACTCTAAACTTTACCCTCAACCTAACCCAAACCCTTTCCCTAAACCTAACACTCACACTAACCCTAACCCTTACCCTCAGCCTAGCCCTTATACTAACCCTAAACCTAACAGTAACCCTCACCCTAACCGTAACCCTAACCCAAAACCTCACACTCAACCTCCACTTCCCCCTCAGCCTTACCCTTTACATAATCCTAACCCTAACCCTGAACCCCACCCTCACCCTAACCCTAACGCTAACCCTCACCCTCAACCTCACCTAACCCAAACCCTAAACCTAACAATAAACCTAACCCTAACCCTCACCCTAAAACTCACCTTAATCTAATCCTAACCCTAACCCTCACCCTCAACCTCAACCTCATTGTAACACTCACCATCAACCTGACTATCACCATCACACTAACCCTCACACTAACTGGAATCCTCACCCTAACCCTAACCCTAACCCTCACCCTCACCCTCACTTTCATCCTCACCCTCAGCCTAACCCTAACACTAATCCTAACCCTAACCCTCACCCTCACCCTAAACCTAACACTAACCCTCACCCTCACCCGCACCCGCACCCTCACACTAACCCTCACCCTCACTCTCACCCTCACACTAACCCTCAACCTCACCCTAAACATCACCCTAACACTAACCCTCACACTAACCCTAATCCTAACCCTCACCCTAACCCTAAACCTCACCATAATGATCACCCTAACCCTAACGCTAACCCTAACCCTCACCCTCACACTAACCCACACCCTAACTCTTATCCTCACACTAACGCTAAACCTAACCCTAACTCTAACCTTCACACTAACCCTAACCCTCACTCTAACCCTATACCTACACTTCACCCTGACTCTCATACTAACCCTAACCCTCAACCACACCCTAATCCTCACCCTCACCCGAACACTCACCCTCACCCGAACACTCACACTCACCCTAACACTCACCCTCACAATAAACATCACCTTAACCCAAAATCTCACCCTAACCCAAACCCTAAACCTCACCCTATATCTAATCCTCACCCTAAATCTATCCCTCACCCTGACCCTCACCCTAACCCTAACCCTAACCCTAACCCTCACCCTTCCCCTAACCCTAATACTCACCCTAAACCTAACCCTCACCCTCACACTAAACCTAATCCTCACCCTCACACTAAACCTAACCCTCATCCTAACCCTTATCCTCACCCTCACCCTCTCCCTCACCCTAACCCTCATCCTAACCCTAACCTTAAACCTAATGCTAACCCTAAACCTCACCCTCACCCTAACCCTTACCCTCAACCTAACCCTAACCCTAACCAACACACTAAACCTAACCCTCACTCTAACCCTAACCCTAAACCTCACACTAAACCTAACCCTCAACCTAACCCTAACCCTACCCCTGTGCCTAACCCTTACCCTAAATCTAACCTTAACCCGAACCTCACCCTATCAGTAACCTTAACCCTAACGCTCACCTTCAACCTCTCCTTCCCCCTCAGCCTTACCCTAACCATAACCATAATCCTAACACTCAACCTAACCCTCACCATAAACCTATCCCTGAGCCTCACCCTAACCCTCACCCTAACCATTACCCTCAACCTAACCTAAACCTAACACTCATATTAACCGTAACCCTAACCCTCACCCTATCCCTTATACTAACCCAAAACCTAAATCCAACCCTCACCCTAACCTGAACCCTCACACTAACCCTAAACCTAACCCTAACCCTCAGCCTAAACCTCATCTTAACCCTAAACCTAACCCTAAAACTCAAGCTAACCCTAATCATTACCCTCACCCTAAACTTTAGCTAAACCCTAACCCTATCCCTAACCCTAACCCTAACCCTAACTCTACCTGAACACTCACCCACACCCTAATCCTCACCCTCACACTACAAGTCAACCTAACAGTAACCCTCAACCTAACCCTAACCCTAACCCTCACCCTAACCATAACCCTCACCGTAACCCTAAACCTCACACTAACCCTAAGCCTAACCCTCACCCTCAACCGCAACCTCACCCTAACCCTATCCCTAACCCTCATCCTAACACTAACCCTGGCCCTCACCCTCACCCTCACCCTAACCCTAACCCACAACCTCACCCTAATCCTCACCCTAATCCTAACCCTAAAACTTACCTAACCGAAAACCTCACACTCAATCTCACCCTCAACTTAACCCTCAACCTAGCCCTCCCCCTAAAACTAACCCTCACCCTAACCCTAACCCTCACACTGAGCCTAACTCTCACCCTAAACCTAACCCTAACTCTCAGATTAACCCTCACCTTTACCCTAAGTCTAACCCTCACCCTAACCCTAACCCTATCACTAACCCTCACACTAACCTGAACCTTAATACTGAACCTAACCCTCACCCTCACCCTCACCATAATCCTAACACTCACCCTAATCCTAAACCTAACACTAGTCCTCATGCTAACAATTACCCTCACCCTCACCCTAACCCTAACACTCATCCTCACCCTATCCCTCACCCGAAGCCTTACCGTCACCCTAACTCTAATCCTAACCCTAACCCTAACCCTCACCCTAACCCTAAACCTAACCCTAAACCTCACCCTAACCCTAACACTCATCCTACCTCACACTCAACCTAACCGTCACCCTAACCCTTACCGTCACCCTAAACCAACCCTAACCCTCACAGTAAACCTAACCCTCACCCAAACTCTAATGTTACCCCTAACCCTAACCCTCACCCTCAACCTAACCCTAAGCCTAATCCTCACCGTATCCTTAACCTTAACCCAAAGCTACACCCTAAGCCTCACCCGCACCCTAAGGCTAACCATAACCCTCAGCCTCACCGTAACTCTCTCCCTAACACTTTACCCTCACCCTAAACCTCACCCTCACCCTAAAACTCACCCTAACACTCACCCAAACCCTAACCCTCACCTTAACCCTAATCCTAATCTTAACCTTGACGCTAACCCTCACCCTCACTCTAAACCTCACCCTAACACTGACCCACACCTTTACCCTCACTCTAACCCTAACCCTAAACCTAAAATTGACCCTAACCCTCACCCTAACCCTAAACCTCACCCTCACCCTAACCCTCACCCTAAACTTTACCCTGACCCTAACTCTTACCCTAACACTAAACCTAACCCTCACACTAACCCGAACCCTAATCCTCAGCCTAATCCTTATCCTAACCCTAAACCTAGCCCTAAACCTCACCCTAACCCTTAGCCTAACCCTCATCCTAACCATAACCCTAATCCTAACCCTCACCCTAATCCTAACCGGAAACCTAAACCTCACCCTAACCCTAACCCTCACCCTCATCCTCTCGATCAACCTCAGCCTAACCCTAAATCTAACCTAATCCTAACCCTCACCCTCACCCTCACCCTAACTCTATCCCTAAACGTAAACCTAACACTCACCCTCACCCTTACCCTAACCCTAACACTATCTCTAACCCTCAACCTAACCCTAACACTCACCCTAATCCTAAACCTAACCCTCACCCTCAAACTCACCCTAAGTCTAACGCAAACCCTAACCCTAACCCTCACCCTCACCATCAACCTAACCCTCACACTCACCCTAAACCTCACCCTAAACCTCACCCTACCCCTGTCCCTACCCCTCACCCTAACCCTAACCCTAACCCTCAACCTAACCCTAAAACTACCCCTAATGCTAACCCTCACCCTAAACCTAATCCTCACCCACACCCTAACCCGAACCCTCACCCTCACCCGAACAATCATCCTCACCCTAACCCTCACGCTCATTCTAAACATCACCCAAATCCTAACCCTCACCCTAACTCTAACACAAACCCTAATCCAAACCTTCACACTCACCCTAACCCTCACCCTAATCTTTACTCTCACCCTAATCCTTACCCTCACCCTAACCCTAACCATTACACTCACACTAACCGTAACCCTCACTCTAACCCTAATCCTAACCCTGACCCTAACTTTCACCCTCACCCTGACCCTCAGCATCAGCTTAACCCTAACCCTAATCCTATTCCTAATCCTAACCCTCACAATCACCCTCAACCTAAACCTAACCCTAACACTAACCCTCACCCTCACCCTCACCCTCACCGTACACTCACTCTCACAATAAACATCACCCTAACCCTAACCATCACCCTAACCCTAACCTCAGCTTAACCCTCACCCTCAACCTAATCCTCACCCTAACCTTAACACTAATGTAAAGGAAACCCTCACCCTCACACTAACCCTCTCACTAACCCTGACCCTCACCCTAGCCCTATCCCTAACCCTAACCATAACACTTAACCACACCCTAACCCTCACCCTCATCCTCACTCTAACCCTAATCCTAACCCTAATGCTCACCCTGCCCCTCTCCCTAATCCTAACTGTAACCCTAACCCTCAACCTCATCCTAACCCTCATGCTCACCAGAAAACTCACCCTCACCCTAAACGATACTCTCACAATAAACATCACCCTAACCCTAACCCTCAATCTAACCCTAACCCTAACCCCCACCCTAACCCTAAACCTCACGCTAACCATCACCCTAACCCTTACCCACAACATAATCCTATCCCTCACCCTCAACCTTACCATCACCCTAACCCTTACCCTCACCCTAACCCTTATCCTAACCCTCACCCTAACCCTCACCCTAACCCTAAGCCTCACCCTCTCCCTAACCCTCACACTAACCTTTACCCTCACCCTCACCCTAAACCTCACCCTAACTTTACCCTGACCCTAACCCTACCCTAACCCTTAACTTAACCCTCACACTAACCCTAAACCTAACCCTCAACCTAACCCTGATCCTAACCCTAAACGTAAACCTAACCCTCGCCCTAACCCTAACCCTAACACTCACACTAACCCTAACCCTCACCCTCACCCTCAGGCTAACTCTAATACTAACCCTAACCCTCACCCTCAACCTAACTCTAACCCTAAACCTAACCCTAACCCTCACCCTCACCCTCAACCTAACCCTAAACCTATCCCTAACCCTCACCCTAACTGTAACCCAAAACCTATACCTCACCCTCACCCTAACCCTAACCCTAACCCTCACACTAAACCTCACCCTAACCCTTACCCTCAACATAAACCTAACTCTAACCCTAATCTTCACCCTAAACCTAACATTCACCGGCACCTTAACCCTAACCCTATTCCTAAACCTAAACCTCACCCTTAAACTCACCCTAACCCTACACCTAACATTATCCCTAACCCACACCCTCACCCTATCACTGACCCTCACCCTAAACCTCACCCAAACCCTAAACCTACCATTCACCCTCACCCTCAGACTCACCCTAACCCTAATCCAAACGCTCAACCTAAACCTAATGCTACCCATAACCCTCACCCTCACACTAAACCTAAACCTAACACTAACACTCAACCTAACCCTAATCCTCACCCACCCCCTGACCCTCACCCTCACCTTAATCCTCACCCCCATGCTAAACATCACCCAAACCCTAACCCTCACCCTAACCATAGCCCTAACCCTCATCCTAACCCTAACCCAAAACATAATTCTCAACCTCACCCTATTCCTCACCATAACCCAAATCCTTGGCTAAAATAAACCCTCAACCTAAAACTCACACTAACACTCACCCTCACCCTAGCCTTTACCCTAACCCTAACCCTAACCCTAACCCTAACCCTAACCTTCACAGTAAACATTACCCTCACCCTAACCCTAAACCTAACATTAACCCTAACCCTAACCCTCAGCCTCAACATCACCCTCACCCTCACTTTCAGCCCAACCCTAACCCTAACCTATTCCCAATCCAAACCCTCACCCTGACACTTACCCTAACCCTCACCCTCACCCTAACCTTCACCCTCACCCTAAACATCACTCTAACCGTAAACCTCAGCTTAACCCTTACCCTAACCCTTATCCTAACCCTAATGTAATCGTAACCCTAAACCTCATGTAAACAAAAACCTCACCCTCACCCTCACCCTCACCCCAACCCTAACCCTAACCCTATGACTCACCCCAACCCTAACCTTCACCCTAACACTAACCCTCACCCTTAACCTCACCCTAATCTTAACCCTAACTCTAATCCTAACCCTCACACTCAACGTAACCCTCACCCTAACCGTTACCCTCACCCTCATGCTTAGTGTAACCCTAAACCTCACAGTAAACCTAACCCTAACCCTAACCCTTACCCTCACCTTAACCCTCAACCTCACCCTAATCCTCAACCTAACCTTACTTTAACCTTTACATAAACTAAACCCTCACCCTCACCCTCACCCTCACCCTAGCCCACACCCTAACCCTAACCCTAAACCTAACCGTCACAATAAGACTCAGGATAAAACTTATCCTAACCCTAAACCTAAAACAAAACTTCACCCTAACTAAACCCTAATCCTAACCCTAACCCTAATCCTAACCCCCACACTAACCCTAACCCTAACCCTCACCCTAAACCTAATCCTAACCCTAACCCTCACCCTAACCCTGAACCTCACACTCAACCTCACCCTCACCCTCAGCCTATACCTAGTTCTAACCCTACTACTAACCCTCAAACTCACCCTAACTCTAACCCTAAACCAAACCCTCACATTCCCCTCACCCTCACCCTAACCCTCACCCTAACCCTCACCCTAACCCTAACCCTCACCCTCACCCTAACTCTCACCCAAACATTTACCCTGACCCAAAACCTAACTCTAACCCTAATCCTAACACTCACACTAACACTAAACCTAACCCTCAAACTAACCCTTTTCCTAATCCTAAACCTAACCCCAGCCCTCACCCTAACCCTAACCCTAACCCTAATTCTTAACCCTCAAACTAACCCTAAACATAAACCTCAGCCTAACGCTCATCCTAACCCTAACCCTAACCCTAACCCTCACCCTAAACGTACCCCTAACCCTAACACTTACCCTAAACCTAACCCTCACCCTAACCCTCAGGCTAACTGAAATATTAACACTAATACTAACCCTCACCCTCACCCTAACTCTAACCCTAAACCTTACCCTAACCCTCACCCTCACTCTCACCCTAACCGTAAACCTATCGCTAACCCTCACCCTAACCCTAACCCAAAACCTATACCTCACCCTCACCCTCACCCTAACCCTAACCCTAACCCTAAGCCTCACACTAAACCTCACCCTAACACTTACCCTCACCATTAACCTAACTCTAACCCTAATCCTTACCCTAAACCTAACCCTCACCCATACCCTTACCCTGATCCTCACCCTAACACTCACCGACACCCTAACACTCTTCCAAACACTAACCCTAACCCTACCCTTCACCCTAACAATCCTACTAAACCTAACCCTAATCCTAACCGTCAACCCAAACCTAATCCTAGCCCTAACCCTCACCCTCACACTAACCCTAAATCTAATGCTAATACTCAACCTAACACTAATCCTGAACCACACCCTAACTCTTACCCTCACTCGAACCCTGACACTCACCCGAAAACTCATCCTCACCATAACCCTCACCCTTATGCTAAACATCACCCAAACCATAACCCTCACTCTAACCCTTGCCCTAACCCTCACCCTAAACCTAACCCTCAACCTAACCCTCACCCTCACCCTAATCCTCACCATAACACTAAACTCTGTCTAAAAGAACACCTCACCCTTACCTTTACACTAACCCTCACCCTCACACAAGCCCTCACCCTAAATCTAACCCTAACCCTAAACCTCACCCTCACCCTAAACCTCACTCGAACCCTTCCCCTCACCCTAACCCTAACCATAACCATAACCATAACCCTCACAGAAACCGTAACCCTCACCCTAACCCTAAACCTAACCTATCCCAAACCCTCAACCTCACCCTCACCCTCAACTTCAGTCTAACCCTAACCCTAACCGTATTCCCAATCTTAACCCTCACCCTCACCCATACCGTAATCCTCACCCTCACCCTAATCCTCACCCTCACCCTAAACTTCACCTAACACTAAACCTCACCTTACCTCTAAACCTAACACTCACCCTAAACCTAACCTCAGATTAACCCTATCCTTGACATAAACGAAAACCTCACCCTCATCCTCACAATAACCATCACCCTCACCCTATCCCTCACCATCACTCTAACCATAACCCTAACGCTCAACGTCACCCTCAACCTCACCTTCAGCCTATTCCTAACACTAACCCTAACCCTAAACCTCACCCTCACCCTAACCCTAACACTAACCCTAACCTTCACCCCAACCCTAACCCTCACCCTAACACTAACCCTAATCCTCTACCTCACCCTAATCCTAACCGTAACTCTAATCCTAAACAGCACCCTCACCCTAACCCTCACACTAACCCTTACCCTCACCCTCACCCTAACCCTAATCCTAACCCTCACATTAACCCTACCCCGCACCCTAACCCTAACCCTCACCATAATCCTCACCCTAACCTAACCTTAACACTTAGCTAAACTAAACCTTCACCCTCAACCTCAACCTAACCATCACCATCAGCCTAGCCCACACCCTAACTCTAACCCTAAACCTAACCCTCACACTAACCCTAACCCTAATCCTCAGCCTTAACCTTAATCTAAGCCTAAACCTAAAATTAACATTCACCCTAACCAAACCCTAACTCTAACCCTAACCCTAAACCTCACTCTAAAACTGACCCTAACCCTAAACCTCACCCTAAACCTAAACCTCACCCTCAACCTCACCCTCACCCTCCGCCTAAACCTAGTGCTAACCCTAATCCTAACCCTTACCCTCAACCTAACTCTAACCCTAAACCAAAATCTCCCCGTCTTTCTCACCCTTAATCTAACCCTCACTCTAACCCTAACCCTCACCCTCAACCTCACCCTCACCCTCAGCCTAACCCCTAGTCCTTAACCTAATCCTAACCCTTAACCTACTCCTGAACCTAACCATAACCCTAACACTAACCCTAACCCTCACCCTCACCATAGTCCCCACCCTAAACCTAACCCTAAACCTATCCCTCACACTAACCCGTACCCTAACCACCAGCCTAAACCTTATGCTAACCCTAAACCTAAAACTAACCTTCACCCTAAACAAACCCTAACCCTAACCCTAACCTAAACCTAACCCTCACACTAACCCTAACCCTAACCCTCAGCCTAACGCTCATCCTAACCCTAAACGTAACCCTAACCCTAAACCTCAACCTAACATTCATCCTAACCCTAACCCTAACCCTGACCCTCAATTTAACCCTCCCTATAACCCTAACTCTAACACTAAACCTCACCCTCACCCTAACCCTAATCCTAACACTAACCCTAAACCTCACCCTAACGCTCACCCTAACCCTCACCCTCACCCTAAACATCGCAATAACCTTAACCCACACCTTAACCCTAACCCTAACCCTCACTGTAACCCTAACCTCACTTAACCCTAACCTGATGTAAACGAAACCCTCACCCTCAACCTCACCCTAATCCTCATCTTAACCCGAAACCTGACATAAACGAAACCCTCACCCTCACCCTCACACTTACTCTCACCCTCACCCTAGCCCTCACCCTTACCCGAACACTATCCATCAACCTCACCCTCAGCCTAAACCTAACCCTACCCTAACCCTAACCCTCACCCTCACCCGCATCCTCACCCGCACCCTAACCCTAACAATACCCCTAACCCTCACCCTAAAACTAAACCTCAAGTTCACCCTAAACCTAATCCTAACCCTAATTCTAATCCTAACCCTCACCCTCACCCTAACCCTCACCCTATCCCTTACCCTCACCTTCACCTAACCCTTACCCTAACCCTCACACTAACCCAAACACTCACCCTAACCGTAACACTAACCCTAACCCTTACCCTCAAAATCACGCTAACCCTAACCCTTACCCTCAGCCTAACCCTAACCCTAACAGTAACCCTAACCTTAAAACTAGTCCTCACACTAACCCTAATCCTCAACCACACCTTAACCCGAACCCTCACCCGAACCCTCACCCTAATACTAACCCTAAACCTAAACCTAACCCTCCCACTAAACCTATCCCTCACACTAACTGTATCCCTACCCATCAGCCTAAACCTCACCCTATCCCTAAACCTAACCCTAATCCTCACCCTATCCCTAAAACTAACCCTCACCCTCACACTCACCCTAGCCCTCACCCTAACCCTACACCAAACCCTAACCATCACACTAAACTTAACCCTCACCCTATACCTAACCCTACCCCTCAGCCTAAGACTCACCCTAACCTTAACCCTAACCCTAAACATAATCCTAGCCCTATCCCTAACCCTAACCCTAACCCTCACACTCACCCTAGCTCTCACCTTAACCTCACCCTAACCATACCCCTAACCCTAAACCTCACCCTCAATGTAACCCTCAAGCTAACCCTTACCCTCACCCTAATCCTAACCCTGACCCTAACCTTAAGCCTAAAACTCACACTGAACCTAACCCACACCCTAAACCTAACCCTACCCCACAGCCTAACCCTCATCCTAAACCTAACCCTAACCCTATCCCTCAACTTAACACTAACCCTGACATTAACCATAACCCTCAACCTAACCCTAAACCTCACCCTCACCCTCACACTCACACTCAGCCTAACCCTAAACCTAACACTAATCCTAAACCGAACCCTCACCCACACCCTCACCCTAACTCTAACCCGAACCCAAACCATAACCCTTCCCCTACCACTCACCCTCAACTGAACCCTCACTCTCACCCTAATGCTCACCCTCACCCTAAACCTAACCCTAACCATTACCCTCAATCTCACGCTCATGCTCACACTAACCCTAATCCTCACACTAACCCTCACCCTCACCCTAACCCTAACCCAAACACTAAACCTAACCCTCACCCTCACCCTAACCATAAACCTACCCCTCACCCTAACCCTCACGCTCACCCTACCTCTAACCCTAACCCTAACCCTCCCTCTCACCCGAACCTTCACATTCAACCTCACCCTAAACATCACCCTAACACTAAACCTAATCATAACCCTAATACTCACACTAACCCTAACCCTCACCTTAACCCTCAACCTCACGCTAATCCTCACCCTAACATAACCTTTACCCTTACCTCAACTAAACCCTCAACCTAACCTTCACCCTCACACTAGCCCACACCCTAACCCTAACGCTAAACATAACCCTCACACTAACCCTAACCCTAACCGTCAGCCTAAACCTTATCCTAACCCTAAACCTAAAACTAACCTCACCCTCTGACTCCCACTCACCCTAACCCTCACCCTAACCCTAAACCTCACCCTAAACCTCACCCTCATACTCAGCCTAATCCTCGTCCTAACCCTCACCCTATACCTCACCCTCAAACTAACACTAACCCTAACCCTAACCCTCACCATCACCCTCACCCTCACCTTACCATAACTCTATCCGTCACCCTCAACCTAAACCTGACCCTAACACTTGCCGTCACCCTAACCCTCACCCTAAACCTAACCATGAACCTAACAGTCACCCAAATGCTCAGCCTAATCCTAACACTAAACCTAACCCTCACCCTCAGTCTAACCCTCACACTAACGCTTACACTCACACTAAACCTAATCCTCAAACTAACCCTAAACCTAACCCTAATCCTAACCCTCAACTTAACCCTCACCTTAATATTAACCCTGACCCTAACTGTCATCCTAACTCTAACACTAAACCTAAACCTCACCCACACCTAACCCTCACCTTCACCCTAACCCTCACCCTAAACCTAACCCTCACCCACACGCTAAACCTCAGCTTCACCCTCACCCTCACCCTTACCCTAAACCCAAACCTAACCCTCAGCCTAACCCTAACCCTCACCCTAACCCTCAAACTCCCCCTCACCCTAAACCTAATGATAACCCTAACCCTCACCCTAAACCTCACCCTAAACCTAACCCTAAACCTAAACCACACTCTAAACCTAACCCTACCCTAAACCTCACCCTCACCCTAACCTTCACCCTCACACGAAACCTCACCCTCATCCTAACCCTCACCCTCACCCTAAACATCACCCTAACCCTAACTCTCACCCTAACCCTAAACATAACTCTCACCCTCACCCAAACACTAACCCTAACCCTAACCCTCCCGCTCAAACTCATGCTAACCCTAAACCTCAATCTTACCTTAAACCTCACCCTAACCTTTAAACTTACCATAACCCTAAAACTAAACATGAGCCTCACACTAAACCTAACCCTCACCCTCACACAAACCCTAACCCTACCCCTCACCCTAAACCTCAGCCTAACCCTAAACCTCAACCTAAACCTAGCCCTCACCCTTACCCTAATCCTAACACTTACCCTAACCCTAACCATAAACCTAACCCTCACCCTCACCCTCACCCTAAATCTAACCCTAACCCTAACCCTCACCCTCACCCTAACCCTAACCCTAACCCTAACCCTCACCTTAACACTCCCCCTAATCCTAAACCTGATCCTAACCATCACCCTAAAGCTAACACTAAACCTAAACCTCACCCTCACCCTAACCGTCACCGTCACACTAACCCTCACTCAAACCTGAACCCTCACCTCAACCTAATCTTCACACTCACCCTAACCATAAACCTAACCCTAATCCTCTCCCTAACCCTCACCCTCACCCTCACCTCACCTAAAGCCTAACCCTAAACCTAATCCTAATCCAACCCTCACCCTCACCATAAAACTAACCCTAACCCTAATCCTATACCGAAGCCTCACCTTCACCATAACCTAACAGTAACCATCACCCTCACATGCACCCTTACCCTAACCCTAACCCTAAGCCTTACCCTAACCCTAACCCTCACCCGAACCCTTACCCTAACCATAACCCTCACCTTCATTCTCACCCTAACCCTAACAATAACCCTATCCCTCACCCTAACCATTATCCTCACACTTACCCTAAACCTAACCCTAAACCTCACACTAACCCTAAACCTCACCCTAACCCTGACCCTACCCCTCACCCTAAACCTCACCCTAATCCTAACCCTAACCCTAACTCACACCCTAAACCTAACCCTAACCCTCACCCTCACCCTAACCCTCATCCACACCCTAATCTGAAACCAAACCCGAACCCTCACAGTCACCCTAACACTCACCTCTCTCTGAAAATCACCCTAACCCTAACCTGCACCCTAACCCTAAACATAACCCTCACCCTCACGCCAAACCTAATCCTAACTCAAACACGAACCCTCATCGTAACCCTCACCACACACTCACACTAACCCTAACCCTCACTCTCATCCTAAACTTCACCCTAAACATTACCCTAACTCTACCCCTCACAATAACACTTACCATAACCCTAACCCAAACCCTAATCCTCACCCTGACTCTAGCCCTCATCCATACGCTCAACCTAACCTTAACAATCACCCTATCGCTCACCCTCACCCTAACCCTCACCCTAACGCTTACCCTCACCCTAACCCTAACCCTCACACTAAATCTAACCCTCACCAGAACCATAACCATAATCCTCACTGTATCCCTCATCCTAACCCTAATCATAACCCTCAACTTAAATCTAAACCTAAACATTACCCTAACCCTAACCCCCACCCTCAACCTCACTCTCAACCTCAGCCTAACACTAACCCTAACCCTAATCCTAAACCTAACACTCACCCTCACACTCACCCTAATTCGAACCTAACCATAAACCTAACCATCACCCTAACCATAAACCTATCCCTAACTTACACCCTAAACCTAAACATCACCCTAACCCTAACCCTAACCCTAACCCTCACCCTCACCCTAACCCTAACTCTCAAGCTAACTGTCATCTTAACACTAACGCTAACCCTAACCCCCACCCTAACTCTAACCCTCACCCAAACCCTCACCATAAACCTCACCCTAACCCTAAACCTCAAACCGACCCTAACTCTTACCCTAATCCTTGTCCTCAACCTAAATGTAAACCTAACCCTAAGCCTCACACTAACCCTAACTCTAACCCTCAGCCTAACCCTCATCCTAAACCTAACCCTAACACTAATCCTAAACCTAACCTTCACCCTCACCCTCACTCTAACCATAACCCTAACCCTAACCCACATGTTAACCCTCAACCTCACTCTCACCCTAAACCTAACATTAACAATAAAACTAAGCCTAACCCTAACCATCACCCTCACCCTAACCCTAACCCTAACCCTAACACTAACCCTAAACCTAACCCTAATTCTTATACTCACCCTAAACCTAACGCTAACCGTCAAACTCACACTCAACCTCACCCTCACCCTAACACTCACGCTCAAACTCACCCTCACCCTAAACCTCACCGTCACCCTAAAAATCACCCTACCCCTAACCCTCACCCTAACCCTAACCCTTACCCTAACCATAACCCTAACCCTTACCATAACCCTAACCCTAACTCTCACTCTAACCCTAATGCTAACTCTAACCCTCCACCTCAACCTAAACATCACGGTAAACCTTATCCTCACACTAACCCTAAACCTAACCCTCAGCCTCACCCCCACCCTAACCCTAACCCTAAACCTAAACCTCACTCTAACCCTAACCCTTACCCTAACCCAAACCTAACCCTAACACTCACCCTAACCGTAACCCTAACACCAACCATCACCCTCACCCTCACCATAAACCTAAGCCTAAATATAACCCTCACCCTAACCCTAATCCTTACCCTAACCCTAACCCTACCCCTCAACCTAAACATCACCCTGACCCAAAACCTAACCCTGACCCTCACGCTAAACCTAACCCTAACCCTAATGCTAACCCTAAAACTAACCCTCACCGTAACCCTAACACTTACCCTAAACGTAACCCTAACCCTAACCCAAACGTTAGTCCAAACCCTAACCCTCACCCTAACCCTCATCCTAAACTTAATCCTCATAGTCACCCTAACTCTAACCCTAACCCTAACCCTCACACAAACCGTAACTCTCTCCATAAACTTAACCCTACCCCGCACTCAAACCCTCACCCTAACCCTTATCCTAACCCTCACCCTCAACATAACGCTCACCGTCACCCTAACACTCACCCTAAACTGAACCCTAAACAACACCCTAACCCTCAACATCAACCTCACCCTCACCCTTACCCTCAACCTCACCCTCAACCTCAGCCTCAGCCTAAACCTAAGCCTAAGGCTAACCCTCACCCTAAACCTCACACTCACAATCACCCTAACCCTAATCGTAAACCTAACCCTATCCCTAAACCTCAACCTAACCCTCACCCTCATCTTAACCCGAACACTAACCCTAACCCTAATCCACACATTAACCCTCCCCCTAAACCTAACTCTAACACTAAACCTCATCCTCAACCTAACCCTAACCCTAAACCTAAAGCTAAAGCTCACCCTAAACCTCAGCCTAAACTTAACCCTCACCCTGACCCTCAACCTATTCGTAACTGTAACCCTAACCCTAACAATAAC
Organism: Dipodomys merriami; assembly: GCF_024711535.1. Taxonomy (NCBI): domain Eukaryota; kingdom Metazoa; phylum Chordata; class Mammalia; order Rodentia; family Heteromyidae; genus Dipodomys; species Dipodomys merriami. The sequence goes on from NW_027203304.1 coordinate 466,084, forward strand.
ACTAAACCTAACACTAAACATAACCCTAACCCTCACCCTAACCCTAATAATAACCCTAACCATAAACCTCACCCAAACCCTCACCTTAAACCTCACCTTCAACCTCACTTTTACCCTCAACCTCACTGTAAGTCTAACCCTAACATTAATAATAACACTAATCCTAACACTAAACTTAACACTAACCCTAATCTTAAAACTCACCCTAACCCTAACCCTAATTCTAACCCTCACCCTCACCCTATCACTAACCCTCATGTCACGGTAACCCTAACTCTTATCCTAACCCTCACCCTAAACCTAAAACTCACCCCAACAGTAAACCTAAACGTCACCATCACCCTAGCCCTCACCCTAACTCTAATCCTAATGCTCACACAATCCCTAACCCTAACCCTAACCCTAATCCTCACCCTAGCCCTCAACCTAATCCTAACCCTAACCTTAACCCACACCCTAACCCTAACTCTAAACCTAACCCTCACCCTAACCCTAACCCTCACCCTAATCTTAACCCTAATCCTCAGCCTCAACCTCAGCCTAACCCTTACACTAACACTAACCCTAACCTTCACCCTAACCCTAACCCTAAACCTCACCCTCACCCTAAACTTCACCATCACCCACACCCTAACCCAAACCCTGACCCTATCCCTAACCCTTACCCTAAAACTAACTCTAACCCTAACCCTCACGCTAACCCTCACCCTCACCCTAACCTTCACCCTCACCCTAACCATAACCCTCACCCTAACCCAAACCCATACCCTAAAACTTACCCTCACCATAACACTATCCCTAACCCTAACACTAACCCTCACACTAACCCTAACCCTAACCCTAACCCTAAACCTCAACCTAACCCTCAAACTCACCATAACACTAACACTAACCCTAACCCTCACCCTCACCCTAAACCTCCCCCTAACCCTATACCTAACCCTAAACCTCACATTCACAATAACCCTAACAATAACCCTAAACCTAAAACTCACACTAACCCTAAAACTAACCCTCACCCCCACCCTCACCCTCAGAGTAACTCTAACCCTAACCCTAACAATAACACTAACCCTAACCCTTACCATCCGCCTAACCCTAATCCTCACCCCCACTCTCACCCTCAGCCTAACCCTCAGCCTAAGCATAACCCTCACCCTAACGCTCACACTCACCCTCACCTGAACCCTAATCCTAAACCTAAACCTAACCCTGAACCTCAAGCAAACCCTCATCCTCACCCTAATCCTAAACTTAAACCTCCCCCTAACCCTCCCCCTAACCCTAATTCTACACCAAAACCTCATCCACAACCTAACCCTAACCCTAACCCTAAACCTAAACCTCACTCTAAACCTCACCCTAACCCTAACCCTCACCCTCACCCTCAACCTACCCTTAACTCTAATTCTAACCCTAAATATAACACTAACCCTAAACCTAACCCTAACCATAACCCTCACCCTCAGCCTAACCCTCACTGCAAACTTAACCCTAACAATAAAACTAACAATAACCCTAAACCAAACAACAACCCTAACCCTAACTCTAACCCTAACCCTAACACTAACCCTAACCCTAAACCTCACCCTAACCCGGCCCCTAAACCTAACTCTAACCCTAAACCTCAACCTCACCCTAATCCTACGCCTAACCCTAAAACTCAACCTAACCCTAACCCCCAAGCTCACCGTAATCGTAACCCTAAACCTCACCCTAACCCTTTCCCTAAACCTAACGCTAACACTAAACCTCACCCTCACCCTAACTCTAATCCAAAACCTCACCCTAAACCTCACCCTAACCCTAACCCTAATTCTCACCCTAATCCTAAGCCTAACCCTAACCCTCAACCTAACCCTAACCCTCATGCTCACGGTAACCCTAACCCTAACCCTCACCCTAACCCTAAACTTAACCTGAAACCTAACTCTCACCCTAACCCTACCCCTAAACCTTACCCTAACACTAACCCTCACCTTCACCCTCACCCTAATCCAAAGCCTAACCCTAACCCTCAACCTAAACCTAACAATCACTCTCACAGTAACCCTATTCCTCACACGCACCCTAAGCCTTACCCTAATCCTAATCCTAACACTAAGCCTAACCCTCACCCTGACCCTAACCCTCACTGAAACCCTATATCTAACACTAACACTGAACCTAAAACTCACCCTGAAGCCTCACCCAAACGCTAACTCTAAACCTAAACCTCACCATCACCCTATCCCTAACCCTCACCATAATCCTCACCCTCAACCTAACCATCACCTTAAGCCTAACCCTAACATTAATCCTAACCTAAACCCTAACACTAAACCTCACCCTAACACTAACCCTAAACATCACCCTAACCCTAAACCTCACACTAACACTAACCCTATACCTCATCCTCACCCTAGACCTCACCCTAATCCTAACCCGCATCCTCACCCTAAACCTCACACTAACCCTAACACTAATCCTAAATCTAACCCTAACCCTCACCCTCACCCTAACCCTAACCCTATCCCTCCCCCTAACCCTAACCCTAACTCTTACGGTAAACCTCACCCTCAGCCTAACCCTCACCTTTACCCTTACCCTCACAACCAACCTAACCCTCACCCTAAGCCTAACCCTCACCCTAACCCTATCTCTACCCCTAAACCTCACCCTTAACCTAATCCTAACTCTAAACTTAACACTAACAATAACACTAACCCTAACCCTTACCATCACACTAACCTTAATCCTCACCCCCAACATCAGCCTCAGTCTAACCCTAAGCCTCACCCTAACCCTCATACTCACCCTCACCCTAACCCTAATCCTTAACCTAACCCTATCCCTAAACCTCAACCTAACCCTCACCCTCATCTAAACCCTAAGCCTAAACCTAACACTAAACCTCCCCTTAACCTTAACTCTAACCCTAAACCTCACTCTCACCCTAACCCTAACCCTAACCCTAACCCTAAACCTCACCCTAAAACTCACCAGAACCTTAACACTCATCCTCATCCTCAACCTAAACTTAAATCTAACCCTAACATAAACAATAACACTAACACTAACTATAACCATAACCATAACCATAACCCTCACCCGCAGCCTCACCCTCACCGCAAACTTCACCCTAACCATAACACTAACAATAACTCAAACCCTAACCCGAACCGTAACCCTCACCCTAACCTTAACACTAACCCTAACCGTAAACCTCACACTAACCCTGCCCCTAAATCTAACTTTAACCCAAAACCTCACCCTAAACCTCACCCTAACCCTAACCCTAACCGTAACCCTAATCCTAATCCTAAGCCTAACCCTCAACCTAACCTTAACCCTCACGCTCACCGTAACCCTAACTGTAACCTTCACCCTCACCCTAAACTTAACCAGAACCCTAAATCTCACCCTAACCCTACCACGAAACTTTACCCTAACCCTAAACCTCACCCTCACCCAAACCCTTACCCTAATTGTAATCCTAACATTAAGCCTAAACCTCACGCTCACCCTAAACCTCACCGTATCCCTAACTCTAACACTAACCCTAACCTTAACCCTCACCCTCAGCCTCAACCTAACCCTAACTCTAACCCTAAACCTCACCCTCACCCTATCCCTAACACTAAACCTAAACCTAAACCTCACCCTAACCCTAAACCTAAATCTCACCGTCACCCTAGCCTTCACCCTAAACCTAATCCGAACCCTAAGCCTAACCCTGAACCTCAACCTAACCCTAACCCTCATCTTCACTGTAAGCCTTACCCTAATCCTCACTCTAACACTAAACTTAACCCGAACCCTAACTCTCACCCTAACCCTAAACCTAACCCTAACCCTAACAATAACCCTCACCCTCACACTCACCCTCAGCCTAACCCTAAGCCTAACCATAACGCTAACCCTAAACCTCACACTCACCCTAACCCTAACCCTAATCCTAATCTTAAACCAAACCCTAAACCTCACCCTCACCCTAACCCTCACCTTAAGCCTAACCCTAACATTAATCCTAACCCTAAACCTAACACTAAACCTCACCCTAACACTAACCTAACCATCACCCTAAAGCTAAGCCTCACCCTAACACTAACCATAACCCTCATCCTCACCCTAGACCTCACCATAATCCTAACCCTCATCCTCACCCTAAACCTCACACTAGCCCTAACACTAATCCTCAATCTAACCCTCACCCTCACCCTAACCCAAACCCTATCCCTCTCCCTAACCCTAACACTAACCCTTAGCGTAACCCTCACCCTCAGCCTAAACCTCACCTTAACCCTTACCGTCACACATACCCTAACCCTTACCATCACCATAACCTTAATCCGTACACCCACCATCACCCTCAGCCTAAACCTAAGCCTAAGCCTAAACCTCACCCTAACCCTCACACTCCCCCTCACCCTAACCCTAATCCTAAAACTAACCCTATCCCTAAATCTCAACCTAACCCTCACCCTCATCCTAAACCTAACCCTAAATCTCACCCTAACCCTCTCTTCAACACTAACTCTAACCGTAAACCTCACACTCACCCTAGCCCTAACCCTAACCCTAACCCTAAACCTCACCCTAAAAATCACCCTAACCCTAACACTCATACTCACCCTCAAACTAACCTTAATTCTAACCCTAACCCTAAAAATAACACTAACACTAACCCTAACCATAACCAAAACCCTCAACCTAACCCTAACCCTCACCCTCACCCTCACCCTCAGAATAACCCTAAACCTAACCCTAACAATAATCCTAACCCTAACCCTCACCCTAACCATAACCCTCAACCTAACCATAACCCTCACCCTAACCCAAACCCTCACCCTAACACTAACCCTAATCCTAACACTAACCCTCACACTAACCCTAACCCTAAGCCTAACCCTAAACCTCAACCTAACCCTCAACCTCACCATAAACCTAACAGTAACCCTAACCCTCCCCCTCACCCTAACCCTCCCCCTAACCCTATAACTAACCCTAAACCTCACCCTCACAATAACCCTAACAATAACCTTAAACCTAAACCTCACACTAACCCTAACACTAACCCTGAACCCCACGCTCACACTAAGAGTAACTCTAACCCTAACCCTAACAATAACACTAACACTAACCCTTACCATCCCGCTAACCTTAATCCTCACCCCCACCCTCACCCTCAGCCTAACCCTCAGCCTAAGCCTAACCCTCACCCTAACCCTCACACTCACCCTCACCTGAACCCTAATCCTAAACCTAACCCTATCCCTAAACCTCAAGCGAAAACTCATCCTCAACCTAACCCTAAACGTGAACCTCACCCTAACCATCCCCCTAACCCTAACTCTACCCCTAAACCTCACCCTCACCCTAACCCTAACCCTAACCCTAAACCTCGATCTAAACCTCACCCTAAACCTAACCCTCACCTTAACCCTCAACCTACCCTTAAATCTAACCCTAACCCTAACAATAAAACTAACCCTAACCCTAACCCTAACCCTAAACCTCACCCTCAGCCTCACCCTCACTGCAAAGTTAACCCTAACCATACCACTAACAATAACAATAACCCAAAAAATAACCCTTACCCTAACCCTCACCCTAACCCTAACACTAACCCTAATCCTAAACCTCACCCTAACCCTGCCCCTAAACCTAACTCTATCCCTAAACCTCACCCTCACCCTAACCCTAATCCTAACCCTAATCCAAAAACTCACCTTAAACCTCACCCTAACCCTGACCCTAACCCTCACAATAATCCTAAGCCTAACCCTAACCTCAATCTGACCCTAACCCTCATGCTCACCCTAATCCTAAACCTAATCCTTACCCTAACCCTAAACTTAACCCGAAAGCTAACTCTCACCCTAACCCTACCCCATCCCTCACCATAACCCTAACCCTCACCCTCACCGTCACCCTAATCCTAAGCCTTACCCTAACCCTCAACCTAAACCTAACAATCACGCTCACTGTAACCCTAACCCTCACACTCATCCTAAACCTTACCCTAAACCTAATCCTAACACTAAGCCTAACCCTCACCCTCACCGTAATCCTCACTGTGACCCTATTTCTAACACTAACACTAAACCTAACACTTACTCTCAGCCTCTCCCTAACCCTAACAATAACCCTTAACCTCACCGTCACCCTATCAGTAACCCTAACCCTAACCCTAAACGTCACCCTAACCCTAAACCTAAACCTCAACCTCACTCTAGCCCTCACCCTAACCCTAATTCTAACCTTAACCCTCATCCTAACCCTCACCCTAAACCTCACCCTCACCCTAACCCTCACCTTAAGCCTAAGCCTAACATTAATCCTAACCCTAACCCTAACACTAAACCTCACCATAACACTAACTCTAACCATCACCCTAACCCTAAACCTCACCCTAACACTAACCCTAAACCTCATCCTCACCCTAGACCTCACCATAATCCTAACCCTCATCCTCACCCTAAACCTCACGATTACCCTGACACTAATCCTCAATCTAACCCTCACCCTCACCCTAAACCTAACCCTATCCCTCACTCTAACGCTAACACTAACCCTTACCGTAACCATCACCCTCAGTCTAACCCTCACCTTTACCCTTATCCTCACAACCACCCTAACCCTCACCCTAAGCCTATCACTCACCCTAACCCTATATCTACCCCTAAACCTCACACTCACCCTATTCCTAACTCTAACCCTAACCCTAAAATTAACATTAACCCTGACCCTTACCATCAACCTAACCTTAATCCTCACACCCAACATCACCCTCAGCCTAACCCTAAGCCTCATCCTAACCCTCATACTCACCCTCACTCTAACCCTAATCCTAAACCTAACACTATGCCTAAACCTCAACCTAACCCTTACCCTCATCCTAACCCAAACCCTAAACCTAACACTAACCTTCCCCTCAACCTTAACTCTAACCCTAAACCTCACCCTCACCCTAACCCTAAACCTAACCCTAACCCTAAACCTCACTCTACAACTCACTCTAACCCTAACACTCACCCTCACCCTCACCCTCAATCTAACTTTAACTCTAAACCTAACCCTAACAATAACATTAACCCTAACCCTAACCATAACCATAACCATGACCATAACCCTCACCCTCAGCCTCACCCTAACCGCAAACTTCACCCTAACCATAACACTAACAATAACCCTAACCCTAACCCTAACCCTAACACTCACCCTAACCTTAACACTAACCCTAACCCTAACCCTCACCCTAACCCTGCCCCTAAACCTAACTCTAACCCAAAACCTCACCCTAAACCTCACCCTAACCCTAAACCTAACCCTCAACCTAATCCTAAACCAAACCCTAACCCTCAACCTAACCCTAATCCTCACGCTCACCATAACCCTAGCCCTAAACATCACCCTAACCCTAAGTTTAACCCGAACCCTAAATCTCAAACTAACCCTATCCCTAAACCTTACCCTATCCCTAACACTCATCCTCACCCTCACCCTCACCCTCATGCTAACCCTTACCCTAATCCTAATATTAACACTAAGCCTAACCCTGACTCTCACCCTAACCCTCACCTTAAACCTAACTCTAACACTAACCCTAACCCTAACCCTCACCCTGAGCCTCAATCTAACCTTAACTCTAACCCTAAACCTCACCCTCACCCTATCCGTAACCCTAAACCTAAACCTAAACCTCACCCTAACCCTAACCCTAAACCTCACCCTCACCCTAGCCCTCACCCTAAACCTAATCCAAACCCTAATCCTCATCCTAACCCTCACCCTAACCCTAACCCTAACCCTCAACCTAAAACTAACCCTCACCCTTACTGTAACCCTTACCCTAATCCTCACTCTAACCCTAAATTTAAACCAAAACCTAACTCTCACCCTAACCCTAACCCTAACCCTCACTCTAACAATAACCCTCACCCTCACCCTCAGCCTAACCCTAAGCCTAACACTAACGCTAACCCTAAACCACACACTCACCCTGACCCTAACCTTAAACCTTACCCTAACACTACCCCTAATCCTCACCCTCAACCTAGCCCTCAACCTAACCCTAATCGTAAGCCTAATCCTCATCCTAACATTCACCCTAATCCTAATCCTAACCCTCATCCTCACCCTAACCCTAACCCTAACTCTCAACTTAACCCTAATCATCACCCTCACAGTTCCCTAAACCTAACCCTCACCCTAACTATAAACTTAAACTGAAACCTAACTCTCAAGCTAACCCTAAACCTACCCCTCAACCTAAAGCTAACCCTCACCCTCATCCTCTCCTTCAACCTAATTCTAAGCCTAAGCCCAACCCTAACACTATACCTCACACTCACCCTAAACATTACCCTAATCCTAATCCTAACCGTAAGCCTAACCCTCACCCTCACATTAACCCTCACCCTAACCCTAACTCTAACACTAACCCTAAACTTAACCCTCAACCTCAGCCTCACCCTTACCCTAACTCTAAACCTAAACCTCACTCTAACCCTAAACCTAACCCTAACCCTAAACCTAAACCTCACCCTAAACCTAACCGTAAACCTCACACTCAGCCTAGCCCTCACCCTAACGCTAATCCTAACCATCATCCTAAACCTCACCCTAACACTAACCCTAACACTCAACCTCACCTTCACCCTAACCCTAATCCTAACCCTAAACTTCAACCTAACCCTAACTCTCACCCTCACCCTCACCTTAACACTTACCCTAACCCTCACCCTAAACATAAACTTAAAACGAATCCTAACTCTCACCCTAACCCTCAACCTAACCCTAAACCTAAAGGTAACCCTCAACCTAGTCCTCACCCTATCACTAATCCTAACCCTAACCCTCATCCTAACCCTCCCTGTAACCCTTACCTTAATCCTGACTCTAACCCTAACCATCACCCTCAACCTCACACTCATCCTAACCCAAAGCCTAACCCTTACTCTCACGTTCACCCTCACTCTCAGTGTAACCCTAAGCCTAATCCTAACCCTAACCCTAACCTTTACCCTAATCCTAATCCTAACCCTAACCCTCACACTCACATTCAGCCTCAACTTAAGCCTAACTCTAACCCTAAAACTCACCCTCACCCTAACCCTAACCCTAACGCTAAACCTCACCCTCTCCCTAGCCCTCAACCTAACCCTAATCCTAACCCTAACAATCATCCTAACCCTCCCCATAACCCTAAACCTAACCCTCACCCTAACCCTAATCCTCACACTCACACTCACCCTCAGCCTAACCCTAAGCCTAACCCTAATACTAACCCTAACCCTAACCCTCACACTCACCCTAACTCTAACCCTAATCCTAATCCTAACCTTAACCCTCACCTCACCCTCACACTAACCCTCACCCTAACCCTAAACCTAAACCTAACACTAACCCTAACCCTCACACTCAGCCTCACCCTAACCCTAACTCTAAACCTAAACCTAACCCTCACCATAACCCCAACCCTAACCATATCCGGAAACCTCACCTTAACCCTAACCCTAACCCTAAATCTAACCCTAAATCTCAACCTCACCCTAACCCTAATCCTAACCCTAAAACTCAACCTAACCCTAACCTTCACCCTCACCCTCAACCTCACCATAACTCTAGCCCTAACCCTAACAATAATACTAACCCTAACCCTAACCCTAACCCTAAACCTCACCCTCGGCCTCACCCTCACTGCAAACTTAGCCCTAACCATAACACTAACATTAACCCTAACCCTAAGCCTAACCCTAACCCTAACTATTCCTCACCCCCAGAGTCACCCTTATTCTAACCCTAACCCTAACACTAACACTAACCCTAACACTAAACCTAACACTAAATCTAAACCTAAACCTAACCCTAAACCTCAGCCTCACCTGCACCCTAACCCAAACCCTAACCCTAACCCACAACCTAACTCTAAGCCTAACCCTAACCCTAACACTAAGCCTCACACTCACCCTCACCCTAACCCTATTCGTAAACCTAACCCTATCCCTAACCCTAACACTAACCCTAACCCTCACCTTAGCCCTCACCCTAACCCTAAACCTAACCCTAAAGCCCATCCTAAACCTGACACTAATCATAACCCTAACCCTCACCCTAACCAGAACCCTAACCCTCACCCTCATGTTCTGCCTAAGCCTAAGCCTAAGCCTAAGCCTAAGGCTAACCCTCACCCTAACACTAATCCTAACACTAAACCTAACTCTAACGCTAAATCTCACAATAACCCTAACCCTAACTCTAAACCTAAACCTAACCCTAAAAATAACCCTAACCCTCACCCTAATCATAATCCTCACCCTAACTCTAAACCTCAACCTAACACTACCCTCGCCCTAACACTAACCTAACCCTAACACTACCCTCACACTAACCCTAACCCTAACCTCAACTTAACACGAACCCCAACCCTAACCCTCAACCTACGCCTAACCCTCATGCTCAACGTAACCCTAACCCTAACCCTGACCTTCAACCTAACCATAACCTTCACCGTAACCCTAACCCTCACCGTAACACCCTCAACCTAACACTAACCCTAATCCTAATCCTAACCCTAAACCTAACCCTCACCCTCACAGTAACCGTAACCCTAACCCTAAACCTAACAAAACCACTAAACCTAACCCTAACGCTCACCCTAACCATTACCCTAACCCTAAACCTAACCCTCACCCTAACACTTACCCTCACATTAACAATAACCGTAACACGAACACTAAGACTCAAACTAACCCTATCCATCACCCTCACCCTAAACCTCACTCTAACACTAACCCTAAACCTCAACCTAACCCTAGCCCTAACCCTAACCCTAACACTCATCCTCCCTTAAACCTCACACTAACCCTAACACTAATCCTCAATCTAACCCTCTCCCTCACTCTCATGCTCACCCTAACCCTAATCCTAAACCTAACCCTCATCCTAAGACTCCGCTTAAACCTGACCCTAATATTAATCCTAACCCTAACCATAACCCTCACCCTCAGCCTCACCTTAACCCTAACTCTAACCCTAAACCTCACCCTCACCCTACCCCTAAATCTAACCCTAAACCTAAACCTTACCCTAACCCTAAACCTCAACCTCACCCTCCCCTAGCTCTCACCCTAACTCTAATCCTAACCCTAATCCTCATGCTAACACTCCCCATTACCCTAAAACTAACCCTGACCCTAACCCTAAACCTCACCCTCACCCTAACCCTCAGCCTAACCCTAAGCCTAACCCTAACTCTAACCCTAACCTTCACACTCACCCTAACCCTAACCCTAATCCTAATCCTAACCCTAACACTACCCTCACCCACTGCTTAACACTCACCCTAACCCTAACCCTAAACCTAACACTAACCCTAACCCTAACCCTCACCCTCAGCCTCACCCTAACCCTAACTCTAACCCTAAACCTCACCCTCACCCTACCCTTAACCCTAACCTAACCCTAAGCTTCACCCTAACGCTAACCCTAAATCTCATGCTAGCCCTTACCCTAACCCTAATCCTAACCCTAACCCTCATCTTAACCCTTCCCCTAAACCTAACCCTCACCCTCAACCTCACCCTCAGCCTAACCCTAAGCCTAAACCTAAACCTAACCCTAACACACACACTTACCCTCACACTAAACCTAATCCTATCCCTAACCCTAACCCACCCCTAACTCTCACCCTAACCTTAAACCTAACAATAACCCTAACCCTAACCCTCAACCCAACCCTCACCCTAACACTTACTCTAACCCTAAACCTCACCCTCACCCTAACCCTAACTCTAACACTAACCCAAACCCTAAACCTCACCCTAACCCTAACCCTAACCCTCACCCTCATTCTCAACCTAACCTTAAACCTAAACCTAATCCTAACAATAACGCTAACCCTAATCCTAAACATCACCCTAACCATAACCCTCACCCTAACTCATACCCTCACCCTAACATTTACCCTCACCCTAACACTAATCCTAATCCTAACACTAAACACTCACCCTAACCCTAACCCTAAACCTAACACTATCCCTAACCCTCACCTTAAACCTAAATCTCACCCTAACCCTAATCCCAAACCTCACCCTCACCCTAGCCCTCACCTTAACCCTAATTCTAAAGCTCACCCTCATCCTAACCCTAAACTTAACCCTAAACCCCACCCTAACCCTAAACCTAACCCTCACCCGCACCCTCACCCTCACTGTAACTCTAACCCTAACACTAACAATTGCACTAACCTTAACCCGAACCATCACCCTAACCCTAACCAGAAGCCACAGTATTACCCTCAACCTAACCCTAAGCCTAACCCTAAACCTCACCCTAAACCTCACCCTAACCCTAAACTTCACCCTCACCCTCAACCTCACAGTAACTCTAACCCTAACCCTAACAATAACACTAACCATAACCCCAAACCTCACCCTCAGACTCACCCTCACCGCAAACTTTACCCTAAACATAACACTAAGAATAACCCTAACCCTAAGCCTAACCCTAAACTTAACCCTAATCCTAACGCCCAGCCTCACCCTCAGCCTAACCCTAAGCCTAACTCTAAACCTAACCCTAACCCTAACCCTTACCGTAACCCTAACCCTAACCCTAAAACAAACACTAACCCTAAACCTAGCCCGAAATCTTACCCTAAACCTAAACCTAATACTCAGCCTCACCCTCAACCTACCCCAAACCCTAACCATAACCCTCACCTTAACTCTAAGTCTAACCATAACCATCACACTCACCCTAACCTTAACCCTAATCCTAAACCTAACCATATCCCTAACCCTAACCCTCACCCTATCCCTCACCCTAGCCTTCACCCAAACCCTAATCCTAACCCTAAACTTCATCCTAACCCTGACAATAACCCTAAACCTAACCCTCAGCCTAACCCGAAACCTAATCCTCACACTCATGCTCAGACTAAGCGTAAGCTTAAGCCTAAGCCTAACCCTAACCCTCCCTAACCCTAACCCTAACCCTAACCCTAAATCTAACCCTAAATCTCACCCTCATCCTAACCCTAACTCTAACCCTAACCCTAACCCTAAAAATAACCCTAACCCTCACCCTAACCAAAACCCTCAGCCTAACCCTAACACTCACCCTAACACTTACCCTCAGCCGAACACTAACCCTTACGCTAACACTATCGCTCACACTAAACCTAAACATCACTCGAACCCTAAACCTCACCCTAACACTAACCCTAAACCTCACCCTCACCCTAGCTCTCACCTTAAGCCTACCCCTCATCCTCACACTACACCTCACACTAACCCTAACACTAATCCTCAATCTAACCCTCACCCTCACCCTAACCCTAAACCTAACCCTCACCCTGACCCTAAACCTCATATTTACCATAACGCTCACACTCAGCCTAACCCTCATCTTTACCCTTACCGTCACCCCCACCCTTACCCTCACCCTAACCCTAACCCTCACCCTAACCCTCACCCTAACCCTAATTCTACCCCTAAACCTGACCTTCACCCTAACCCTAACTCTAACACTAACCCTAACAGTAAACCTCACCCTAACACTAAACCTAACCCTCACCATCACCCTCACCGTAACCGTAACCCTAAACCTAATCCTAACAATAACGCGAATCCTAACCCTCACCCTAATCAAAACCCTCACCCTAACCAAAACCCTCACCCTAACACTTACCCTCACCCTACCACTAACCCTAACCCTAACAATTACACTCACACTAACCCTAACCCTCATCCTAATCCTAAACCTCACCCTAAACCTAACACTAAGTCTAACCCTCACACTCACCCTAACCCTAACCCTCATCCTCACCCTAAACCTCACACTAACCCTAACCCTAACCCTAATCCTCAATCTAGCCCTCACCCTAACCCTAACTCTTATCCTAAACCTAACCCTAACCCTCACCTTTATCTTAACCCTCACCCTCAGCCTAAATCTCACCTTTACCCTTACCATCATACTCACCCTAACCCTAAACCTCATCCTAACCCACACCCTAACCATAAACCTAACCATCACCCTAACCCTAACCTTCACCCTCAACCTCATCCTGAGCCTAAACCTAAACCTAAGCCTAACCCTTGCCCTAACCCTTACCTTAGCCCTCTCCCTTACCCTAATCCTAAACTTAACCCTCATCCTTACCTAGACACTATCCCTACCCCTAACCCTAACCCTATCCATCACCCTAACCCTAAACCTAATACTAATCCTAACCCTAACTCTAACCCTCACACTCACCCTAACCCTAATCCTAACCCTAACCCTAACCCTAAACCTAAACCTCAACCTAGGCCTCATCCTAACCCTAACCCTCATCCTAATCCTCACCCTAACACTAACCCTAACCCTCACCCTCACCATCACCCTAACCCTAATCCTAAACCTAACCCACAACCTAACCCTAACCCTCACCCTCAACATAACCCTTACCCTAACCCTAAACCTAACAATAAACTTAACCCGAATCCTAACTCTCACCCTAACCCTAACCCTAAACCTCACCCTAACCCTAACCCTAAAACTCACCCTCACCCTAGACCTCACGTTAACCCTAATCCTAACACTAAAACTCATCCTAACCCTCCCAATAACCCTAACCTTAACCCTCATCATAACCCTAAACCTCACCCTCACCCTAACCTCAGCCTAACCCTAAGCATAACCCCAACCCTAACCCTAACCCTGACTCTCACCCTAAACCTAATCCTAAACCTAACCCTAACCCTAAACCTAACCCTAACCCTACCCCAAACCCTCACACTCAGACTCACCCTTATCCTAACTCTATCCCTAAACCTCACCCTCACCCTAACCCTAACCCTAAACCTGACCCTAAACTTAACCCTAACGCTAACACTAAACCTCACCCTCACACTAGCCCTTATGCTAACCCTAATCCTAACCCTAACCCTCATCCTAACACTTCCCCTAACCCTAACCCTCACCCTCAACCTCACCCTCAGCCCAACCGTAAGCCTAACCCTAAACCTAACCCTAATACACACACTCACCCTCACCCTAACCCTAATCCTATCCCTAACCCTAACCCTAACCCACACCCTAACTCTCACCCTAACCCTAACCCTAACACTAACCCTAACCCTAAACCTCAACCTAACCCTCAACCTAACCCTAACTCTAACCCTAAACCTCACCCTCACCCTATCCTTAACTCTAACTGTAACCCAAACCCTAAACCTCACCCTAACCCTAACTCTAACCGAAAACCACACCCAAAACCTCACCCTAACCCTAAACCTAACCCTCACCCTAACTCTCACCGTAACCTTAACCCTAAACCTAACCCTAACAATAACCCTACCCCTAATCCTAACCCTCACCCTAACCATAACCCTCACCCTAAAAAATACCCTCACCCTAACACTTACCCGCAACCTAACACTAACCCTAACCCTAACACTAACCCTCACACTAACCCTAACCCTAAACTTAACCCTAAACCTCAACCTAGCCCTCACCCTAAACCTAACCCTAACACTAACCCTAACGCTAACACTCACCCTAACACTCCCACTAACCCTATACCTAACCCTAAACCTCACCCTCACCCTCAAACTCACCCGCATGCTAACACTCATAGTTACTCTAACCCTAAAACAAACCCTAACCCTAAACATCACCCCAACCCTACCCCTAAAACTCACCCTCAACCTAGCACTCACCCTAACTCTAATCCTAACCCTAACCATTATCCTAACCCTCCACAAAACCCTAACCCTAACCCTCACCCTATCTGTAACCCTCATCCCCACCCTTACCCTCCGCCTATTCCTAAGCCTAATCCTAAACCTAACCCTAAACCTAACCCTTATCCAAACACTCATCCGCACACTCACCCTCACAGTAACTCTAACCCTAACCCAAACTCTAACCCTAAACTTCACTCTAACCCTAACCCTAAGCCTAACCCTAAACCTCACCCTCACCCTAAACCTAACAATAACCCTAAACCTAACCCTCACCCTAACCCTCCCCCTAAACCTATATCTAACCCTAAACCTCACCCTCACCCTACCCCTAACCCTAACACTAAACCCCACCCTAACCCTAAACCTAACCCTCACCTGCACCCTCACCCTCACAATAACTCTAACCCTAACCCTAACAATTACCCTAACCCTAAACCTAACCATCACCCTAACCCTAATACTCACCTCCAACCTCACCCTCAGCCTAACCCTAAGCCTCAGCCTAACCCTCAACCTAACCCTCACACTCACCCTCACCATAACCCTAGTCCTAAAGGTAACCCTATCCCTAAACCTCAACCTAACCCTCACCCTCACCCTAACCCTAACACTAACCCTAACATTAAACCTCACCGTAACCCTCCCCCAAACCCTAACTCTAACCATAAACCTCACCCTCACCCTAAACCTAACCCTAAACTTAATCCTAAAACTAACCCTAACACTATCTCTCATCCTCACCCTCAACCTCACTGTAACTCTAACACTAACCCTAACAATAACAGTCACCCTAACCCTAACCCTCAACCTAACCATAACCCTCACCCTCAGCCTCACCCTACCTGCAAACTTAACCCTCACCATAACACTAACAATAACCCTAAACCTAACCCTAACCCTAACCCTAACCCTAACCTTAACCCTAACCCTAATCCTCACCCCAACCCTCACCCTCATCCTAACCCTAACTTAACCCTAACCCTAACCCTAACCCTCACCGTAACCCTAACGCTAACCCTAACCCTAACACAAACCCTAACCCTCACTATAACACTAACCCTATCCCTAACCCTAACACAACCCCTAACCCTAAACCAAACCCTAACCTAAACCTAATCCTCAGCCTCACCCTCACCCTAACCCAATACATAACCCTAACCCTCACCCTAACCCTAAGCCTAACCCAACCCTAACCCTCACACTCACCCTCACCCTAACCCAAATCCTATACCTAAGCCTATCCTAACCCTAACCCTCACCATAACCCTCACCCTAGCCCTCACCTTAAACCTAATCCTAACCTTAAACCTCATCCTAACACTCTCTCTAACCCTAAACTTAAACCTCACCCTAACCCGAACCCTAACCCTCCCCCTCATGCTCAGCCTAAGCCTAAGCCTAAGCCTAAGACTAAGACTAACCCTCACCCTATCCCTAACCCTAACACTAACCCTAACTCTAACCCTAAACATCACCCTCACCCTAACCCTAACTTTAACATGAACCTGAAACCTAAACCTCATCCTAACCCTAAACCCTAACCCACACCCTCACCCTCACCGTACCCGTATAAACCTAACCCTAACAATAACCCTAACCCTAACCCTAACCCTCACCCTAAGCCTAACCCTCAGCCTAATATTTACCCTCACCCTGACACTAACCCTAACGCTAACACTACCGCTCACACTAACCCTAACAATCACCCTAAACCTCACCCTACCCTAATTCTTCCCCTAAACCTCACCCTCACCCTAACCCTAACCATCCCCCTAACCCTAAACCTCAACCTCACCCTCACCCTCAGCCTAACCCTAAGCCTAACCCTAACCCTAACCCTAACCCTCACACTCACCTAAACCTTACCCTAATCCTAATCCTAACCTTAAGCCTAACCCTCACTCTCACCCTAACCCTAAATCTAACACTAACCCTAACTCTAAACCTCACCTGTAGCCTCACTCTAACCCTAATCCTAACCCTAACCCTCACCCTAAACCTAACCCTAACCCTCACCCTCACCCTGACCCTAACCCTAACCTTCACCCTAACCTTAAACTTAACCCGAACCATAACTCTCACACTAACCCTAACCCTAACCCTAACTGTAACCCTACCCCTCACCCTCTCCCTCAGACTAAGCCTAAACCTAAACCTAACCCTAACCCTAACACACACACACTTTTCCTCAGCCTAACCCTAAGCCCAAACCTAAACCTAACCCTATCTCACACACTCACATTCTCCCTAACCCTAATCCTAACTCTAAACCTAACCCTCAACCTAATGCTGATCCTAACCCTGACTCTAACCTTAAACCTCACCCTCACCCTCACCCTAACTCTAACCCTAACCCAAACCCTAAACCTCAACCTAACCCTAACTCTAACCCTCAACCTAACCATAACCATAAACATAAACCTTACCCTAATAATAACCCTAACCCTAATCCTAAGCCTCACCCAAACCATAACACTAACCCTAACAGTAAACCTCACCCTAATCCTCCCCCTAATCCCAACTCTAACCCTAAACCTCACCCTCACCCTCACCTTAACACTAACCATAACCATAACCCTAAACCTCACCGTACACCTAAACCTCACCCGCACCCTCATCCACACAGTAACTCTAACACTAACCCAAACAATAACACTAACACTAACCCTAAATATCACCCTAATCTTAATCCTCAACCCCACACTCACCCTCAGCCTTACCCTAAGCCGAAGCCTAACCCTAGCCCTAACCCGCACAATCAGCCTCACCCTAACCCTAATCCTAACCCTAAACCTATCCCTAAACATCAACCTAACCCTCACCCTAACCCTAACAATGAACCTAAGCCTAACCCTCACCCTAACCCTCCCCCTAACACTAACTTTAACACTAAACCTCATCCTAGCCCTCACCCTAACCCTAATCCTAACCCTAAACCTCATCCTAAAACTCCCCCTAACCCTAACCCTCACCCTCACCCTAACCGTAACCCTAAATCTCACCCTAACCCTAAACCTCATCCTCACTCTCACCCTAACTCTGAACTTAACTCTAACCCTAACACTAAAAAGAACCCAAACCCTAAACCTCACCCTAACGCTAACCATAAGCCTCTCCCTCACTCTAGCCCTCACCCCAACCCTCATCTTAACCGTAAACCTCATCATAACCCTCACCCTAACCCTAAAACCCTAACCCTGACACTATACCTAACCCTCACACTCAACCTCATGCTTGGCCTTAAGCCTAAGCCTAAGACTAAGACTAACCCTAACCCTCACACTCACCATCACCCTAAACCTAACATTAACCCTAACCCTAACCCTCAAACTAGCCCTCAATCTAATGCTAAATCTAACCCTAAAACTCGCCCTCAGCTAACCCTAACCTCACCCTCACCCTCACCCTCTGCCTAATACTAAGCCTAAGCCTAACCCCAACCCTAACCCTAACACTAACCCTAACCGTAACCCTCAGCCTAAACCTCACCCTAACTCTCACCCTCACCCTAACCCACACCCTAAACCTAAGCCTAAGCCTAACCCTCACCCTAACCGTTACTCTAACCCTAACCCCAACCCTCACCCTAACCCTAACTCTCATCCTCACCCTCACCCTAACTCTAATGCTAACCCAAACCCTAATCCTAACCCTCACACTCACCCTCACCTTAACCCTAGTCCTAATCCTAACCTTAACCCTAACCCTCAACCTCACCCTAAATCACAACCTAACCATAAACCTAACACTAAACCTAACCCTAACCCAAACTCTAACACTAACCCTAAACCTAAACCTCAACCCTGATCCTCACCGTAACCATAACTCCAATCCTAACCCTAACAATAACCCTAACCCTAACCCTCATCCTAACCATATTCTTCACTCTAAATCTAACCCTCACCCTAATACATACTGTCAGCCTAACCCTAACCCTAACCCTCACACTCACCCTAACCCTTACCCTAATCTTAATCCTAACCCTAAGCCTAACCCTCACCCTCACCCTGAATCTCACCCTAACCCTAAACCTCACCATCACCCTCAGCTTAATGCTAAGCCTAATCCTAAACCTAAGCCTAACCGAAGCACTCACCCTAACACTACCCCTAATCGTAATCCTAACCCTAACCCTAACCCTCACCCTCATCCTAACCCTCAACCTAACCCTACCCCTAACACTAAGCCTAACCCTAAACCTCACCCTAACCCGAACCCTAACCCTCACACTCACCCTAACCCTAACCCTAACACTAACCCTAACACTCACCCTCAACTTAATCCTAATCCTAATCCTAACCCTAATCCTCACCTTCACCCTAACCCTCATCCTAACCCTACCCCTAATACTAACCCTAACCCTAAACCTAAACCTAACTCTCCCCCTAACCCTAAGCGTAACCCTACCCCTAACCATAACCCTCACACTCACCTTCAATCTAAACCTGATCCTAACCCTAACCCTCACCTTTACCCTTACTGTCACCCTCACCCTAACCCTACCCCTAACATTATCACTAACCCTAACCCTAACTCTCACCCTAACCCTAAACCTAACCCTCACCCTAACCCTAAACCTAACCCTCACACTCACGCTCGGTCTAAGCCTAAGCCTAACCCTAAGCTTAAGCCTAACCCTTACCCTCACACTGACCCTCACGCTCACCCTAACCCTATCACTAACGCTAACTCTAACCCTAAACTTCACCCTCACCCTAATCCTAACTCTAATCCTAACCCTAAACATAAACCACACCCTAACCCTAACCCTCACCGTCACCATAAATGTAACCCTAACCCTAACCTAACAATAACCCTAACCCTAACCCTTACCCTCATTCTAACCATAACCCTCACCCTATACCCAACCCTGAAACTAACATTTACCCTCACCCTAACACTAACCCAAAGCCTAACACTAACACTCACACTAACCCTAACCATAACCCTAACATTAAACCTCACCCTAAGCCTAACCCTGACCTTCACCCTCAACCTAGCCCTCACTCTAACCCTAACCCTCATCCTCATTCTAAACCTCACACTAACCCTAAACCTAAGCATCAATTTTAACCTCACCCTCACCCTAACCCTAACCCTAACCCTAACCTTACCTTACCTTAGACCTTACCTTAATCCTCACTCTCAGCCTAACCCTCAGCTTTACTCTTACCGTCACACTCACCCTAACCCTAACCCTCATCCTAACCTTCACCCTGATCATAATCCTGAGCATCACCCTAACCCTCACCCTCACCCTCAACCTAACCAGCAGCCTAACCCGACAGCCTAAGCCAAACCCTCACACTAACCCTCACCCTCACCCTAGCCCTCACCCTAAGCCTAATCCTAACCCTAACCTTAATCATAACACTAAACCTAACATTAACCCTAACCATCACCCAAAAACTAATCCTCATCCCAACTATCACCCACAGCGTAAACCTAAGCCTAAGCCTAAACCTAACCCTAACCCTCACACTCACACTCACCATAACCCTAATCCTAAACCTAACCCTAACCCTAACCCTAAACCTCAAATTAACCCTCACGCTAACCCTAACCCTAACACTAAACCTAACCATAACATTCACCTAACTGTCTCCCTAACACTAACTCTAAACCTAAACCTCACCATCACCCTAACACTAAAAGTCACCCTCACCCTCACCCTCACAATAACTCTAACCCTAACCCTAACAATAACCCTAACCCTAACACTAAACCTAACCCTAACCCTTACCCTAACACTCCCCCTAACCCTTACTCTAACCCTAAACCTCACCCTCACCATAACTCTAACCCTAACCCTAACAATAACACTAACCGTAACACTAACCCTAACCCTCACCATCACCATAACCCTAAACCTAACCCTAACCTCACCCTAACTCTAACCCTAACCGTAACCCTCACCCTCAGCCTCACCCTCACCGAAAACTTAACCATAAAATTAACAATAACCCTAACCCTAACCCTAATCCTAACCCTCACCCTAACCCAAAACCTCAACCTCACCGTAACCCTAACCCTAACACTCACCCTAACCCTAAACCTAACCCTAATCCTAAACCTTGCAATAATGCTAACCCTAACCCTCACACTCACCCTTGCCCTCATCCTAACCCTAATCCTAAGCCTAAAGCTCATTCTATCCCTCACCCTAATCCTAACCTTAAACCTCACCCTAACCCTAACCCTCACCCTCACCCTCAGCCTAACCCTAAGCCTAAGCCTAACCCTAACCCTAACCCTCACCCTCACCCTCAGCCTAACCCTAAGCCTAAGCCTAACCCTAACCCTAACCCTCACACTCAACCTCACCCTAACCCTAACCCTAAAACTAACACTAACCCTAACCCTAACCCTCACCCTAACCCTCCCCCAAACCTAACTATAAACCTAAACCTCACTCTCACCCTAACGCTAACCTCACACTAAAACTAACCCTAATCCTAACAGTAACCCTCACACTAACCCTAACCACCACCTTAACCCTAAACCTCAACCTAACCCTGTCCCTAACCCTCACCCTCACCTTAGCCCTCACCCTAACCCTAACACTCATACTCAAAATAAACCTCAATCTAACACTAAAACTAATCCTCAATCTAACCCTCACTCTCACCCTCACCCTCACAGTAACTCTAACCCTAACCCAAACCCTAAACCTCACTCTATCCCTAACCCTAACCCTAAACCTAATCCTCACACTCACCCTAACCCTAACAATAACCCTAAACCTAACCCTAAACCTAACACTCCCCTATACCTATATATAACCCTAAACCTCACCCTCACACTCACCCTAACCCTAACCCTAAACCCCACCCTAACCCTAACCCTAACCCTCACCCACACCCTCACCCTCACCATAACTCTAACCCTAACCCTAACAATAACCCTAACCCTAACCGTAACCATCACTCTAACCCTAATACTCAACCCCACCCTCACCCTCAGCCTAACCCTAAGCCTCAGCCTAACCCTCAACCTAACCCTCAACTCACCCTCACCCTACGCTAACCCTAACCCTAACCATAAACCTAATTCTCACCCCCACCCTCACCCTCAGCCTAACCCTAACTTAACCCTAACCCTAACCCTAACCCTAACCTTCTCCGGAACCCTAACCCTAACCCAAACCCTAAAAAAACCCTAACCCTCACCGTAACCCTAACCATAACCCTAACCCTAACACAAACCCTATCCCTAAACCAACCCTAAACCTAAACCTAATCCTCAGCCTCACCCTCACCCTAACCCAAAACATAACCCTAACCCTCACCCTAACCATAAGCCTAACCCAACCCTAACCCTCACCGTAACCCTAACCCTAAACCTATCACAAACCCTAAACCT
The DNA here is from genome assembly GCF_024711535.1 of Dipodomys merriami. Taxonomy (NCBI): domain Eukaryota; kingdom Metazoa; phylum Chordata; class Mammalia; order Rodentia; family Heteromyidae; genus Dipodomys; species Dipodomys merriami. Next base: position 489,165 of record NW_027203304.1, read on the forward strand.
AACCCTAACCCTCACCGTAACCCTAACCCTAACCCTAACCCTAACAAACCCTAACCCTAACCCTAACCCTAAACCTCAGCCTAACCCTCCCCCTCATGCTCGGACTAAGCCTAAGCCTAACCCTAACCCTCACCCTATCCCGAACCCTAACACTAACCCTAACTCTAACCCTAAACCTCACCCTTACCCTAACCCTAACTCTAACACGAACCCGAAACTTAAACCTCATCCTAACCCTAAACCTAACCCACACCCTCACCCTCACCGTAACCATATAACCCTAACCCTAACAATAACCCTAACCCTAACCCTAACCCTCACCGTAAACCTAACCCTCACCGTAATATTTACCCTCACGCTTACACTAACCATAACGCTAACACTACCGCTCACACTAACCCTAAAAATCACCCTAATCCTCATCCTAACCCTCACCCTAAACCTAACTCAAAAACTCACCCTAACCCTAACCCTAACCCTTAACCCTTACCCTCAACTTAACCCTAACCCTCACGCTCAACTTAAGCCTAACGCTAACCCTCACCCTAACCCTAAACTTAACCTGAACCCTAACTCTCACCCTAACACTAACCCTAACACTAATCCTAAGCCTCACCCTCACCCTCACACTCACCCGCACCCTCACCCCCACAGTAAGGCTAACGCTAACCCAAACCCAAACCCTAAACATCACCCTAACCCTAAAACTCACCCTCACCCTAGCTCTCACCCTAACTCTAATCCTAACCCTAACCCTCATCCTAACCCTCCCTATAACCCTAACCAAAAACCTCACCCTATCCCTAACCCTCATCACCACCCTCACCCTCAGCCAAATCCTAAGCCTAAACCGAAGCCTAACCCTAAACCTAACCTAACCCGCACATTCACCCGCACCCTTACTCTCACAGTAACTCTAACCCTAACCCAAAAGCTAACCCTAAACCTCACTGTAACACTAACCCTAAGCCTAACCCTAACCCTTACCCTCAACTTAACCCTAAACCTCACGCTCAACTTAAGCCTAACGCTAACCCTCAGCCTAACCCTAAACTTAACCTGAACCCTAACTATCACCCTAACACTAACCCTAACACTAATCCTAAGCCTCACCCTCACCCTCACACTCACCCGCACCCTCACCCTCACAGTAACGCTAACGCTAACCCAAACCTGAACCCTAAACATCACCCTCGACCTAGCTCTCACCCTAACTCTAATCCTAACCCTAACCCGCATCCTAACCCTCCCTATAACCCTAAACAAAAACCTCACCCTAACCGTAACCCTCATCCCTACCCTCACCCTCAGACTAATCCTAAGCCTAAACTAAGCCTAACCCTAAACCTAACCCTAACCCGCACCCTCACCCTCACAGTAACTCTAACCCTAACCCAAACACTAACCCTAAACCTCACTCTAACCCTAACCCTAAGCCAAACCCTAACCCTCACCCTCACCCTAACCCTAACAATAACCCTAAACCTAACCGTCACCCTAACCCTCCCCCTATACTATATCTAACCCTAAACCTCACCCTCATCTTCACCCTAACCCTAACCCTAAACCCCACCCTAACCCTAAACCTAACCCTCACCCGCACCCTCACCCTCACCATAACTCTAACCCTAACCCTAACAATAACCCTAACCCTAACCTAACCCTAACCCTAACCCTAACCTGCAACCTCACCCTCACAATAACTCTAACCCTAACCCTAACCCTAACCCTAAGTCTAACCCTAACCGTAACTCTAACCCTCACCCTAACCATAACCCTCACCCTAACCCTAACCCTCACCCTAATATTTACCCTCACTCTAACACTAACCCTAACGCTAAAACTACCGCTCACACTTACCCTAACAATCACTCTAAGCCTAAACCTCACCCTAACACTAACCCTAACCCTCAAAATCACCCTAGCACTCTCCCTAACCCTATCATCCTCACCCTAAACCTCACACTAACCCTAACACTAATCCTCAATCTAATCCTCATCCTCACCCTAACAATAAACCTAACGCTCACCTTCATCTTTATCGTAACGCTCACCCTCAGCCTAACCCTCATCTTTACCCTTAACGTCACCCCCACCCTAAACCTCACCGTAACCATAACCCTCACCCTAACCCTCACCTAACCCTAATTCTACCCCTAAACCTCACCCTAATCCTAACCCTAACTCTAACTCTAACCCTAACACTAAACATCACCCTAACCCTAACCCTAACCCTCACCCTCAACCTCACCGTAACCGTAAACCTAACCCTAAACCTAACAATAACCATAACTCTAAACCTAACACTCACCTCAGCCTAACCATAACTCTTACCCTAACCCTAACCCTCACCCTAACACTTACTCTCCCCCAAACACTAACCCTAACCTTAACACTAACCCTCACACTAACCCTAACCCTCAACCTAATCCTAAACCTAACCCTAATAATAACCCTAACTCTAACACTAAACCTCACCCTAGCCCTCACCTTAAACCTAAGACCTACCCCCACCCTCACCCTAACCCTAACCCTCATCCTCACCTTAAACCTCACACTAACCCTAACCCTAACCCTAATCCTCAATCTAGCCCTCACTCTAACCCTAACACTTACCCTAAACCTAACCCTAACCCTCACCTTTATCGTAACCCTCACCCTCAGCCTAAATTTCAACTTTACCCTTACCATCATCCTCACCTTACCATAAACCTCATCTTAACCCCCACCCTAACCATAAACCTAACAATCACCCTAACCCTAACCCTCACCCTCAACCTCATGCTGAGCCTAACCCTAAGCCTAAGCCTAACCCTTACCCTAACCCTCAGGGGAGCCCTCTCCTAAACCTAACCCTCATCCTAACCTTCACACTATCCGTAACCCTCACCCTAACCCTGTCCATCACCCTAACCCTAACCCTAATCCTAATCCTAACCCTAACCCTAACCCTCGCACTCACCATAACCCTAACCTAACCCTAATCCTAACCCTAACCCTAACCCTAAACCTCAACCTCACCCTAGCCCTCACCCTAAACCTAATCCTAATCCTAACCCTCATCCTAATCCTCACCCTAACACTAACCCTAAATGTCACCCTCACCATCAGCCTAACCCTAATCTTAACCCTAAACCTCAACCTAAACCTAACCCTAACCCTCAACATAACCCTTACCCTAACCCTCAACCTAACACTAAACTTAACCCGAACCCTAACTCTCACCCTCACCCTAACCCTAACCCTCACCCTAATCCTAACCCTCAACCTCACCCTTAGCTTAGCCCTCACCCTAACCTTAATCCGAAACCTAACACTCATCCTACTCCTCCCCCTAAACCTTTCCCTAACGGTAACCCTAACCCTAACCCTCACCTACAACCTCACCCACAGCCTAACTCTAAGCCTAACCCTAAACCTAACCCTAACACACACACTCACCCTCACCCTAAGCCTAATCCTAAACCTAACCCTAACCCTAACCCTACTACTCTCACCCTAACCCTAACCCTAACACTAACCCTAAACATAACCCTAACCTAACCCTCACCCTAACCCTGACTCTAACCCTAAACGTCACCCTCACCCAAAACCTAACTCTAACCCTAACGCAAACGCTAAACCTCACCATAACCCTAACCCTATCCCTCACCCTCACCCTCACCGTAACCTTAACCCTAAACCTAACCCTAACAATAATCCTAAACCAAATCCTAACCTTCAACCTAACTATAAACCTCACCCTAACCCAAAACCTGACCCTAACACTTACCCTCACCCTAACACTAACCTAACCCCAACACGAACCCTCAAACTAACCCTAACCCTAAACTCACCCTAAACCTAACCCTAACCCTAACCCTCACACTAACCCTAACTCTAACCCGAAAACTCACCCTAACACTAACCTTCACCCTCACCCTCAACCTCACCGTAATTCTAGCTCTAACCCTAACAATAACCCTAACCCTAACCCCAACCCTAACCCTCAACCTCAGCCTCACCCTCACAGGAAACTTTACCCTAAACATAACACTATCTATAACCCTAAGCCTAAGCCTAACCCTAACACTAATTCTAATCCTCACCCACACAGTCACCCTCATCTTAACCCTAAACCTAAACCTAACCCTCACCATAACCCTAAACCTAACCCTAACCCTAACACTAACCCTAACCCTAATCCTAATCCTAAATCTAAACCTAAACCTAACCCTAATCGTCAGCATCATCTGCAACATAACCCAATCCCTAACGCTAAACCTCACCCTAACTCTAAGCCTAACCCTAACCCTAACCCTAAGCGTCACACTCACCCTCACCCTAACACTAATCCTAAACCTAACCATAACCCTAACCCTAACCCTAACCCAAACCCTAACCCTAAAACTCACACTAACACTAACACTAACCATAACCCCAAGCTAACCCTCACCCTAACCTTAACCCTAACACTAACCCTAACCCTCGACCTAACACTCCCCCTAAACCTAAATGTAACCCTAAACCTCACCCTAACCCTAACCCTCACGCTCACCATAACTCTAACCCTCATCCTAACCCCAATGCTAACCGTAAACCTCACCCAAACACTAACGCTAACCCTCATCCTCACCCTAGCCCTCATACTAAACCTAATCCTAACCCTAACCCTAACCCTCATCCTAACCCTCACCCTAACCCTAACCCTAACAATAACCCTACCCCTAACCCTAACCAACACCCTAACCCTAATCCTCACTCCCCACCGTGACCCTCAGCCTAACCCTAAGCCTCAGCCTAACCCTCAACCTAACCCTCACACTCACCCTTACACTAACCCTAGTCCTAAATGTAAATCTATCCGTAAACCTCAACCTAACCTTCACCCTCACCCTCACCCTAACCCTAACCTAACCATAACCCTGTCCCGCAGCCTCACCCTCACTGCAAACTTAACCCTAACCATAACACTAACAATAACCCTAACCCTAAACATAACCATAACCCTAATCCTCACCCCCACCCTCACCCTCAGCCTAATCCTAACTTAACCCTAACCCTAACCCTAACCCTCACCATAACCCTAACCCTCACACTCACCCTCACCCTAACTCAAATCCTAAACCTAACCCTGTCCTAACCCTAACCCTCACCCGCACCCTCACCCTAACCCTTCCCCTAAACCTAATCCTAACCCTAAACCTCATCCTAACACTCACGCTAATCCTAACCCTAAACCTCACCCTAACCTGAACCCTAAACTTCCCCTCATGCTCGGCCTAAGCCTTAGCTTAAGCCAAAGCCTAACCCTAACCCTCTCCCTATCCCTAACTCTAACACTAACCCTAACTCTAACCCTAAAACTCACCCTCACCCTCACCCTAACTCTAACACTAACCCGGAAGCTAAACCTCATCCTAAACCTAACACTGAACCACACCCTCACACTCACCGTAACCGTATAACCCTAACACTGACAATAACCCTAACCCTAACCCTAACACTCACCCTAACCATAACCCTCACCCTAACCCTAACCCTCACCCTAATATTTAGCCTCACCCTAACACTAACCCTAATGCTAACACTACCGCTCACACTAACCCTAAAAATCACCCTTACCCTAAACCTCACCCTAACCCTAACCCTCATCTTTAATGTAACGCTCACCCTCAGCCTAACTCTCATCTTTACCCTTACCGTCACCCCCACCCTAACCCTCACCCTAACCCTAACGCTCACCCTAACCCTAATTCTACACCTAAACCTCACTAACACTAACACTAACACTAAACCAACCTCACTCTAACACTAACCCTAACCCTCACCCTCACCCTCAATGTAACCGTAACCCTAACAATAAACCTAACAGTAATCATGACCCTAATCCTCACACTAACCCTAAACCTCAACCTAATTCTAAACCTAATCCTAAACCTAAACCTAACTCTAACCCTAACCCTCAAACTAGCCCTCACCCTAACCCTAAGTCCTACCCTCACCCTCACCCTAACCCTAACCCTCATCCTCACCCTAAACCTCACACTAACCCTAACCCTAACCCTCAATCTAATCCTCACCCTAACCCTAACCCTAACCCTAACCCTCAACCTAACCCTAACTCTAACCCTAAACCTCACCCTCACCCTTACCCTAACCCTAACCCTAAAACTCACCCTAACACTAAACTTCATCCTCACCCTCAACCTCACCTTAATACTAGCCCTAACACTAAAAATAACACTAACCCTAACCCTAACTCTAACCCTCACCCTCAGCCTCACCCTCACCACAAAATTAATGCTAACGATAACACTAACAATAACCCTACCCTAAGAATAACCCTAAACCTAAATCTAATCCTAACCCACACCTTCACCATGATCCTAAACCTCACACTAACCCTAAAAGTAATCCTCAATCTAAACCACACCCTCACCCTAACCCTAACACACACCCTTACGGTAATCCTCACTCTCAGACAAACCCTCAACATTACCCTTACCCTCACCGTAAACCTCACACTAACCCTAACCCTCATCCTAACCCTAACACTAACCCTCACCCCCTACTAAACCTCACCCTAACCCTAACCCTAACACTAAACCTAACCCTAACCCAAAACCTCACCCTAACACTAACTCTAACCCTAAACCTCACGCTGACCCTAACCCTAACCCTAATACTAAACCTCACCCTAAACCTAAACCTTACCCTAACACTTACCCTCAACCTAACAGTAACACTAATACTAACACTAACCCTCACACTAACTCTAACCATCACCCTAAACCTAACGTCACCCTAACCCTAACCCTAAACCTAAACCTAACCTTCATCCTAACCCTCACCCTAACCGTAACCCTAAACATCACCCTAACACTAAACCTCACCCTCACTTTTAGCCTCACCCTAACCATAAGCCTAAGCCTAAACCTAACCCTAAACCTCACACTCACCGTAGCCCTCACACTAACACTAATCCTAACTCTAACTCTCATCCTAACCCTCAACCTAACCATAACCAGAACCATCACTCTAAACCTAATCCTCATCCCCACCCTCACCTTCAGCGTAACCCTAACCCTAAGCCTAACCCTAACCCTAACCCTCACATTCACCCTCAGCCTAACCCTAATCCTAACCCTAACACTAACCTTAAACCTAAGCCTCAACCTAACCCTCACCCTAACCCTAACCTTAACCCTAACCCTCACCGTCACTTTAGTCCTCACCCTAACCATCACCTCAAAACTAACCCACACCTTCACCGTAACCCAAACGCTAACCCTGACCCTAACCCTACCCCTAACCCTAACCCTAAACCTGACCCTAATCCTAACACTAACCCTCACCCTCAACTTGGCCCTCACCCTAACCCTAATTGTAACCCTAAACCTCATCCGAAACCTCACCCTCACCCTAACACTAACCCTCACGCTAACCCTAAACCTAATTCTAACCCTCACCCTAAACCTACCCGGACCCTCATCCTAACCATAACCCTTACCTCAACCTCACCCTCAGCCTAACACTAAGCCTAACCCAAACCCTAACCCTAACCCTCACCCTCACCCTCACCCTAACCCTAATACTACCACTAACCCTAACCATAACCCTAAACCTCAACTTAACCCTCACCCTAACCCTAACTCTAACACTAACCCTGACCCTAACCCACACCCTAACCCTCTCCCTAAACATAATTCTAACCCTAAACCTCACACTCACCCTAATCCAAATCCTAACCTTGACCCTAAATCTCACCCTAACCCTAACCCTCAAACTTACCCTCACCCTCACCCTCACCATAACCCTAACCCTCACCCTAACCCTAACACTAAACCTCACCCTAACACTAATTCTAACCCTCACCCTCACCCTAGCCCTCACTCTAACCCTAATCCTAACCCTAAACCTCATCATAACACTCACCCTAACTCTAACCCTAACCCTCACCCTAACCCTAATCCTAAACCTAACCCTCACCCTCACCCTTACTCTCACCCTCACCCTCACCATAACCCTAAACCTCACCCAAACCCTAAACTTAAACTTCACCCTAACACTAACCCTAACCCTCTCCCTCAACCTAGCCCTCACCCTAACCCTAATCCTAAGCCTTACCCTAACCATAACCCTCACCCTCACCCTCACCGTAACTCTAACCCTAAACCTAACAATAACACTAATCCTAACCCTAAACCTAACCCTAACCCTAATCCTATCCCTAATCCTCACCCTCAGCCTCACCCTCACTGCAAATGCAACCATGCCCATATCACTACCAATAATCCTAACCCTAAACCTAATCCTAACAACCACCCTCACCCTAACCCTAATCCTAAACTTAACCCTCACTCTAACCCTAACCCTAACCCTCACCGTAACCCTAACCCTCATACTAACCCTCACCCTAACCCTAAACCTCACCCTAACACTAACCCAAATCCTCACCCTCAACCTAGCCCTCACCCTAACCACCATCCTAAACCTAATCCTCATCCTAACTCTCACCCTAACCCTAATCCTAACCCTCACCCTAACCCTAATAGTAACCCAAACCTTCAACCTAACCCTACCCCTCACCTTCACTGTAACCCTAACCCTAATCCTCACCCTAACGCTAAACTTAACCCGAACCATAATTCTCACCCAAATGCTAACCCTAAGCGGAACACTTACCCGAACCCTCACCCTCACCCTCAGCTTAATGCTAAGCCTAACCCTTACCCTAAGCCTAACACAAGCACTCACCCTAACACTAACCCTAATCCTAATCCTAACCCTAACCCTAACCCTCAACCTCATCCTAACCCTCACCCTAACCCTAACACTAACACTAACCCTAACCCTAAACCTAACACTAACACTAACCCTCACCCTAACCCTCACCCTAACCGTAACTCTAACCCTAATTCTCACCCTCACCCTCAACCTAAACCTCACCCTCACCCTCACCCTCAGTTTAACCCAAAGCCAAAGCCTAACGCTAAGCCTAACCCTCACCATCACCCTAACCATAACTCTAACCCTAAACCTAAAACTAAACCTCACCCTAAACCTAAACATAACCCTCACCCTCAACCTCACCTTAAACCTAACCCTAACCCTAACAATAACCCTAACACTAAACCTTACCCTCACCCTAACCATAACCCTCAACATAAACCTAACCCTCAATCTAACCCTCACCCTCACCCTAACCCTAAACCTAACCCTCACCCTAACCCTAACGCTAAACGTAACCCTTACCCTCAACTTAACCCTCAGCCTAACCCTAAGCTTAAACCTAACCCTAACCCTCACACTCATCCTCATTATAACACTAATCCTAAACCTAAGCATAACCCTAACCCTAAACCTCAACCTAACCCTCCCCCTAATCCTAACCCTAACACTAACCCTAGCCTTAACCCTCAACCTAACCCTCCCCCTAACCCTAACTCTAACTCTAAACCTCACCCTCATCCTAACCCACACCCTAACCCTAAACCTCGCCCTAACCCTCACCTTCACCGTAACCCTAAACCTAACCCAAAACCTCACCCTAGCCCTAACCCTAACCCGAACCCTAAACCTCACCCTAACCCTAAACCTAACCCTCACCCTCAACCTCACCCTAACCGTAAACTTAAGCTTAACCATAACACGAACAATAACCCTAACCCCACCCTGAATCCTAACCCTCACCCTCACCCTAAACTTAACCCTCACCCAAACCCGAACCCTCACCCTAACACTTACCCTCATCCTAACACTAAAACTAACCCAAACCCTAACCCTAACCCTAAACCTCAACCGAACCCTCACCCTAACCCTATCCCTAACACTAACCCTAAACCTAATCCTAACCCTAACACTCCCCCTACCGCTATATCTAACCCTCAACCTCACCCTCACCTCACCCTAACTCTAACACTCACACTAACCCTAACTCTAACCCTAAACCTCACCCTAACCCTAACCCTAACTCTAACCCTAACCTGAAACCTAAACCTAAACCTAATCCTAACCCTCACCCTCACCCTCACCCTCAACATAACCCTAACCATAAAAATAACCCTAACCCTAACCCTCATCCTAACCATAACCTTCACCCTAACCCTAACCCTCACCCTAACACTTACCCTCACCCTAACACTAACTCCAACCATAACACTAACCCTCACACTAACCCTAACCATCACTCTAACCCTAAACCAAACCCTAACCCTAAATCTCACCCTCACCCTAGCCCTCAACCTAACCCTAACCCTCTTCCTCACCCTTAAACTCACACTAATCCTAACACTAATCCTGAATCTAACCCTCACCCTCACCTTAATCCTAACCCTCACTTGTACCTTAACCCTCACACTCAGCCTAACCCTCACCTTTACCCTTACGGTCACCCTCACCCTAACCCTCACCATAGCATAAATCCTCATCCTAGCCCTCTCCCTAACGGCAACCCCAACCATCACCCTAACCCTAACCCTCACCCTCACCCTCAGCCTAAGCTTAACGCTAAGCCTAAGCCTAAGCCTAACCCTAACCCTCACCCTCACCCTAGCCCTCACCCTAACCCTAATACTAACCCTAACCCTCATCCTAACCCTTAACCTAACCATAACCCTAACCATCATACTAAACCTAATCCTCATCCCCACCCATACCCTCAGCCTAACCCTAAGCCTAAGCCAAACCCTAAACCTAACCCTCACATTCACCCTCACCGTCAACGTAATCCTAAACCTAACCCTAACCCTAATATTAAAACTCAACCTAACCCTCACCCTAACCCTAACACTAACCCTAACCCTAACACTCAACCTAACCCTCCCCCTAACCTTAACTCTAACCCTAAACCTCACCCTCACCCTAACCATAATCCCAACCCTAAACCTCATCCTAACCCTGATCCTAACCCTCACCCTCACCCTCACCCTTACTGTAACTCTAAACCTAACCTTAGCTATAAAACTAACCCTGAACACTAACACTAACCCTGAACCTCACCCTAACTCTAACCCTAACACCAACCCTCACCCTAATCCTAATCCTAACCCTCAGCCTCACCTTAACCCTAACCCTAACCCTAACCCTAAACCTCACCCTCACCATAACCCTAACCCTAACCCTAAACCTCACCCCAACGCTAACCCTAAATGTCACCCTATCTATAGTCCTCCCCCAAACCCTAATGCTAACCCTAAACCTCATCTTAACACTCAGCCTAACCCTAAAACACTAACACTAACCCTTACCCTCACCCTCAAGCTCTGCCTAAGCCTCCGCCTCAGCCTAAGACTAACCCTGACCCTCACACTCACCCTCACCCTAACCCTAACCCTAACACTAACCCTAACCCTAACCCTCACATAACCCTCACTCTAATGCTAACTATAAACTTTAACCTCACCCTCACCCTAACCCTAAATCTCATCCTGACCATCACCCTCTGCCTAACATTAAGCCTAAACCTAACCCCAACCCTAACCATAACACTAACCCTAACCCTCACCCTACCCCTCAACCTAACCCTAACCCTAACACTCACCCTCACCCTAGCCCATACACAAACCCTAAGCCTAAGCCTAACCCTCACCCTAATCCTCACTCTAACTCTAACCCCAACACTCACGCTAACCTTAACCCTCACCCTCACCCTAACTCTAATTCTAATCCTAACCATAACCCTAAACCTCACACTCACCCTCACCTTAACCCTAACCCTAATCCTAACCCTAACACTAACCCTCAACCCCACACTAAACCTCACCCTATCTCCAACTCTAACCCTAACACTAACTCTAACCCTCACCCTATCCCTCACCCTAACCTTAATCCTAAACATCACCCTTAACCTAGCCCATACCCAAATCCTAAGCCTAAGACTAACCATCACACTAACCCTCACTCTAACCCTAACCCCAACACTCACCCTAAACTTAAACCTCACCCTCACCCTCGCCCTAACTCTAAACCTAACCCTAACCCTAACCCTAACCCTCACACTCACCCTAACCCTAACCCTAACCCTAATCCTAAACCTCACACTAAACCTAAACCATACCCTAACACTTACCCTCACCCTAAAACTAACACTAAACCTAACACTAACCCTCAAACTAACGCTAAAAAATCACCCTAAACCTAAACCTCACCCTAACCCTAAAGCTAACCCTCACCTTCAACCTAGCCCTCAACCTAACCCTAACACTCATTCTCACCCTAAACCTCACACTAACCCTAACACTAATCCCCAACTAAACTTCACCCTCACCCTAACCCTAACCCTGACCCTCACCCTAACCATAACCCTCACCTCAATCTCACCCTCAGCCTAACACTAAGCCTAACCCAAATGCTAACCCTAACCCTCACACTCACCCTCACCCTAACCCTAATCCTAACACTAACCCTTACCCTAACCCTAAAACTCAACCTAACCCTCCCCCTAATCCTAACCCTAACACTAACTCTATCCCTAACCCTCACGCTAACCCTCCCCCTAACCCTAACTCTAACCCTAAACCTCACACTCACCCTAACCCAAATCCTAACCCTGACCCTAAACCTCACCATAACTCTAACCCTAACCCTCACCCTTACCCTCACCCTCACCCTCACCCTCACCGTAACTCTAACTATAAACCTAACAATAACACTAATCCTAACCCTAAACCAAAACCTAACAATAATCCTATCCCTAACCCTCACCCTCAGCCTCACCCTCGCTGCAAAGGTAGCCAGAACAATAACACTCACAATAATCCTAACCCAAACCCTAATCTTAACCCTCACCCTCACCCTAACCCTCATCCTAACCCTAACCCTCACCCTAACCCTAAGCCTCACCCTTACCATAACCATAACCCTCACCATAACCCTAACCCTCTCACCCTAACATTAACTGTAACCCTAAATCTCACCCTCACCCTCACCCTAACCCTCACCCTCACCCTGACCCTCAGCTTAACCCAAAGTCATAGCCTAACGCTAACCTTAACCCTCACCCTCACACTAGCCCTCACCATAACCGTAACTGTAACAGTAACCCTAACCCTAACACTCACACTAACCCTAACCCTAACCCTACCTCCAACCCTAAACCTCACCCTGACCCTAACCCTAACCCTAACCATAACTCTAAATCTCATCCTAACCCTAACCCTAACCCTCAACATCACCCTCAACCTCACCTTTACCTTAACCTTAACCCTAACCCTAACCCTAAAAATAACCCTAACCCTAAAAATAACCCTAAACCTCACCCTCACCCTAACTCTAACCCTAACCCAAACCCTCACCCTAACCCTAACTCTGACAATAAAATTAACGCTAAACGTCACACTAACCCTAACCCTAACCCTAAACCTCATGCTAGCACATACCGTAACCCTAATCCTAACATTAACCCTAACTCTAATGCTCACACTCACCTTCTCCTTAACCTTAATCCTAATCCTAACCCTAACCCTTTCCCTAACCCTAACTCTAACCCTAACCCGAACCCTAAACCTAACCCTAATCCTCAACCCCACCCTCACCCTCAGCCTAACCCTAAGCCTGTCCCTAACACTAACCCTAACGCTAACCCTAAACCTCACCCTTACCCTAACCCTATCTCTAAACCTAACCCTAAACCTCACCCTGACCCTAATCCTAACCCTCACCCCCATCCTCAGCCTCAATGTAACTCCAACCCTAACCCTAACAATAACACTAACCCTAACCCTAACGATCACCCTAACCCTAACCCTCACCCCCACCCTCAACCTCAGCCTAAACCTCAGCCTAAGGCTAACCCTAACACTAACCCTCACCCTCATTCTCACCCTAACCCTAATCCTAACCCTAACCCTATCCCTAAACCTCAACCTAACCCTCAGCCTTACCCTAATGCTAACACTAAACCTAACCTTCACCCTCACCCTAACCATCCCCCTAACCCGAACTGTAACCCTAAACCTCAACAGCACCCTAACTCTAACCCTAACCCTAACCCTAAACCTCACCGTAAAACTCACCCTAATACTCATCCTCACCCTCACTCTCACCATGCCCGTAACTATAACCCTAACCCTAACAATAATAGTAACCCTAACCCTAACCCTAACAATAACCATAAACTTCACCCTTTGCCTCACCCTCACCGCAAATGTAACACTAACCATAACACTAACAATAACCCTAAACATAACCCTAAGCCTAAGCCTAAGCCTAAGCCTAACCCAAACCCTAACCCTCACCCTAACCCTAACCCTAACCCTAACCCTAACCCTAACACTAAACCTAAACCTAACCCTAACCCTAAACCTCATCCTAGCACTCATCCTAAACCTAACCCTAACCCTAACCCTCACTCTCGGCCTAAGCCTAAGCCTAAGCTTAAGCCTAACCCGAACTCTAAACCTCAACCTAACCCTCACCTTAACCCTAACCCTAACACTAACTCTAACTCTAACCCTAAACCTCACCATCACCCTAAACCTAACTCTAACCCTAACCTTAAAACTAAACCTCACCCTAATCCTAAACCTAACCCTCACCCTCAACCTCTCCATAACCCTAACCCTAACAATTAGAATAACCCTAACACTAAACCTAACCCTCACCCTAAACATAACCCTCCACATAACCCTAACCCTCAATCTAACCGTCACCCTCACCCTAACCCTAACCCTAACCCTCACCCTCACCCTAACCCTAAACGTAACCCTAACCCTCACCGTAACACTCACCCTAACCCTAACCCTAATCCTAACCCTAACCCTAATTCTAAACCTAAACCTAACCCTAACCCTAACCATCACCCTAAATCTATCCCTCATCCCCACCCTCACCCTGAGCCTAAACCTAAGCCTAAACCTAACCCTAACCCTAATCCCCACAATTACCCTCACCCTAACCGGAACACTAACACTAACCCTAACTCTAACCCTAAACCTCACCCTCACCCTAACACTAACTCTAACCCTAACCTGAAACCTATAACTCATCCTAACCCTAACCCTCACCCTCACCCTCAACATAACCCTAACCCTAACCCTAACAATAACCCTAACCCTAACACTAACCCTCATCCTAACCATAGCCTTCACCCTAACCCTAACCCTCACTCTAATACTTACCCTCACCCTAACACTAACCCTAACCATTACACTAAACCTTACACTAACCCTAACCATCAACCTAACCCTAAACCTCACCCTAACCCTAACTCTCACCCTCAACCTATCCCTCAACCTAACCCTAACCCTGATCCTCACCCTTAACCTCACACTAACCATAACACTAATCCTGAATCTAACCCTCAACCTCACCCTAACCCTAACTCTCACCTTACCATAACCCTCACCCTCAGCCTAACCCTCACCTTTACCCTCAGCCTCAGGCTAACCCTAAGCCTAAACCTAACCCTAACCATAACCCTCACCCTCACCCTAGCCCTCACGCTAACCCTAATCCTAACCCTAACACTCATCCTAACCCTTAACATACCATAACCCTAACCATCATTCTAAACCTAATCCTCATCCCCACCCATACCCTCAGCCTAAACGTGAGCCTAAGCCAAACCCTAACCCTAACCCTCACACTCACCCTACCGTCAACCTAATCCTAAACCTAATCCTAACCCTAACATTAAACCTCAACCTACCCCTCACCCTAACCCTAACACTAACCCTAACCCTAAAACTCATCCTAACCCTCCCCCTAAACCTAACTCTAACCCCAAACCTCACCCTCACCCTAAACATAATCCTAAAACTAAACCTCACCCTAACCCTGATCCTAACACTCACCCTCACCCTCACCCTTACTGTAACTCTAACCCTAACCTTAATTATAACACTAACCCTAAACCTAACCCAAACCCTGAACCTCACCGTAACTCTAACCCTAACACAAAACCTCACCGTAATCCTAATCCTAACCCTCAGCCTCACCTTAACCCTAACCCTAACCCTAACCCTAACCCTCACTCTCAACATAACCCTAACCCTAACCCTAAACATCACCCTAACGCTAACCATAACACTCACGCTAACTCTAGCCCTCCCCCTAACCCTAATTCTATACATCATGCTAACACTCACCCTAACTCTAAAACCCTAACACTAACACTCACCCTCAGACTCATGCTCCGCCTTAGCCTCCGCCTCAGCCTAAGACTAACCCTGACCCTCACACTCACCCTCACCCTAACCCTAACCATAACACTAACCCTAACCCTAACCTTCACACTAACCCTCCCCCTAACCCTAACTCTAACCCTAAACCTCACACTCACCCTAACCCTAATCCTAAACCTGACCCTAAATCTCACCCTAACCCTAACCCTAACCCTGACCCTTACCCTCACACTCACCCTCACCGTAACTCTAACCCTAACCCTAACAATAACACTAATCCTAACTCGAAACCTAAACCTAACCTTAATCCTATCCATATCCATCACCCTCAGCCTCACCATCACTGCAAAAGTCACCAGAACCATAACATTAACAATAATCCTAACCCTAACCCTAATCCTAACAATCAACCTCACCCTAACCCTAATCCTAACCCTAACCTTCACTCTAACCCTAATCCTAACCTCACCATAACCCTAACCCTCATCCTAACCCTCACCCTAACAATAAACCTAACCCTCACCCTCACCCTAGCCTTCACCCTAACCCTAATCCTAACCCTATCCCTCACTCTATCCCTAACCCTAAACCTCACCATAAACCTCACACTCACCCTAACCCTCATCCTCACTCTAACCCTCACCCTACCCCTAACCCTCACCCTCACCATAACCTTAAACCTCATCCTAACCCTCACCCTAACCCTAACTCTAAACCTAAACCTCACCCTAACCATAACCCTAACCCTCACCCTTACCCTAGCCCTCACCCTCACCCTAGCCCTCACCCTAAACCTAATCCTAACCCTAATCCTCATCCTAACACTCACCCTAACCCTAACCCTAACCCTTACCCTAACCCTAATCCTAACCCTAACCCTCAACCTAACCCTAACCCTCACCCTCACTGTAACCCGAACCCTAAACCTCATCCAAACCTAAACTAAACACAAACCCTAACTCTCACCCTAACGCTAACCCTAACCCAAACCCTAACCCTAAACCTCAACCTTAACCTCACCCTCAGCTTAACCATTAGACTAACCCTAACCCAAAGCCTAACCCAAACACTCACCCTCATACTAACCCTAATCCTAATCCTAACCCAAACCCTAACCCTCACCCTCTCCTAACCCTCACCCTAACCCTAACACTAACCCTCACCCTAACCATTACCCTAACCCTAAATCTAACCCTAAACCTCACCCTTACCCTAACCCTAACCTAACCCTAAACCGAAACCTCACACTAACCTTAACCCCTACCCTCACCCTCACCGTCAGCCTAACCCTAACCCTAAACCAAACCCTCACCATAACCCTAACCCTAACCATAACCCTAAACCTCACCCTAACCCTAACCTTAATCCTCACCCTCAGCCTCACTCTCACTCTAAACTTAACCCTAACCATAACACTAACAATAACCCTAACCCTAACCCTAATCTAACCCTCACCTTCTCCCTCACACTCAACATAACCCTAACCTTAACCCTAACAATAAACCTAAACCTATCCCTAACCCTCATCCTAACCATAACCTTCACCCTAAACCTAACCCTCACCCTAACACTTACCCTCACCCTAACACTAACCCTAACCATAACACGAACCCTAACCATCACCCTAACCCTAAACCTCACCCTAACACTAACTCTCACCCTCAACCTAGCCCTCAACCTAACCCTAACCCTGATTCCCACCCTGAACCTCACACTAACCCTAACACTAATACTGAATATAACCCTCACCCTCACCCTAACCCTAACCCTCACCCTTACCGTAACCCTCACCCTCAGCCTAACCTTCACCTTTACCCTTACGGTCACCCTCACCCTAATCCTCACCATAACCTAAATCCTCATCCTAACCCTCACCGTAAAGGCAAACCCAAACATCACCCTAACCCTAACCCTCACATCACCCTCAGCCTCAGCCTAAACCTAAGCCTAAGCCTAACACTAACCCTAAACCTAAACCTCAACCTAACCCTCCCCTTAACCATAACTCTAACCCTAATCCTCACCCTCACCCTAACAATAATCCTAACCATAAACCTCACCCTAACCCTGATCCTAACCCTCACGCTCACCCTCACCTTATTGTAACTCTAATCCTAACCTTAACTATAACACGAACCCTAAACCTAACCCAAACCCTGACCCTCACTGTAACTCTAACCCTAATCCTTACCCTCAGCCTCACCTTAACCTTTACCCTAACCCTAACCCTAAATCTCACCCTAACGCTAACCCTAACCCTCACCCTAACTCTAGCCCTCACCCTAAACCTAATGCTAACCCTAAACCTCATCCTAACACTCACCCTAAACCTAAAACCCTAACCCTAACCCTCACGCTCTGCCTAAGCCTCCGCCTAACCTAAGACTAACCCTGACCCTCACACTCACCCTCATCCTAACCCTAACAGTAACACTAACCCTAACCCTAAACCTCACACTAACCCTTACCCTTACGCTAACTCTAACCCTAAACCTCACCCTCACCCTAACCCTAACCCTCACCCACACCTTCCCCATCCGCCTAACATCAAGCCTAACCCTAACCCCAACCCTAACCCTAACACTAACCCTACCCCTTAACCTACCCCTCACCCAAACCCTAACCCTCACACTAACCCTAGCCCACACACAAACCATAAGCCTAAGCCTAACACTCAACCTAACCCTCACTGTAACCTTAACCCCAACACTCACCCTAACCGTAACCCTCACCCTCACCCTCACCCTAACTCTAAACCTAACCCTAACCCTAACCCTAAGCGTAACCCTAACCCTAACCCTCACACTCCCCCTCACCTTAACCCTAACCCTAATCCAAACTAACACTAACCCTCAACCCCTCACTAAAACTCACCCTATCCCTAATCCTAACCCTAACACTAACCCTTACCCTCACCCTACCCCTCACACTAACCCTAACACTAACCCTCCCCCTCAACCTAGCCCATGCCCAAACCCTAAGCCTAAGCCTAAACCTCAACCTAACCCTCATTCTAACCCTAACCACAACATTCACCCTACCTGTAACCCTCACCCTCACCCTCACCCTAATTCTAAACCTAAACCTAACCTTAACCCTAACCCTCACACTCACTCTCACATTAACCCTAACCCTAATCCTAACCCTAACACTAACCCTCACACCCACACTAAACCTCACCCTAACTCTAACCCTAACACTAACCCTAACCCTAACCTTAAACCTCAGCCTCACCCTAACCCTAACTCTAACCCTAAACCTCACCCTCACCCTAACCCTAACCCTAACGCTAATGCTAAACCTCTCCCTCAACCTAAACCTTACCGTAACAGTTACCCTCACCCTAACATGTACACTAACCTTAATACTAACCCTCACACTAACACTAACGCTAACAATCACCCTAAACCTAAACCTCACCCTAACCCAAACCCTAACCCTCAACTTCACCCTAGCCCTCACCCTAAACCTAACACGCATCCTCACCCTAAAACTCACACTAACCCTAACACTAATCCTCAATCTAACCCTCACCCTCACCCTAACCCTAACCAGAACCCTCACCCTTACAATAACCCTCACCTCAGCCTAACCCTCACCTTTACTCTGTCACCCTCATCCAAAGCTAACCCTCATCCTAACCCTCACACTAACCGTAACCCTAACCATCACCCTCACCCTAACCCTCACCCTCGACTTCAGCCTCAGCCTAACCCTAAGCCTAAGCCTGACCCTAACCCTCATCCTAACTCTCAACCTAACCATTAACGGAAACATCACTCTAAAACTAATCCTCATCTCCAACATCACCCTCAGCCCAACTCTATTCCTAACTCTAACCCTAACACTAAACCTAAACCTCAACCTAACCCTCACCCTAAACCTAATCCTAACCCTCACCCTCACTTTAATACTCAACATAACCCTCACCTCAAACCTAACCCACACCCTCAATGTAAACCAAAACTTAACCCTCCCCCTAACCCTCCCCCTAAACCTAAACCTCACCCTAACCCTAACACTAAACCTCACCCTCACCCTAGCCCTCACCCTAACCCTAATTGTAACCGTAAACCTCATTCTAACCCAAACCCTAACCCTAACCTTAAACCTCACCCTAATCCTAAACCTAATTGTAACCCTCAAACTAATGCTAACCCTGACACTCACTGTAATCCTAACCCTAAACCTCAAACTAACACCAACCCTCACACTCACCCTTGCCCTCAGCCTAAACCTAAGCGAAACCCTAATCATAACCCTAACCCTCATACTCAACCTCACCCTAACCCTAATCCTAACCCTGACACTAAAACTCACCCTAACGCTAACCCTAACCCTCATGCTTACCCTCACCCTCACCTTCACCGGAACTCTAACCCTAACCCTAACAATAACACTAATCCTAACTCAAAACCTAAACCTAACCCTAATCCTATCCCTAACCCTCACCCTCAGCCTCACCATCACTGCCAAGGTAACCAGAACCATAACACTACCAATAATCCTCACCATAACCCTAATCCTAACCCTCACCCTCAACCTAACCCTCATCCTCAACCTAACTCTCACCCTAACCCTAACCCTCTCCCTCACCATAACCCTAACCCTCATCCTAACCCTCACCCTAACCCTAACCTTAACCCTTAACCTCTCCCTAACAATAACCCTAATCCTCACCCTCAACCTAGCCATCACCCTAACCCTAATCCTAAACCTAATCCTCATCCTAACACTCCCCCTAATCCTTAACCGAAAACCTAATTCAAAACCATCACCCTAACCCTAAACTTAACCCGAACACTAACTGTCACCCAAATGCTAACCCTAACCTGAACCCTAAACCTAACCCTCACCCTCACCCTCAGCTTAATGCTAAGCCTAATCCTAACCCTAAGCCTAATCCAAGCACTCACCCTAACACTACCCCTAATCATAATCCTAACCCTAACCCTAACCCTCACCCTCATACTAACCCTCACCCTAACCCTAACCCTAACACTAACCCTTACCCTAACCCTCACCCTAACCCTAACACTAACACTCACCATAACCCTAAACCTCACCCTAACCCTAACCCTAACCCTCAAGCTCACCCTAACCCTAACCCTAACACGAACCCTCACACTCACCCTCAACTTAATCCTAATCCTAAGCCTAACCCTAATCCTCACCTTCACCCTATCCCTCACCCTAACCCTACCCCAAACACCAACACCAGCCCTAACCCTAACCCTAACTCTCACCCTAACCCTAAGCCTAACCCTACCCCTAACCATAACCCTCACACTCACCTTCAATCTAAACCTGATCCTAACCCAAACCCTCACCTTTACCCTTACTGTCACCCTCTCCCTAACCCTACCCCTAACACTATCACTAACCCTAACCCAATCCTCACCGTAACCATAAACCTAAACCTCACCCTAACCGTAACCTTAAACCTCACACTCACGCTCGGTCTAAGCCTAAGCCTAACCCTAAGCTTAAGCCTAACCCTAACCCTCACACTGACCCTCACCCTAACCCTAACACTATCACTAACGCTAACTCTAACTCTAAACTTAACCCTTACCCTAAACCTAACTCTAACCCTAACCCTAAACATAAACCACACCCTGACCCAAACCCTAACTCTCACCCTCACCGTAAATGTAACACTAACCCTGACCTAACAATAACCCAACACTAACCCTAACCCTCATTCTAACCATAACCCTCACCCTAAACCTAACCCTCAAACTAACACTTACCCTCACCCTAACACTAACCCTAACCCTAACACTAACACTCACACTAACCCTAACCATCACCCTAATATTAAACCTCACCCTAAGCCTAACCCTAACCCTCACCCTCAACCTACCCTCACCCTAACCCTAACCCTCATCCTCACTCTAAACCTCACACTAACCCTAAACTTAATAATCAATCTTAACCTCACCCTCACCCTAACCCTAACCCTCACCCTAACCCTAGACCTTACCTTAATCCTCACTCTCAGCCTAACCCTCAGCTTTACCATTACCATCACCCTCACCCAAATCCCTCACCCTAACCATAACCCTCATCCTAACCTTCACTCTGACCATAATCCTAAGCATCACCCTAACACTAACCCTGTCCCTCAACCTCACCATCAGCCTAACCCTAAAGCCTGAGCCTAACCGTAACACTAACCCTCACCCTCACCCTAGCCCTCACCCTAACCCTAATCTTAACCCTAAAATTAATCATAACCCTAAACCTAACACTAACACTAACCATCACCCAAAACCTAATCCTCATCCCCACTCTCACCCACAGCCTAACTCTAAGTCTAAGCCTAACCCTAACCCTCATACTCACCCTCACCATAACCCTAATCCTACACCTAACCCTAACCCTAACCCTAAACCTCAACCTAACCCTCACCCTAACCCTAACCCTGTCACAAAACCTAACCCTAACCCTCACTCTAACTATCTCCCTAACCCTAATTCTAAACCTAAACCTTACCCTCACCCTCAACCTAAACTTCAAACTCACCCTCACCCACACCATAACTCTAACCCTAATCCTAACAAAAACCCTAACCCTAACACTAAACCTAACCCTAACCTTCACCCTAACTCTCCTCCTAACCCTAATTCTAACAATAAACCTAACCCTCACCCTAACCCTAAACCTCACCCTCACCATAACTCTAAACCTAACCCTAACAATAACCCTAACCCTAATACTAACCTTAACCCTCACCCTCACCATAACCCTAAACCTAACCCAAGCCCTCACCCTAACCCTAACCCTAACCCTAACACTCAGCCTCACCCTCATTGAAATCTTAACATAAACATAACACTAACAATAACCCTAATCCTAACCCTAATCCTAACCATCACCCTCACCCTAAACCTAACCCTAACCTTCACCCTAACCCTAAACCTCAAAGTCACCGTAACCCTAATCCTAACACTCACCCTAGCCCTAAACCTAATCCTAATCCTAAACGTTACCATAATGCTAACCCTAACCATCACACACACCCTTGCCCTCATCCTAACCCTAATCCTAACCCTAAACCTCATCCTATCCCTCACCCTAATCCTAACCCTAAACCTCACCCTAACCCTAACTCTCACCCTCACCCTCAGCCTAACCCTAAGCCTAACCCTAACCCTAACCCTCACACTTAAACTCATCCTAACCCTAATCCTAATCCTAACACTAACAGTAACCCTAACACTAGCCCTCCCCCTAACCCTCAACCAAACCTAACTCTAAACCTAAACCTCACCCTCAACCTAACCCTAACCCTCACCTTCATCCTCACCCTCAGCCTAACCCTAAGCCTAACCCTAATCCTCACCCTACCCCTCACCCTAACCCACCCACTAACCCTAACTCTAAACCTAATCCTCACCCTCAACCTAACCCTAACCCTAAACCTCACCCTAAATCTCACCGTAAGCCTAACCCACACCCTCACCCTCACCCTCACCATAACTCTAACCCCAACCCTAACAATAACACTAACCATAACCCTAACCCTAACCATAAATCTCACCCTCAACCTCACCCTCACTGCAAACTTAAACCTAAACATAACACTAATATTAACCCTTACCCTAACCCTAACCGTAACACTAACTCTAACACTAACCCTAATCCTCACCCCACCCTCACCCTCAGCCTAACCCTAAGTCTAACCCTAAGCCTAACCCTACCTTTAACCGTAAACCTCACCCTCACCCTAACCCTATCTCAAACCTAACCCTAAACCTCAGCCTAACCCTAACCCTAACCCTACCCGCACACTCACCCTCATGGTAATTCTAACACTAACCCTAACAATAACACTAACCCTAACCATAACCATCACCCTAACCCTAATCCTCACCCACAGCCTCACCCTCAGCCTAGCTTTAAGCCTAAGCCTAACCCTAACCCTCACCCTCACCCTAACCGTAATTGTAACAATAACCCTATCCCTAAACCTCAACCTAACTCTCACCCTCACCCTAATGCTAACACTAAATCTAACCCTAACCCTCACACTCACCCTCACCCTCACCCGATTTATAACCCTAAACCTCACAAGCACCCTAACCATAACCCTAACCCTAACCCCAAACCTCACCCTAAAACTAACCCAAACCCTCACCCTCACTCTCACCATGACCATAACTCTAACCCTAACCCTAACAATAATACTAACCCTAACCCTAACCCTAACCCTAACACTAACCATAAACCTCACCCTGAGCCTCACCCTCACCGCAAACTTAACACTAACCATAACACTAACAATAACCCTAACCCTAACCCTAAACCTAAACCTCACCCTAACCCCAAACCTTACCCTTAACCTCACCCTCACCGTAACCTTAACCCTAACCCTAACCTTAACAATAATCCTAAACCTAACACTAACCCTAACCATAACCATAACCCTCATCATAAAACTAACAATAGTCTTAACACTAACTCTCACCATAACCTTAACCCTCATCCTCACCCTAAACCTCACTCTAACCTTAACACTACTCCTCAATCTAATCCTCACCCTCACCCTAACCCTAACCCTAATCCTCTCCTTAAACCTCAACTTGACCCTTAATGTCACCCTCACCCTAACCCTAATCCTCATCCTAACCCTCACCCTAACCATGACCCTATCCATCATGCTAACCCTAACCCTCAACCTCACCCTCAGCCTCAGCCTAACCCTAAGCCTATGCCTAAATCTACCCTAATCCTCACCCTCACCCTAGCCCTCACCCTTACCCTAATCCTAACCCTGACTCTCATCCTAACCCTAACCCTAACCCTAAAAATAACCCTAAACCTAACCCTAGCCCTCATTCTAAACATAAACCTCACCCTAACACTAACTCTCACCCTAACACTTACCCTCACCCTAACACTAACCCTAACCCTAACACTAACCCTAACAATCACCCTAACATTAACACTCACCCTAACCCTAAACCTAACCCTCATCCTCACCCTAGACCTCAACCTAATCCTAACCCTCATCCTCACTCTAAACCTCACAGTAACCCCAAAAACGAATCCTCAATCTAAACCACACCCTAACCCTAACCCTAAACCTCACCCTAACCCTAACCCTCACCCTTACTGTAATCCTCATTCTCAGCCTAACCCTCACCTTTACCCTTACTGTCACCCTCACCCTAACCCTCACACTAACCCTAACCCTCATCCTAACCCTCACCCTGATCATAACCCTAAGCATCACCCTAATCCTAACACTCACCCACAACCTAACCCTAAAACTCACTCTCACACTAACGCTCACATTAACACTAACTCTAACCCTAAACCTCACCCTCACCTTAACCCTAAACCTCAACCTCAAACTCACCCTCAGCCTAACCCTAAACCTAACCCTAACCCTCACACTCACCCTCACAGTAACCCTAAACCTAATTCTAAACATAACCCTAAACCTCACCCTAACCTTAACACTAACCATAACATTAACCTTAACACTAATCCTAACCCTAACCCTCACCCTAATACTAACTCTAAAATTGAACCTCACCCTCAACCTAACCCTAACCCTAAACCTCACCCTAAACCTAACCCTAAACCTCACCCTTACCCTAGCGCTCAGCCTAACCCTAATCCTAACCCTAACACTCACCCTAAACCTCACCCTAACCATCACCCTAACCCACACCCTAAACCTAATTCTAACATTCATCCTAAACCTAAACCTCACCCTCAACCTCACCCTCAGCCAAACCCTAAGCCTAACCCTTAACCTAAATCTAAACCACACACTCACCCTCACCCTTACCCTAATCCTAACCCTAACCCTAACTCTAACCCTAACCCTCACCCTAACCCTAACCTAACACTAACCCTAACCCTAACCGTCAACCTAACCCTCACCCTAAGCCTATCAAACCCTAAACCTCACCCTACCCCTAACCCTAACTCTAACTCTAATCCTAACCCTAAACCTCACATTAACCCTAACCCTAACCCTCACCCTCACCCTCACCCTCAACGTAAAGCTAAACCTAAAATTAAAAATAACCCTAACACGAACCCTAACCCTCAACCTAACTGTAACCCTCACCGTAACCCTAACCATCACCCTAACACTAACCGTAACCCTAACTCTAACCCTCACTGTAACCCTAACACTCACACTCACCCTCACCCTAAACCTCACCCTAACCCTAACCCTAACCCTAACCATCAACCTCACCCTAGCCCTCACCCTAACCCTAATTCTAACTCTTACCCTCACCTAATCCTCAACCCTTATCCTCACCTTAAATCTCACACTAACCCTAACCCTAATCCTCAATCTAACCCTCCCCCTCACCCTAACCCCTAACCGTCACACTTACCCTAACCCTCACCCTAACCCTCACACTTATCTTAACCCTCACCTACAGCCTAACCCTCAACTTTACCCTTACCTTCACCCTCACCTTAACACTCAATCTATCCCTAAACTTCATCCTAACCTTCAAGCTAACCATAACACTAACCATCACCCTAACCCTAACCCTCACCCTCAGTCTCACCCTCACCCTAACCCTAATCCTAACCATAACCCTAATCCTAACCCTAACCCTCACCCTCAGCCTCATGCTCACTCCAAAAGTAACCTTAACCATAACACTAACAATAAACCTAACCCTAACCCCAATCCTAACCCTCAACTTCACCCTAACCCTAATCCTAACCCTAACCCTCACCCTAACCCTAACGCTCTCCCTCACTGTAACCCTAACCCTCATCCTAACCCTCACACTAACCCTAATCCTCACCCTCAGTGTAACACTAACCCTTACCCCCAACATCACCCTCAGCCTAAGCCTAAGCCTAACCCTAACCCGAACCCTAACCCTCATACACAACCTCACCCTAACCCTAATCCTAACCCTAACCCTATCCCTAAAAATCAACCTAACCCTAACCCTCAACCTAACCTTCCCAATAGCCCAAACTCTAAACCTAATCCTCACTCTCAACCTAACCCTAACCCTAAACCTTACAATAAATCTCACCGTAACCCTAACCCTCATCATCACCCTCACCCACACCAAACTCTAACCCTAACCCTAACAATAACACTAACCATAACCCTAACCCTAACCATAAACTTCACCCTCAGCCTCACTCTCACTGCAAACTTAAACCTAATCATAACATTAACATTAACCCTTACCCTAACCCTAACAATCACCCTAAACCAAATCCTCAACCCCAGCCTCACCCTCAGCTTAACCCTAAGCCTAAGCCTAACCATAACCCTCACCATCACTCTCACCCTAACCTTAATCCTAACCCTAACCCCATCCCTAAACCACAACCTAACCCTCACACTCACCCTAATACTAACACTAAACCTAACCCTAAACCTCACCCTAACCCTCCCCCTCCCCCTAACTCTAACCCTAAACCTCACCAGTACCCTAAACCTATCCTAACCCTAACCCTAAACCTCACCCTAAACCTCACCCTCACTCTCACCATGACCTTAACTCTAACCCAAACCCTAATTAAAATACTAACCCTAAACCAAACAGTAACACTAAACATAACCCTCACCCTGAGCCTCACCCTCGCCGCAAACTTAACACTAACCATAACATTAACAATAACCCTAACCCTAACACTAAGACAAACCCTAACCCTTACCCTAACCCTAAACCTCACCCTAACCCTAACCCTAACCCTAATCCTAACCCTAAAACTAACCCTAACCCTAAACCTAACACTAAACCTCATCCTAAACCTCACCGTAAACATAACTCTAACCCTCACCCTAAAGCTAACCCTAACCGTCACTCTAACCCACACCCTAATCCTCACACTAACCCTAACCCTAACACTAACCCTAACTCTAACCTTAAACCTCTCCATTACCCTAAACCTAACTCTAACCCTAACCCTAAACCTAAACCTCACCCTAACCCTAACCTAACCCTCACCCTTACCCTCAGCTTAACCGTTACCCAAACCCTAAAATAACCCTAACCCAAACCCTAACCCTAACCTGACCCTCACCGTAACCCTAACCCTAACCCAAGCCCTCACCCTAAACCTAACCTTAAACCTAACCCGAAATGTCACCATAAACCTAACCCTAAACCTTACCCTGAGATTCACCCTCACCTTAAATTTAACCTTAATCATAACACTAACAATAACCCTAACCCTAAAACTAATCCTAACCCTCACACTCACCCTAACACTAACCCCAACCCTAACCCTCACACTAACCCTAAACCTAACCCTAATCCTAAACCTCGCCATAATTCTAACCCTAACCCTCACCCTCACACTTGCCCTCATGCTAACCCTAATCCTAACACTAAACCTAACCCTAAAGCTAACCCTTACAGTCACCCTAACGCTCACCCTAACCCTAACTCTAAAACTAAACCTCACCCTCACCCTAACCCTAACTCTAACCCTAACCCTAAACTTAAGCCTCACCCTAATCCTAACCCTTACCCTCACCCTCACCTTCACCGTAACCTTAACGCTAACCCTAACCCTAACAATAACCCTAAACCTAAAACTAACCCTAACCCTAACCATAACCCTCACCCTAACTCTTCCCCTAACCTTAACTCTAACCCGAAACCTCACCATCACCCTAATCCTAAACCTCACCCTCACCCTCACGCTCACCATATCTCTAACCCAAACCCTAAAAATAAACCTAACCCTAACACTAACCCTAACCCTCATTCTCACTGTAACCCTAAACCTAACCCAAGCCCTCACCCTAACCCTAACCCTTACAGTCACCCTAACGCTCACCCTAACCCTAACTCTAACCCTAAACCTCAACCTCACCGTAACCCTAACCCCAACACTCACCCTAACCCTAAACCTAACCGTAATCCTAAACCTTGCCATAATGCCAACCAAAACCCTCAACCTCACCCTTGCCCTCATCCTAACCCTAATCCTAACCCTAAACCTCATCCTAACCCTCACCCTAACCCTAAACCTCATCATAACCCTTACCCTAACCATAACCCTAACCATCATGCTAACCCTAATCCTCAACCTCACCCTCAGTCTCAGCCTAACCCTAAACCTAACCCTAAACCTAACCCTAAAAATAACACTAAACCTAACCCTAACCCTCATTCTAACCATAAACTTCACCCTAACCCTAACTCCCACGGTAACCCTAACCCTCACCCTTACTGTAATTCTCACACTCAGCCTAACCCTCACCTTTAACCTTACAGTCACCCTCACCCTAACCCTCACACTAACCCTAACGCTCCTTCTAAACCTCACCCTGACCGTTACCCTAAGCATCACCCTAACCCTAAACCTCACCCAAAACTTAACCCTAACACTAACCCTCACACTAACACTAACTCTAACCCTAAACCTCTCCCAAACCCTAACCCACACCCTCACCCTAACCCTCAACCTAACACTAAGCCTAACCATAACCCTAACTGTCACACTCACCCTCACCCTCACCCTAAACCTAATCCTAACCATAACCCTAACCCTCAACCTAAAACTAACACTAAACCTAACCCTAACCCAAACACTAACCCTAACCCTAACCCTCACCCTAACCCTAACTCTAAAATTAAACCTCACCCTTACCCTAACCCTAACCCTACACCTCACCCTAACCCTAACCCAAAACCTCACCTTCACTCCAGCAATCACCCTAACCCTCATCCTATCCCTAACCCTCATCCTAACCCTCACCCTAACCCTAATCCTAACACTCACCCTAAACCTAACCCTCACCCTCAACCTCATCAGCAGCCTAAACCTAAGCCTAACCCTAAACCGAACTCTAACCCACACACTCACCCTCACCCTAACCCTAAACCTAACACTAACCATAACTCTAACCCTAAGCCTCACACTAACCCCCACTCTAACCGTAACATAACACTAACCCTAACCCTAACCCTCACACTAACCCTCACCCTAAGCCTAACTGTAACCCTAAACCTCACCCTAAACCTAACCCTAACTCTAACACTAATCCTAACCCTAAAGCTCACCCTAAACCTAACCCTAACCCACACCCTGACCCTCACCCTATATGTAACCCTAAACCTAAAATTAAAAATAACCTTAACACTAAACCTAAACCTCACCCTAACTGTAACCCTCACCCTAACCCTAACCCTCACCCTAACACTTACCCTCACCCTAACACTAACCCTAATCCTAACACTAACCCTCACACTAACCCTAACACCCACCCTAACCCTAAACCTCACCCTAACCCTAACCCTTACCCTAACCCTCACCCTCACCCTAGCCCACAACTTAACCCTAATTCTAACCCTTATCCTCACCTAACACTAACCCTCATCCTCATCCTAAACCTCACATTAAACCTAACCCTCATCCTCACCCTAACCCTTAACCCTCACACTTTCCCTAACCCTCACCCTAACTCTAACCCTCACCCTTATCTTAACCCTCACCCACACCTTAACCCTCAACTTTCCCCTTACCATCACCCTCACCCTAAGACTCACCCTATCCCCAAACCTCATTCTAACCTTCAAGCTAACCATCAACCTAACCGTAACCCTCACCCTCAATCTCACCCTCAGCCTAAACCTCAGCCTAAGCCTAACCCTAACACTAACCCTCACACTCAACCTAGCCCTCACCCTAATCATAACCCTAAACCTCATCCTAACCGTCACTTTAATTCTAAACCTAACTATCACCAAACACTAATCCGCACCCCCACCCTCACCCTCAGCCTAAGCATAAGCGTAACCCTAACCCTCACACTCACCCTCACCCAAACCTAATCCTAAACCTAACCCTAACCCTAACCCTCAAACTAACCCTCACCCTAACCCTAACCCTAACACTAACCCTAACCCTAACCCTGACCCTAACCCCAACCCTGACTCTAAACCTAATCATAACCCTAACACTAACCCTCACACTAACCCTAACCCTCACCCTAAACCTAAACCTCACCCTAACCCTAACCCTAACCCTCAACCTCACCCTAACCCTAATCCTAACCCTAACACTCACCCTCACTTCAAAGGTAACCTTAACCATAACACTAACAATAACCCTAACCCTAACCCTAACCCTAACCCTCACCCTCACCCTAACCCTAATCCTAACCCTAACCCTCACCCTAACCCTAAACCTTACCCTCACCATAACACTAACCCTCATCCTAACACTCACCCTAACCATAATCCTCACCCTCAACATGACACTAACCCTAACCCCCACCCTCACCCTCAGCCTAACCCTAAGCCTAAGCCTAACCCTAACCCTAACCCTCACACTCACAGTCACAGTAATCCTAATCCTAACCCTAACCCTAACCATAAACCTCACCCTCAGCCTCACTCTCACTGCAAACTTAACCCTAACCATAACACTAACAATAACCCAAACCCTAACCCTAACCCTAACCCTAACTCTAACCCTAAACCTAACCCTAACCCTCATCTTCACCCCCACACTCAGCCTCAGCCTAACCCTAAGCCTAACCCTAACACTAACCCTAACTCTAATCCTAAACCTCACCCTCACCATAACTCTATCTCTAAACCTACCCCTAAACCTCACCTTAACCCTAACCCTAAACCTCACCCGCACCCTCACCCTCACCGTAACTCTAAACCTAACACTAACAATAACACTAACCCTAAGAATAACCATCACCCTAACCCTAATCATCACTCCCATCCTCACCCTTAGCCTAAGCCTAAGCCTAAGCCTAAGCCTAACCCTAACCCTCACCCTCACACTGACCCTAACCCTAACCCTAACCCTAACCCTATCCCTGAACCTTAACCAAACCCTCACCCTCACCCTAATGCTAACACTAAACCTAAACCTAACCCTCACCCTAACCCTCCCCTTAACCCTAACTCTAAACCTAAACCTCACCAGCACCCTAACCCTAACCTTAAACCTAAACCTCACCCTAAAACTCACCCTAACCCTCACCCTCACCCTCACTCTCACCGTGACCGTAACTCTAACCCTAACCCTAACAATAACACTAACCTTAAACCTAACCCTAACCATAACCCTCAAATGAGCCTCACCCTCACTGCAAAATTAACACTAACCATAGCACTAACAATAACCCTAACCTTAACCCTAAGCCTAACCCTGAACCTAACCCTCACCTTAACCTTAACCATAAACCTAACCCTAACCCTAACCCTAACCCTGAAAGTAACACTAACCCTAACCAAAACCAAAAACCTCATCCAAACCCTCACCCTAAACCTAAGGCTAACCCTCACTCTAACCCTAACCCTCACCTTGACAATCCGCATAAGCCTAACCCGAACTCTAACCCTCACCCTAACCCTCACCCTAAACAAAACCCTAACACTAACCCTAACTCTAACCCTAAACCTCACGATCAACCTAACCCTAACTCTAACCCTAACCCTATACCTAAATTTCAACCTAAACCTAACCCTAACCCTCAGATTAACCCTTACCCTAACCCTAACCTAACACTAACCCTAACCCTAACCCTCACACTAACCCTCACTCTAAGCCTAACCCTAATCCTAACCCTAACCCTAACCCTCACCCTCACCCTCAACATAACCCTAAACATAAAATTGAAAATATCCCTAGCAGGAACCCTAACCCTCAACCTATCTGTAACACTAATCCTAAACCTAAACCTCACCCTAACCCTCCCATTAACCCTAACTCTAAACCTAAACCTCACCAGCACCCTAACCCTAACCTTAAAACTAAACCTCACCCTAAACCTCACCCTAACCCTTACCCTCACCCTCACTCTCACCGTGACCGTAACTCTAACCCTAACCCTAACAATAACATTAACCTTAACCCTAAGCCTAACCCTAACACTAACCATAACCCTCAACCTGAGCTTCACCCTCACTGCAAAATTAACACTAACCATAACACTAACAATAAACCTAAACTTAACCCTAAGCCTAACCCTAACCCTAAACCTCACCTTAACCCTAACCATAAACCTAAACCTAACACTAACCCTAACCCTAAAAGTAACATTAACCCTAACCATAACCAAAAACCTCATCCAAAACCTCTCCCTAAACCTAACGCTAACCCTCACCCTAATCCTAACCCTCACCCTCACAATCCGCCTAAGCCTAACCCGAACTCTAACCCTCACACTAAGCATCACCCTAAACATAACCCTAACACTAACCCTAACTCTAACCCTAAACCTCACAATCAACCTAACCCTAACTCTAACCCTAACCCTATACCTAATCCTCAACCTAAACCTAACCCTAACCCTCACACTATCCCTCACCCTAACCCTAACCTAACACTAACCCTAACCCTATCCCTCACACTAACCCTCACACTAAGCCTAACTCTAACCCTAAACCGCACCCTAACCCTAACCCTAACTCTAACCTAATCCTAACCTTAAACCTCACCCTAACCCTAACCCTAAACTTCACCCTCACCCTCAACCTCAACGTAACCTTAAATTTAAAATTAAAAATAATCCTAGCAGGAAAACTAACCCTCAACCTATTTGTAACCCTAACCCTAAACCTAACCCTCACAATAACACTTACCCTCACAATAACACTTACCCTCACCCTAACCCTAACCCTAACTCTAACCCTAATCCTAAACCTAAATCTCTCCCTAAATCTAACCCTAACCCTCACACTCACCCTCAATCTCACACTCACCCTAACCCTAATCCTAACCCTAACCCTAATTCTAACCATAACCCTCACCCTCACTCCAAAAATAACCTTAACCATAACACTAACAATAAACCTAACTCTAACCCTAATCCTAACCCTCACCCTCACCCTAACCCTAATCCTAACCCTAACCCTCACACTAACCCTAACCCTCACACTCACTGTAACCCTAACCCTCATCCTAACCCTCACCCTAACTCTAATCCTCACCGTCACTGTAACACAAACGCTCACTCCCACCCTCACCCTCAGCCTAACCCTAAGCCTAAGCCTAACCCTAACCCTAACCCTCACACTCACCCTCACCCTAACCCTAATCCTAACCCTAACCCTATCCCTAAAAATCAACCTAACCCTAACCCTCACCCTAACCCTCCCACTAACCCTAACTCTAAACCTAATCCTCACCCTCAACCTAGCCCTAACCCTAAACCTCACCCTAAATCTCACCTAACCCCAACCTTCACCCTCACCCTCACCCTCACCAAAACTCTAAACCTAACCCTAACAATAACACTAACCATAACCCTAACCTTAACCATAAACCTCACCCTCAGCCTCACCCTCACTGCAAACTTAAACCTAACACTAACCATAACACTAACATTAACCCTTACACTAACCCTAACCCTAACCCTAACCCTAACTCTAACCCTAACCCTAAAACTAACCCTAATCCTCACGCCCACGCTCAGCCTCATTCTAACCCTAAGCCTAACCCTAACATTAACCTTAACTTTAACCCTAAACCTCACCCTCACCCTAAACCTATCTCTAAACCTAACACTAAACCTCAGCTTAACCCTAATCCTAACACTACCCGCACACTCACCCTCACTTTAACTCTAACCCTAACCCTAACAGTAACACTAACCCTAACCCTAACCATCACCCTAACCCTAATCCTCACCCCCAGCCTCACCCTCAGCCTAACCCTAAGCCTAAGCCTAAACCTAACCCTCACCCTCACCCTAACCCTAATCCTAACCCTAACCCTCACCCTCACTCTC
Organism: Dipodomys merriami; assembly: GCF_024711535.1. Classification (NCBI taxonomy): domain Eukaryota; kingdom Metazoa; phylum Chordata; class Mammalia; order Rodentia; family Heteromyidae; genus Dipodomys; species Dipodomys merriami. Next base: position 523,992 of record NW_027203304.1, read on the forward strand.
ACAATGACCGTAACTCTAACCCTAACCCTAACAGTAATACTAACCCTTACCCAAACCCTAACACTAACCATAACCCTCACCCTGAGCCTCACCCTCACCGCAAACTTAACACTAACCAAAACACTAACAATAACCCTAACCCTAACCCTAACCCTAATCCTAAACTTAACCTTAACCCTAACCCAAACCCTCACCCTAACCCTAACCCTAAAACTAACCCTAATCGTAACCCTAAAACTAACCCTAACCATAACCATAACCACAAACCTCATCCTAACCCTCACCCTAAACCTAAACCTAACCCTCACCCTAAACCTAACCCTAACCCTCACCCGCAGGCTCGGCCTAAGCCTAAGCCTAAGCCTAACCCTCACCCTTACCCTCACCCTAACCCTAATCCTAACACTCACCCTAAACCTAACCCTCACCTTCAACCTCACCCTCAGCCTAATGCTAAGCCTTACTCTAAACCTAAGCCTAACCCACACACTCACCCTCACCCTAACCATAATCCTAATTCTAAACCTAACTCTAACCCTAACACTCACACTAACCCTCACCCTAATCTTAACCCTAAAACTAACGCTAACCCTCACCCTAACAGTAACCCTAACTCTAACCCTAATCCTAACCCTAAACCTCACACTATCCCTAACCCTCACCCTCACCCTCACCCTCAACGTAACACTTAACCTAAAATTAAAAATAACCCTAACATGAACCCTAACCCTCAACCTAACTGTAACCCTCACCCTAACCCTAACCATCACCCTAACACATACCCCCACCCTAACACTAACCATAACACTAACACTAACCCTCACACTAACCCTAACACTCATCCTAACCCTACACCTCACCCTAACCCTAACCCTAACCCTAACCCCCAGCCTCACCCTAGCCCTCACCCTAACCCTAATTCTAACTCTTATCCTCACATAACCCTAAACCCTTATCCTCACCCTAAACCTCACACTAACCCTAACCCTAATCCTCAATCTAACCCTCACCTTCACCCTAACCCCTAACCCTCACACTTACCCTAACCCTCACCCTAACCCTAACCCTGACCCTTTTCTTAACCCTCACCCACAACCTAACCCTCAATTTTACCCTTACCTTCACCCTCACCCTAACAATCAATCTATCCCTAACCCTCATCGTAACCTTCAAGCTAACCGTAACACTAAACGTCACCCTTACCCTAACCTTCACCCTCAATCTCACCCTCACCCTAACCCTAATCCTAACCATAAACCTAATCCTAACCCTAACCCTCACCCTCAGCCTCACGCTCACTCCAAAAGTAACCTTAACCATAAAACTAACAATAAACCTAACTCTAACCCTAATCCTAACCCTCACCCTCACCCTAACCCTAATCCTAAACGTAACCCTCACCCTAACCCTAACCTTCACCCTCACTGTAATCCCAACCCTCATCCTAACCCTCACCCTAACTCTAATCCTCACCGTCACTGTAACAGAAATGCTCACTCCCACCCTCACCCTCAGCCTAACCCTAAGCCTAAGCCTAACCCTAACCCTAACCCTAACCCTCACACTCACCCTCACCCTAACCCTAATCCTAACCCTAACCCTATCCCTAAAAATCAACCTAACCCTAACCCTCACCCTAACGCTCCCACTAACCCTAACTCTAAACCTAATCCTCAGCCTCAACCTAGCCCTAACCCTAAACCTCACCCTAAATCTCACCTAACCGTAACTGTAACATTCACCCTCAACGTAACCCTAAACCTAACCCTAAACCTCACCCTAAGGCTAACCCTAACACTCACTCTCATCCTAACCCACACCCTAACCCTAAAACCGTAACCCTCATCCTAACCCTAAACCTCTCCCTCACACTCATGCTCGGCTGAAGCCTAAGCCTAAGACTAAGACTAACTGTAAACCTCACACTCACCCTAACCCTCACCCTAACCCTAACACTAACCCTCACCATCACCCTAGCCCATACTCTAACCCTATGCCTAAGCCTAACCCTCACCCTAACCCTCACCCTCACCCTAAGTCTAATCCTAAACCTAACCCTCACACTCACCCTCACCCTAACCCTAACTGTAACACTAACCCTAACCATAAAACTAACCCTTACCCTAATGCTAACTCTAACCCTAAACCTCATCCTCACCCTAACCATAACCCTCACCCTCACCCTCACCCTGCGCCTAACACTAAGACTATCCCTAACCCCAAACCTAACCTTAACACTAACCCTAAACCTAACCCTCACACTAACCCCCACCCTAACCCTGACCCTAAACCTCACCCTCACCCTAGCCCATAACTTAACCCTAAGCCTAATCATAACCCTCACCCTGACCCTCTCTAACCCTAACCCCAACCCTCACCCTAACCCTAACCCTCACCCTCACCCTCACCCTCAGCCTTCACCTAAGCCTAACCCTAACCTAAACATCACACTCACGCTAACCCTAATCCTAACCCTAAACTTAACACTCACCCTCACCCTAACCCTAACTCTAACACTAAGCCTAACCCTAACCCTCACCCTCAAAATCACCCTCAGACTAACTCTAAGCTTAACTCCAAACCTAACCCTAAACCACACCCTCACTTTCACCCTAACCCTAAACCTAACCCTAACCCTAACCCTAACCCTCCTCCTAACTCTCACCATAACACTAACCCTAACACTAATACGAACACTAACCCTTAACCTCATCCTAATCCTAACCCTAATCCTCACCCTCACCGTTATTCTAACCCTAACCCTAATGATAACACTAACCCTAACCCTCACCCTCAGCCTCACCCTAACCCTAAGCCTCACCCTCAACCACACCCTCAGCCTAACCCTAAGCCGAACCTCAACCATAACCCTAAACCACACCCTCACACTCACCCTAATGCTAATCCTAACCCTAACCCTAACCCTAACCCTCCTCCTAACTCTCACCCTAACCCTAACCCTAACACTAACACTAACACTAACCCTTAACCTCATCCTAACCCTAAACCTAAACCTCACCCTCATGGTTATTCTAACCCTAACCCTAACCATAACACTAACCCTAACCCTAACCCTAACCCTCACCTTCAACCTAACCCAAACCCTCCTCCTAACACTAACCCTAACCCTAACCCTAAACGTCACCCTAACAATAAGTCTAACCCTCACCCTCAGCCTCCCCCTCAACATAAGATAAACCCAAATCATAACACTAACAATAACCCTAGCCATATCCCTAATCCTAACCCTCACCATCACCCTAACCCTAACCCTAACCCTCACCCTAACCCTAAACCTCACCCTCAATGTAACCCTGACCCTAACCCTAACTTCACCCTAATGCTAACCCTAACCCTCACCCTCACTCTAACCCTCACTGTAACCCTAATCCTAACCCTAAACCTCTTCCTAATCCTCACAAAAATCTTAACACCCTAACCCTCACCCTAACCCTAACCCTCACCCTCAACCTTAAGCTCGGCCTAAGCCTAAGCCTAAGCCTAAGACTAACCTAACCCTCACACTCACCTTCACCCTAACCCTAAACCTAACCCTCACACTAACCCTAACCGTAAAACTCACCCTTATGCTCAGCCTAAGCCTAAGCCTAAGCCTAAGCCTAACCCTCACCCTAACCCTCACCCTAACCCTAACACTAACCCCAACTCTAACCCTAAACCTCACCCTTACCCTAACCCTAACTCTAACCCTATTCCTAAACCTAAACCTCACCCTATCCCTAATGCTAACCCTCACCCTCAGAGTAACATTCAACCTAACCCTAATCTTACCAATAATCCTAACCCTAACGCTAACCCTCACCCTGTGTATAACCCTAACCCTAAACCTAACCCTACACCTCACCCTTAGGCTCAGCCTAATCCTAACCCTAACCCTAAGACTTACCCTTACCCTCACACTCACCCTCACCCTAACCCTAACAGTAACACTCACCCTAACCATAACCCTCACACTAACCCTCACCCTAATGCTAACACTAACCCTAAACCTCACCCGCACCCTAACCCTAACCCTCACCCGCACCCTAACCCTAACCCTTACCCTCACCCTCACCCTCCGCCTAACACTAATCCTATTCCTAACCCCAACCCTAAACTTAACACTAACGCTAAACCTAACCCTCATCCTAACCCTCAACCTCACCCTAGCCGATACCCTAACCCTAAGCCTAACCCTAACCCTAACACTAAACCTAACCCTAAACCTAACCATAAACCTCACCCTCAGCCTCACCCTCACTGTAAACTTAACACTAACCTAACACTAACCCTAACCCTAACCCTCACTGTAACCCTAACCTTAACCTTTAGCCTTACCCTCACCATAACCCTCACAATAACCCTAACCCTCAACCTAACCCTAACCCTAACCGTCACTCTCACCCTCACGCTCACCCTCAGCCTAACTTTAAAACTAACGCTGCTCCTAACACTAACCCTCAACTTCAACCTCACACTAACACTAAACCTAACCCTAAGCCTAACCCTCACACTCACCCTCACCCACACCTAAGCCTCACTGTTACCCTCACACTCATCCTCACAGTAAACCTAACCCTAACACTAACCCTAACTCTAACCCTAAACCTCACCCTTACCCTAACCCTAACTCTAACCCTATCCCTAAACCTAAACTTCACCCTAACCCTAACCCTAACCCTCACCCTCACAGTAACTTTCAACCTAACCTTAATCCTACCAATAACCCTAACCCTAACGCTAACCCTCACCCTGTCCATAATCCTCACCCTAACCCTAACCCTCACCCTCACCCTTAGGCTCAGCCTAAACCTAAGCTTAAGCCTAAGACTAAACCTTACCCTCACACTCACCCTCACCCTAACCCTAACAGTAACACTCTCCCTAACCCTAATCCTCACAATCACCCTCCCCCTCTGCCTAACACTAAGCCTATCCCTAACCCCAACCCTAAACTTAACAATAACCCGAAACCTAACCCTCACCCTAACCCTCACCCTCACCCTAGTCCATACCTTAACCATAAGCCTAATCCTAACCCTAACCCTAACCCTAACCCTAAACCTAACCATAAACCTCACCTTGAGCCTCACCCTCACCGCAAAATTAACACTAACCTAACACTAACGATAACCCTAACCCTAACCCTAAACCTTACTGTAACCCTAACCTTAACCTTTAGCCTTACCCTCACCATAACCCTCAAAATAACCCTAACCCTCAACCTAACCCTAACCCTAACCGTCACCATCACCCTCACGCTCAACCTGTCTAAATTGAAACCTAACGCTACTCCTAAAACTAACCCTCAACTTCACCCTCACCCTAACCCTAACCCAAACTCTAACCCTAACCCTCACACTCACCCTCACCCACACCCTAAGCCTCACTGTCACCATCACGTTCACCCTCACCCTAACACTAACCCTCACCCTCACACTAAACCTATCTCTCACCCTAACCATAAACCTCACAATCATCCTCACCCTTACCTCACCCAAAACCTAAACCTAATCCTAACACTCACCCTAAACCTCACCCTAACCCTAATGCTAACTGTAACCCTCACACTCATCCTAAACCTCACGTTAAACCTAACTCTCACCATAAATCTAACCCTAACCCTAACCCTCACCCTGACCCTAACTCTCACCCTAACCCTAATCCTAAACATAACCTTCACCCGAACCCTGACCCTAACCCTAACCCTAACCCTAACCCTCATCCTAAACCTCACCCTAACCCTAACCCTATTCCCAACCCTAACGTTAACCCTAACGCTCATCCTAACCATAACCGTACCCCTCAAACTACCTCTCATCCTAAACTTAACCCTAATACTAACCCTCACCCTAACCGTAACCATAGCACTCAACCTAACCCTAATCCTCACCCACACCCTCAGACTAATCTTCAGCCTAAACCTAACCCTAACCCTAATCTTAAACTAATCCTCACCCTCATCCTAACTGTAACCCTAAACTTCACCCTCAACCTTAGCCCCATCCTAACCCGAACCCTAACCCGAACCCTAACACGAACCCTCACCCTAACCCTCATCCTAACCCTCTCACAAACCCTCATCCTTACCCTAACCCTAACCCTTATCATAACCCTAAACCTCACCTTCACCCTAACCCTAACCCTATCTCTAACTCTCACACTCACCATAACCCTCACCCTAAACCTTACCCTCACCCTAACCCTCATCCCAACCCTCAACATATCCCTAACCCTAACCCTCAACCTAACCCTTACACTCACTCTAACACTAAGCCTAATCCTAACACTAACTCTCACACTAACCCTCACCCTAAATATCACCCTATCATTAACCCTAATCCTAACACTCACCCTAACCCTAACCCTCACCCTCACCCTCAGCCTAAAACTCAGCCTAAAGCCTAACCCTAACACTAACCCTAAGAGTCACCCTCACCCTCAACCAACCCTAAACCTAAAGCAAACCCTCAAACTAACCCTCACCCTCACCATAAACATCACCGTAACTCTAACACTCACCCTAATCCAAACCATAACCCGAACCCTCACCCTAAAGCTAACCCTCACCCTCACCCTAAACCTAACCATCACCCTAACCCTAACCCTGACCCTCATCTATCCCTCACCCTAAACCAAACCCTAACCCTCACCCTACCCGTCAAACACACCCTCACCCTAAACCTAACCCTAATGTTTACACTCAACATAACCCTAAACCTCACATTCACCGTCACCCTCAGCTTAAATCTAAGCCTAAAAATAAACCTAACCCTAACCCTCACACTCACCCTCACCCTAAACCTAATCCTAACCCTAAACCTAACACTCTCACTCACCGTCACGCTCAACCTAAACCTAACACAAACCCTCAACCGAATCTTCACCCTCACCCTAACCCTAACCCTCACCCTCAACCTAAACATCACCCTAAACCTAACACTCACCCTAACCCTTAGCTTAACCCTCACCCTAAACCTAACCCTCACCCTCACCCTAACCCTCAGGCTCAACTTAATCCTAATCCTAACCCTAACCCTCACCCTCACCCTCAACCTAACCCTACCCCTAACGCTAACCCTCACCCTAACACTAACCTCCAACCTAACCCTAACCTTAACCCGAACCCAAACCCTCACCCAAACCCTAACACTCACCCCAACCCTTACGCTCAACCCTAACCCCAAACCTAATTGTCACCATAACCCTAACCCTGAAGCTCACAATCACCCTCAGCCTAACCCTAAAACTAAGCCTAACCCTATCCCTAAACCTCACACTCACCCTCACCCTAACCCTAATCGTAAACCTATCCCTAACCCTAACGCTCCTCCCAACTCTCACCCTAACCCTAACCCTAACACTATCACTAACATTATCCTAAAACTCACCCTAACCCTAACCTAATCCTCACCCTCACCCTTATTCTAACTCTAACCCTAATGATAACACTAACCCTAACCCTAACCCTAAAACTCATCCTCACCCTAAACCTAACCCTAAGTCTCAAACTCACCGTAACCCTAACACAAACCCTCAACTGAACCCTCACTCTTAGCCTCACCCTAACCCTCACCCTCACCCTAAACATCACCCTAACCCTAACCCTCACCCTTACCCTCACCCTAGTCCTAACCTTCATACTAACCCTAAACCTCACCCTAACCTAACCCTCAACCTAATGCTTACCCTCACCCTAACACTAAGGCTAAACCTAACATGAACCCACACAGTAACCCTAAACCTCAGCCTAACCCTAACCCTCACACTATCCCTAACCCTCACCCTAAGGCTAACCCTCACCCTCACCCTAACCCTAACCCTCACCCTCATCTAACCCTCACCCTCATCTAACCCTCACCCTAACCCTCACCCTAACACTCAACCACAACCTCACCCCAAACCTAACCCTAATTCTCACACTCAACATAACCCTAAACCTCACACTCACCCTCACCCTCAGCTTAAACCTAAGGCTAACAATAAACCGAACCCTAACCCTCATACTCACCCTCACCCTAACCCTAATCCTAACCCTAAACTTAACCCTCTCACTCACCCTCACCCTCAACCTAAACCTAACCCAAACACCAACCGAAACTTCACACTCACCCTAACCCTAACACTCACCCTCATGCTAGCCCTCACCCTAACCCTAATCCTAACCCTAATCCTCATCCCAAACTTCAACCTAACCATAACCCTAACCATCACTCAAAAGCTAATCCTCATCCCCACACTCACCCTCAGCCTAACCCTAACCCACAGCCTAACCCACACCCTAACCCTAACCCTAATCCTAACCCTCACCCTCAGCCTCACCCTCACTGTGAACTTAACCCTAACCATAAAACTAAAAATAACCCTAACCCTAAACCTAATCCTAACCCTCACCCTCACCCTATCCCTAAACTTAACCCTCAACTTAACCCTAACCCTCACACTCAACGTAATCCTAACCCTAAAACTAAACCTCACCCTAACGCTAACCCTGATCCTCACCCTCACTCTAGCCGTCAAACTAACAATAATCCTAACCCTAAACCTCATCCTAACCCTCACCCTAACCCTAAAACCCTAACCCTCTTCCTAACCCTAACCCTCTACCTCACACTCATGCTTGGCCTAAGCCTAAGACTAAGACTAAGACTAACTGTAAACCTCACACTCACCCTAACCCTCACCCTAACCCTAACACTAACCCTCACCCTCACCCTAGCCCATACTCTAACTCTACTCCTAAGCCTAACCCTCACCCTAACCCTCACCCTCACCCTAAGTCTAAACATAACCCTAACCCTCACACTCACCCTCACCCTAACCCTAACTCTAACACTAACCCTAACTCTAACACTAACCCTCACCCTAATGCTAACTCTAACCCTAAACCTCATCCTCACCCTAACCCTTACCCTAACACTCACCCTCAACCTCACCCTCTGCCTAACACTAAGACTATCCCTAATCCCAACCCTAACCCTAACACTAACCCTAAACCTAACCCTCACACTAACCCTCACCCTAACACTGACCCTAACCCTCACCCTCACCCTAGCCCACACCTTAACCCTAAACCTAATCCTAACCCTCAAACTAACGCTCACCCTCAGCCTAAACCTAGGCCTAACCCTAACACTAACCCTAAACCTCACACTCACCCTAACGCTAATCCTAACCCTAAACTTAACCCTCACCCTCACCCTAACCCTAACTCTAACACAAAGCCTAACCCTAACCCTCAAACTCAGCCTCACCTTCAGCCTAACCCTAAGCCTAACCCCAACCGTAACCCTAAACGACACCCTCACATTCACCCTAACCCTAATCCTAACCCTAACCCTAACCCTAACCCTAACCCTAACACTAACACTAACCCTTAACCTCATCCTAACCCTAACCCTAATCCTCACCCTCACTGTTATTCTAACCCTAACCATAACGATAACACTAACCCTAACCCTAACCCTTACCCTCACCCTCACCTTTAACCAAACCCTCCTCCTAACCCTAACCCTAAACGTCACCCTAACCCTAACCCTAACGTTCACCCTCAGCCTCACCCTCAAAATAAGCTTAACCCTAACCATAACACTAACAATAACCCTAACCATATCCCTAATTCTAACCCTCACCATCACCCAAACCCTAACTCTAACCCTCACGCTAACCCTAAAACTCATCCTCAATGTAATCCTAACCCTAACCCTAATCCTAACTTCACCCTAATGCTAACCCTAATCCTCACCCTCACACTAGCCCTCACCCTAACCCTAATCCTATCCCTGAACCTCATCCTAACCCTCACACAAATCCTAACACCCTAACCCTATCCATAACCCTAACTCTCACCCTCTCCCTCACACTCCACTTAACACTAAGACTATCCCTAACCCCAACCTTAACCCTAACACTAACCTTAAACCTAACCCTCACACTAACCCTCACCCTAACCCTGACCTTAACGTAACCCTCACTCTCACCCATATGCTCGGCCAAACCTAAGCCTAAGACTAACCCTAAACCTCACACTCAATTTCACCCTAACACTAACCCTCACACTAAACCTAAACCTAAAACTCACCCTCATGCTAGGCCTAAGCCTAAGCCTAAGCCTAAGCCTAAGCCTAACCCTAAACTTAACCCTCACCCTAACCCTCACCCTAACCCTAACCCTAACACTAACCCTAACTCTAACCCCAAATCTCACCCTTACCCTAACCCTAACTCTAACCCTGTCCCTAAACCTAAATCTCACCCTATCCCTAACCCTAACACTCACCCTCACAGTAACTTTCAACCTAAACCTAATCCTACCAATAACCCTAACCCTAACGCTAAACCTCACCTTGTCCATAACCCTCACTCTAATCCTAACCCTCACCCTCACCCTTAGGCTCAGGCTAAACCTAAGCCTAAGCCTAAGACTAACCCTTACCCTCACACTCACCCTCACCCTAACCCTAACAGTAACACTCACCCTAACCCTAACCCTTACACTAAACCTCACCCTAATGCTAAAACTAACCCTAAACCTCATCCGCACCCTAAACCTAACCCTCACCCTCACCCTCACCATCCGCCTAACACTAAGCCTATCCCTAACCCCAACCCTAAAACTAACACTAACCCAAAACCTAACCCTCACCCTCACCCTAGCCCATACCCTAACCCTAAGCCTAATCCTAACCGTCACCCTTAGCCTCACTCTAACCCTAACCCCAACCCTCACCCTAACACTAACCCTCACTCTCACCCTCACTATAACTCTAATCCTAACCCTAATCCTAACCTTCACCATAAACCTCACACTAACCTTAACCCTAACAAAAACCCTAACCCTAAACCTAAACATAAACTTCACCCTCAGCCTCACCCTCACCGCAAACTTAACACAAACCTAACACTAAAATTAACCCTAACCCTAACCCTAACCCTCACTGTAACCCTAACCTTAACCTTAACCCTGACCCTCACCATAACCCTCACACTAACCCTAACCCTCAACCTATAACTAACCCTAACCCTAACCGTCACCCTCACCCTCACGCTCACCCTCAGCCTAACTTTAAACCTAACGCTTCTCCTAACACTCACCCTCAACTTCACCCTCACACTAACCCTAACCCTAACCCTAACCCTCACACTCACCCTCAGCCACACCCTAAGCCTCACTGTCACCCTCACGCTCACTCTCACTGTAACCCTTACCCTAACCCTCACGCTAAACCTATCTCTCACCCTAACCATAAACCTCACAATCACCCTCACCCTAAACCTCACCCTAAACCTAATGCTAACTCTAACCCTCACACTCAGCCTAAACCTCACGCTAACCCTTACTCTCACCATAAAGCTATCACTAACCCCAACCCTCACCCTGACACTAACCCTCACCCTAACCCTAACCCAAACCATAAACCTAACGCTCATCTTAACCGTAACCATACCCCTCAAACTAACTCTCATCCTAAACTTAACCCTATCGCAAACACTCACCCTAATCCTAACCCTAACTCTCAACCTAACCCTAATTCTCACCCACACCCTCAGCTTCATCCTCAGCCTAAAACTAACCCTAACCCTAATCCTAACCCTAAACTTCACACTCATCCTAACTCTAAACATAAACTTCACTCTCATCCTCACCCCCACCCTCACCCTAACCCTAACCCGAACCCTAACCCGAACCCTCAACCTAACCCTCATCCTAACCCTCTCCCTAACCCTCATCCTAACCCTAACCCTAGCCCTTACCATAACCCTAAACATCACCCTCAACCTAACCCTAACCCTAACCCTAACCCTCACCCTAACACTAGCCTGAACCCTAACCCGAACCCCCACCCTAACCTTCATCCTAACCCTGTCCCTAAACCTCATCCTAACCCTAACCCTAGCCCTTACCATGACCCTAAACCTCACCCTCACCCTAACCCTAACCCTAACCCTAACCCTCACACCCACCATAACCCTCACCCTAAACCTTACCCTCACCGTAACCCTCATCCCAACCCTCAGACTATCACTAACCCTAACCCTCAACCTAACCCTTACACTCACTCTAAAAATAAACCTAACCCTAACACTAACTCTCACACCAACCCTCACCCTAAATATCACCCTATCATTATCCCTAAACCTAACCCTCACCCTAACCCTAACCGTCACCCTCACCCTCAGCCTAACCCTCAGCCTAAAGCCTAAGACTAACCCTAAATCTCAGAGTCACCCTCACCCTAAGCCAAAGACTAAGCGTCACCCACACCCTCAACCTCACCCTAAACCTAAAGCAACCCCTCAAACCAACCCTCACCCTCAACATAAACATCACCATAACCCTAACACTCACCCTAATCCGCACCATAACCCGAACCCTCACCCTAACGCTAACCCTCACCCTCACCCTAACCCTAACCCTGACCCTAACCCTAACCCTCACCCTCATCTAACCCTCACCCTAACCCAAACCCTAACCCTCACCCTAACCCTCAACCACACCCTCACCCTAATCCTAACCCTAATTCTCACACTCAACATAACCCTAAACCTCACACTCACCCTCACCATCAGCTTAAACCTAAGCCTAACAATAAACCTAACCCTAACACTCACACTCAACCTCACCCTAAACCGAATCCTAACCCTAAACCTAACCCACTCACACACCCTCACCCTCAACCTAACCCTAACACAAACCCTCAACTGAAACTTCACCCTCACCCTAACCCTAACCCTCACGCTCAACCTAAACATCACCCTAAACCTAACCCTCACTCTAAACCTTAGCCTAACCCTCACCCTAACCCTAACCCTCACCCTCAACCTCATCCTCAGGCTCACCTTAAACCTAATCCTAACCCTAAACTTCATCCTCACCCTCAACTTAAACCTACCCCTAACGCTAACCCTCACCCTAACACTAACCACCAACATAACCCTAACCCTAAACCTAACGCTAACCCTCACCCAAACCCTAACACTCACCCCAACCGTTACCCTCACCCTAACCCCAAACCTAATGCTCACCATAACCCTAACCCTCAAGCTCACAGTCACCCTCAGCCTAACCCTAAACCTAAGCCTAACCCTATCCCTAAACCTCACCCTCACCCTCACCCTAAACCTAATCCTAACTCTAACCCTAACCCTAACCCTCCATCTAACTCTCACCCTAAACCTAACCCTAACACAATCAATAACATTAAGCCTAAAACTCACCCTAACCCTAACCCTAATCCTCACCCTCACCGTTATTCTAACCCTAACCCTAACGATAACACTAACCCTAATCCTAACCCTCACCCTCACCCTAAACCTAAACCTAAGTCTCAACCTCACCCTAACCCTAACCCAAATATTCAACTGAACCCTTACCCTCACCTTCTCCCTCTCCCTAACCCTCACCCTCACCCTAACCCTAACCCTCACCATTACCCTCACCCTAGCCAAAACCCTCATACTAACCCTAAACTTCACCCTAACCTAACCCTAAACCTAACCCTTACCCTCACCCTAACACTAAGGCTAAACCTAACATGAGCACTTACAGTAACCCTAAACCTCACCCTAAACTTAACCCTTACACTATGACTAACCCTCACCCTAACCCTAACCCTAACCCTCACCCTAAACCTAATCATCACCCTCACCCTCACACTCAGCCTAACCCTCAGCCTAAAGCATAACCCTAACCCTCACAATCACCCTCACCCTAAACCTAAACCTAAGCGTCACCCTCGCTCTCAACCTCACCCTCAACCTAACGCAAACCCTCAAACCAACCCTCATCCTCACCATAAACATCACCGTAACCCTAACACTCAACCTAATCAGCACCAAATCCCTAACCCTCACCCTAACGCTAACCCTCACCATCACCCTAACCCTAACCCTCACCCTAATCCTAACCCTCACCGTCATCTAACCCTCACCCTAAACCAAACCCTAAACCTCTCCCTAACCCTCAACCTCAACCTCACCCTAAAAATAACAGTAATGCTCACATTCAACATAGCTCTAACCCTCACACTCACCCTCACCCTCAGCTTAAACCTAAGCCAAACATGAACCCTAACCCTAAACCTCACACTCACCAACACCCTAAACCTAACGCTAAACCTAATCCTAACCCTCTCTCTCACCCTCAGACTCACCCTAACCCTAAACCAAACCCTCAACCTAAACATCACCCTAAACCTAACCCTTAGCCTAACCCTCACCCTAACCCTAACCCTCACCCTCACCCTCACCAACAGGCTCACACTAAACCTATTCCTAACCCTAACACTCACTCTCACCCTCAACCTAACCCTACCCCTAATGCTAACCCTCACTCTAAACCTAACCTCCAACCTAACCCTAAACCTCACCCTAAACCTAACCCTCAACCTAATCCTAACCCGCACCCTAACCCTAACCCTCATGCTCACAGTCACCCTCAGCCTAACCCTAAAACTAAGCCTAACCCTATCCCTAATCCTCACACTCACCGTCACCCTGAATCCAACCTTAAGTTTCACCCTCACCCTCAACCTCACCCTAACCCTAAACCAAACCCTCAACTTATCCCTCACCCTAACCCTCACCCTCACCCTAAACATCACCCTAACTCTAACCCTCACCCTTACCCTCACCCTAGCCCTAACCCTCATACTAACCCTAAACCTCACCCTAAACCTAACACTCAACCTAACCCTTACACTAAGCCTAAACCTAACATGAACCCTCACAGTATCCCTAAACCTCACCCTAACCCTAACCCTCACATTAACCCTAACCCTCACCCTAACCCTAACCCTATCCCTCATCCTAACCCTCACTCTAACCCTAACCGTAACCCAAACCCTCACTCTAACCCTAACCCTAAACCAAACCCTCAACTTATCCCTCACCCTAACCCTCACCCTCACCCTAAACATCACCCTAACTCTAACCCTCACCCTTACCCTCACCCTAGCCCTAACCCTCATACTAACCCTAAACCTCACCCTAAACCTAACACTCAACCTAACCCTAACACTAAGCCTAAACCTAACATGAACCCTCACAGTATCCCTAAACCTCACCCTAACCCTAACCCTCACATTAACCCTAACCCTCACCCTAACCCTAACCCTATCCCTCATCCTAACCCTCACTCTAACCCTAACCGTAACCCAAACCCTCACCCTCACAGTAACTTTAAACCTAACCCTAATCCTAACAATAACCCTAAACCTGACCCTAACCCTCACCCTGTCCATAACCCTCACCCTAACCCTAACCCACACCCTAACCCTAACCCTCACCCTCTCCCTTAGGCTCGGACTAAGCCTAAGCCTAAGACGAAGACTAACCCTTAACTTCAAACTCACCCTCACCCTATCCCTAAAAGTAAGAGTGACCCTAACCCTAAACCTCACACTAACCCTCACCGTAACACTAACACTAACCATAAACCTCACCCAAACCCCAACCCTAACCCTCACCCTCACCCTCACCCTCCGCCTAACACTAAGACTATCCCTAACCCCAACCCTAACCCTAAAACTAACCTTCAACGTGACCCTCACCCTAAACTCACTCTAACCCTGAATGTAACCCTCACCCTCACCTAAGCCCATACCCTAACCCTAAGCCTAAACCTAACCCTCACCCTAAACCTCACTCTAACCCTAACCCCAACCCACACCCTAACCTTAACCTTCACCTCACCCTCACCATAACTCTAATCCTAACCCTAACCCTAAACCTAACCCTCACACTCACCCTCACCTTAACCCTAATCCTAATCCTAACCCTAACCCTAACACTAACCATTACCCTAACCCTCACCCTACACTAAATCTAACCCTAAACCTCACCCTAAACCTCACCCTAACACTTACCTTCACACTAAAACTCACCTTAACCCGAACACTAACCATCACACTAACCCTAACCATCACCCTAAACTTAAAACTCATCCTAACCCTAACCCTAAACCTCAACCATGCCCTAACCCTAACCATTACCCTAACCCTAACACTCACACTTACCGTAACCCCCACCCTCAACCTCAAGCTGGGCCTAAGCCTAAGCATAAGCCTAAGACTAACCCTAACCCTCACACTCACCCTCACCCTAACCCTAATCGTAACCCTAACCCTAACCCTAACCCTCACCCTAACCCTCACCCTAACACTGAACCTTAACCATTACCATAACACTCACCCTCAGACTATTCCTCACCTTTACCCTTACTGTCACCCTTACCATAACCCTCACCCTAACCGTAATCCTCATCCTAACACCCTAACTGTACCCCTAACCATCACCCTAACCGTAACCCTCACCCTCACCATCAGCCTCAGCCTATCCCTAAGCCTAAGCCTAACCCTAACCCTAAACATCACCCTCATCCTAGCCCTCACCCTAACCCTAATCCTAACCCTAACCCTCATCCTAACCCTCAACTTAACCATAACCCTAACCATCACTCATAAGCGAATTCTCATCCCCATTATCACCCTCAGCCTAATCCTAAGCCTAACCCTAATCCACACACTCAACCTCACTGTAACCCTTATCCTAAACCTAACCCTAACCCTAAACCTAATCCTAAACCTCACCCTCACCCTAACCCTAACCCTAACCCTCACCCTAACCCTAACCCTCACCCTCAACTTAACCCTAAACCTAAACCTCACCCTAACGCTAACTCGAACCCTCACCCTCACTCTAGCCCTCACTTAACCCTATTCCTAACCCTAAACCTCATCCTAACCCTTACCCTAACCCTAAAACCCTAACCCTCATTCTAACCCTAACCCTCTCCCTCACACTCATGCTCGGCCTAAGCCTAAGCCTAAGACTAAGACTCAACGTAACCCTCACACTAACCCTAACCCTCACCGCAACCCTAACACTAACCCTCACCCTCATCTTAGCCCATACTCTATCCCTAAGCCTAAGCCTAACCCTCACCCTTACCCTCACTCTCACCCTCACCCTAAGTCTAATCCTAACCCTAACCCTCACACTCACCCTCATCCTAAACCTAATTGTAACACTAACCCTAACCCTAACACTAACCCTCACCCTAATGCTAACTCTAAACCTAAACCGCATCCTCACCCAAACTCTACCCGTCACCCTCACCTTCACCCTCTGCCTAACACTAAGCCTATCCCTAACCCCAACCCTAACCCTAACACTAACACTAAACCTAACTCTCACACTACCCCTCATCCTAAACCTCACCCTAACCCTCAACCTCACCCTCACCCTAAACCTAACCCTAATTCTCACACTCAACATAACCATAAAGGTCACACTCACACTCACCCTCAGCTTAAATCTAAGCCTAAAAATAACCCTAACCCTAACCCTCACCCTCACCCTCACCCTAAACCTAATCCTAACCATAAACTTAACCCTCTCACTCACCCTCAACCTCACTCTAACCCTAACCGAAACCCTTAACCGAACCCTCACCCTCAACCTCACCCTCAACCTCACCCTCAACCTAACCCTAACACTCACCCTAACCCTCAACCTAACCCTACCCCTAACGCTAACACACATCCTAACCCTAAACTCCAACCTAATCCTATCCCTAACCCTAACACTAACACTCAACCTAACCCTAAACTCCAACCTAACCCTAACCCTCACCCTAACCCTAACACTCACCCCAACCCTTACCTTCACCCTAACCCTAAACCTCACCCTAACCCTAACCCTCAAGCTCACAGTCACCGTCAGCCTAACCCTAAACTTAAGCCTAAACCCATACCAAACCCTCACACACACCCTCACACTAATCCTAACCCTAGGACTCACCCTCACCCTAAACCTCACCCTAACGCTAACCCAAACACTCAACTTAACCCTCACACTCACCCTAACCCTAACCCTCACACTCACCCTAAACATCACCCTAACCCTAACCCTCACCCTTATACTAACCCTAAACCTCACCCTAAACCTAACCCTCAACCTAACCGTAACCCTAACCCTAACACTAAGCCTAAACCTAACATAAACCCTCAAAGTAACCCTAAACCTCACCCTAACCCTAACTCTCACACTAACGCTAACCCTCACCCTAACCCTAATACTAAACCTACCCTTCACCCTACCCCTCACTCTAACCCTTAACCCAACCTGAACCCTCATCCTCACCGTCACCCTAACACTCACCCAACCTTAACTCTCAACCAAACCCTAAACCTCATACTCTCCTGAACCCTAACCCTCACTCTAACACTCACACTCATCCTCACCCTAAACCTCACCATAACCCTAACCCCCACCCTAACCTCACCCTTACCCTCAACCTAACCCTCACCCTCAACCTTAACCTAACTGTAAACACTAACCCTAACTCTCACCCTAACCCTAACCCTCACCCTAACTCTCACCCTCACCATAGCCCTTACCCTAACCCTAATCCTAACCATAACCCTCACCCTAAATCTAAACCTCAACCTAACCCTAACCCTCACCCTCATCTAACCCTCACCCTAACCCAAACCTAACCATCACCCTAACCCTCACCTTAACCCTAAGCCTCACACTAACCTAACCCTAACACTCACCCTAACCCTCACACTAACCCTAATGCTAACCCTAATCCTAACCATAACCCTCACCCTAAACCTAACCCTCAACCTAACCCTAACCCTCACACTCATCTAACCCTCACCCTAACCCAACCCTAACCCTCAGCCTAACCCTCACCCTAACCCTAACCCTCATCCTAACCTAACCCTAACACTCACCCTAACCCTCACATTAGCCCTAATGCTAACCCTAACCCTCACCCTCACACTAACCCTCAACCTAACCCTCAACCTCACCCTAACCTTCACCCTAACCCTAAACCTAACCCTCACCCTCCCGCTAAACTTTAGCCTTTCCCTCACCCTAACACTCACACTAAACCCAAACCTCAGCCTAACCTTAACCCTAACCGTCACCCTCACCCTCACGCTCACCCTCAGCCTAACTTTAAACCTAACACTACTCCTAACACTAACCCTCAACTTTACCCTCACACTAACCCTAACCCTAACCCTAAGCCTAACCCTCACACTCACCCTCACCCACAACCTAACCCTCACTGTCACCCTCACGCTCACCCTCACAATAACCCTAACCCTAACCCTAACCCTCACTCTAAACCTATCTCTCCCCATAACCATAAACCTCACAATCACCCTCACCCTCACCTCAACCTAACCCTAAACCTAAACCTAACCCTCACCCTAAACGTCACCCTAATCCTAATGCTAACTCTAAACCTCACACTCACCCTAAACTTCACGCTAACCCTTACTCTCATCGTAAATCTAAACCTAACCCTAACCCTCACTCTGTCCATAACCCTCACCTGAAACCTAATCCTAACCCTAGCCCTCACCCTCACCCTCAACCTAACCCTACCCCTAACGCTAACCCTCACCCTAAACCTAATCTCCAACCTAAAACTAACCCTAACCCAATCTCTAACCCTCACCCTAAACCTAACCCTCATCCTAACCCTAACCCTCACCCTCACAGTCACCCTCAGCCTAACCCTAAACCTAAGCCTAACCCTATCCCTAATCCTCACATTCACCGTCACCCTAAACCTAAAC
The DNA here is from genome assembly GCF_024711535.1 of Dipodomys merriami. Taxonomy (NCBI): domain Eukaryota; kingdom Metazoa; phylum Chordata; class Mammalia; order Rodentia; family Heteromyidae; genus Dipodomys; species Dipodomys merriami. The sequence goes on from NW_027203304.1 coordinate 543,593, forward strand.
CTAAGTCACACCCTCACCCTCAACCTCACCCTAACGCTAACCCAAACCCTCAACTGAACCCTCACCCTCACCCTAACACTCACCCTAACCCTAACCCTCACACTCACCATAACCCTCAAATTAAACCTTACCCTCACCCTAACCCTGACCCAATCCTCACCCTATCCCTAATCCTAACCCTCAACCTAACACTTACACTCACTCTAACACTAAGCCTAACCCTAACACTAACTCTCTCACTAACCCTCACCCTAAATATCACCCTATTATTAACCCTAACCTTAACCCTATCCCTCAACCTCACCCTCAGGCTAACCAACAGCCTAAAGCCTAACCCTAACCCTAACCCTCAGAGTCACCCTCACCCTAACCCTAATCCTAAGCCTCACCCTCACCCTCAACCTCAACCTAAACCTAACGCAAACCCTCAAACCAACCCTCACCCTCACCATAAACAGGACCGTAACCCTAACACTCACCCTAATCCGCACCATAAACCTAACCCTCACCGTAACGCTGTCACCCTCACCCTAACCCTAACCCTCACCCTAACCCTAACCCTCACCCTCATCTAAACCTCAACCTAACCCAAACCCGAACCCTCACCCTAACCCTCAACCTCACCCTCACCCTAAACCTAACCCTAATGCTCACACTCAACATAACCCTAAACCTCACACTCACCCTCACCCTCAGCTTAAACCTAAGCCTAACAATAACACGAACCCTAACACTCACACTCACCCTCACCCTAAACCTAACCCTAACCCTAATCCTAACCCTCTCACTCACCCTCACACTCACCCTAACCCTAATCCAAACTCTCAACCTAAACATCACCTTAAACCTAACCCTCACACTAAACCTTAGCCTAACCCTCACCCTAACCCTAAACCTCACCCTCACCCTCACCCACAGGCTCACCCTAAACCTACTCCTAACCCTAGCCCTCCCCCTCCCCCTCAACCTACCCCAACCCCTAACGCTAACCCTCACCCTAAACCTAAACTCCAACCTAAACCTAACCCTAACCCTACAGCTAACCCTCACCCTAAACCTAACCCTCACCCTAACCCTAACCCTCACCCTAACCCTAACCCTCACGCTCACAGTCACCTTCAGCCTAAACCTAAACCTAAGCTTAACCCTATCCCTAATCCTCACACCATCACCCTAAACCTAACCCTGAGTCTCACCCTCACCCTCAACCTCACCCTAACCCTAACACAAACCCTCAACTGAACCCTCACACTCACCCTCACCCTAAACCTAACCCTAAAACTAACCCTCACACTCACCATACCCTCACCCTAAACCTTACCCTCACCCTAACCCTCTTCCCAACCCTCACCCTATCCCTAACCCTAACCCTCAACCTAACCCTTACTCTCACTCTAACACTAAGCCTAATCTTAACACTAACTCTCACACTAACCCTCACCCTAAATATCACTCTATAATTAAACCTAAACCTAACACTAACCCTCACCCTCACCCTCAGCATAAGCAACAGCCTAAAGCCTAACCCTAACCCTAACCCTCACAGTCACCCTCACCCTAAAACTAACCCTAAGCCTCACCCTCACCCCCAACCTCAACCTAAAACTAACGCAAACCTTCAAACCAACCCTCACCCTCATCATAAACATCAGGGTAACCCTAAAACTCACCCAAATCTGCACCATAAGCCTAACCCTCACCCTAACGCTAACTCTCACCGTCACCCTAACTCGAACCCTCACCCTAACCCTAACCCTCACCCTCATCTAACCCTCACCCTAACCCAAACCCTAACCCTCAAACACACCCTCACCCTAAACCTAACCCTAATGCTCACACTCAACATAACCCTAACCCTCACACTCACCCTCACCCTCAGCTTAAACCTAAGCCTAACAATAACCCTAACCCTAACCCTCACACTCACCCTCACCCTAAACCTAATCCTAAACCTAAACCTAACTCTCTCACTCAACCTCACCCTCAACCTAACCCTAACCCTCAACCTAAACATCACCCTAAACCTAACCCTCACCCTAATCCTTAGCCTAACCCTCACCCTAAGCCTAACCCTCACCCTCACCCTCACCCACAGGCTCACCTTAAACCTAATCCTAACCCTAACCCTCACTCTCACAATCAACCTTATCCTACCTCTAGCGCTAACCCTCACCCTAACCTAACCTCCAATCTAACCCTAACCCTAAACCTAACGCTACCCCTCACCCAAACCTTAACACTCACCCCAACATTTACCATCACCCTAACCCCAACCCTAATGCTCACCATAATACTAACCCTCAAGCTCACAGTCACCCTCAGCCTAACCCTAAAACTAAGCCTAAACCTATCCCTAAACCTCACACTCACCCTCACCATAAACCTAACACTAAGTCTCAACCTCACCCTAACCCTAACCCAAACCCTCAACTGAAAACTCACCCTCACCCTCACCCTCACCCTAAACATTACCCTAACCCTAACCCTCACCCTTACCCTCAACTTAGCCCTAACCCTCATACTAACCCTAAACCTCACCCTAAACCTGACCCTCAACCTAACCCTTACCCTCACCCTAACACTTAGACGAAACCTAACATGAACCCTCACAGTAACCCTAAACCTCACCCTAACCCTAAACCTCACCCTAACGCTAATCCTCACCCTCACCCTAACCCTAACCCTCACCCTAACCCTCACCATCACCCTCACCCTCACCCTCAGCCTAACCCTCAGCCTAAAGCCTAACCCTAACCCTAACCCTCAGAGTCACCCTCACCCTAACCCTAAATCTAAGCCTCACCCTCACCCTCAACCTCACCCTAAACCTAAAACAAACCCTCAAACCTACCCTCACCCTCACCCTAAACATCACCCTAACATTAACCCTCACCCTACTCCGCACCAAAACCCTAACCCTCACCCTAACGCTAATCCTCACCCTCACCCTAACCCTAACCCTCACCCTAACCCTAACCCTCACACTCATCTAACCCTCACCCTAACCCAAACCCTAACCCTCACCCTAACCCTCAACCTCACCCTCACCCTAAACCTAACCCTCATGCTCACACTCAACATAACACTAACCCTCAAACTCACTCTCTCACCCTCAGCTTAAAACTTAAGCCTAACAATAACCGGAACCCTAACCCTCACACTCACCCTAACCCTAAACCTAACACTAACCCTAATACTAACCCTCTCACTCACCCTCACACTCACCCTAAGCCTAACCCCAACTCTAAACCTAAACATCACCCTAAACTTATCCCTCACCATATCCCTTAACCTAACCCTCACCAAAACATTATCCCTCACCCTCACCCTCACCGACAGGCTCAACCTAAACCTAATCCTAACCCTAGCCCTCAACCTCACGCTCAACCTTACCCTACCCCTAACGCTAACCCTCACCCTAAACCTAACCTCCAACCTAACGCTAACACTAACCCTAATGCTAACCCTCACCCTAAACCTAACCCTCACCCTAACCCCAACCCTCACGCTCACAGTCACCCTCAGCCTAACCGTAAACCTAAGCCTAAACCTATCCCTAAACCTCACACTCACCATCACCCTAAACCTAACCCTAAGTCTCACCCTCACCCTCAACCTAACCCTAACCCTAACCCAAACCCTCAACTGTACCATCACCCTCACTCTCACCCTCACCCTCACCCTAACCCTCACACTCACCATAACCCTCACCCTAAACCTTACCCTCACCCTAATCCTCATCCAACCCTCACCCTATCCCTAACCCTAACCCTCAACCTAACACTTACACTCACTCTACCACTAAGCCTAACCCAAACACTAACTCTCACACTAACCCTCACCCTAAATATCACCCTTTCATTAACCCTTACCCTAACCCTAACCCTCACCCTCACCCTCAGGCTAACCCTCATCCTAAAGCCTAAACCTAACACTAACCATCAGAGTCACCTTAAAACTAACCCTAAATCTAAGCCTCACACTCACTCTCAACCTCACCCTAAACCTAACGCAAACCGTCAAATCAACGCTCACCCTCACCCTAAACATAACCCTAACATTAACCCTCAGCCTAATCCACACCAAAACCCTAACCCTCACCCTAACGCTAATCCTCACCCTCAACCTAACCCTCACCCTCATCTAACCCTCACCCTAACCCTAACCCACACCCTCATCTAACCCTCACCCTAACCCTAACCCTGACCCTCATCTAACCCTCACCCTAAACCAAACCCTAACCCTCACCCTAACCCTCAAACACTCCCTCACCATAAACCTAACACTAATGCTCACACTCAACATAACACTAACCCTCACACTCACACTCACCCTCAGCTTAAACCTAAGCCTAACAATAACGCGAACCCTAACCCTCACACTCACCCTCACCATAAACCTAACCCTAACACTAATCCTAACCCTCTTACTCACCCTCACACTCACCCTAACCCTAACCCAAACCCTCAACCAAAACATCACCCTAAAACTAACCCTCACCCTAACCCTTAGCCTAACCCTCACCATAATCTTAACCCTCACCCTCTCCCTCCCCCACAGGCTCAACCTAAACTTAATCCTAACCCTAGCCGTCACCCTCACCCTCAACCTAACCCTACCCCTAACGCTAACCCTCACCCTAAACCTAACCTCCAACCTAACGATAACCCTAACCCTAATGCTAACCCTCACCCTAAACCTAACCCTCACTCTAACCCTAATCCTCACGCTCACAGTCACCCTCAGCCTATCCCTAAACCTAAGCCTAACCCTATCCCTAAACCTCACACTCACCCTCACCCTAAACCTAACACTAAGTCTCAACCTCACCCTAACCCTAACTCAAACCCTCAACTGAACCCTCACCCTCACCCTCACCATAACCCTCACCCTCACTCTAAACATCTCCCTTACCCTAACCGTCACCCTTACCCTCACCTTATCCCTAAACCTCATACTAACCCTAAACCTCACCCTAAACATGACCCTCAACCTAATCCTTACCCTCACCCTAACACTAAGCCTAAACCTAACATGAACCCTCACAGTAATCCTAAAACTCACCCTAACCCCAACACTCACACTATACCTAACCCTCAAATGAACCCTTACCCTAACCCTCACCCTAACCCTAACCATCACACTCACCCTCACCCTCAGCCTAACCCTCAGCCTAAAGCCTAACCCTAACCCTAACCCTCACAGTCACCCTCACACTAACCCTAATTCTAAGCCTCACCCTCCCGCTCAACCTCACACTAAACCAAATGCAAATCCTCAAACCAACCCTCACCCTCACCCTAAATATCACCCTCACCCTAACCCTCACCCTAATCCGCACGAGAACCCTAACCCTCACCCTAACGCTAATCCTCACCCTCACCCTATCCCTAACCCTCACCCTCATTTAACCCTCACCTAACCCAAACCCTAACCCTCACCCTAACCCTCAAACTCACCCTCACCCTCATCCTAAACCTAACCCTAATGCTCACACTCAACATAACCCAAACCCTCACAATCACCCTAACCCTCAGCTTAAACCTAAGCCTAACAATAACCTGAAACCTAACCCTCACACTCACCCTCACCCTAAACCTAACCCTAACACTAATCCTAACCCTCTCACTCACCTTCACACGCACCCTAACCCTAAACCTAACCCTCAACCTAAACATCACCTTAAACCTAAACCTCACCCTAATCCTTAGCCTAACCCTCACCCTAACCCTAACCCTCACCCTCACCCTCAGGCTCACCTTAAACCTAATCCTAACCCTAACTCTCACCCTCACCCTCAACCTAGCCCTACCCCTAACGCTAACGCTCACCATAACCCTAACATCCAACCTAACCCTAACTCTAAACCTAATGCTAACCCTCACCCAAACCCTAACACTCACCCCAAAACTTACCCTCACCCTAACCCCAACCCTAATGCTCACCATAACCCTAACCCTCAAACTCATAGTCACCCTCAGCCTAACCCTAAACCTAAGCCTAACAGTATCCCTAAACCTCACACTTAACCTCACCCTAAACCTAACCCTAACCCCAACCCAAACCCTCAACTGAACCCTCAACCTCACCCTCACCCAAGCCCTAACCCTAATACTAACCCTAAACCTAACCCTAAACCTGACCCTCAACCTAACCCTTACCCTCACCCTAACACTAAGGCTAAACCTAACATGAACCCACACAGTAACCCTAAACCTCACCCTAACCCTAACCCTCACACTATCCCTAACCCTCACCCTAACGCTAACCCTCACCCTCACCCTAGCCCTAACCCTCACCCTCATCTAACCCTCACCCTAACCCTCACCCTAACCCTCACCCTAACACTCAACCACAACCTCACCCCAAACCTAACCCTAATGCTCACATTCAACATAACCCTAAACCTCACACTCACCCTCACCCTCAGCTTAAACCTAAGGCTAACAATAAACCGAACCCTAAACCTCACACTCATCCTCACCCTAACACTAATACTAACCCTAAACTTAACCCTCTCACTCACCCTCACCCTCAACCTAAACCTAACCCAAACACTCAACCGAAACTTCACACTCACCCTAACCCTAACCCTCACCCTCATCCTAGCCCTCACCCCAATCCTAATCCTAACCCTAATCCTCATCCCAAACTTCAACCTAACCATAACCCTAGCCATCACTCAAAAGCTAATCCTCATCCCCACACTCACCCTCAGCCTAACCCTAACTCTAAGCCTCACGCTCACCCTCAACCTCACCCTAAACTTAACACAAAACCTCAAGCCAACCCTCACACTCACCCTAAACATCACCTTCAACCTAAACGTCACCCTAATCCGCACCAGAACCCTAACCCTCCCCATAACGCTAACACTCACCCCCATCTAACCCTCACCCTAACCCAAACCCTAACCCTCACCTTAACCCTAAACATCACCCTCACCCTAAAACTAACGCTAAAGCTCACACTCAACATATCCCTAACCCTCACTCACCCTCACCCTCAGCTTAAACCTAAGCCTAACAATAACCCAAACCCTAACCCTCACACTCACCCTCACCTAAACCTAACCCTAACACTAATCCTAACCCTCTTACTCACTCTCACACTCACACTAACCCTAACCCAAACCCTCAACCTAAACATCACCCTAAACCTAACCCTCACCCTAACCCTTAGCCTAACCCTCACCCTAACCCTAACCCTCACCCTCACCCTCAGGCTCACCTTAAACCTAATCCTAACCCTAACCCTCACCCTCAACCTAACCCTTCCCCTAACGCTAAACCTCACCCTAACCCTAACCTCCAACCTAACCCTAACCCTAAACCTAACGCTAACCCTCACCCAAACCCTAACACTCACCCCAACACTTACCCTCACCCTAACCCCAACCCTAATGCTCACCATAACCCTAAACCTCAAGCTCATAGTCACCCTCAGCCTAACCTTAAACCTAACACTAATCCTATCCCTAAGCCTCACCCTCACCCTCACCCTAAACCTAACCCTAAGTCTCAACCTCACCCTAAACCTAACCCAAACCCTCAACTGAACCCTCACCCTCACCCTCACCCTAAACAAAACCCTAACCCTAACCATCACCCTTAACCTCACCCAAGCCCTAACCCTCATACTAACCCTAAACCTCACCCTAAACCTGACCCTCAACCTAACCCTTACCCTCACCCTAACACAGAGCCTAAACCTAACATGAACCCTCACAGTTACCCTAACCCTCACCTCAACCCTAACCCTCACACTATATTTAACCCTCACCCTAACCCTAACACTAAACCTCACCCTAACCCTAACCATCACCCTCACTCTCACCCTGAGCCTAACACTCAGCCTAAAGCCTAACCCTAACCCTAACCCTCACAGTCAACCTCACCCTAACCCTAACTCTAATCCTCTAACTCACCCTCAACTTCACCCTAAACCTAATGCAAACCCTCAAACGAACCATCACACTCACCCTAAACATCACCCTAAACCTAAACCTCACCCTAACGCTATTCCTCACCCTCAACCTAACCCTAACCCTCACCCTAACCCTAACCCTCACCCTCATTTAACCCTCACCCTAAATCAAACCCTAACCCTCACCCTAACCCTCAACCTCACCCTCACCCTAAACCTAACCCTAATGCTCACACTCAACATAACCCTGACCCTCACACTCACCCTCACCCTCAGCTTAAACCTAAGCCTAACAATCATCCTAACCCTAAACCTCACACTCACCCTCACCCTAAACCTAACCCTAACCCTAATCCTAACCCTCTCACTGACCCTCACACTCACCCTAACCCTAACCCAAAACGTCAACCTAAACATCACCCTAAACCTAACCCTCACCCTAACCCTCACCCTAACCCTAACCCTCACCCTCAGCCTCACCCACAGGCTCACTCTAAACGCAATCCTAACCCTAACCCTCACCTTCACCCTCAACCAAACCCTCACCCTAACCCTAAACCTCACCCTAACCCTAACCCTCACGCTCACAGTCACCCTCAGCCTAACCCTAAACCTAAGCATAACCCTATCCTTAATCCTCACATTCACTGTCATCCTAAACCTAACCCTAAGTCTCACCCTCACCCTCACCCTCACCCTAACCCTAACCCAAACCCACAACTGAACCCTCACCCTCACCCTCACCCTAACCCTCACCCTCACCATAAACATCACCCTAACCCTAACCCTCACCATTACCCTCACCCTAGCCCTAACCCTCATACTAACCTTAAACCTCACCATAATCCTAACCCTCAACCTAACCCTTACTCTCACCCTAACACTAAGCCTAAACCTAACATGAACCCTCACAGTAACCGTAAACCTCACCCTAACCCTAACCCTCACACTAACCCTAACCCTCACCCTAACCCTAACCATACCCCTCACCCTAACCCTCACTCTGACCCTAAACCCAACCCTAACCCTCACCCTCACCATCATCCTAACACTCACCCAAACCTAACCCTCACCCAAACCCTAACCCTCATACTCTCCCTCACCCTCACCCTCACTCTAACTCTCACCCTCATCCTCACCCTAACCCTCACCCTAATCCTAACCCTATCAGTCACCCTCACCATCACCCTCACCCTCAGCCTACCTCTAAACCTAACACTACTCCTAAACCTATACCTCACCCAAACCCTCAACTTAACCCTAAACCTAACCCTCACTTTCACCCTAACCCTAACCTCACTGACAAGCTAGTATTCACCATAACCCTAATCCTAACCCTACCCCTCACCCTAACCCTAACCCTCACCCTAACACTCACCCTTACCCTCACCCTAACCCTCACCCTCACCCTAACCCTAAACCTCACCCTAACCCTAACCCTAACCCTCACCCTAACCTTTAACTTTACCCTCACCCTAACCCTCACACTAACTCTAACCCTCAACTTAATCCTAACCCTAACCATCAGCCTCACCCTCACCCTCACCCTAAGCCTCACTGTCACCCTCACGCTCACCCTCACCCTAAACCTAACCCTCACCCTAAACCTATCCCTCACTCTAACAATAAACCTCACAATCACCCTCACGCTCACCTCACCCTAACCCTAAACCTAATCCTAACCCTCAAGCTAAACCTACCCTAACCCTAATGTAACTCTAACTCTCAAACTCACGCTAAACCTCACGCTAACCCTTACTCTCAGCATGAATCTAACCCTAACCCTAATCCTCACACTGACCCTATCCCTTACCCTCACACTAACCCTCATCCTAAACCTCACCCTAACCCTAACCCTATCCCTAACCCTAACGCAAACCCTAATGCTCAATCTAACTGTAACCATACGCCTCAAACTAAATCTCATCCTAAACTTAACCCTAACCCAAACCCTTACGTTAACACTAACCCTAACACTCAACCTAACCCTAATCCTCACCCACACCCTCAGCCATATCCTCAGCCTAACCCTAACCCTAATCCTCACCCTCATCCTAACTCTAACCCTAACCTTCACTCTCACCCTCACCCCCACCCTCACCATAACCCTAACCCGAACCCTAAACTGAAACCTCACCCTAACCCAAATCCTAACCTTCTCCCTAACCCTCATTCTAACACTAACCCTAACCCTTACCGTAACCCTAAACCTCATCCTAAACCTCACCCTAACCCTAAACCTATCCCTAACCCTAACGCTAACCCTAACGCTCACACTAACCATAACTGTACCCCCCATCTAACCCTCATCCTAAACTTAAGCCTAACCCAAACGCTCACGCTAACCTTACCCCTAAAACTCACCCTAACTCTAATCCTCACCCACACCCTCACCATCACACTCAGCCTAACCCTCAGACTAAGCCTAAACCTAACCCTAACACTCACACTAACCCTCACACTCACCCTAAACCTAAGCCTCACCATCACCCTCAACCTCACCCTTACCGAAAACCTAACCCTCACGTTAACCCTAACACTCACCCTAATGCTAAGCCTCAACCTAACCATTACACTCACCCTAACACTAAGTGTAACCCTAAAACTTAATCTCACAATAACCGTCACCCTAAACATCACCCTATCCCTAATCCTAACCCTAACCCTCACCCTAACCCTAACCTCACACTCACTCCCACCCTCAGCTTAACCCAAAGCCTAAGACTAACCCTTACCCTAATCCTCACACTCACCCTCACCCTAACCCTAAGTCTAAGCCTCACCCTCACCCTCAACCTCACCCTAAACCTAACGCAAAACCGCAAACCAACCCTCAAACTCACCCTAAACATCACCCATACCCTAACCCTCACCCTAATCCGCACCAGAACCCTAACCCTCACCATAACGCTAATACTCACCCTCACCCTTACCCTAACCCTCACGCTAACCCTAACCCTCACCCTCATCTAACCCTCACCCTAACCCAAACCCTAAATCTCACCCTAACCCTAAACCTCACCCTCACCCTAAACATAACCCGAACCCTCACTCTCACCCTCACAGTCAGCTTAAAACTAAGCCTAACAATAACCGGAACCCTAACCCTCACACTCACCCTGACCCTAAACTTAACCCTAACACTAATCCTAACCCTCTCACTCACTCTCACACTCACCCTAACCCTAAACCAAACCCTCAACCTAAACATCACCCTAAACATAACCCTCACCCTAACCCTTAGCCTAACCCTCACCCTAACACTAACCCTCACCCTCACCCTCAGGCTCACCTTAAACCTAATCCTAACCCTAACCCTCACCCTCACGCTCAACCTAACCCTACCACTAACGCTAACCCTCACCCTAACCCTAACCTCCAACCTAACCCTAACCCTAAACGTAACGCTAACCCTCACCCAAACCCTAACACTCACCCGAACAATAACCTCACCCTAACCCCAACCCTAATGCTCACCATAACACTAAATCTCAAGCTCATAGTCACCCTCAGCCTAACCCTAAACCTAACCCTAACCCTATCCCTAAACCTCACATTCACCCTCACCCTAAACCTAACCCTAAGTGTCAACCTCACCATAAACCTAACCAAACCCTCAACTGAACCCTCACCCTAACCCTCACCCTCACCCTAACCATCACCCTAAACCTAACCATCACCCTTAACCTCACCCAAGCCCTAACCCTCATACTAACCCTAAACCTCACCCTAAAGCTGACCCTCAACCTAACCCTTACCCTCAAGCTAACACTAAGCCTAAACCTAACATGAAACTTCACAGTAACCCTAACCCTCACCCGAACCCTAACCCTCAAACTATCCCTAACCCTCACCCGAACCCTAACCCTAAACCTCACCGTAACCCTAACCATCACCCTCACTCTCACCCTGAGCCTAACCCTCAGGCTAAAGCCTAACCTTAAACCTAACCCTCACAGTCAACCTCACACTAACCCTAAATCTAAGCCTCACCCTCACCCTCAACCTCACCCTAAATCTAACGCAAACCCTCAAACCAACCCTCACACTCACCCTAAACATCACCCTAAACCTAACCCTCACCCTAACGCTATTCCTCACCCTCAACCTAACCCTAACCCTCACCCTAACCCTAACCCTCACCCTCATTTAACCCTCACCCTAAATCAAACCCTAACCCTCACCCTAACCCTCAACCTCACCCTCACCCTAAACCTAACCCTAATGCTCACACTCAACATAACCCTAACCCTCACACTCACCCTCACCCTCAGCTTAAACCTAAGCCTAACAATCACCTAACCCTAAACCTCACATTCACCCTCAACCTAAACCTAACCCTAAACTTAATCCTAACCCTCTCACTGACCCTCACACTCACCCTAACCCTAACCCAAACCCTCAACCTAAACCTCAATCTAAACATTACCCTCAACCTAACACTAAGCCTAACCTTAACACTAACCTTCACTAACCCTAAACCTCACCCTAACCCTAACCGTCACCCTAATTTAACCCTAACACTCACCCTAACCCTCAACCTAACCCTTAATCTCACCCTAACACTAACCATAACACTAAACCTCAACCTCACCCTAAACCTCACCCTAACCCTAACCCTAACAGTAACTCTCAACCTCACCCTCAACCTCACCCTAACCCTAACCCTCACCCCAACACTTACCTTCACCAAAACCCTCACCCTAACGCTAACCCTAACGCTAAACCTCACCTCACCCGCAACCTCACCTTAACCGTAACCCTAACCCTAACCCTAACAATAACCCTAACTCTAACCCTAAACTTAATCCTTACCTTAACCCACACCATCACCCTCACCTTCACCCTAAACGGAACCCTAATCCTCTCCATAAACCTAAATCTCTCCCTAAACCTAACCCTCACACTCACCCTAACCCTCACCCTAAAACTTACCCTCACCCTAACCCTCAGCCTGACCATAAACCTATCCCTAACCTTCACCTTAACCTTCACCCTAAACCCAACCGTAACGGTCACCCTCAAACTAACCCTGAACCTCACCATAGCCCTAAACCTGCCCCTCATCATAACCATCATCCTAACCCTCACCCGAACCCTAAATCTAACCCTAAAACTTACCCGCACCCTAACACTCACCCTCACCCTCACCCTAAGCCTCAACCTCACCCCCACCCTAACCATGACCCTATCCCTCACCCTCACCCTCACCCTAAGCCTAAGCCTCACACTAACCCTAACCCTAACTCTCACACTCACCCTCACCCTCAGCCTAATCCTAAGACTGATATTAACCCTAACCCTAGCCCTCACACTCACTCTCACCCTAAACCTAACCCAAACACTCAACCAAAACCTCACCCTCACCCTCACCCTAACCATCACACTCACCCTAAACATCACACTAAACCTTATCCTCACCCTCACCCTAACCTTAACCCTAAGAATAACCCAAACCCTAACCGTAAACCTAACCCTCACCCTAACCCTAAACCTCACGCTAACCCTCGGCCTCACCCTCACCCTCATCTTAACCCTAAGCCTAACCCTAACCCTCACCCTTACACTCACCTTAACACAAATCCTAACCCTAAAACTCACCCTAACAGTAACCCTAACCCTCACCCTTACTTTATCCTCACCCTCACCCTAACCCTCACATTAACCTTTATGCTCACCCTAACCCTAACCCTACCCTTCACCCTAACCCTCACCCTAATTCTAACCTTAACCCCTAACCTAACCCTCTCTCTAACCCTAACCCTAACCCTCACCCTCACCCTAACCCTCACCCTAATTCTAACCTTAACCCCTAACATAACCCTCTCTCTAACCCTAACCCTAACCCTCACCCTCACCCTAACTCTCACCTAATCCTCACCCTAACCCTAACCTCTACCTAACCGAGACCCTCACCCTCAACCTCGCCCTCATCTTTACCCTAAAACTCACCCTCACACTTCTCCTCACCCTAAACATCACCCTAATCCTAAACCTCACACTCACCCTCACTCTCACCTTCAGCCTAAACCTAACTCTAAAGCTAATCCTAAACATAACCCTCAGCATTACCCTATCCCTCACCCTTAACCCTAAACCTCACCCTCACCCTAACCCTAATCGTAACCCTCACACTAAACCTAACCCTCACTCTAAACCTAAACCTAAACCTCACCGTATCCCTCACCCTAAACCTAACCCTAACTCTCACCCTAACCCTAATCATCACACTAATCTAGCCATCACCCTAACCCTAACCCACACCCTAAAGCTGACCCTCACCCCACCCTCAAATTAACACTAAGGCTAACTCTCACCCTAACCCTAACCCTCACCCTAAACCTAACCCTCACCCTATCCCTCAACCTAACCCTAACCCTAAGCATCACCCTCACCCTCACCTTAACCAGAACACTAATCCTAACCCTCAACTTATTCCTAACCCTCACCCTAACCCTAATCCTCACCCTAACTCTTTCCCTCACCCTAACACCAACCCTAACCCTAACACTAAGCCTCACACTAACCGTAACAATCACCCTAAGCCTAACATTAACCCTAACCCTAACCCTCACCCTCACCCTAAACCTATCCCTAACCCTAACCCACACCCTCACCCTCACCCTCATCCTCACCCTCACCCTAAATCTAACCCTAACAATAACCCTAACCCTAACCCTAAACCTAACCCATCACCCTCACCTTAACCCTAAGCCTAACACTAACCCAAACCCTCACCCTCACCTTAACACTAAAGCTAACTCTAACCCTCACCCTAACAGTAACCCTAACCCTCACCCTCACCCTAACCGTCACCCGAACTTTATCCTCACCCTATCCCTACCCCTCAAATTAACCCTAATGCTTACCCTAACCTTAACAGTACACCTCACCCGAACCCTCACCCTAACTCTAATCCTAACCCTAAACCTAACCCTCATCTAAACCTAACCCTAATTTTCAACGTTACCCTAACCTTTACCATCACCCGAACCCTCACACTAAACCTAACACTCACCCACACCCTAATCCTCAAGCTCACCCTAACCCTAACCCTCACCTAATCCTCACACTAACCTTAACCATTATCTAACAAAGACCCTCACCCTCACCCTCACCCTAAACTTCACCCTAACCCTCACCCTCACCCTAGCCCTCACCCTAAACGTAACCCTTACTCTAAACCTCACCCGCACCCTCACCCTCATGCTCAGCCTTACCTTACCCTACCCCTAATCCTAACCTTAACCCTCAACCTGATCATAACACTCACCATAACCCTTACCCTCACCCTCACAATATCCCTAACCTTAACCCTCACACTAAACCTAACCCTCACCCTAAACCTAACCCTACCCCTCACCCCAAAACTCAACCTAAACTTAAACCTAACCCTCACCCTAACGCAAATCCTCACCCTCACCCTAGCCCTCACCCTAATCCTAACCCTCATCTTAAACTTCACCCTCACACCACCCTCAAACTAACCCTAACCATAACACTCACCCTAACCCTAACCCTAACCCGCACACTAGCCCTCACCTTAAACCGAACCCTAACCCTCCCCCTCACCCAAACCCTAACCTTAACCCTAACCCTAACCCTCACCCTAACACTAACCTTAACCCTAACCCTAACCCTTACCTTAACCCTCACCCTAACCCTTAACCTCATCCTCACCATAAACCTCACACTAAACCTAAACCTCACCCAAACTCTAACCCTAACCGTCACCCTCACCCTCACCCTCATGCTAACCCTATCCCTAACCCTCACCTTAACCCTAAAACTCACCCTAACCCTAACCCTAACAATCACTCTCAAGCTCACCTTATCCCTAACCCTAACCCTCACCCTAACCTTCACTCTAACCCTGCTGCTAACTCTAACACTCACCCTAACCCTCACGCTATCACTTACCCACACCATAAACCTAAAGCTAACCCTCACCCTCACACTCACCCTAAATCTCACCCTAAACTTAACCCTAACCCAAACACGAAACCCTAACCCTAACTTGAACCCTAAACCTCACCCGAAACCTTAAACCTAACCCTAAACCTAACCCTCAAGCTAAGTGTCACCCTATCCCTAACCCTATCCCAAACCCTAACCCTCACCCTAACCCTCACCCTAAACCTTATACTCACCCTCACCCTAACCCTAACCCTAACGCTGACGCTTACAATAACTCTAACCCTCACCCTAAACCTAACCTTACCCCTCACCCTAACCCTCATCCTAACCCTAAATCTAACTCAAAACCTATCCCTCACACTAATCCTAACCCTAACCCTCACCCTCATCATAACTCACCCTAACCCTAACACTCTCAACTTCACCCTCACCCTCAGCCTAACCCATACCCTCACACTAACCCTAACCATCACGCTAACCCTCAACCTAATACTCGACACTAAACCAAACCATAACCCTTACACTAACCCTAACCCTAAACATCACCAAAATCCTCAATAACCCTAAATCTAGTCCTAACCCTAACCCTTACCCTCACCCTAACCCTAACACTCACCCTAACCCTAACCTTCACCCTAACACTAAGCCTAATCCTAACACAAACCCTCACACTAATCCTAAACCTCAGCCTAAACCTAACCCTCAACCTAAACCTAACCCTAACCCAAATCCTCACCCTCATCTTATCCCTCACACTAACCCTTTTCCTGTCCCTAACCCTAACCCTAACCCTAACCCTCACACTTTCCGTAACCCTCACCCTCACCAAAAACTTCACCCTTACCCTTACCTTACCCTCACACTAACCCTCACCCTAAGCCAAAACCTCAACCTAACCTAATCAAAACACTCACACTAAACCTCACCCTAACCCTAATGCTAACCCCAACACTCACCCTCACTCTAACCCTCACCCTAAACCTGAACCTCACTCTAACCCTAACCCTAACCCACAATCTCACCCTAAACCTCACCCTAACCCTAACCCTCAACCTAATCCTTACCCTCACCCTAACCCTCACCATAAACCCAACCCTAAACTAACCATAAACCTCACCCTAACCCTCACCCTCATCCTAACCCTAATCCAAACCCTAACCCTCAACCTAAACCTCACCCTAACCCTAACCTTAACCTTCACACTAACCCTAACCCTCACCCTAAGCTTAACCCAACCCCTCACCCTAACCCTAACCCTCATGCTCACCCTAAACCTAACCCTAACCCTATTCCACACCCTCACCCTCACCCTCATCCTCACCCTCACCCTAAACCTAATCCTAACAATAACCCTAATCGTAAACCTAACCCTCACCTTAACCCTAACCCTCAAGCTAACCCTCATCCTCACCCTCACCCTCACCTTAACCCTAAGCCTAACCCTAACCCTCACCCTCACCCTCAACTTAACTCTAAAGCTAACCCTAACCCTCACCCTAACAGTAACCCTAACCCTAACTCTCACCCGAACTGTCACTCTAACATTAACCTCACCCTAACCCTAACCCTCACATTAACCCTAATGTTCACCCTAACCTTAACAGTATCCCTCACCCAAACCCTCATCCTAACTCTAACCCTAACCCTAAACCTAACCCTCACCTAACCCTAAATCTCAACCTTACCCTAACACTCAACATCACCTGAACCCCCACCCTAAACCTAACACGCACCCACACCCTATCCCTAAAGCTCACCCTCACCCTCACCCTCACCTAATCCTCACCCTAACTCTAACCATTATCTAACAAAGGCCCTCACCCTCACCCTCACCCTAAACTTCACCCTAACCCTCACCCTCACCACAGCCCTCACCCTAAATGTAACCCTACCCGTAAACCTCACCCGCACTCTCACCTTCATGCTCAGCCTTACCCTAACCCTCCCCTAATCCTAACCCTAACCATCAACCCCATCATAACCCTCACCATAAACCTTACCGCCACCCTCACCCTAAGCCTAACAATAACGCTCTCACTAAACCTAACCCTCACCCTAAATCTAACCCTACCCCTCACCCCAAACATCAACCTAAACCTAACCCTAACCCTCACCCTAACGCTAACCCTAACCCTCACCCTAGCCCTCATCTTAATCCTAACCATCATCCTAAACCTCACCCTTACACCACCCACAAACTAACCCTATCCCTAACCCTCACCCTAAGCTTAACCCTCACCCTAACACTAACCCGCACCCTAGCACTCACCGTAACCCTAACCCTAAACCTCCTCGTCACCCTAACCCTAAACCTAACCCTAACCCTCACCCTAAACCTCACCCTAACACTAAACCTAACCCGAACCCTCACCTTTACCTTAACCCTCACCCTAACACTTAACCTCATACTCACTCTAAACCTCACACTAAACCTAACCCTCACCCTAACTCTAACCCTAACCATCACCCTCACCCTCACCCTCACGCTAACCCAAACCCTAACCCTCTCCCTCACCCTCACCCAAACACTACTATTACCTGTAACACTCACTCTAACCCTCACGCTATCACTTAAACACACCATAAACCTAAACATAACCCTAACCCTCACCCTAACCATAAACCTCACCCTAACCCTAACAGTAACCCAAACACAAAACCCTTAACCTAACCCTAAACTGAGCCCGAACCCTCATCCGAAACCTTAACCCTAAACCTAAACCAAACCCTCAAGCTAACAGTCACCCTAAACCTAACCCTATCCCTAACCCTAACCCTCACCCTAACCCGCACCCTAAACCATATCCTCACCCTCACCCTAACCCTAAACCTAACGCTAACCCTCACAATAAATCTAACCTCACCCTAAACCTAAATTTACCCTTCACCCTAACCATCATCCTAACCATAAACCAAACCCAAAACCTCTCCCTAACCCTAATCCTAACCCTAACTCTCACCTTCACCCTCACCCTCAGCCTAACCCTAACCCTCACACACCCTAACCGTCAAGCTAACCCTCAACCTAATGCTCACACTAACCCTAACCCTAACCCTTACACTAACCCTAATACTAAACCTCAACAAAACCCTCAATAACCCTAAACCTAGACCTTACCTTAAAACTTACCCTCACCTTAAACCTAACCCTCACCCTCACCCTAACCCTAAACCTCACCCTAAACCTAACCTTCACCCTAAACCTTACCCTCACCCTAATACTAAGCCTAAACCAGACACCAACACTCATACTAACCCTAACCTTCAGCCTAAACCAAATCCTCAACCTAAACCTAACCCTAACCCTAATCCTCACCCTCACCTTATCCCTCACACTAACCCTTTTCCTAACCCTAACTCTAACCCTCACCCTAACCCTAACCCTCTCCCTTTCCGTAACCCTCACCCTCACCAAACACCTCACCCTTACCCTTACCTTACCCTCACCCTAACCCTCACACTAACCAAAAACCTCACCCTAAACTAACCAAAACACTCACACTAAACCACACCCTAACCCTAATGGTAACCCTAACACTCACCCTCACCCTAAACCTCACCCTAAACCTTCACCTCAAACTAACACTAACCCTAAACCTCAACCTCAACATAAACCTGACCCTAACCCTAACCCTCATCCTAACCCTTACCCTTACCCTAACCCTAAACCTAATCTAACCCTTAACCTCACCCTAACCCTTACTCTCACCCTAACCCTAATCTAAAACCTAACTCTCAACCTAACCTAATCCTAACCCTAACCCTAACCTTCACACTAACCCAAACCGTCACCCTAACCTTAACCCTACCCCTCACCCTAAACCTCATCCTAACCCTAACCCTAAACCTCACACTAACCCTAACCCTCACCCTCACCCTCACCCTCAACATAACCATAAACCTAACCCTAAACCTAAAAATAACCCTAACCCTAACCCTTATCCTAACCCTCACCTTCACCCTCACCCTAACCCTAACCCTCACCCTTAACCTAACCCTCAACATCACCGTAACCCTAAACCTAACCCTAAAATTTACGCTCACCCTAACACTAACCCTAACCCTAAAACTAGCCATTACACTATCCCTAATCCTCAGCCTAACCCTAACCCTCAACCTAACCCTATCCCTAACCCTAACCCTCACCCTCACCCTAAACCTAATCCTAATCCTAACCCTCACCCTAAACCTAACCCTCACCCTATTCCCAACCCTCAATCTCACCCTCACTCTAACCCT
The DNA here is from genome assembly GCF_024711535.1 of Dipodomys merriami. Taxonomy (NCBI): domain Eukaryota; kingdom Metazoa; phylum Chordata; class Mammalia; order Rodentia; family Heteromyidae; genus Dipodomys; species Dipodomys merriami. The sequence goes on from NW_027203304.1 coordinate 563,675, forward strand.
AACCCCAAACCTAACACTCACCCTAAACCTCACCCTTACTGTAAACCTAAACCTAACCCTCACCCTAACCCACAAGCTTACCATAATCCTCACCATAACCCTAACCCTCACACTTAACATTACTCTCACCCTCAACCTAACCCTCACCCTAAACCTAACCCTCACACTAACCTTACGCTAACCCTCACACTAACCCTCACCCTACCATAATGCTAACCCTAACACTCACCCTGACCCTAACCTTCACCCTAACCCGAAACCTCACCCTAAACCTAACCCTATCCCTAACCCTCAACCTAACCTTTACCCTCAACCTAACACTAACACTAACCCTCACACTAACAATAAACCTCACCCTAACTCTAACCTCACCCTAACCCTAATCCTCACCCTAACCCTAACCCTAACCCTCACCCTCAGCCTAACCTTTAACCTTACCCTCACCCTAACCCTCACACCAAACCTAACCCTAAGCCTAACCGTTACCCTCTCCGTCACGCTCACCCTCAGCCTAAATTTAAACCTAACCCTACTCTTAACCCTAACCCTCAGCTTCACCCTCACACTAACCCTAACCCTAAACCTAACTCTAAGCATAACCCCCACACTCACACTCACCCTCACCCTAAGCCTCACTGTCAACCTCACGCTCATCTGCACCCTAACCCAAAGCCTAACCCTCACCCTAAACCTATCTCTCACCCTAACCATAAACCTCACAATCACCCTCACCCTCACCTCACCCTAACCATAAATCTAACCCTAACCCTCACCCTAAACCTCACCCTAACCCTAATGCTAACGTTAACCCTCACACTCACCATAAACCTCATGCTAGCCATTACTCTCACCGTAAATCTAACCCTAACCCTAACCCTCACCCTGACCCTAACCCTCACGTAAACCCTAACCCTAACCCTAATCCTAACCCTCATCCTAAACCTCACCCTAACTCTAAACCTATCCCTAACCCTAAAGCTAACCCAAACGCTCACCCTCACCCTCACCCTAACCTAATCCTAACCCTAACCCTCACCCTTAACCTTAAACTAACCCTCATACTAACCATCACCCTAACTCTAACCCTCACCCTAACCTACCACTAAATCTCACACTAACACTCACCCTCACCCTATCCCTATTCCTCACAATAAACCTCACACTCACACTCACCCCACCCTATTCCTAACCCTAAATCTCACCCTCACCCATACCCTAACCCTCACCCTCACCCTCACACTAACCCTAACCCTAACCCACAACCTAACCCTAACGCTAAACCTAACCCTCACGCGAACCCTAAACCTAACCCTCACCCTCACACTCACCCTAACCCTAATCCTAAACCTAACCCTCACGCTAACTCTAACCCTAACCCTAATGGTAAACATAAACCTCACCTTCACCCTAACCCTCACCTTAAACCTTACCCTCACCCTAACCCTAATCCTAACCCTCACCCTAACCCTAATCCTAACCATCACCCTAACCCTAATCCTCAACCCCACCCTCACCCTAAGCCTAACCCTAAGACTAAGCCTAACCCTAACCCTACCCCTCAGCCTAATGCTCACCCTAACACTAATCCTAACCCTAATACTCACCCTATCCCTAACCCTAACCCTAACCCTCACCCTAACACTAACACTAATGCTAACCATAAACCTTACCAACAATCTAACCCTCACCCTAACCCCTACCCTCCGCCTAACCCTAACACTCACCCTCACCCTAACCCTCACACTAATCCTTACCCTCAACCTAACCCTAAACCTAACCCTCACACTAACCCTAACCCTCACCTAACCCTACACCTACCCCTCAGCCTAACCCTCATCCTACACCTAAACCTAACCCAAAACCTCACCCTAACCTTAAGCTTAACCCTAACCCTAAACCTTCTCCTAACCCTAACACTCACCCTCAACCTCACCCTCTCCCTCACCCTAAACCTAACCCTCATCCTAACCCTCACACTAACCCTAACCCTAAAACTCACACTCACCCTCAACCTCAACATCACCCTCAGCATAACACTAAACATAACCCTAATCCTAACCCTAAACCTCACCCTCACCCTAACCGTCACCCTAATTCTTACCTTCACACTAATCCTAACCCTAATCCTAACCCTAACATTCACAATAAACCTAACCCTCACCCTAATCACAACCCTACCCCTTACCCTAACCCTCAACCTAAACCTAACCCTATCCTAAACCTAACCCTCACCCTAACCCTCACCCTCACGCTAACCCTAACCCTAACACTCAACCTTACCCTAAACCTCAGCCAAAGCCTTAACCTCATCCTCACCCTAAACCTCACACTAAACCTGACCCTAACCCTAATGCTAAGCCTAACCCTAACCCTCACCCTCACCCTAACCCTCACCCTAAACCTCACACTAACCCTAATACTAACCTCCACCCTAACCCTAACGTTCACCCTAACCCTAACCCTAACCCTAACCCTCACGGTCACCCTCACTATCTCTCCGTAACCCTAAGACTAACCCAAACCCTCACCCTAACCCTAATACTAACCTCCACCCTAACCCTAACGTTCACCCTAAGCCTCTTGCTCACACTCACCCTCTCCTTAACCCTAAGCCTAACCCTAACCGTCATCCTAACCCTCCCCTTAACACTAAACCTAAGCCTAACCCTCACTCTAATAGTAACCCTAAACCTCACCCTCACCCTAACTCTCACCCTTATTTTATCCTCACCCTAACCCTAACCCTCACATTAAACCTAATACTCACCCTAACCATAACCCTACCCCTAACCCTAACTCTTACCCTAACTTTAAGCCTAACCCTAACCCTCACCTAACCCTATCCCTAAGCCTAACCCTAACCCTCACCTAACCCGGTTAGGGTTACTAAACCTCAACCTCATCCTAACCCTCACCATCACCTGAACCTACACCCTCACCCTAACCCTCACCTAATCCTCACCCTAACCCTAACATTACCTAACCAAGACCCTCACCCTTACACTCACCTTCACCCTAATCCTCACCCTCACCCTAGCCCTCACCCTAACCGTAATCCTAACCCTAAAATTCACCCGCACCCTCATCCTCACCCTCAGCCTAACACTAACACTATCCCTATTCGTATCCCTAAACCTTGCACACACCCTTACCCTCACCATTACCCTTACCTCACCCTCACCCTAACCCTAACCGTAACCCTCACACTAAACCTAACCTCACCCTAAACCTAACCCTACCCCTCACCATAACCCTCATACTAAACCTAACTCAAACCCTCACCCTAACCCTAAACCTCACACTCACCCAGGCCCTCACCATAACCCTTTCCCTCACCCTAAACCTCACCCTCATACCACCCTCAAATTAACCCTAACCATAACCCTCAACCTAACCCTAACACTAAAACTCACACTCACCCTCACCCTCACCATCACCCTCAGCGTAACACTAACCATAACCCTAATCCTAACCCTAAACCTCACCCTCACCCTAACCGTCACCCTAATTCTTACCTTCACACTAATCCTAACCCTAACCCTAACCCTAATACTTACACTAAACCTAACCCTCACCCTAACATAACCATACCCATTACCCTAACCCTCACCCCAACCCTATCCGTATCCCTAACCCTAACCCTATCCCTAACCCTCACCCTAACACTAACCCTAACCCTCACCCTTACCTCACAATAAGCCTTAACCTCATCCTCACCCTAAAACTCACACTAAACCTAACCCTCAGCCTAACTCTAACCCTAACCGTCACCCTCACCCTTACCATTACCCTTACGCTAACACTAACCCTAACCCTCACCCTAACCCTAAAATCCACCCTAACCCTAACCCTAACCCTCACCCTCAAGCTCACCTTAACCCTACCCATATCCCTCACCCTAAACTTCACTCTAACCCTAATGCTAACTCTAACACTCACCCTAACTCTCACACTATCACTTACCCACACGATAAACCTAAAACTAACCCTAACCGTCACCCTCACCTTAACCTTCTACCTAACCCTAACCCTAATCCGAAAGCCTCACCCTAAACTTAACCATAACTCTAACACTAATCCTAAACCTAACCCTTACCCTAACGCTAACCCTTACCCTAACCCTAACTCTAACTCTGACCTAACCCTCAGCCTAACCCTAACCCTAACCATGACCCTCACCCTAACCCTAACCCTCACCCTAACCCTAACCCTCACTCTAACCCTTATCCTCACCCTAACACTAAGCCTAACCCTAACACCAACCCTCCCACTAAACCTAACCCTCAGCCTAAGCCTAACCCTCACCCTAAACCTAATCCTAACCCTAAACCTCACCCTCACCTTAGCCCTCACACTAATCCTATTGCTAACCCATCCCTCACCCTAAAACTAACCCTAACCCTAAACCTCACCCTAAGCCGAACCCTCACCTTAACCCTAACCAAAACCATACCCCTCACCCTATCCCTAACCCTAATCCTCACCCTAAACTTCCTCCTAACACTAACCCTAACCCTAACCATAAACCTCACCCTAACTGTAACCATATCCCTCACCTTCACCCTCACCCTAAACTGAACTGTAACCCTCACTCTAACCCTAACAATAACCCTAACCCTAAACCTAATCTTAACCCTCACCCTCACCCTAACACTAACCCTAACCTTAACCCTGACATTTACCCTAACCCTCACTCTAACCCTAACCCTCAACCTAACCCTTACCCTCACCCTAACACTAAGGCTAATCCTAACTTGAACCCTCACAGTAACCCTAAACCTCACCCTAACCATAACCCTCACAGTAACCCTAACCCTCACCCTAACCATAACCCTACCCCTCACTCTAACCCTAACATCAACCCTAAACCTCACCCTCACCGTCACCCTAACACTCACCCTAACCCTAACCCTCACTGCAACCCTAAACCTCACACTCTCCAAAACCCTCATCCTCACTCTAACACTCACCCTCACCCTAAACATAAACCTAACCCTAACCCTCACCATAACCGTAACCCTAAACCTCACACTAAGAGTAACCCTAACCCTCACCCTCACCCTTACCTTATCCTCACCCTAACCCTAACACTCACCCTAACCCTAACCCTCACCGAAAACCTAACCCTCATACTTTCCAAAACCCTCATCCTCACTCTAACACTCACCCTCACCCTAAACATAACCCTAACCCTAACCCTCACCATAACCGTAACCCTAAACTTCACCCTAATCCTAATACTTAACCTCACCCTCAACCTAACCCTCACTGTTACTGTAACCCTCACCCTAAACTTAACCGTCACCCATACCCTAACCCTCACACTCACCCTCACCCTAACCCTCAGCCTCATTCTACACATCACCCTAACCATAACCCTCACCCTAACCCTAATCCTCTCTCTCACCAGAACCCTAACACCCACCCTAACCCTCACCCTAACCTCCAACCTAACACTAACCCTCACCCTAACCCTAATGCTAACCCTCACCGTAACCCTTACCATGAACCTAACCCTTACCTTCATGCTAACCCTAACAATCACACTGTCCCTAATCTTCACCCTTACCCTAACCCTACCCCTCACCCTAACCCTCAGCCTAACCCTGACACCAATCCTAACCCTAACCCTCACCGTCACCCTAACACTCATCCTAACCCTCACCCTTCCCCTCACGCTAACCCTAACCCTAACCCTAAAACTCACTCTCAGCCTAACCTTCACCCTGAACCATAACCTCACCATCACGCTAACCCTAAACCTCACCCTAAGCCTAACCCTTACACTAAACCTCAACCTAGTCCTCACCCTAACCCTAATTCTAACCCTAACCCTCCACCGAACCCTAACCCTCATCCTCACCCTAAACCTCACATTAACCCTAAACCTAATCCTCAATCTAATCCTTACCCTAACCCTAACCCGAAACCTTACCCTAACACTCACCCTAACCCTAAACCTCACCTTTATCTTTACCCTCACCCTCCGCCTAACCCTCACATTTACAATTACCATCACCCACAACCTAATCCTCACCCTAACCCTAACCCTCACCCTAGCCCTCACCCTAACACTAACCCTAACCCTAACTCTCACCCTCACGCTCACCCTCAGTGTAAAACTAACCCTATCACTATACCTAACCCTAAACTTCACCCTCACCCTAATTCTTACCCTCACACTAATCCTAAACCTAACCCTAACCCTAACTCTCACACTAAACCTAACCCTCACCCTAACCGTAACCCTACCCTTTATCATAACCCTCATCTTAACCCTAACCCTAACCCTCACCCCAACCCTCACCCTAAACCTCACCGTCATCTTAAACCTGACCGTAACCATAATAATAAACATAACCCTCACCCGACCCCTAACCCTCACCCTCACCCTAACCATCAACCTAACCCTCACCCTAATCCTAACCCTAAACCTCACCCTAACCCTAAGCATAACTGTAAACCTAAACCTCACCCTAACACTCACCCTTAACCTAACCCTCACCCTAACCCTAAAACTCACCCTAATCCTCACCCTAACGCTCACTCTCACCCTCACCCTCACCCTAACCCTCACCCTAACGCTCACCCTAACCCTAATGCTAACTCTAACACTCACCCTAACCCTCATGCTATCACTTACCCACACCCCAAACCTAAGCCTAACCTTAAACCTCACCCTCACATTAAACCTCACCCTAACACTAAACCTAATCCTAACCCTAACCCTCACCTACCCCTAACCCTAACCTTCAACGTCACCCTAACCCTAACCATTACCCGAACCCGAACCCTAACCCTAACCCTCATCCACACCCTAACGCTAAAGCTCACCCTCACCCTCACCGTAAACCTAACCCTTAACCTCACCCTAATCATAACAGTAAGCCTAAATTAAAACTCAAAATAACCCTCACCCTCACCCTAACTGTAACCCAAAACCTAACAATCAACCTAACCCTCACCCTAACCTTAACCCTAAACCTAACCCTAAACCTCACATTAACCCTAACTCTCACCCTAACCCTAACCCTACCCCTCACCCTAACGCTCTTGCTAACTCTAAACCTCAACCTTAGCAGAAACCTAACCATATCCCTAACCATAAACCTCACCTTAAGGCTAACTCCAACCCTAAACCTAACCTAACCTGTACCCTAACCCTAAGTCTAACACTTTCCCTAAACTTAAACCTTACCTTCACCCTCTCCCTCAGCCTAACCCTAAACCTAACCCTAACCCTCACCCTCACCCTAGCCCTCACACTAAACCTAATCCTAACACTAACCCTCATCTTAATCCTCACCCTAACCCTAACCCTAAACATCACCCAAAACCTATTCCTCACCCCCACCCTACCCTTCAGCCTAAACCTAAGTCTAAGCCTAACCCTATCCCTAAACCTCACCCTCAACCTAGCCCGCACCCTAACCCTAATCCAAACGATAACCCTCAACCTAACCCTCACCCTAAACCTAACCCTAAACCTCACACTAAACCTAACCCTAACCCTCAACCTAAACCTAACCCTCATCCATACAGTAACTCTAACCCTAACCCTCACCCTAACACTAAACCTAACCCGAACCCTAAACCTCACACTAAACCTAACCCTAAACTTAACCCTCAACCTAGCCCACAACCTAACCCGAATCCTAACCCTATACCTCATCCTAACCCTCACCCTAAACCTGATCCTAAACCTCATACTAAACCTAAACCTCACCCTCACCCTCAGCCTAACCCTAAGCCTAAGCCTAACCCTAAACCTAACCCTGACTCTCACCCTCACCCTAGCCCTCACCCTAACCCTAATCCTAACCCTAACCCTAACCCTAACCCTCACCCTCACCCTAAGGCTAAACATCACCCTAAGCCTAATCCTCTCCCCAACCATCACCCTCAACCTTACCCTAAGCCTAAGCCTAATCCTTATCCTAACCCTCACACTCACCCTCACCCTAAACCTAATCCTAAACCTAAACCTAACAGTAACCCTCACCCAAACCCTAACTCTAACCCTAATCCTCACCCTCAACCTAACCCTAAACCTCACCCTCACCCTCAGCTTAAACATAAGCCTAACTCTAACCCTAACACTAATCCTCACACTCACCCTCACCCTAACCCTAAACTTAATCCCAGCCCTAACCCTAACCCTCACCCTAACCCTAACTCTAACCCTAAACCTCACCCTCACCCTAACCCTAAACTGCAACCTCACCCTCAGCTTAAACCTAAGCCTAACTCTAACGCTAACCCTAAACCTAACACTAACGCTAACCCTAACCCTCACACTAACACTAAATCTAAACCTAAACCTCAACCTCACCCTAACCCTAACCCTAACCCTAAACCTCACCCTAACCCTAAACCTCACCCTCACAGTAACCCTAATCCTAATCCTAAACCTAACAATAACCCTAACCCTAACACTAACCCTCACCCCAAACATAAACCTCACCCTAATCCTAACCCTCACCCTAACACTTACCCTCAAGCTAACACTTAACCTCACCCTAACACTAACCCTCACACAAACCCTAACCCTCACCCTAACCCTAAACCTCACCCTAACCCTAACCCTAAACTTCACCCTCACCCTAGCACTCAACCTAACCCTAATTCTAACCCTAACCCTCAACCTCAAAGTCATCCTCATTCTCACTGTAACCATAACCCTAACACTAACAATAACCCTAACCCTAGCCCTTAAACCTCACCCTAAACAAAACGATCAACCTAACACTAAACCTCAACCTAACATTTACCTCACCCTAAGACTAACCCTCACACTATCCCTGAACCTCAACATAACCCTAAACCTAAACCTATCCCTAATCCTAACCCTCACCCTAACCCTAATTCTAACCCTAAACCTAACCCTAACACAAACCCTCACCCTAAACCTCACCCTAACCCTAATCCTAAACTTCACACTCACACTATCCCACACCCTAACCCTAATCCTAAACTTAAACCTCACCCTAACCCTAACCCTAACACACACCCTCACCCGAACCCTCACCCTCACCCTAACCCTAACACTAACCCTAAACCTAACTCTCACTGTAAACCTCAACCTAACACTAATCTCTAAACCTAAACCTCAAACTCAAACTGATCCTAACCCTAACCCTAACCATAAACCTCACCCTAACACTAACCCTAAACCTCACCCTCACCCTAGCCCTCACCCTAAACCTAATCCTAACCCTAACCCTCACCCTAACCCTAAACCTCACCGTCAACCTAAACCTCAGCCTAACCATAAGCCTAACCCTAAACCTAACCCTAACCCACACACTCACCCTCACCCTAACCCTAATCTTAACCATAACCCTAACAATAAACCTCACCCTAACCTTAAACCTAAAACTAACCCTAAACCTAACCCTTATCCTAACCCTCACCTGATCCCTAACTCTAACCCTAAACCTCACCTTCACCCTAACCCTAACTCTAACCCTAAACCTAACTCTAACCCTAACCCTTACCCTAAACCTCACTCTAACCCTAACCCTCAACCTCACCTTCACCATAACCCTAATCCTCACCCTAACCAAAACCTTCATTCTAACCCTAAACCTCACCCTAACCACAACCCTCACCCTAACCCTAACCCTCACCCTAACAATTACCCTCACACTAACAATAACCCTAAATCTAACACTAACCCTCACAGTAACCCTAACTCTCACCCTAACCCTAAACCTCACCCTAAACTGAACCCTAAACCTCAGCCTCGCCCTAGCCCTCACCCTAACCCTAATTCTAATCTTAACCCTCAACCTAACCCTAACCCTCATCCTCGCCCTAAACCTCAAACTAACCCTAACAATAATGCACAATCTAACCCTCACCCTCATCCTAACCCTCACCCTAACCCTTACCCTAACCCTCACCCTTAACCAAAACCTCACCCTTAGGGGAACACTGACCCTCAGCCTCAGCCTCACCTTTATTCTTACCGACACAATCACCCTAATCCTCATTCTAACCCTAACCGTCATCCTAACACTCACCCTAACCCAGACCCAGTCCATCACCCTAACCATAACTCTCACCCTCACCCTCAACTTCAGCTTAAACCTAAGCCTAAGCCTAATATTAACCTTAACCCTCATCCTAACCCTCACCCTAACCCTAACCCTAATCATCACCCAAAACCTATTCCTCACCCCCGACCTCACCCTCAGCCTAACCCTAAGCCTAACCCTAACCCTCTCCCTCACCCTAGCTCTCACCCTAGCCCTAATTATAACCCTCACCCTCACCCTAACCTTAATCCTCATTCTCACCTTAAAACTCACATTAACCCTAACCCTAATCCTCAATTTAACCCTCACCCTAACCATATCCCGAAACATTAGCCTAACCCTCACCCTAACCCTAACACTCACCCTTATCTTAACCCTCACCCTCAGCCTAACCCTAATCCTCATCCTCACCCTAAACCTCATACTAACCTTAACACTAATCCTCAATCTAACCCTCACCCTAACCATAACCCGAAACCTTACCCTAAACCTCACCCTAACACTAACCCTAACAGTAACTCTAACTCTAAAACTAACCCTAAACCTAAACCTCATCCTATCCCTAACCCTAAACCTCACCCTCACCATCACCCTCTGCCTAACCCTCAGCCTAATGCTAACCCGAACCCTAACCCTCATACTCACCCGCACCCTCACCCTCACCATATCTCTAACCCTAAACCTCTCCCTAACCCTAACCCTAAACCTCAACATAAACCTCACCCTCACCCTAACCCTAACACTAACCCTAACCCTAAACCTCACACTAACCATCCCCCCAACCCTAACCCTAACAATAACACTAACCCTAACACTAACCCTAACCCTAACCATAACCCTCACCCTCAGCCTCACCCTCACCACAACTTTACCGTAACCATAACACTAACAATCACCCTGCCCCTAACCCTAACCCTAACCCTAACCCTCAACTCACCCTCACCGTAACGCAAATCCTAAACATAAACCTATCCCTAACACTAAACCTCACCCTAACCCTCACCCTAGCCCTCACCCTAAACCTAATCCTAACCTTAAACCTCATCCTAACACTCACCCTAACCCTAACCCTAATCCGAACCCTAACATGAACCCTAACACTTACCCTCATGCTCGGCCAAAGCCTAAGCCTAAGCCTAATCCTACCCCTAATCCTAACCCTCACCCTAACCCAAACCCTAACACTACCCCTAATTCTAACCCTAAATCTCACCCTCACCATAACCCTAACTCAAACCCTAACCCTAAACTGAACCTCATCCTAACCCTAACCCGAACTCTCATCCTCACACTAACTATAAACCTCACCCTAATCCTAACTCTCACCCTAAACCTTAACCTCACCCTAACACTAACGGCAATGCTAACACTAACGCTCACACTAACCCAAACATCACCCTAACCCTAAACCTCACCCTAATACTAACCCTAACCCTCAACCTCACCCTAGCCCTCACCCGGACCCTAACCCTCATCCTCACCCTAAACCTCACACTAACTCTAACTCTAATACTCAATCTAACTCTCACCCTCAACCTAGCCCTAATCCTAACCCTCACCCTTACCATAACCCTCACCCTCAGCCTAATCCTCACCTTTACCCTTAGCATCACACGCACCCTAACCCTCACCCTAACCCTCACCCTAAACTTAACCCTCACCCTAATCCTCTCAACCCCTAAACCTCACCCTCACCTTAATCCTAATTCCAACCCTAACGCTAACACTAAACCTCACCTTAACGCTAAACCTAAACCTCACCTTCCCCCTAACCATAACCCTGACCCTAAACCTAACACTCACACTAACACTTACCCTCACCCTAACCCTAACCCTAACCCTCACACTAATCCAAACTCTCACCCTAATCCTAAACCTCACCTTAACCTAACTCTAACCCTCACCCTCACACTAGCCCTCAACTTAACGCTAATTCTAACCCTCACCCTCACCATAACACTAACCCTCATCCTCAACATAAACCTCACACTAACCCTAACCCTAACCCTAATCCTCAATCTAACCCTAAACCTAAATCTAACACTAACCCTTACCCTAACCCTAAACCTAACCATAACCCTCAACATTATCTTAACCCTCACCCTCAGCCTAAACCTCATCTTTACACTTAACATCATCCTCACCCTAAACCTCACCCTAAAACTAAACCTCATCCTAACACTCACCATAACTGTAAACCTAACGATCACACTAACCCTAACCCTCACCCTCAACCTCACAGTCAGCCTAACCCTAAGCCTAAGCTTAAACCTTGCCCTAAACCTCACCTTCACCCTAGCACTCACCCTAAACCTAATCCTAACACTAACCCTCATCCTAACCCTCACCCTCACCCTAACCCTAACCATAACCCTAACCCTAATCCTCACCCCAACCTCACGCTCAACCTAACCCTAAGCCTAAGCTTAACCCTAACCCTAACCCTCACACTCACCCTCACCCTAAACCTAATCCTAACTCTAAACCTAACCCCAATCCTAAACCTCAACCTAACCTGCAACCTAACCTTAACCCTAACACTAACCCTAACCCTAACCCTAACCCTGGACATAAATCTCCCCCAAACCCTAAATGTAAACCTAAAACTAACCCTCACCCTAACCCAAATCCTAACCCAAACCCTCAACCTAACCCTAACCCTCCCCCTCACTGTAAATCTAACACTCATCCTAACCCTCACCCAAACACTAACATTAACCCTCACCCTCACCCTAGCCCTCACCATAACACTAATCCTAACCCTAATCCTCATCCTAACCCTCACCCTAATCCTAACCCTAACCCTCACCCTAATCCTAAGCCTTACCCTAACCCTCAACCTAAACTTAACACTCACGCTAACCGTAACCCTAACCCTAAACCTCACCTTAAACCTAAACCTAACCCGAACCCTAATTCTCACCCAGACTCTAACTCTAACTCTAACACTAACCCTAACCTTAACCCTCATCCTCAGCCTCACCCTAAACCTAACCCTAAACACTAACTCTCACATTAACCCTAACCCTAAGTCTCACCCTAACCCTAACACTAAAAACCTCACCCTAAATCTAACACTAACCCTCAACCTCACCCTCTCAGTAACCGTAACCCTAACCCTAACCCTAACAATAAGCCTAACCCTAACCCTAATCCTAACTCTCACCCTCACCCTAAACCTAATCCTCACCCTTACCATAACACTAACCCTCATCCTAACCCTCACCCTAAACCTAAACCTCACCTTAACACTAACCCTAACCCTCACCCTCACCCTAGCCCTCATCCTAACCCTAATCCTAACCCTAATCCTCATCCTAAACCTCACCCTAACCCTAACCCTAAACCTCACCCTAATCCTAAGCCTAACTTTAAACCTCAACCTAACCCTAACACTCAGCTCAACTTAACCCTAACCCTAACCCTCACCCTAACCCTAAACATAACCTGAACACTAACTCTCACCATAATCCTAACCCTAAACCTCACCCTAACACTAAAACTCACCCTCAGTGTAACCCTAAGCCTAACCCTAAACCTTACGCTAACCATCACACTCACCCTAAACCTTACTCTAATCCTATTCCTAACCCTAACACTAACCCTCACCCTTCAGCCTCAAATTAACCCTAACTCTTACCCTAAACCTCACCCACAACCTGACCCTAAATTTAACCATAACCATAAACCTCACCTTAACCCTCACCCTAAACGTAACCCTCACGCTAGCCCTCACCCTAAACCTAATCCTAACCCTACCCTCAATCTAACCCTCACCATAACCCTAACACTAACTCTCACCCTAAACCTAACCCTCACACTCAGCCTAACCCTAAGCCTAACCCTAAGCATAACCCTAAACCTAAACCTAACCCTCACACTCACCCGCACACTCACCCTAACTCTAAACTTAACCCTAACCCTAACCCATACCCTAACGCTCCCCCTAACTCTATATCTAACCCTAAACCTCACCCTCACCCTAACCCAAACCCTAACCGTAACCCTAAACTCCACCCTAACCTTAACCCTAACCATCACCTAAACCTAATCCTCACCCACACCCTCACACTCAGCCTAACCCTAAGCCTAAGCCTAACCCTAACCCTAACCCTCACACTCACCCTCACCTTAACCCTAACTCTAACCCTAACACAAACCCTAAACCTCACCCTAACCCTAACCCTAACCCTCACCCTCACCCTCACAGTAACCTTAAACCTGAACCTAACCGTAAAAATAACCATAACCCTAATCCAAACCCTCACGCTAACCATAACCCTCAACCTAAACCATTCCCTAACCCTAACACTTACCCTCACACTAACACTAACCCTAACCCTAACCCTCAGACTAACCCTAACCCTAACCCTAAACCTCACCCTCAACCTAACCCTAACATTAACCCTAAGCCTCACCCTAAACCTAACCCTCACCCTAACCTTAACTCTACCCCTAAACCTCACCCTCTACCCCTAACTCTAACCCTAACCCTAACACTGAACCTCACCCTAAACCTAACCCTAACCCTTACCCTCAGACTCATGCTCAGCATAAGCCTAAGCCTAAGCCTAACCCTTACCCCAAAACTCACCCTCACCCTAACCTTTACCCTAATCCTGATCCTCACCCTAAGCCTAACCCTAACATTCACCCTAACCCTAAACTTCACACTCACCTTCATCCTCAGTGTAATCCTAAGCCTAAGCCTAAGCCTAACCCTAACGCTCACATTAACCGAAACCTTTACAATAATCCTAATACTAAATCTAAGCCTAACCCTCACCCTCACCCTCACCTTCACCCTATCCCTAACACTAACCCTAACCCTAATCCTCACCCTCAGCCTCACCCTAAAACTAACTCTAACACTAAACCTTACCCTCACCCTAACCCAAAACTCACCCTAACCCTAAACCTCACCCTCACCCTAACACTTACCCTAACCCTAATCCTATCCCTAATCCTCATCCTAACCCTCCCCCTAACCCTAACCCTAACCCTCACCCTAACCCTAATTCTAACCCTAACCATAACACTAAAAACCTCACCCTAACCCTAACCATCATCCTCACCCTCCGTAACCATAACCCTAACCCCAACAATAACATTTACCCTAACACTAATCCTATCCCTCTCCTCATCCTCACCATAACCATAACCATAACCCTAATAATAACATTAACCCTAACCCTAATACTAACCCTTACTCTAACCCTAATCCTAACACTAACCCTCAACTTAACCCTAACTATCACCTTTACCGTAACCCAACCCTCATCCGAACCCTCACCCTAAACCTAACCTTAACCCGAAACCTCACCCTAACACTAACCCTAACCCTCACCCTCACCCTAGCCCTCAAGCTAACCCCAATCCTAACCCTAATCCTCATCCTAACCCTCACCCTAAACCTAATCCTAAACCTCACCCTAACCCTAAACCTAACCCTAACCCTCAAACTAAGCCTAACCCTAACACTCACCCAAACCCTAAACCTCACCCTCACCCTCCACTTCAGTGTAACCCTAAGCAGAGCCCTAATCCTAACCCTAACCCTCACCCTCACCCTAATACTTACCCTAATCCTAATCCTAACCATAACTCTAACCCTCACCCTCAGCCTCACCTTAACCCAAACTCTAACACTAAACCTCATCCTCACCCTAACCCTAACCCTGAACCTCACACTAACCCTAACCCTAAACCTCACCCTCACCCTAGTCCTCAACCTAACCCTAATCCTAACACTAACCCTCATCTTAACCCTCCCCATAACCCTAACCCTAACCCTCTCCCTAAACCTAATCCTCACCCACACCATCACCCTCAGCCTAACTCTAATCCTATCCCTAACCCTAACTCTCACACTATCCCTAATCCTAAACCAAAACCTCACTCTAACCCTAAAGCTCACCCTCATCCTTACCCTCAGCCGAACTCTAAGCCTAATCCTTACCCTAACCCTAACCCTCACACTCACCCTAACCCTAACCCTAATCCTAATCCTAACCCTAACCCTAACCCTCACCCTCAACCTAACCCTCACCTTAAGCCTAACCCTAACATTAATCCTAACCCCAACCCTCGACCTAACCCTCCAACAAACCCTAAATATAACCCTAAACCTCACCCTCACCCTAACCCTAATCCTAACCCTAACCCTAAACCTCACCCTAACCCTAACCCTAACCCTCAACCTCACCATCACCCTCACCATAACTCAAATGCTAACCCTAAAAATAACACTAATCCTAATCCTAAACCTAACCCTAACCCTAACCCTAATGCTAACACTCACCCTCACCCTAACCCTAATCCTAACCCTAACCCTCACTTTAATGTAACCCTCAACCTCAACATAATCCTAACCCTCATCCTAACCCTCACCCTAACCCTAAACCTAACCCTAAAACTTACCCTAACACTAAACCTAATCCTCAACCTAGCCCTCACCCTAACCCAAATCATAACCGTAATCCTCATCCTAACCCTCACCCTAACCCTTACCCTAACCCTCACCCTAACCCTAACCCTTACCCTCAGCCTAACCCTAACCCAGCCCTCAGCCTAACCCTAAGCCAAACCCTAACTCTAACCTTAACCCTCACACTCACCCTAACCCTTAACCTAATCCTAATCCTAACCCTAATCCTAACCCTCACCATCACCCTAAAACTCACCCTAACCCTAACAATAACACTAATCTTAACCCTAACCCTCAATCTCAGCCTCACCCTTACCCTAACTCTAACCCTAAATCTCACCCACAACCTAAACCAAACGCTAACCCTAAACCTCACATTAACCCTAACCCTAAACATCACGCTCACCCTAGGCCTCACCCTAACCCTAATCCTAACCCTCATCCTAACCCTCACCCTAACACTCACCCTAACCCTCACCCTAACCCTACTCCTAACCCTAACCCTCACTCTACCCCTAACCCTCACCCTGACCATAACCCTAACCCTCATCCTAACCCTAACCCTAAACCTTACCGTAACACTAACCCTAAACCTCAAATTCAACCTCAGCCTCACCCTTACCCTAACTCTAAAACTATACCTCACGCTCACCATAACCCTTACCCTAATCCTAATCCTAACCCTAAGCCTAACCGTAACATTCACCCTAACCCTAAACTTCACCCTCACCTTCACCATCAGTCTAATCGTAAGCCTATGCCTAACCCTAACACTAACCCTCACACTCACCCTAACCTTTACCGTAATGCTAATCCTAAGCCTAAGCCTAACCCTCACCCTCACCCTCACTCTCAACCTAACCCTAACACTAACACTAACCCTAACCCTCACCCTCAGCCTCACCCTCACCCTAACTCTAATACTAACCCTAACCCTCACCTTAACCCTAACCATCACCCTTACCGTAACCCTAACCCTCATCCTAACCCTCACCCTAAACCTAACCCTAACCCTAAACCTCACCCTAACACTAACACTAACCCTCACCCTCACCCTAGCACTCATCCTAACCCTAATCCTAACCCTAATCCTCATCCTAACCCTCACCCTAACCCTAACCCTAAACCTCACCCTAAACCTAAACCTAAACCTCAACCTAACCCTAACCCTCAAGCAAAACGTAACGGTAAACCTAACCCTCACCCTAACCCTAAACTTATCCTGAACCCTAACTCATACCCTAAACGTAACCCTAAGCCTCACTCAAACCCTAACCCTCACCCTCATCCTCAACCTCAGTGTAACTCTAAGCCGAACCCTAAACCTAACCCTAACCCTCACACTCACCCTAACCCTTACCGTAATCCTAATCCTAACCCTAACTCTAACCCTCACCCTCAGCCTCACCTTAACCAGAACTCTAAACCTAAACCTCAACCACACCCTAACACTAACCCTAAACCTAAACCTCACTCTAACCCTAAAACTCACCCTCACCCTCACCCTCAGCCGAACCCTAAACCTAATCCTAATCCTAACCTTAAACCTCACACTCACCCTAAACCTAACCCTAATCCTAATCCTAATCATAACCCTAACCCTCACCCTCAACCTAACCCTCACCTTAAGGCTAACCCTAACATTAATCCTAACCCCAACTCTCGACCTAACCCTCCAACTAACCCTAAATATAACCCTAAACCTCACCCTCACCCTAACCCTAATCCTAACCCTAACCCTCAACCTCACCCTAACCCTAACCCTACCCCTTCACCCTCAACGTCATCCTCACCATAACTCAAATGCTAACCCTAAAAATAACACTAATCCTAACCCTCAACCTAAACCTAGCCCTAACCCCAAACCTAATGCTAACACTCACCCTCACCCTAACCCTAATACTAACCCTAACCCTCACCCTAATGTAATCCTCACCCTCACCATAACACTAACCCTCATCCTAACCCTCACCCTAACCCTAAACCTAGCCCTAAACCTTACCCTAACACTAAACCTAATCATCACCCTAGCCCTCACCCTAACCCTAATCGAAAACCTAATCCTCATCCTAACCCTCACCCTAACCTTAACCCTAACCCTCACCCTAACCCTAACGCTAAACCTCAACCTAACCCTAACCCTCATGCTCACCGTAGCCCTAACCATAACTTTCACCCTAACCCTAAACTTACCCGAACCCTAACTCTCACCCTAACCCTATCCCTTACCCTCACCCTAACCCTAACCCTCACACTCACCCTAACCCTTACCCTAATCTTAATCCTAACCTTAAGACTAACCCTCACCATCACCCTAAACCTCACCCTAACCCTAACAATAACACTAACCTTAACCCTAACCCTCAACCTCAGCCTCACCCTTACCCTAACTCTAACCCTAAATCTCACCCTCACCCTAAACCTAACCATAACCCTAAAACTCACACTAACCCTAACCCTAAACCTCACCCTCATACTAGGCCTCACCCTAACCCTAATCCTAACCCTTATCCTAAACCTCACCCTAACCCTAAAACTAACCCTCACCCTAACCCTAATCCTAACCCTAACCTTCACTCTACCCCTAACCCTCACCTTGACCATAATCCTAAACCTCATCCTAACCCTCACCCTAAACCTAACCCTAAACCTTACCCTAACACTAACCCTAACCCTCACCTTCAACCTCAGCCTCACCCTTAACTTAACTCTAAATCTAAACCCCACCCTCACCCTAACCCTTACCCTAATCCCAATCCTAACCCTAAGCCTAACCCTAACACTCAACCTAACCCTAAACTACACCCTCACCTTCACACTCAGTCTAATCCTAAGCCTAAGCCTAACCCTAACCCTAACCATCACACTCACCCTAACATTTACCGTAATCCTAATCCTAAGCCTACGCCTAAACCTCACCCTCACCCTAAACCTCACCCTCACCCTCACCCTCACCCTAACCCTAACACTAACCTTAACCCTAACCCTCACCCTCAGCCTCACCCTAAAACTAACTCTAACACTAAACCTTACCCTCACCCTAACCCAAACCCTAAACGTAACCCTAAACCTCACCATAACCCTAAACCTCACCTTCACCCTAGCACTTACCCTAACCCTAACCTTAACCCTCACCCTAACCCTAAATCTAACCCTAACGCTAACATTAAAAACCGCACCCTACCCCTAACCCTAACCCTCATCCTCACCCTCACCGTAACCGTAACCCTAACCTTAACAATAACATGAACCCTAACCCTAATCCTAACCCTCACCCTCACCATAACCCTAACCCTAACCCTAACCCTAACATTAACCCTAACCCTAATCCTAACCCTACTCTTCACCCTAACCCTCACCTTAAACTTAACCCTAACCCTAACGCTCACCCTCACGCTAGCCCTCACCCTAACCCTAATTCTAACCCTAACCCTCATCCTCAACCTAAACCTCACAGTATCCCGAACCCTAATCCTCTATCTAACCCTAACCCTCACCCTAGCCCTAACCCTCACCCTTACCGTAACCCTCACCCTCAGCCTCACCCTCACCTTTGCTCTTACCCTCACTCTCATCCTAAACCTCACCCTAACCCGAACCCTCATCCTAACCCTCACCCTAACCCTAACCCTATCCATCACCATAACCTTAAGCCCCACCATCACCATCACCCTCATCCTAACCCTATGCCTAAGCCTAAACCTAACCCTAACCCTCACCCTCACAGTAGCTCTCACCGTAACCCTCACCCTAAACCTAAACCTCACCCTCACAGTAACCCTAACACTAACCGTTACCCTAAACCTAAACCTTATGCTAACCCTCACCCTAATCCTTAAACTCACCCTAACCCTAAACCTAACCTTCACACTAACCCTAATCCTCACCCTAAACCTAACCATAACCCTCAGCCTAACCCTCATCCTAACCCTAAACCTTTGCCAAACCCTCAACCTAACCCTAACCATTACTCTAACCCTAAACCTCATACTAACCCTAACACTCACCCTCAACCTCACCCTCACCCTCACCCTAACCCTAACCCTCACACGAACCCTCACCCTCACATTAACCCTAACCCTAACCCACACCCTCACCCTCACGCTAATCCTAACCATAACCCTAAACCTAAACTTAATGGTAACCCTCACCCTCATCCTAAACCTAACCCTAACCCTAAAAAAAACCCAATCCCTAACTCTAATCCTAATTCAATCCCACACCTTAACCCTAACCCTAACCCTAAACCTCACCCTAAAACTAACCCTCGACCTCACTGTAACCCTAACCCTAACCCTCACCCTGACCCTCATCCTAACCCTAACCCTAATCCTAACCCTAAAACTCACCCTCAACTTAACCCTTACCCTAAACCAAACCCTCACCATAAACCTAACTCTCACCCTCAGCGTAAACCTAACCCTAACCCTAAACCTAACTCTCAACCTAACCATAACCCTAACCTTAATCCTAAACTCCACACTAGCCCTAGCCCTCACCCTAACCCTAACCCTAACCCTAAAGCTCACCCTAATCCTCACCCTCAACTTAACCCTAACCAAAACCCTAACCCTTACCCTAAGCCTCACTCTAACCCTAACACTCATTCTAACCATCACACTAACCCTAACCCTCACCCTAACCCTAAACCTACCCCTCACCATAAACTTCATATTAACACTAACCCTAACCCTAACCCTAAACCTCACCCTAACCCTAACCATAACCCTCACTTTCACCCTCACCCTAAACTGAACTGTAACCCTCACTCTAACCCTAACAATAACCCTAAACCTAATCTTAAACCTCAACCTCACCCTAACCCTCAGCCTCACCCTCAACCTCAACTTCACCCTAACCCTGACCTTCACCCTAGCCCTCACCCTCACCCTAACCCTAACACTAAACCTCACCCGCACCCTCACTTTCACCCTCAGCCTAAACCTAACCCTATCTCTAATCATAACCCTAACCTTCACCCTCACCTGAACCCTCAACATATCCCTTACCCTCAACCTCAACCTAACCTTAACCGTAAACCTCACACTAAACCTAACCCTCACCGTAAACCTAACGCTAACCCTCATCATAACCCTAATGTTCACCCTCAACCTAGCCCTCACCCTAACCCAAAGCCTCACCCTAAACCTCACCCTCACACCACCCTCAAATTAAACCTAACCCTTACCCTCACCCTAAACCTAGCCCTCACCCTAACCCTAACCCTCACCCTAGCCCTCACCCTAACCCTAAACCTAACGCTCACCCTCACCCTCATCCTCATCCTCAGCGTAACACTAACCCTATCCCTATTCCTAACCCTAAACCTCACCCTCACCATAACCATCACCCTAATTCTTTCCCTCACATTAATCCTAACCCTAACCCTAACCTTTACTCTCACACTAAACCTAACCCTCACAGTAACCGTAACCTGACCCCTTACCCTAACCCTCACCTTAACCCTAAACATAACCTTCACTCTAAACCTCACCCTAAACATCACAGTCACCCTAACCCTGACCCTAACCCTAATCCTAACCCTAAGCCTCACTCTAAACCTAACCCTCCCTCTCCCCCTAACCCTCACCCTAAACCTCACCCTAATCCTAACCCTAACCCTCAGCCTAACCCAAAACCTAACCCTCACCCTAACCCTAATCCTAACCTCCACTCTAACCCTAATATTCAGCCTAAACTTAAACCTAACCTAAAACCTCACCCTCACCCTCACCCTCTCCTTAACCCTAAGCCTAAACCTAACCCTCACCCTCACCCTTACCTTAACACTAAACCTAATCCGAACCCTCACTCTAACAGTAACCATAAACCTCACCTTCACCGTAACCCAAACCCTGACTTTATCCTCACCCTAACCCTAACCCACACATTAACCCTAATACTCACCATAACCGAAACCCTACCCCTAACCCTAACCCTAACCCTAACCCTAATTTTAACCCTAACCCTAACCCTCACCCTAACCTCCCCCTCATACCACCCTCAAACTAACCCTAACCCTAACCCTAACCCTAACCCTGAGCCTAACCCTCACCCTCACCCTAACCCTAACCCTCATCATAGCCCTCACCCTAACCCTAACCCTAAAACTCACCCTCACCCTCACCCTCACCATTACCCTCAGCGTAACACTAACGATAACCCAAATCCTAACCCTAAACCTCACCCTCACCCTAACCGTCACCCTAATTCTTACCTTCACACTAATCCTAAACCTAACCCTAAACCTAACACTCACACTAAACCTAACCCTCACCATAAACTTCACCCTAACCCTAATGCTAACTCTAACACTCACCCTAACCCTCACGCTATCACTCACCCACATGATAAACCTAAACATAAACCTAAACCTCACCCTCACCATAACCCTCACCCTAGCCTTAACCCTAACTCTAACACTAATCCTAACCCTAACCCTCACCCTAAGGCTAACCCTTACCCTAACCCTAATCATAACCCTCAACGAAATCCTCAAACTAACCCTAAACATAATCCTAACCCGAAACCCTCATCCTAACCCTAACCCTAACTCTAACACTAACCCTAACCCTCACCCTAACCCTAACCCTAACCTTAACCCTCACCCTAACCTTAACCCTACCACTCATCCTAAACCTCATCCTAACCCTAACCCTAAACCTGACCCTAATCCTAAACCTCACCATAACCTTAACCCTCACCCTCAACATAACCATAAATCTAAACATAACTCTAAAAATAACCCTAACCCTAAACTTTATCCTAACCCTCACACTCACCCTAACCCTAACCCTAACTCTAACCCTCACCCTAAACCTAACCCTCTCCCTCACCGTAAACCTAAACCTAACCCTAACACTTACCCTCACCCTAACAATAAACCTAACCCTAAACCTCACACTCACTCTTACCCTCACCCTAAACGTCATCCTAACCCTCACCCTATCCCTAACCGTAACCCTCAAACTAACCCTAACCCTCACCCTAACCTTAACCCTACCACTCACCCTAAACCTCATGCTAACCCTAACCCTAAAACTAACCCTAATCCTAAACCTCACCCTAACCCTAACCCTCACCCTCAACGTAATCATAAACCTAAACATAACCCTAAAAATAACCCTAACCCTAACCTTTATCCTAACCCTCACCCTCACCCTAACCATAACCCTAACCCTAACCCTCACCCTAAACCTAAACCTCACCCTCACCGTAAACCTATACAAAACCCTAACACTTACCCTCACCCTAACACTAACCCTAACCCTAAACCTCACACTCACTCTAACCCTCACCCTAAACCTAATCCTAACCCTCAACCTTATCTTACCCTCACCCTAACCCTAACCCTTACCCTCACCCTAACCCTCAATCTCACCCTCACCCTAATCGTAACCCTCACCCTAAACCTCACCCTCATCATAACCTTCACTCTTACCGCAACTCTCAAAATCACCCTAACCCTCCCCCTTACCCTTATTCTTACCCTCACCCTAATCCTCACTCTAACCCTAACCCTCACCCTAACCTAAACTTATCCCTCACCCTAGTCCTCAATCTAACCCTAATGCTAACCCTAACCTTCACCCTAACCCTAACCCTAACCCTTAACCTCACCCTAACCCTAACCCTCACCCCAACACTTACCCTCACCCTAACCCTCACCCTAACGCTAACCCTAACACTACACCTCACCTTACCAGCAACCTCACTGTAATCGTAACCCTAACCCTAACAATAACACTAACTCTAACCCTAAAACTAATCCCTAACCCACACTCTCACCCTCACCTTCATCCTAAATCTAACCCTAAACCACTCCATAAGCCTAACCCTATACTCACACTCACCCTAACCCTCACCCTAAAACTTACCCTCGCCCTAACCCTCACCTTAACCCTAAACCTATCCCTAACCCTCACCTTAACCCTCACCCTAACCCTAACCCTAACGTTAACCCTTAATCTTACCCTGAACCTCACCCTAACCCTAACCCTACCCCTCATCCTAATCATCATCCTAACCCTAACACTAAAACCTCACCCTAAGCCTAAACCTAACCCTAAACCTCACCTGCACCCTAACAGTCACGCTCTCTCTCACCCTTACCCTAACTCTAAACCTCACCCTAACCATCAAACTATCCCTAACCCTCACACTAACCCTACGCATAACACTCGCCCTAACCCTGAGCCTCACCCTCATCTAACCCTCAGCCTATCCCTAACCCTAACCCTAATGCTCACACTCACCCTAACCCTAACCCTCACACTCACCCTCAGCTTAAACCTAATCCTAAAAATAACCCTAACCCTAACCCTCACAATCACCCTCACCCTAAGCCTAACCCTAACTCTAAACCTAACCCTCACCCTCACCCTCACCCTCACCCTAACCCAAACCCTCAACCGAAACCTCACCCTCAATCTACCCAAACCCTCACCCTCAACCTAAACATCACCCTAAACCTAACCCTCACTCTAACCCTTAGCCTAACCCTATCGTAACCATAATCCTCACCCTAACCCTCACCCTCAGGCTCACCATAACCCTATTCCTGACCCTAACCTTAACCCTAACCCTCACCCTCAGCCTCACCCTAAAACTAACTCTAACACTAAACCTTACCCTCACCCTAACCCAAACCCTAAACGTAACCCTAAACCTCACCCTAACCCTAACCCTAAACCTCACCCTAACCCTAACCCTAAACCTCACCCTCACCCTAGCCCTTACCCTAACCCTATTCCTAAGCCTAATATTAACCTTAACCCTCATCCTAACCCTCAACCTAACCCTAACCCTAACCATCACCCAAAACCTATTCCTCACCCCCAACCTCACCCTCAGCCTAACCCTAAGCCTAACCATAACCCTCTCCCTCACCCTAGCTCTCACCCTAGCCCTAATTATAACCCTCACCCTCACTCTAACGGTAACCTCCAACCTAACCCTAACCTTCACCATAACCCTAACGCTAACCCTAACCCTAACCCTAAACCTCACCCTCACCCTCACCCTCAGGCTAAGACTAACCCTATCCCTAACCCTCACACTTAACCTTACCCTAAAACTAACCCTAAGCCTCACCCTCACCCTCAACCTCATCCTAACCCTAACCCAAACACTCAACCCAAACTTCACCTTCACCTTCACCCTAACCCTCACCCTCACCCTAAACATCAACCTAACCCTAACCCTCACCCTAACCCTCACCCTAAACTTAACCCTCACATTAACCCTAACCTTCACCCTAACCCTAATCCTCAACCTAATCCTTACCCTCACCCTAACACTAAGCCTAACCCTAACTTGAACCCTCACAGTAACCCTAAACCTCACCTTAACGCTAACCCTCACAGTAACCGTAACCCTCACCCTAAACTTAACCCTACCCCTCACCCTACCCCTCATTCTAACTCTAATCCCAACCCTAACACTCACCCTCACCGTCACCCTAACACTCACACTAACCCTAACCATCACCCAAACACTAACCCTCACACTCTCCAGAACCCTCATCCTCACTCTAACACTCACCCTCACACCAACCCTCACCCTTACCTTATCTTCACCCTAACCCTAACCCTCAGACTAACCCTAAACTTAACTTTAACCCTACCCCTGAACTTACCCCTCTCCCTAACTCTAACCCTAACCCTAACACTAACCCTCACCCTAATCCTAACCCTTACCCTCACCCTCACCCTAAACCTTACCCTTACCTTAAATCTCACCCTAACGCTAACCCTCATTCTACACATCACCCTAACAATAACCCTCAATTTAACCCTAACCCTATCACTCACACGAAACCTAACACTCACCCTAACCCTCAACCTAACCCTAACCTCCAACCTAACACTAACCCTCACCCTAACCCTAATGCTAACCCTCACCCTATCCCTAACCCTCACCCTAACCCTTATCCTCACTCTAACCCTAAACCTCACAGTAACCCTAATCCTCACCCTAACCCTAATATACCCTTCACCCTCACCCTCACTCTAACCCTAACCCCAACCCTAAAACTCACCCTGACCGTCACCCTAACACTCAGCCTAACCCTCAACCTTATCCTCACCCTAACCCTAACCCTAACCCTAACCCTCACCCTAAACCTTAACCTCACCCTCACCCTAAAACTAAACCTCACCCTAACCCTAAACCTAACCCTAAACCTCACCCTAGCCCTCATGCTAACCGTAATTCTAACT
Organism: Dipodomys merriami; assembly: GCF_024711535.1. Taxonomy (NCBI): domain Eukaryota; kingdom Metazoa; phylum Chordata; class Mammalia; order Rodentia; family Heteromyidae; genus Dipodomys; species Dipodomys merriami. Next base: position 590,362 of record NW_027203304.1, read on the forward strand.
CTAACCCTCACCCTAATCCTAAACCTCACCCTAAACCTAACCCTATATCTAACCCTCACCCTCACCCTAGCCCTCACCCTAACCATAATTCTAACACTCACCCTCACCCTAACCATAACCCTCATCCTCACCCTAAACCTCACATTAACCCTAAACCTAATAATCAATCTAACCCTTACCCTAACCCTAACCCGAAACCTTACCCTAACCCTCACCCTAACACTAAACCTCACGCTTCTATTAAACCTCACCCTCAGCCTAACCCTCACCTTTACCCTTACCATCACCCTCACCCTAACCTCACCCTAGCCCAAACCCTAAACCTAACCCTAACCCTCACACTCACCCTCAGCGTAACACTAACCCTATCACTATTCCTAACCCTAAACCTCACCCTCACCCTAACCATCACCCTAATGCTTACCCTCACCCTAATCCTAACCCTAACCCTAAACCTATCACACTAAACCTAACCGTCACCATAACCATAACCCTACCCCTCATCCTAACACTCACCTTAACCCTAACCCTAAACATCACCCCAACCCTCATCCTAAACCTCACCTTCACCCGAAACCTGACTCTAACCCTAATAATAATCCTAACCCTCATCCTCACCCTAACTCTCACACTCACACTAAACCTCACCCTAACCTTCACCCTAATCCTAAGCCTAACCCTCAGTCTAACCCTCACCCTAACCCTAAGGATAACCCTAATCATAACACTCAACCTAACCCTAACCCTCACCTTAACCCTAAACCTCACCCTAATCCTCACCCTAACCCTCACTCTCACCTGCACCCTCACCCTAACCCTAATGCTAACTCTAACCCTTACCCTAACCCTCATGCTATCACTTACCCACACCACAAACCTATCCCTAACATTAAAACTCACCCTCACCCTAAACCTCACCCTAAACCTAAACCTAATCCTAACCCTCACCCTAAAAGTTACCCTCAAACTAACACTAACACTCATACTAACCCTAAGCCTCACCATAACCCTAAACCTCACCCTCACCATAACCCTAAACCTAACCCTAACACTCACCCTAACCCTAAACCTAACACTAACCCTAACACTAACTGTCACCCTAACCCTAACTCTAAACCTAAACCTCAACCTGAACCTAACCCTAACCCTAACCCTAACCCTAAACCTCCCCTAAACATATCCCTAAACCTCACCTTCATCCTAATCCTCATCCTAACCCTCACCCTAACCCTAACCCTAACCATCACCCTAAACCTAATCCTCAAGCTCAACCTCACCCTCAGCCTAACCCTAAACCTAAACCTAAATCTAACCCTAACCCACTCACTCACCCTCACCCTAACCCTAACCCTAATCATAACCTAACCCTAACACTAACCCTCACCCCAAACATAACACTCACCCTAACACTAACCCTCACCCTAACACTTCCCCTCTCCCTAACACTAACCCTAACTCTAACACTAACCCTCCCACTAACCCTAACACTCACCTTAACCCTAAACCTCACCCTAACCCTAAAGCTAAACTTCATCCTCACCCTAGCCCTCACTGTAACCTTAATTCTAAACCTAACCCTCAACCTAATCATAACCCTCATCCTCACCCCAAACCTCACATTAACCCTAACCCTAATCCTCAATCTAACCCTCACCCTATCCCTAACCCTTAACCTAACCCTCACCCTAACCCTAACCCTCACCCTTATCTTAACTCTCACCCTCAGCCTAACCCTCACCTTTACCCTTACAATCACCCTCACACTAACCCTCCCCTATACCCTAACCCTCACCATAGCCCTCACCCAACCCTAAACCCAACCCTGAGCCTCACGCTCACCCTCAGCGTAACACTAACCCTGTCACTATTCCTAACCATAAACCTCACCCTCACCCTAACCGTCACCCTAATTCTTAACCTCACACTAATCCTAACCCTAACCCTATCCATAACCCTACCCCTTATACTAACACTCACATTAACCCTAACTCTAACCCTCAACCTAACCCTCACCCTAAACTTCACCGTCACCCTAAACCTATCCCTAACCCTAATAATAACCGTAACCCTCACCCTAACACTAACCCTCACCCTCATCCTAACCCTCAACCTAACCCTCAACCGAATCCTAATCCTAACCCTCTGCCTAACCCTCAAACTAACCCTAAGCATAACCCTAACCCTAACCCTCACACTAACCCTCACCCTAACCCAAACCCTAACCCTAACCCTCACACGCACCCTAACCCTCACACTAACACTTAACCTCATCCTCTCCCTAAACCTCACACTTAATCGAACCCTCACGATAACTCTAACCCTAACGGTGACCCTCACCATCATCCTCACGCTAACCATAACCCTAACCCTCACCCTAACCCTAAAATTCACCCTAATCCTCACCTTAAACCGCACTCTCACCCTCACCCTCACCCAAACCCTAAACCCAACACTCATCCTAACCCTCACCCTAACCCTAATGCTAACTCTAACACTCACCCTAACCCTCATAATATCACTTACCCACACCACAAACTTAACCCTAACCTGAACCTTCACCCTCCACCTAAACCTCACCCTAACCCTAAACCTAATCATAACCCTAACCCCCACCCTCAACCTAACCCTCACCATAACCCTTACCCTCACCCTCACCCTCACCCTAACCATAACCCTCACACTAAACCTAACCCTCACCCTAAACCTAACCCTACCCCTCACCCTAACCCTCACCCTAAACTTAGCCCTAACCCTAACCCTCACCCTCATGCTAGCCCTCACCCTAACCCTAATTCTAACCCTAACCCTCATCCTCACCCTAAACCTCACACGAACCCTAACCCTAATCCTCAATCTAACCCTAACCCTAACACTTACCCTAACCCTCACCCTAACCCTAACCCTCACCCTTACTGTAACCCTCAAGTTCAGCCTAACCCTCAACTTTACTCTTACCATAACGCTAATACTGACGCAAACCCTAACCTGAACCCTCATCCTAACCCTCCCCCTAACCCTAACCCTATCCATCAAAATAACCCTAACCCTCAAACTCACCATCACCCTCAGCCTAAACCTATGCCTAAACCTAAGCCTAACCCTAAACTTCACCTTCACCCTAGCCCTCACCCTAACCCTAATCCTATCCCTAACCCTCATGCTAACCCTCACACTAACCCTATGGATAAACATCACCCTAAGCCTAATACTCATATCCACCCTTACCCTCAGACTAACCCTAAGCCTAAGCCTAATCCTAACCCTAACCCTCACACTCACCCTCACCGTAACCCTAATCCTAACCCTAATCCCAACCCTAACCCTAAACCTCAACCTAACCCTCACCCTATACCTAATGCTAACCCTAACACTAACCCTGACCCTCCCCCTAACCCTCCCCCTCAACCTAACTCTAACCCTAAACCTCATCCTGACCCTATCCCTAATCCTAACCCTAAGCCTAAACCTCACCCTAACCCTAAACCTAACCCTCACCCGCTCTCTCACCCTCACCCAACCCATAGTCAAACCCTAACCCTAACATTAACACTAATCCTAACCCTAAAACTAACCCTAACCCTAACCCTAACCTTCAACCACAGCCTCACCCTCACTGCAAATGTAACAGTAATCATAACACTTACAACAACCCTAACCGTAATACTAACCATCACCCACACCCTAACCCTAATCCTAACCCTAACCATCACGCTAACATTAACCGTCACTCTCACTGAAACCCTAACCCTCATCTTAACTCTCACCCTAACCCTAAGCCTAACTCTCACCATAAACCTTAACCTCACCCTAATCCTAACACTAAGCCTAACCTAAACCTTACCCAAACCATCACGCTCAGCCTAATCCTAACCCAAACCCTAACCCTCAACCTAAACCTCACTCTAACCCTAACCATAACCCTAAAACTCACATTAACTCTAACACACATCCTAACCCTAAACCAAACCCTCACACTAACCCTGATGCTAACTCGAACCCTCATCATTACCAGAACCCTAAACCTAACCATAAACCTCACCTTAAGGCTAACTCTAACCCTAAACCTAACCCTAACCCGCACCCTAACCCTAACCCTCACCTTCACCCTCACCCTCAGCCTAACCCTAAGCCTAACCCTAACACTAACCCTAACCCTCACACTCACCCTCACCTTAACCCTAATCCTAAACTTACCCTATCCGTAAAACTAACCCTCACCCTAAGCCTAACCCTAACACTAACCCTAACCCTAACCCTCATCCTAACTCTCACCCTAACCCTAACTCTAACCCTGAACCTCAACTTCACCCTAACCCTAAATCTAACCCTAACTCTAACCCTAAATCATACACTAACCCCAACTCTAAACCTCACCCTCCCTCTCAACATCACCATAAACATAAACCTAACCTTAACCCTAACAATAACCCTAACCCTAACCCTAAACCTCACCCTAACCATAACCCTCACCCTAACGCTAAACCTCACCCTAACATTTACCCTCACCCTAACACTAACCCTCACACTAAACCTAACTCTCACCATAACCCTAAACATCACCCTAACCCTAACCCTAACCCTAACCCTCACCCTAACCCTAAATCTAACTCTAACCCTCAACCTAACCCTAACCCTCATCCTCACCCTAACACTCACCCTAACCCTAACCCACACCCTTACCGTAACACTCGCCCTCAGACTAACCCTCACCTTTAACCTTATCGACACCCTCAAACTAACCCACAAACTAACCATAAACTTAACCCGAACCCTCTCACCCTGACCCTAACCCTAACACTCACCTAACACTAACCCTCATCTTCACCCTCACCCTCAGCCTAACCCTAAGCCTAAACCTAACCCTAACCCTAACCGTCACACTCACCCTCTCCCTAACCCTAATCATAAACCTCACCCTCAACCTAGCCCTCACCCTAACCCTAATCCTAAACCTAACCCTCACCCTAACCCTAACACACATCCGCAGCCTAACCCTCACACTAACTCTAACCCTAACACCAGCCCTAACAATAACCCTCAGCCTAACCCTCACCCTAACCCTATCTCTAACGCTAAACCTCAAACTCACACTGACCCTAACCCTAACCCTAAACCTCACCCTAACACTAACCCTAAACCTCACCCTCACCCTAAACCTAATCCTAAACCTAACCCTCATCCTAAAACTCACCCTCACCCTAAACTTAACCCTCACCCTAACCCTAACCCTTACCCTCAACCTAACTCTCAGACTAACCCTAAGCCTAAACCTAAACCTAACCCTAACCCACTCACTCACCGTCAACCTAACCCTAATCCTAACCATAACCCTAACCCTAAATCTCACACTAACCCTAAACATAAGATTAACCCTAACCCTAACCCTCATCCTAACCCTCACCTGAACCCTAACTCTAAACCTAAACCTCAACCTTACTCTAACCCTAACTCTAACGGTAACCCTAAAACTCTCCCTAACCCTAACCCTCACTCAAACCCTCACCGTAACCCTGACCCTCACCCTAACCATAACCCTCACCCTAACCCTAACCCTCACCCTAACCCTTACCCTGACCCTAAACAAAACCCTCAACCTAACCCTAACCCTCACCCTAACCAAAACCCTCATCCTAATCCTAACCCTCTCCCTAACACTTCCCCTCACCCTAACACTATCGCTCATTATAACACTAACCATCACACTAACCCTAACTCTCAACCTAACCCTAAACCTCACCCTAACCCTAACCGTCAGCCTCACCCTAGCCCTCACTCTAACCCTATTCTAACCCTAACCCTCACCCTAATCCTAAACCTCATCCTCACCCTAAACTCACACTAACCCTAACCCTAATCCTCAATCAAACCCTCACCATTACCTTAACCCTCACCCTAACCCTTACACTAACCCTCACCCTAATCCTAAACCTCATCCTCACCCTAAACTCACACTAACCCTAACCCTAATCCTCAATCAAACCCTCACCATTACCTTAACCCTCACCCTAACCCTTACCATAACCCTCACCCTAATCCTAACCCTCACCCTTAGGGGAACACTCACCCTCAGCCTAACCCTCACCTTTACTCATACCGTCACGCTCATCCTAACCCTAATCCTAACCCTAACACTCATCCTAACACTCACCCTAAACCTAACCCTGTCCATCACCCTAACCCTAACCCTCACCCTCACCCTCAGCCTAACCCTAGGACTAAGCCTAACCCTAAACCTAACCCTCACCCTCACCCTAGCCCTCAGCCTAAACCTAATCCTAACCCTAACCCTCATCCTAACCCTCACCCTAACCCTAACCCTAACCATCTCCCAAAACCTAATCCTCACCCCCACCCTCACCCTCAGCCTAACCCTAACCATAACCCTCACCCTCATTCTCACCCTCACCGCAAACTTAACCCAAACCAAAACACTAACAATAACCCTAATTTTAACCCTAACCCTAACCCTAATCCTCACCCACACCCTCACCCTCAGCCTAAACCTAAGCCTAACACTAGGCCTAACCCTAACCCTCAACCTAACCCTAACCCTAATCCTAACCCTAACCCTAATCCTAAACCTAACCCTAATCCTCAGCCACACCCTCATCCTAACCCAAATCCTAACCCTAACCCTAATCCTAATCCTAACCCTAATCCTAAACCTAACCCTAATCCTCAGCCACACCCTCATCCTAACCCAAATCCTAACCCTAACCCTCACCCTAACCCTAAGTCTAAGCCTAACCCTAACCCTAAAGCTCACACTTTTCCTCACCCTAACCCTGATCCTAAACCTAACCCTATCCCTAACACTAACCCTCACCCTAACACTAACCCTAGCCCTCACCCTAACCCTAATCCTAACCCTAACCCTCACCCTCAAGCTCCGCCTAAGCCTAAGCCTAAGCCTAAGCCTAACCCTAACCCTAACCCTCACACTTACCATAACAATAACACTAACCCTAACTCTAACCCTAAAACTAAACCTCACCCTAGCCCTAACTCTAACCCTAACTCTAACCATAATCGTCACCCTCACCGTCACCCTCACGCTAACCCTAACCTTAGCCCTCACCCTAACCCTAATGCTAACTGTAACACTCACCCTAACCCTCACGCTATCACTTACCCACACCACAAACCTAACCCTAAAAATAACCCTCACCCTCACCCTAAACCTCACCCTAACCCTAAACCTAATCCTAACGCTCACCCTCACCCTAACCCTCACCCTCACCCTAACCCTCACCATAACCCTTACCCTCACCCTCACCCTCACCCTAACCGTAACCCTCACACTAAACCTAACCCTCACCCTAAACCTAAACCTACAGCTCACCCTAACCCTCAACCTAAACTTAACCCTAATCCTAACCCTCACCCTCACGCTAGCCCTCAACCTTACCTTAATTCTAACCCTAACCATCACCCTAACCCTCATCATCACCCTAAACCTCACACTACCCCTAACCCTAATCCTCAATATAACCCTAACCTTAACCCTTACACTAACCCTCAACCTAAACCTAACCCTCACCCTTACTGTAACCCTCAGGCTTTTACTAACCGTCAGCCTAACCCGAACCCTCATCCTAACCCTCACCCTAAACCTAACCATATCTATCACCATAACACTAACCCTTACCCTCACCATCACCCTCAGCCTCAACCTATGCCTAAGCCTAACCCTAAACCTAACCCTCACTTTGACCCTAGTCCTCACCCTAACCCTACTCCTAAACCTAACCCTCATCCTAACCCTCACCCTAACGCTAATGCTAACCATCACTCTAAGCCTAATACTCCCCACCACCCTCACCCTCACCCTAACCCTAAGCCTAACACTCACCCTAACCCTAACCCTCACCCTCATCTAACCCTCATCCTATCCCTAACCCTAACCCTACTGCTCACAGTCACCCTAACCCTAACCATCAAACTCACCTCACCCTCAGCTTAAACCTAAGCCTAACCATAACCCTAACCCTAACCCTCACAATCACCCTAACCCTAAGCCTAACCCTAACCCTAAACCTAACCCTCACCCTCACCTTCACCCTAACCTTAACCCTAACCCAAACCCTCAACCGAAACCTCACCCTCAACCTCACCCTAACCCTCACCCTCAACCTAAACATCACCCTAAACCTAACGCTCACCCTAACCCTTAGCCTAACCCTCACCCTAACCCTAAACCTCACCCTCACCCTCACCCTCAGGCTCATCCTAACCCTAATCCTAACCCTAACCCTCACCCTCATCCTCAACCTAAACCCATCCCTAACCCTAACCCTCACCCTAACTGTAACCTCTAACCTAACTCTAAGCCTCAACATAACCCTAACACTAACCCTAACCCTAACCCTAACCCTAACCCTCACCCTCACCCTAAGCCTAAGCCTAAGCATATCCCAAACCCTCACACTAACCCTTACCCTAAAACTAACCCTAAGCTTCACCCTCAACCTCAACCTCAGCCTAAACCTAACCCAAACACTCATCCGAACCGTCACCCTCACACTCACACTAACCCTCAACCTCACCCTAAACATCACCCTAACCCTAACCCTCACATTAACCCTAACCCTCACATTAACCCTAACCCTCACTGTAACCCAAACCTTCAACCTAACCCTTACCCTCATCCCAACACTAAGCCTAATCCGAACTTGAACCCTCAGAGTAACCCTAAACCTCACCCTAACCCTAACCCTACACCTCACCCTACCCCTCACTCTAACCCTAACCCCAACCCTAACCCTCAACCTCACCGTCACCCTAACACTCACGCTAACTCTAACCCTCACCCAAACCCTAACTCTCACACTCTCAAGAACACTCATCCTAACTCAAACACTCACTGTCAAAATAAACATAACTCTAACCCTAAACTTCACCATTACCGTAAACCTAACCCTCACACTAACAGTAACCCTAACCCTCACCCTCACTCCAACCCTCACACTTACCTTATCCTCCCCCTAACCCTAACCCTCACACTAAACCTAACCTTAACTCCAACCTTACCCCTCACCCTAACTCTAACCCGAAACCCTCACCATAAACCTAACCCTTATCCTCACCCTCACCATAACCCTCACCGTAACATTAACCTTCACCCTAACACTAACCCTCATCCATAACTTAACCTTCACTGTCACCCTCACCCTAACCCTCAACCTCATTCTACACATCACCCTAAACATAACCCTCACCCTAACCCTAACCGTATCACTTACCTTAACCCTAACATTCACCCTAACTCTCACCCTAACCCTAACTTCCAACCTAATATTAACCCTGACCATAACCCTAATGCTATCCCTCACCCTAACCCTAAACCTCACCTGACCCTTACCCTCACTCAAACCCTAACCCTCACACTATCCCTAATCCTCACCTTAAACCTAACACTACCCCTCACCCTAACCCTCACTCTAAACCTAACCCCAACCCTAAACCTCACATTCACCGTCAAACTAACACTCACCTTAACCCTCAACCTTACCCTCACCCTAACCGTAACCCTAACCCTAAAACTCACATTAACCCTAACAATCACCCTAACCCTAACCCAAACCCACACCATAACCCTGATGCTAACTCTAACCCTCACCATTACCAGAACCCTAAACCTAACCATAAACCTCACCTTAAGGCTAACTCTAACCCTAAACCTAAACCTAACCCGCACCCTAACCTTAACCCTCACATTCACCCTCACCCTCAGCCTAACCCTAAGCCTAAACCTAACACTAAACCTAGCCTTCACACTCACCCTCATCCTAACCCTAAACCTAATCCTAACCCTATCACTAACCCTAACTTTCACCCTAAACCTCACCCTAACCCTAACCCTAACACTAACCCTAACCTTCATCATAACCCTCATCCTAACCCTAACTGTAACCCTAAACCTCAACTTCAACCTAACACTAAATCTAACCCTAACCGTAACCCTAAATCTCACACTAATCCTAACCCTAAACATTACCCTCACCCTAACCATAACCGTATCCCTAACCCTAACCCTAACAATAAACCTAACCCTAACCTTAAACCTCACCCTAACCATAACCCTCACCCTAACCCTAAACCTCACCCTAAAACTTACCCTCACCTTAACACTAAACCTCGCACTAAACCTAAACCTCACCATAACCCTAAACCTCACCCTAACCCTAAACTTAACAGAACCCTCCCCCTAACCCTAATTCTAACCCTAACACTCACGCTAACCCTAACCCTCATCCGCACCCTAACTCTCACCCTAATCCTAAACTTAACCCTAAACCTCACCCTAACCCTAACCCTCACCCTCAGCCTAACCCTAAACCTAACCCTAACCCACACACTCACCCTCACCCTAACCCTAATCCTAAACCTATCCCTAACACTAACCCTCCCCCTAAGTCTCACCCTAACCCTAAACCTAACCCTCAACCTAACATTCACCCTAACCATAACTCTAACCCTAAACTTCACCCTAACCCTAAACCTAATTCTAACCCTAACCCAAACACTAAACCACACCCTATCCATCACCCTAACCCTAATCCTCAAACCCACCCTCACACTCAGCCTAACCCTAAGACTAAGCCTAACCCTAAACCTTACCCTCACAGTCACTCTCAACCTAAGCCTAATCCTTACCCTAACCCTAACCCTTAACCTCAACCTAACCCCCACCCTAACCTTAAGCCTAACACTCACCCTAACCCTAACCTATGAACTAACCCTCCCCCTAACCCTAAATCTAACCCTAAACCTCACCCTCCCCCTAACCCTTATCCTAACCCTAACCCTAACCCTCACCCTAAACCTAAACCTCACCCTCACCGTCACCCTCACCGTAACTCTAAACATTACCCTAACAATAACACTAATCCTAAAGCTAAACTTAAATCTAACCCTAACCCTAACCCTAATCCTAACCCTAACACTCAGCCTAACCCTAACCCTCACCCTCACCATAACTCTAACCCTCATCCAAACCCTCACCCTAACCCTAATCCTAAACCTCAGCCTAACACTAAACCTAACTGTAATCCTCACCCTAACCCTAAACTTAACCCAAACCCTAACTCTCACCCTAAACATAACCTTAAACCTCAACCTAACCCTAACCCTACACCTCATCCTCAACCTCAGCCTAACCCTAAGCCTAAGCCTAACCCTAACCCTCACACTCACCCTATCCCTTACCCTAATCCTAATCCTAACCCTAAGCCTAACCCTCACCCTCACTCTAACCTTCACCCTAACCCTAACTCGAACCTTAACCCTAACCATAAACCTCACAGCCTCACCCTAACCCTAACTCTAACCATATAGCTCACCCTCACCCTAACCCTAACCCTAAACGTCACCCTAACCCTATCCCTAAACCTCACCCTAACCCTAATCCTCACCCTAACCCTAATCATAAACCTAACCCTCATCCTAACCCTCACCATAACACTAACCCTAAACCTAACCCTCACCCTCACTGTAACCCTTACCCTAACGCTCACCCTAAACCTAAACTTAACCCGAACCCCAACTCTCACCCTAACCCTAAACCTAACCCTCACCCTAACCATCAGCTTCACCCTCACTCTCAGCCTCAGCCTAATCCTAAGCCTAACCCTCAACCTAACCCTCACCCTTACCGTCACCCTCACCATAACTCTAACCCTAACCCTAACAATAACACTAATTCTAACCCTAAACCTAACCTTAACCCTAACCCTAATCCTAATCCTAAGACTCACCCTCACACTAACCCTAATCCTAACCCTAACCCTCACACTAACCCTCACCCTCACCCTCATTGTAACCCTAACCTTCATCCAAAACCTCACCCTAACCCTAAACCTAACCCTAAACCAAAACCAAACCCTAACACACACACCACCCTCGCCCTAACTCTAAATCTAACCCTAACCCTATAACCCTGAACGTCCCCCTAACTCTCACACTAACCCTAACCCTAACACTAACCGTAACCCCAACCCTCAACCTAACCCTCACCCTAACCCTAACTCTAACCCTAACCCTAACCCTCACCCTCACCTTCACTGTAACTGTAACAGTAACCCTAACCCTACAATAAACGTAAACCAAACCCTAACCCTCACCCTAACCCTAACCCTCACCCTCACCTTCACTGTAACTGTAACAGTAACCCTAACCCTACAATAAACGTAACCCAAACCCTAACCCTCACCCTAACCATAACCCTCACCCTAGCCCTAAACCTCACCCTAACCCTAACCCTAAACCTAACCCTCACCCTCACCCTAGACCTCACCCTAATTCTAACCCTCACCCTCACCCTAACCCTAACCCTTACCTGAACCCTAAACCTAACCCTAACCCAAACCCTTATCTTAACCATCACCCTTAGCCTAAACCTCACCTTTAACATTAACATAATCCTCACCCTAACCCTCACACTAACCCTAAACCTCATTCTAACCGTCAACCTAAGCATCACCCTAAACCTAACCTTCAACCTCAAACACACACTCAGACTAATCCTTACCCTAACCCTCACACTAGCCTTCACTGTAACACTTACCCTAACCCTAACCCACAAACGTTAGTTTGTAGTTAAACTTAACCTTAACCTTAAGGTTAACCCTAACCTTAACCATCACCCTAGCCCTAATCCTCACCCAAACCCTCACCCTCAGCCTAACCCTAGGCCTAAGCCTAAACCTATCACTAACCCTAACACTCACCCTCACCTTAACCCTAATCCTAACCCTAACCCTAACCCTAACCCTAACCCTAAACCTCAATCTCACCCTCATCCTAACCCTAATCCTAACCCTAACCCTAAACCTCACCGTAACTCTAACACTCACCCTCAACTTCAACCTCACCGTAACTCTAAACCTCACCCTAATCCTAAACCTAACCCTAAGACTAACCCTAAACCTCAACATAACCCTCACCCTAACCTTAATCCTAACACTAAGCCTAACCTTAACCTTCGACCTAACCCTCCCCCTAACCCTAAATCTAACTATAAACCTCACCTCACCCATACCCTAAACCTCACCCTAACCCTAACCCTAACCCTCACCCTCACCCTCACCCTCACGGTAACTCTAATCCTAACCCTAACAATAACACTAATCCTAACCCTAAACCTAACCCTAACCTTAACCCTAACCCTAATCCAAAAACTCACTCTCACCCTAAAACTCACCCTAACCCTCACCCTCACCCTCACCGTAACCCTAACCCTCACCCTCACCGTGACCGTAACCCTAATCGTAACCCTCACCCAAGCCTAACCCGAACCTTAAACCTCTTGCTAACACTAACCCTAACCCTCTCCCTCACCCTAGCCCTCACCCTAACCCTAATTTTAACCCTAATCCTCATCCTACCCCTCACCCTAACCCTAAACCTAACACTCATCCTATCTCTAAACCTAACACTAACCCTCAACCTAACCATAACACTCATCGTCACACTAAATGTAACCCGAACCCTAACACACACACTAACCCTAGCTCTAACCCTCACCTAACCCTAAACCTCACCCTCAGCCTAAACCTAAGCCTAACCCTAACCTAACACTAACCCTCACATTCACCCTAACCCTTTCCCTAATCCTAATCCTAACCCTAAGCCTAACCCTCACCCTCAACCTAACCGTCAACCTAACGCTAACTCTAATGCTAACTCTAACCCTAACCCTCACCTTACCCTCACCCTTACCCCAATTCTATCCCTAAACCTCACCCTCACCCTAACCCTAAACCTCACCCTCACCCTAGCCCTCATCCTAAACTGAATCCTAACACTAACCCTCCTGCTAACCCTCACCCTAACACTAATCCTAACCCTAACCCTCACCCTCACCCTAACCCTAACCCTAACCCTCAACATAACCCCAACCCCTCACCCTCACCGTAGCCCTTACCCTAACTTACACCCTAACCCTAAACTTAACCCGAACCCTAACTCTCACCCTAAACATAGCTCTAACACTCAACCCAACCCTAACCCTCACCCTCAACCTAAGCCTAAGCCTAACCCTAACCCTCACACTCACCCTAACCCTAACCCTAATCCTAACCCTAATCCGAACCCTAACACGATCCCTCACCCGAACCCTCACCTTAACCCTAACCCTAACATTAAACCTAAACCTAACCCACACCCTCAGATTCACCCTAACCCTAACAATAAACGTCACCCTGACCCTCACCCTAACCCTAAACTTAAACCTAAACCTCACCCTAACCCTAAAACTCAACCTCACCCTCAGCCTAGCCCTCACCTTAACCCTAATCCTAACCCTAAACCTCATCCTAAACCTCCCCATAATCCTAAGCCTAACCCTCACCCTAACCTTAACTTTCTCACCCTCCACCTCACCCTCAGCCTAACCCTAAGCCTAATCCTAATCCTAACCCTCACCCTCAACCTCACCCTCAGCCTAAACCTAACTCTAACCCTAACCCTCGCCCTAACACTAACCCTCATCCTCACCATCACCCTAACTCTAATCTTAACCCTAACCCTAACCCTTACCTTCACACTCACCCTCACTTTAACCCTAATCCTAAAACTAACCCTATCACTAATCCTCACCCCCACAGTAAACCTCACCCTAACCCTTACCCTAACACTAACCCTAACCTTAATCCTAACCGTCACCCTAACCCTAACTCTAACCCTTAACCTCACCCTCACCCTTACCCTAACCCTAACCATAATCCTAAACCTCACCCTAAACCTAAACCTTACCCTAACACTTACCCTCACCCTAACACTAACACTAACCGTAACACTAACCCTCACACTAATGCTAACCATCACCTTAAACCTAAACCTCACCCTAACCCTAACTCTAACCCTCAACTTCAACTTAGCCCTCAACCTAACCCTAACCCTCATTCTCACACTAAACCTCACACTAACCCTAACAATAATCCTCAATCTAACCCTGTCCCTCACATTAACCATAACCCGAAACCTCACCCTTACCATAAACTTCACCCTCAGCCTAACCCTCACCTTTATTCTTATTGTCACCCTCATCCTAACCCTCACACTAAACCTAACCCTTATCCTAACCTTCACCCTAACCATAACCCTAAGCATCACCCTAACTCTAACCCTGACCCTCACCCTCACCTTCAACCTCAGCCTAACCCTAAGTCTAAGCCTAAACCTATCCCTAAACCTCACACTCACCCTAGCCCTCACCCTAACCCTAATCCTAACCCTAACCCTCATCCTAACACTAAACCTAACCATAAACTAAACCAGGACTCTAAACCTAATCCTCATCCTAATCCTCACCCTCACCCTCAGTCTAACCCTAAGCCTAAGCATAAGCCTAACCCTATCCCTAACCCTCACACTCACCCACACCCTAACCCTAATCCTAACCCTAAAACTAAACCTCAACCTAACCCTCACCCTTAACCTAACCCTAACCATAAACCTCACCCTTACCTTAGTCCTCACCCTAACCCTCACCCCAAACCTAAGCCTCACCCTCACCCAAACCCGAACCTTAATCCTCACCCTAACCCTACGCTTAACATTAACCCTAAACCTCACCCTAACCCTAACAATAACCCTCACAATCACCCTAGCCCTTACCCTAACCCTAATTGTAACCCTAAACCTCATCCTAACCCTCAGCCTAACCCTAACCCTAACCCTCACCCTAACCCTAAACCTAATTATAACCCTCAAACTAGACCTAACCCTGACCCTCACCATAACCCTAACCCTAATCCTCAGCCTAAATCTAAACCTAACCCGAACAATAAACCTCACCCTAACCCTATCCCTAATCCTCACGCTCACCCTAGACCTCATCCTAAACCTAATCCTAACAGGAACCCTCATGCTAACCCTCACCCTAACCCTAACACTAACCCTAACCTTAAACCAAGCCCTAATCCTATCCCTCACCCTATTCCTAAACTTAACCCTAACCCTAATCCTCACCCTCACAATAGCCCTCACACTAACCCTAAACCTAAACCTAACCCTCATCCTAACCCTCACCCTCACCCTAACCCTAACCCTCACCCTCACCCTCAGCCTAACCCTTAAGCTTAACACTAACATTAACCGAACCCTAACCATCACACTCATCCTCACCCAAACCTTAATCCTACACCTAACCCTATCCCTAACCCTAAACCTCACCCTAAAACTCACGTTCAACCTAACCCAAACACTAACCCTAACACTAACCCTCACACTAACCCTCACCTTAACACAAACTCTAAGCCTAAACCTTACCCTCACCCTAAACCTAAACCTCACCCTTAACCTCTCCCTCAGCCTATCACTATGCCTAACCCTAACCCTAACCCTAACACTCACACTCACCCTGACCCTAACCCTCAGCCTTACACTAAGACTAAGCTTAAGCATAACGCTAACACTAACCCTCACCCTAACCATAACCCTCACCCTAACCCTAACACTCACACTAAGCCTAACACTAACCCTCACCCTCACCCACACCCTCACCCAAACCCTAACACTCACCCTGACCCTAACTCTAAGCCTCAACTTCATGCTCTGCCTTAGTTTAAGTCTAAGCCTAAGCCTAACCCGAACCCTCACCTAACCCTAACCTGAACACTAATCCTAACTCTAACCCTAAACCTCACCCTCACACTAACCCTAACCCTAACCCTAACTCTAAACCTCATCCTAACCCTAAACCTCACCCTCACCCTAGCCCTCACCCTAACCCTAATCCTAACATTAAATCTCATCCTAACCCTGACCCTAACCCTAACCCTAACCCTCACCCTAACCATAGCCCTAACCCTAACCCTAACCCTCAACCTAATCCTAACCCTCACTCTCACCGTAAACCTAACCCTAACCCTCACCCTAACCCTAAACTTAACTGGAAAGCTAACTCTCACCCTAGCCCTAAACCTAACCCTCAGCATAACCCTAACCCTCACCCTCACCATCATCCTCACCCTAACCCTTGCCCTAATCCTAATCCTAACCCTAAGCCTAACCCTCACCCTAACCCTCAACCTAACCCTAAATCTAACGCTAACCCTAACCCAAAACCTCACAATCAGCCTCACCCTAACCCTAACTCTAAACCTAAACCTCACTCTCACCCTAATTCTAACCCTAAACCTCACCCTAACCTTAACCCTAACCCTAAACCTCATCTTCACCCTAGCCCTCACCCTCACCCTAATCCTAAGCCTAACCCTCATACTAACACTCACCCTAACCCTAACCCTAACCCAAACCCTCATCCTATGCCTAACCCTCACCCTCACCCTCAGCCTCAGCCTAAGCCTAAGCCTAAGCCTAACCCTAACAATAACCCTCACACTCACCCTAACCCTTACTCTAATCCTAATCCTAACCCTAACCCTAAACTTCACCCTCACCCTATCCCTCACCTTAACCCTAACACTAACACTAACCCTAAACCTAAACCTCACCCTCAGCCTCAACCTAACGCTAACACTAACCATAATCTCACCCTCAACCTAAACCTAACCCTACACCTCAACCTAACCCTAAACATAAACCTCACCCTCACTCTTCCCCTAACCCTAAACCTCACCCTAACCCTAACCCTCACCCTTTCAGTAACCCTCACACTCAGCCTAACCCTCAAGTTTACCCTGACCGTCATCCCCACTCTAAAACTCATCCTAACCCTTAACCTCACCCTCATGCTCAGCCTAAGCCTAAGCTTAAGCCTAAACGTACACCGGACCCTCATTCTAACCCTAACCCTAACACTAACCCTAACTCTAAACCTAAAACTCACCCTCACCCTCAGCCTGAACCTAAGGCAAACCCTAACCCTAACATTAACCCTCACACTCACCCTAACCCTCACCCTAACCCTAACCCTAACACTAAACCTAATCCCCTAAGCCTCACCCTCAGCCTCACCCTAACCCTAATTATAACCCTAAACCTCACCCTCACCCTAACCCTAACCTTAAAACTAACCCTAACCCTAACCCTAACCCTAACCCTCCCCCTAACACTCAACCTAACCCTAACACTAATCACTAACCCAAACTCTAACACTAACCCTAACACTAAACCTCACCCTAACCCTAATCCTAACCCTCACCCAAACCCTAAGCCTCACCCTCACCCAAACCCTAAGCCTAACCCTAAGCCTAACAATTACCCTAACCCTAACCCTCACACTAATCCTAACAATAACCCTAATCCTAATCATAGCCCTAACCCTATCCCTCACCCTCACCCTAACCCTAAACCTAACACTAAACCTAACCCTAACCCTCAACTTCAACCTCACCCTCAGCCTAACTTTAAGCCTAACCCTAAACCTAACGCTAACACACACACTCACCCTTACCCTAACCCTAATCCTCACCCTAACCCTAACCCTAACCCTCCCCCTAACTCTCACCCTCACCCTAACCCTAACACTAAGCCTAAACCTAACCCTCACCCTAACCCTAACTCTAACCCTAAATCTCACCCTCTCCCTAAGCCTAACTCTAACCCTAAACCAAACCCTAAACCTCACCCTAAACCTAAACCTAACCGTAACCCTAACATTCACCCTAACTGTAACTCTAATCGTAAACCTCCCCCTCCCCCTAACCCTAACCCTAAGCCTGATGTAAACGTCAACCTAAACATAAACCTTACCCTAACACTTACCCTCACCCTAACACTAACAGTAACAATAACCCTCCACTTAACCCTAACCATCACCCTTACCGTAACCCTAACCCTCATTCTCACCCTCACCCTAAAACTAACCCTAACCCGAAACCTCACCCTAACACTAACCCTAACGCTAACCCTCACCCTAGCCCTCACCCTAACCCTATACTTAACCCTAACGCTCAAACTAAACCTAACCCTCAAGCTCAACGTAACCATAACCCTAACCCTCACCCTAACCCTAAACTTAACCTGAACCCTAACTCTCACCCTAAACATAACCCTAACCCTCACTCAAAACCTAACCCTCACCCTCAACCTCACCCTCAGTGTAACCCTAAGCCGAACCCTAACCCTAACCCTAACCCTCACACTCAACCTAACCCTTACCCTAATCCTAATCCTAACCCTAACTCTAACCCTAAACCTCAACCTCACCCTAACCCTAACCCTAAACCTCACCCTATCCCTAACCCTAAACCTCACCCTCAATCTAGCTCTCACCGTAACCCTAATCCTAACCCTAACCCGCATCCTAACCCTCAAACTAATGATAACCTGAACCATCACTCTAAACCTAATCCTCAACCCCACCCTCACCCTCAGCCTAACCCTCAGCCAAAGACTAACCCTAACCCTAACCCTCACACTCACCCTCACCCTAACCCTAATCCTAACCCTAACACTAACCCTTACCCTAAACCTCAACCTAACCCTCACCCTAAGCCTAACCCTAACCCTCATGCTCACCTTAGTCCTCACCTTAACCCTCACCCCAAACCTAACCCTCACCCTCACCCAAACCCTACCCCTAACCCTCACACTCACCCTAACCCTACCCCTATCCCTAATCCTAAACCTCACCCAACCCTAACACTAACCCTCACAATCACCCTAACCCTAAACCTAACCCTACCTCTAAAATTCATCCTAACCCTTAACCTGACCCTCAACATCACGCTCATGCTCAGCCTTACCTTAACCTTAACCCTAACCCTAAACTTAAGAATAACCCTAACCATAAACCTAACCCTAAACGTCACCCTAACCGTAACTCTAACCCTAACCCAAACCTTCACCCTAACCCTAACACTGACCCTAACCCTAACCCTAAACCTCATCCTAACCCTAAACCTAACCCTCACCCTAGCATATATCCTAACCCTAATCCTAACACTAACACTCACACTAACCCTCACTCTAATCCTAAAACTCACCCTCAGCCTCAGACTCAGCCTAAACCTAAGGCTAACACTAACTCTAACCGTCACACTCACCATTACCTTAACCCTAATCCTAACCCTAACCCCAACCCTAAACCTAAATCTAACACTAACACTAACCCTCAACATCAACCTAACCCTAAACCTAACACTCAACCTAGCACATTGTTTAACCCTAATCCTAACCCTAACACTCACCCTAACCGTCACTCTAAACCTAACCCTAACCCTAACCCTCACCCTAACGCTAACCCTCACCCTACCCCTACCCCAAACCCTCATACTAACCCTAAACCTCACCCTAACCCTCACCCTAACCCTAACTCTAAACCTAAAACTCACACTCTCCCTAACCCTAACCATAACCCTAAACCTCAAACTAACACTAACCCAAAACCTCACCCTCACCCTAAAACTCACCCTCACCCTAATCCTAAACCTCACCCTCACCCGAGTCCTCACCCTAAACCTAACCCTAGCCCTAACACTCACCCTAACCATAACCCTCAACATAACCCTAACACTCACACTAACCCTAACCCTAACCCTCACCCTCACCCTCACCCTAACCCTAACCCTAACCCTCCCCCTCACCCTAAACCAAACCCTAACCCTAACCCTCACCCTAACCCTAAGCCTAACCCTAACCCTAACCCTAACCCTCACCCTCACCCTCAACCTACACCTAATCCTAAACCTAAACCTAACCCTCACAGTAACCCTCAAACTAGCGCTCACACTAACCCTAATCCTAACCCTAAAACTCATCCTAACCCTCACCCTGACCCTAACCCTCACCCTCACGCTAACCCTAACCCTAACCCTAACCCTCATGCTCGGGCCTAAGCCTAACCCTAAGCCTAAGCTTAAGCCTAAACCTAACCTTCACACTAACCCTCAACCTAACACTAACCCTAACACAAAAGCAAACTCTAACCCTAAACCTCACCCTCACCCTAACCCTAACTCTAACCCTAACCGTAAACATAAACCTAACCCTCACCCTAACCCTAAACCTAACACTCACCTTAACAGTAAACCTAATCCTAATCCTAACAGTAACCCTAACCCTAAGCCTCATTCTAACCATAACACTCACCCAAAACCTAACCCTCACCCTAACACATAAATTCACCCTAACACTAAACCTAACCATAACACTAGCACTCACACTAACCCTAACACTCCTCCTCACCCTAAACCAAGTCCTAACCCTAACCCTCACCCTAAACCTAAGCCTAACCCTAAACCTAATCCTCACACTCACTCTCAACCTACACCTAATCCTAAACCTAACCCTAACCCTCACAGTAACCCTCACCCTAGCGCTCACCCTAACCCTAATCCTAACCCTAAACCTCATCCTAACCCTCACCCTATCCCTAACCCTAACCCTCACCCTCATGCTCGGCCTAAGTCTAACCCTAAGCCTAAGCTTAAGCCTAAACCTAACCCTCACACTAACCCTCAACCTAACAAAAGCTAACTCTAACCATAAACCTCACCCTCACCCTAACCCTAACACTAACCCTAACACTAAACATAAACCTAACCCTCAACCTAACACTAAACCTCACACTCAAGAGTAAAACTAATCCTAACCCTAACAGTAACCCTAACCCTAAACCTAACCCTCATTCTAAACATAACACTCATGCTAACACTAACCCTCACCCTAACACTTAAATTCACCCTAACACTAAATCTAACCCTCACCCTAGCCCTGACCCTAACCCTAACCCTCATCCTCATCCTAAACCTCACACTAACCCTAAAACTAACCCTCAATATAAACCTCACCCTCAACTTAACCCTAACCCTAACCCACACCCTAACCCTAACCCTCACCCTTAACTTAATCCTCACTCTCAGCCTAACTCTCACCTTTACCCTTACCTGCACTCTCACCCTAACCCTCACCCTAAGCCTAACCCTCATCCTGACCCTAACCTTGACCGTAACCCTAAGCCTAACCTTAACCCTAACCCTCACCCTCACCCTAGACATCATCCTAACCCTAATCCTAACCCTAAACCTAACCCTAACCCTCACCATCACCCTTAACCTAATCCTCAACCCCACCCTCACCCTCAGCCTAACCCTAAGCCTAAGCCTAATCCTAACCCTAACCCTCACACTCAGCCTCATCATAACCCTAATCCTAAACCCAACCCTAACACTAACCCTAAACCTCAACCTAACCCTGCCCCTAACCCTCCCCCTAACTCTAACTCTAATCCTAAACTTCACCCTCACCCTCACCCTACCCTCACCCTAAACCTAAATCTAACCCTCACCCTCACCGTAACTCTAACCTAAACCCTAACAATAACACTAACCCTAACCATCACCCTAACCCTAACCGTAACCATAAACCTCACCCTAACCCTAAACCAAACCCTCAACGTCAGCCTCACCCTAACCGTAAACTTAACCTTAACCATAACACTAACAATTACCATAACCCTAAACCTAACCCTGAAACTCACCCTAACCCTAACCCTCACACTCACCGTAACCAAACCCTATCCCTCACCCTAACCCTCACACTCAGGTTAACCTAAGCCTTAACCCTATCCCTAAACCTAACACAATCACTCACCCTAACATTAACCCTAATCCTAAACCTAACCATAACCCTAAACCTCATCCTAACCCTCACCCTAACCCTAACCCTAACTCTAACCCTAACCCTAACAATCAACCTAACCCTAACTCTAACCCTAAACCTCACCTTACCTTCACCCTAACCCTAATCCTAACCCTAAACCTCACCCTAACCCTAACCCTTACCCTCACCCTCACTGGAACTCTAACCCTAAACCTAACAATGACACTAATCCTAACACTAACCCTCACCCTCACCCTCACCGTAACCCTAACCCTAACCCAAAACCTCACCCTAACCCTAACCTTAACCCTAACCTAAACCTCACCCTAACCCTAACCCTAACCATCACCCTGAGCCTCACCCTCACCATAAAGTTAAACCTAACCATAACACTAACAATAACCCTAACCCTAACCCTAATCTAACCCTCACTCTCACCCTAACCCTAACCCTAACCCTCACCCTAACCCTAACCATCACCCTCACCGTAACCCTCACACTAACACTCACCCTAACCCTAAACTTAACGCTAACCCTAAACGTCACCCTAACGCTAACCCTAACCCTCACCCTCACCCTAGCCCTCACCTTAGCCCTAATCCTAAACCTACACCTCACCCTAACCCTCACCCTAACCCTTAAACTCTAACAATCACCCTAATCCTAACCCTTAACCTCACCCTCACGCTCGGGCTAAACCTAAGACTAAGGCTAACCCTAACCCTAACTTCACACTCACCCTCACCCTCATCCTCACAGTAACTCTAACCTTAACCCTAACAATAACACTAACCCTAACCTTAAACCTAATCCTAACCCTCACCCTGACAGTAAACCTCAACCTAAACCAAGCCCTCACCCTAACACTAACACTAACCCTAACCCTAAACCGCATCCTAACCCTAACCCTAAACCTCACCCTCAGCCTCAACCTCACTGTAAACTTAACCTTAATGATAACACTAACAATAACCCTAACCATAACACTAATACTAACCCTCACCCTCACCCTAACACTAACCCTCCCTCTCACAGTAACCCTAACCCTAACCCTCACCCTAACACTAAACCTAACCCTAATCCTAAACCTCGCCATAATGATAACCCTAACTCTCACCCTCACCCTTGCCCTAATACTAACCCTAAACCTAACCCTAAACCTCATCCTAACCCTCACTCTTACAATAACCATAACCCTCAACCTAACCTTAACCCTAACCTTGAATCTAACCCTAACACTCACCCTCACACTCAGCCTCAGCCTAAACCTAAACCTAAGTCTAACCCTAACCCTCACACTCACCCTCACCTTAACCCTAATCCTAACACTAACCCTCACCCTAACCCGCAACCTAACCGTCCCGCTAATCCTAACCCTAAACCTAAACATCACCCTCAACCTAACCCTAACTCTAACCCTGACCCTAAACCTAAACCTCACCCTAAACCTAACCCTAACCCTCAACCTCACTGTAACAGTTACCCTAACCCTAACAATAACCCAACCTTAACGCTAACACTAACTCTAAACATAAACCTCACGCTAATGCTAACCCACACCCTAAAACTAACCCTAATATTAACACTAACCGTCACACTAACCCTAACCATCACCTTAACCATAAACCTCAACATAACCCTAAACCTAACGCTCACCCTCACCATAGTTCTCACACTAACCCTAACCCTCATCCTCACCCTAAACCTCACACTAACCCTAACACTGATACTCAATCTAAACCTCACCCTCACCCTAACCCTAACCCTAATCCTCACCCTAACTCGCACCCTAACCCTAACCCTCACCTTTACCCTTACTGTCACCCTCACCCTAAACCTCACCCTACCCCTAACAATCATTCTAACCCTCACCCTAAACATAACTCTAACCATCAAGCTAACCCTAACCCTCAACCTCACACTCAGCCTCATTCTAAACCTAAGCCTAACCCTAATCCTAACCCTAAACCTCATCCTCACCCTACCCCTCACCCTAACCCTAATCCTAACCCTAACCCTAAAAATAACACTAACCCTAACCCTAACCCTCATTCTAACCCTAACCCTCACCCTAACCCTTACCCTCACCGTAACACTTACCTTACCCTAACAATAACCCTAACCCTAACCCTAACCCTCATTCTAACCATAACCCTCACTCTAACCCTTACCTTCACCCTAACACTTACCTTACCCTAACAATAACCCTAACCCAAACACTAACCCTCACACTAACCCTAACCATCACCCTACCCTAACCCTAACGCTAAACCTCACCCAAACCCTAACCCTAACCCTCACCCTCACCTTCACCCTCACCATAACTCTAACCCTAACCTTAACAATAACACTAATCCTAACCCTAAATCTAACCCTAATCCTAATCCTAACCCTAATACCCACCTTCAGCCTCACCCTAACCACAAACTTAACCCTAACCATAACACTAACAATAACCCTAACCCTCATCCTAACCCTATCTCTAACACTAAACCTCAAACTCTAGCCCTCACCATAACCATAATCCTAAAACTAACCCTCTTCTTAACCCTCATCCTAACCCTAACCCAAACCCTCACCCTAAACCTAATCCTAACCATAACCCTAACCCTAAACCTCAACCTAACCCTAAACCTAAAACTAACCCTAACCCTAACCCTCATCCTAACCCTCACTTGAACCCTAACTGTAATCCTAAACCTCACCCTCACCCTCACCCTAACTCTAACCCTAACCCTAAACCTAAACCTCACTCTAACCCTAAACCTCACCCTCACCCTCAACGTAACCCTAACTCGAAACTTAACAATCACCCTAAACCTAACCCTAAGAGTCACCCTAACCATAAAACTCACCCTAACCCTAACCCCCACCCTAACACTTACCCTCACCCTAACACTAACCCTAACTCTAACAATAACCCTCACAGTAACCGTAACTCTCACCCGAACCATAAACCTCACCTTAACCCTAACCCTAATCCTCAGCCTCACCCTAGCCCTCACCCTAACCCTAATTCTAACCCTAACCCTCACCCTAACCCTAACCCTCATCCTCACCTTAACCTCACACAAACCCCAACCCTGATCCTCAATCTAACCCTCACCCTCACCCTAACCCTCATCCTAACCCTTACCCTAAACCTCAACCTAATCCTAACCCTCACCCTTAGGGGAACACTCACCCTCAGCCTAACCGTCACCTTTATTCTTCCCGCCACATCCATGCTAACCCTCACCCTAACCCTAACCCTCATCCTAACACTCACCCTAACCCTAACCCTATCCATCACCCTAACCCAAACCCTCAAACTCACCCTCACCCTAAGCCTAACCCTAAGGCTAAGCCTAACCCTAACCCTAACCCTCACCCTCACCCTAGCCCTCACCCTAAACTTAATCCTAACGCTAAGCCTCATCCTCACCCTCAACCCAACCCTAACCCTAACCATCACCCAAAACCTATTCCTCACCCCAATACTCACCCTCAGCCTAACCCTAAGACTAAGCCTAACCCTAACCATAACCCTCAACCTCAGGCTCGCCCTCACCGCAAACTAAACCCAAATCATAACACTAACAATAACCTGAATTTAAACTAAAACCCAAACCCTAATCCTCACCCCCACCCTCACCCTCAGCCTAACCCTAACCCTAACCCTAAACATAAACCTAACACTAAACCTCACCCTAATCCTCAGCCTCACCCTCACCCTAACCCAAACACTAATATAAAACCTCACCCTAACCCTAAGCCTAACCCTAAGCCTAACCCTAACTCTCAAACTCACCCTCAACCTAACCTTAATCCTAACCCTAAAACTCACCCTAAACCTCACCCTAAACCTAACCCTCACCCTCAACCTCAACCTCACCGCAAACTTTACCCTAACCATAAAAATACCAATAAACCTAACCCTAACCCTAAACTTAACCCTAATCCTCACCCCCACCCTCACCCTCAGCCTAATCATAAGCCTAATCCTAAGCCTAACCCTAAGCCTCACCGTAACCCCAAACCTAACCCTCACCCTAACCCTAACACTAAACCTCACCTTAAGGCTAACTCTAAACCTAACCCTAACCCTAACCCACACCCTAACTCTCACACTTACACTCTACCTCAGCCTAACCCTAAGCCTAAACCTAACCCTAACCCTAACCCTCACACTCACGCTCACCCTAACCCTAATCCTAAACCTAACCCAAACCCTCACCCTAACACACACCCTAACCCTAACCCTAACACTAACCCTAAACCTAACCCTCACCCTAACCCTCCTCCTAAACCTATCTCTAACCCTAAACCTCAAACTCACCGTGACCCTAACCCTAAACCTAACCCTAAACCACACCCTAACTCTAAACCTCAACCTCACCCTAGCCCTCACCCTAACCCCAATTCTAAACCTAACCCTCATTCTAACCCTCACCTTAACCCTAAACCAAACCCTCACCCTAACCTACACCCTCACCCTAACCCTCAGCCTAACACTAAGCCTAACCCTAAACCTAACCCTAACACAAACCCTCACACTCACACTCAAGCTAACCCTAATCCTAAATCTAATCCGATCCCTAACCATAACGTTCACTCAAACCCTCACCCTAACACTAACCTTAACACCAACCCTAACGCTAACCCTCACACTAACCCAAACTCTAACCCTAAACCTCACCCTCAACCTCACCTTAACCCTCACCCTCAACCTCACCTTAACCCTCACCCTCAACCTAAGCCTAACACTAACCCTAACCCTCAAAATCACACTCACCTTCACAAAAACACTTATCCTAATCCCAGGCCTAACCCTAAAACACCCTAATCCTAGCCCTCACCCTAACCCTAAACATAACACTAACCCTAACCCTAACCCTCACCCTAACCCTAATTCTAAACCTAAACCTCACCCTCAACTTAACCCTAACCCTAACCTTAACCCTAACCCTATACCTCACCCAAAACATAACCCCAAAACTCACCTTTACCCTAGCCCTCACCCAAACCCTAATCCTAACTCTAACCTTCATCCTAACCCTCACCCTAACCCTAACCCTAACCATCACCCTAACCCTAACCCTCAGCCTCAACCTCACCCTCAGCCTAAATTTAACCCTAAACCTAAACCTAAACCTAACCCACACACTCACCCTCACCCTAACCCTAATCCTAATCCTAAACCTAAAAATAACCCTAACCCTAAACCTAACCCTCAAACTAAACATAACCCTCGCCCTAACCCAAACCCTCATTCTAACACTTACCCTCACCCTAACAGTAACCCTCACACTAACACTGAAGCTCACAGTAAACCTAAACCTCTCCCAAACCTTAACCCTAACCCTAACCTAAACCTCACCCTCACCCTAGCCCTCACCTTAACCCTAATTCTAACCCTAACCCTCAACCTAACCCTATCCCTCAACCTCACCCTAAACCTCACACTAACCCTAACCCTAATCCTCAATCTAACCCTCACCCTAACCGTAACCCGAACCCTTAACCTAACGCTCACCCTAACCCTAACCCTCACCCTTATCTTACCCCTCACCCTCAGCCTAACCCTCATCTTTACCCTTACCATCAATCTCACCCTAACCCTCAATCTTAACCTAACCCTAACCAAAGCCCTCACCCTAACCCTAACCCTAAACCTCACCCTCACCCTCAGATTTACACTAATCCTATCACTATTCCTAACCCTAAACCTCACCCTCACCCAAGCCATGACCCTAATTCTTACCCTCACACTAACCTTAACCCTAACCCTAAACCTAACTGTCACAATAAATCTAACCCTCAACCTAACCGTAACCCTACCACTTACCCTAACCCTCACCTTAACCCTACCACTAACCCTCAACCTAACCCTCACCCAAAACCTCACTGTCACCCTAAATCTGACCTTAACCCTAATAACAACCCTAACCCTCACCCTCACCCTAACCCTCACCCTAACCCTCACCCTAAACCTCACCCTAATCATAACCCTAAACCTTAGCCTAACCCTCACCCTAACCCTAAGCATAACCCAAATCTTAACCCTAACCCTCACCCTCACCCTAAACCTCATCCTAACACTTACCCTCATCCTCACCCTAAACCTCACACTTAACCGAATCCTCACCGTAACTCTAACCCTAACCGTCACCCTCACCGTCACCCTCACGCTAAGCCTAACCCTAACCCTCTCCCTAACCCTAATGCTAAGTCTAACACTCACACTATCCCTAATGCTATCACTTATCCACAACACAAACCTAACCCTACCCTTAACCCTCACCCTCACCCTAAACCTCACCCTAACCCTAAACCTAATCCTAACCCTCACCCTCACCCTAACCCTAACAATAACACTCACCTAACCCTAATCCTAACATTCTACCTCACCCGAACCCTCACCATAACCCTAACGCTAACCCACACCCTAAACCTCAAGCTCACCCTTACCCTAACCCTCAACTAATCCTCACCCTAACCCTAACCATTACCTAACTAAGAGCCTAACCCTCACTCTCACCTTAACCATATCCCTATCCCTAAACCTCACCCTCACCCACACCCTCTACCTCAGCCTATCCCTAACCCTATCCCTAATCCTAACCCTAACCCTCACCCTCACCCTAACCTTCACCATAAGCCTTAGCCTCACCTCACTCTCACCCTAACCTTAACCCTCAAACTAATCCTAACCCTCACACTAAACCTAAACCTACCCCTCACCCAAAACCTCACCATAAACTTAACCATAACCCTAACCCTCACCCTCACCCTAGCCCTCAAACTAATACTAATTCTAACCCTAACCCTCACCCTAACCCTCATCCTCACCCTAAACCTCACACTAACCCTAACCCTAATCCCCAATCTAACCCTAACCCTAACCCTTACCCTAACCCTAACCCTAACACTAACCCTCACCCTCACCGTAACAGTAACCCTAACCCTAACAATAACCCAACCCTAACGCTAACACTAACCCTAAACATAAACCTCACCCTAATGCTAACCCTCACCCTAAAACTAACCCTAATACTAACGCTAACTGTCACACTAACCCTGAACATCACCTTAAACCTAAACCTCAACATAACCCTAAACCTAACCCTCACCCTCACCATAGCCCTCACACTAACCCTAACCCTCATCCTCACCCTAAACCTCACACTAACCCTAACACTGATACTCAATCTAAACCTCACCCTCACCCTACCCCTAACCCTAATCCTCAACCTAACTCACACCCTAACCCTAACCCTCACCTTCACCCTTACTGTCACCCTCACCCTAACCCTCACCCTACCCTTAACAATCATTCTAACCCTCACCCTAAACATAACCCTAACCATCACGCTAACCCTAATCCTCAACCTCACATTCAGCCTCATTCTAATCCTAATCCTAAGCCTAACCCTAACTCTAAACCTCTTCCTCACCCTACCCCTCACCCTAACCCTAATCCTAACCCTAACCCTAAAAATAATACTAACCCTAACCCTAACCCTCATTCTAACCCTAACCCTCACCCTAACCCTTACCCTCACCCTAACACTTACCTTACCCTAACAATAAGCCTAACCCTAACCCTAACCCTCATTCTAACCCTAACCCTCACCCTAACCCTTAACCTCACCATAACACTTACCTTACCCTAACAATAACCCTAACCCAAACACTAACCCTCACACTAACCCTAACCATCACCCTACCCTAACCCTAACCCTAAACCTCATCCTAACCCTAACCCTAACCCTCACCCTCACCCTCACCCTCACCATAACTCTAACCCTAACCTTAACAATAACACTAATCCTAACCCTAAATCTAACCCTAATCCTAATCCTAAACCTAATACCCACCTTCAGCCTCAACCTAACCACAAATTTAACCCTAACCATAACACTAACAATAACCCTAACCCTCACCCTAACCCTAACATTAACCTTCACCTTAACCCTAACCCTAACCCTAATCCTTACGCTATACCTCATCCTAACCCTCACCCTAACCCTAACCCTAAACCTCAACCTAACCGTAACCCTCACCCACACACTCAGCCTAACCCTAAACCTAAACCTAACACTAACCCTCACACTCACACTCAAGCTAACCCTAATCATAGATCTAACCCGCTCCCTAAACATAACCCTCACCCTAAACCTCACCCTAACCCTAACCCTAACACCAATCCTAACACTAACCCTCACAATAACCCTTACTCTAACCCTAAACCTTAACCTCACCCTCACCTTAACCCTGACCGTCAACCTCAGCCTAAACCTAAGCCTGACCCTAACCCTAACCCTCACACTTACACTCACCCTCACCCTAACACTAACCCTAACCCTAACCCTCACCCTAACCGTAACTCTAAACCTAAACCTCACCCTCAACTTAACCCTAAGCCTAAACCTAACCCTAACCCTAAACTTCACCCTAAACATAACCCTAAAACTCACCTTCACCCTAGCCCTCACCCAAACCCTAATCCTATCTCTAACCCTCATCCTAACCCTCACCCTAACCCTAACCCTAACGATCACCCTAACCCTAGCCCTCAGCCTCAACCTCACCCTCAGCCTAACCTTAAGCCTAAACATAAACCTAAACCTAACCCACACTCACCCTCACCCTAACCCTAATCCTAATCCTAATCCTAACCCTAACAATAACCCTAACCCTAAAGATAACCCTCACCTTAAATATAACCCTCACCCTAACCCAAACCCTCACCCTAACATTTACCCTGAACCTAACACCAACCCTAACCATCACCTTAATGTTCACACTAAACCTAACCCTCACAGTAACCGTAAACCTCATCCTAACCTTAACCCTAACCCTACCTTAAACCTCACTCTCATCCTAGCCCTCACCCTAACCCTAATTCTAACCCTAACACTCACCCTCAACCTCACACTAAACCTCACACTAACCCTAACCCTAATCCTCAATCTTACCCTCACCCTAACTGTAACCCGAACCCTTAACCTAACCCTCAACCTAACCCTAACCCTCACCCTTATCTTAACCCTCACCCTCAGCCTAACCCTCACCTTTACCCTTACCATCACTCTCACCCTAACCCTCAACCTTACCCTAACCCTCACCCAAGCCCTCACCCTAACCCTAAACCTAAACCTCACCCTCACCCTCAGATTTACACTAATCCTATCACTATTCCTAACCCTTAATGTCACCCTCACCCTAACAGTCAGCTAATTCTTACCCTCACACTAATCCTAACCCTAACTCTCACACTAAACCTAACCCTCACCCTAACCGTAACCCTACCCCTTACCCTAAACCTCATCTTAACCCTAACTCTAACCCTCACCCTAACCTTCACCCAAAACCTCACCGTAACGGTAAATCTGACCCTAACCCTAATAACAACCCTAACCCTCACCCGAACCCTAACCCTAACCCTCACCCTAACCCTCACCCTAATCCTCACCCTAATCATAACCCTAACCCTCACCCTAACCCTCACCCTAACCCAAACCTTAACCCTAAGCCTCACCCTCACACTAACCCTCATCCTAACACTTAACCTCATCCTCACCCTAAACCTCACACTTAACCGAATCCTCACCATAACTCTAAACCTAACCGTCACCCTCACCGTCACCCTCACGCTAAGCCTAAACCTAACCCTCACCCTAACCCTAAAACTCACCCTAATCCTCACCATAACTCTAATGCTAAGTCTAACACTCACCCTAACCTTCATGCTATCACTTATCCACAGAACAAACCTAACCCTAACCTTAACCCTCACCCTCACCCTAACCCTAATCCTAACCCTAACCCTCATCCTAACCCTCACCCTAATCCTAAGGTTAACCATCACCCTAAGCCTAATCCTCACACCCACCCTCACCCTCAGACTAACCCTAAGCCTAAGCCTAATCCTAACCCTAACCCTCACACTCACCCTCAACCTAAACCTAATCCTAACCCAAAACCTAACCCTAACACTAAACCTCAACCTTACCCTCACCCTAAACCTAACGTTAACCCTAACACTAACCCTAACCCTAACACTCAGCCTTACCCTCCCCCTCAACTTAACTCTAACCCTAAACCTCTCCCTCACACTATCCCTAATCCTAACCCTAACTCTAAACCTCACCCTAACCCTAACCCTAACCCTCACCCTCCCCGTCACCCAAAACGTATGTCTAACCCTAACCCTAACATTAACACTAATCCTAACCCTAAAACTAACCCTAACCCTAAGCCTAACCCTAATGCTAACACTTACCCTCACCCTAATCCTAATCCTGACCCTAACACTCAAACTAACCCTAACCCTCACCCTCACTGTAACCCTAACCCTCATCCAAAAGCTCATCCTAACCCTAAACCCAACCCTAAAACTCACCCTAACACTAACCCTAACCCTCACCTTCACCCTAGCCCTTACCCTAACCCTAAGCATAACCCTAATCCTCATCCTAACCCTCACCCTAACCCTAACTCTAACCCTAAAATTCACACTAAACCTAACCCTAACTAAAACCCTAACCCTAACCCTAAACCTCAACCTAACCCTAACCCTCACCCTCACCCTCACTGTAACCCTAACCCTAAACCTAACAATAACCCTAAACCTAACCCTAACTCTCACCCTAAACATAACACTCACCCTAACCCTAACCCTCACCCTAACACTTACCCTAAACCTTACCCTAACCCTAACTCTAACACTAACCCTCCCAGTAACCCTAACTCTCACCCTAATCCTAAACCTCACCCTAACCCTAACCCTAACCCTAACCCTCACCCAAACCGTAGCTCTCACTCTCACCCTAATTCTAACCATAACCCTCACCCTAACCCTAACCATCATCCTCACCATAAACATCACCCTGACCCTAACCCTAATTCTCAATCTAACCCTGACCCTCACCCTAACCCTCACCCTCACCCTAACCCTTATGCTAACCCTCACATTAATCCTTACCCTCACCCTTAACGGAACACTCACCCTCAGCCTAAACCTCACCTTTACTGTTACCGTCATGCTCACCCTAAACCTCACCCTAACCCTTACACTCATCCTAACACTCACCCTAACCCTAACCCTATCCATCACCCTAACCCTATCACTCACACTCACCCTCACTCTCAGCCTAAACTTATGCCTAAGCTGAACCCTAACCCTAACCCTCACCCTCACCCAAGCCCTCACCCTAAAACTTATCCTGACCCCAACCCTCATCTTAAACCTCACCCTAACCCTAACATTAACCATCACCCAAAACCTATTCCTCACCCCCACCCTCATCCTCACCCTAACCCTAATCCTAATCCTAACCCTAACAATAACCCTAACACTAAACCTAACCCTCAACAGAAACATAACCCTCACCCTAAACCAAAACCTCACCCTAACACTTACCCTCAACCTAACACTAACCCTAACTCTAACTCTAACCCTCACACTAACCCTAACCCTCACAGTAACCCTAAAACTCACCCTAACCTTAACCCTAACCCTAACCTAAACCTCACCCTCATCTTAGTCCTCACCCTCACCCTATTTCTAACCCTAACCCTAAACCTAACGGTAACCCTCAATCTCACCCTAAACCTCACACTAACCCTAACCCTAAACCTCAATCTAACCCTCACCCTAACCGTAACCCGAACCCTTATCCTAACCCTCACCCTAACCCTTACTCTCACCCTTATCTTAACCCTCACCCCAGCCTAACCCTCACCTTTACCCTTACCATCACTCTCACCCTAACCCTCAACCTTACCCTAACCCTCACCCAAGCCCTCACCCTAACCCTAACCCTAAACCTCACCCTCACCCTAAGATTTACACTAATCCTATCACTATTACTAACCCTAAACCTCACCCTCACCCTAATTCTTACTCTCAAACTAATCATAACCCTAACCCTAACCCTAACTCTCACACTAAACCTAACCCTCACCCTAACCGTAACCCTACCCCTTACCCTAAACCTCACCTTAACCCTAACTCTAACCCTCAACCTAACCCTCACCTAAAACCTCACCGTCACCCTAAATCTGACCCTAACCCTTATAACAACCCTAACCCTAACCCTTACCCTAACACTCACCCTAAACATAACCCTAAAACTCAGCCTAACCCAAACCTTAATCCTAACCCTCACCCTCTCCCTAACCCTCATTCTAACAGTTAACCTCATCCTCACCCGAAACCTCACACTTAACCGAATCCTCACCGTAACTCTAACCCTAACCGTCACCCTCACGCTAAGCCTAACCCTAACCCTCACCCTAACCCTAAAACTCACCCTAATCCTCACCCTCACCCTCACCCTAACCCTAATGCTAAGTCTAACATTCACCCTAACCCTCATGCTATCACTTATCCACACCACTAACCTAACCCTAACCTTAACCCTCACCCTCTCTCTAACCCTCACCCTAACCCTAAACCTAATCCTAACCCTCACCCTAATCCTAACCCTAACACTAACCCTCACCTAACCCTAACCCTAACCTTCTACCTCACCCTAACCCTCACCATCACCCAAACCTTCACCCCAATCCTAACGCTCACCCACACCCTAAACCTCAAGCTCACCCTTACCATAACCCTCAACTAATCCTCACCCTAACCCTAACCATTACCTAACCAAGACCCTCACCCTCACCCTCACCTTCACCCTAACCCTCACCCTCACCCTAGACCTCACCCTAACCATATCTCTAACCCTAAACCTCACCCTCACCTTCACCCTCAACCTCAGCCTATCCCTAACCCTATCCCTAATCCTAACCCTAACCCTCATCCTCACCCTAACCCTCAACATAACCCTTAACTTCACCCTCACTCTCACCCTAACCGTAACCCTCACACTAAACATAACCCTCACCCTAAACCTAAACCTACACCTCACCCTAAACCTCACCATAAACTTAACGCTAACCCTAACCCTCAACCTCATGCTAGCCCTCACCCTAACCCTAATTCTAACCCTAACCCTCAACCTAAGCCACATCCTCCCCCAAAACCTCACACTAACCCTAACCCTAATCCACAATCTAATGCTAACCCTAACACTTACACTAAACCTCACCTTAACCCTAACCCTCACCCTTACCCTAACTCTCACCCTTAGCCTAACCCTCAACTTTACTCTTACCATCACGCTCATCGTAACCCTCACCCTAACCCGAACCCTCATCCTAACCCTCACCCTAACCCTAACCCTATCCATCACCATGACCCTAACCCTCACCCTCACCATCATCCTCAGACTAAACCTATGCCTAAGCCTAACCCTAACCTCAACCCTCCCCTCACCATAGCCCTCAACCTAACCCTAATCCTAACCCTAACCCTCATCCTAACCCTCACCCTAACCCTAAGGTTAACCATCACCCTAAGAGTAATCCTCACACCCACCCTCACCTCAGCCAAACCCTAAGCCTAAGCCTAATCCTAACACTAACCCTAACCCTAACCCTCACCCTAACCCTCACCCTAAACCTCCCCCTCAACCTAAGTCTAACCCTAAACCTCAACCTCACCCTATCCCTAATCCTAACCCTAACCCTAAACCTCATCCTAACCCTAACACTAACCCTCAACCTCACCCTCACCCAAATCGTAAGTCTAACCCTAACCCTAACATTACCACTAATCCTAACCCTAAAACTAACCCTTACCCTAACCCAAACCTTCACTCTCAGCCTTCCCCTCACTGCAAATGTAACCCTAACCATTACATTTAA
Source organism: Dipodomys merriami (assembly GCF_024711535.1). Taxonomy (NCBI): domain Eukaryota; kingdom Metazoa; phylum Chordata; class Mammalia; order Rodentia; family Heteromyidae; genus Dipodomys; species Dipodomys merriami. Next base: position 626,620 of record NW_027203304.1, read on the forward strand.
AATAACCCTAACCCTAATCCTAACCATCACCCTCACACTAACCATAATCCTAACCCTAACCCTCGCCCTAACCTTAACCCTCACTCTCACTGAAACCCTAACCCTCACCCTAACCTAACCTTAAGCCTCACCCTAACCCTTTACCTCACCCTAATCCTAACACTAAGCCTTACCTAATCCTCCCCCTAAACCTCCCCCTCACCCTAACCCTAACACAAACCCTAACCCTCAAACTAACACTCAACCTAACTCTAAACCTAACCCTAACCCTAAACCTCACATTAACCCTAACCCTCACCCTAACCCAAACCCTACCCCTCACTCTAACCCTCAAGCTATCTCTAACCCTCACCCTCACCAGAACCCTAAACCTAACCCTAACCCTAAACCTCACCTTAAGGCTAATTCTAACCCTAACCCTAACCCTAACCGGCAACCTAACACTAATCCTCACCTTCACCCTCACCCTGAGCCTAACCCTAAATCTAACCCTAACCCTAATCCTAACCCTCACACTCATCCTCACCCTAACCATAAATCTAAAACTAACCCAAGCCCTACCCCTTACCCTCAACCTAACCCTCACCCTAACCCTAACCCTAACACTAACCCTAACCCTAACACTAACAAACACCCTAAACCTCAACCTAACCCTAACCCTCACCCTCACCCTAACCCTCACCATAACCCTTAGCCTCACCCTCATTCTCACCCTAACTGTAACCCTCACACTAATCCTAACCCTCACCCTAAACCAAAACCTACCCATCACCCTAAACCTCACCATAAACTTAACCCTAACCCTAACCCTCACCCTCACGATAGCCCTCAACCTAATCCTAATTCTAACCCTAACCCTCACCCTAACCCTCATCCTCACCTTAAACCTCACACTAACCCTAACCCTAATCCCCAATCTAACCCTAACCCTAACCCTTACCCTAACCCTAACCCTAACCCTCACCCTCACCCTCACCCAAATCGTAAGTCTAACCCTAACCCTAACATAACCTCTAATCCTAACCCTAAAACTAACCCTTACCCTAACCCCAAACTTCACTCTCAGCCTCACCCTCACTGGAAACATAACCCTAACCATAACATTTACAATAACCCTAACCCTAATCCTAATCATCACCCTCACCCTAACCATAACCCTAACCCTAACCCTAGCCCTAGCCTTAACCCTCACTCTCACTGAAACCCTAACCTTCATCTTAACCCTCACCCTAACCTAACATTAACCCTCACCCTAACCCTTAACCTCACCCTAATCCTAACACTAAGCCTAACCTAAACCTCCCTCTCCCCCTAAACCTAAGACAAACCCTAACACAAACCCTAACCCTCAAACTAACCCTCAACCTAACCCTAACCCTAAACCTAACCCTAAACCTCACATTAACCCAAACACTCACCCTAACCCTAACCCTACCCCTTACCCTAACCCTCAAGCTACCTCTAACCCTCACCCTCACCAGAACCCTAAACCTAACCCTAATCCTAAACCTCACCTTATGGCTAATTCTAACCCTAACCAGCACCCTAACCTTAATCCTCACCTTCACCCTCACCCTCAGCCCAACCCTAAGCCTAAACCTAACCCTAACCCTAACCCTCACACTCACCCTTACACTAACCATAATCCTAAACCTAACCCTATACCTAATCCTTACCCTCAACCCAACCCTCACCCTAAACATAACCCTAACACTAACCCTAACCCTAACCCTCACCCTAAACATCACCCTAACGTTAACACTAATCCTAAACCTGACCTTCACCCTAACCCAAACTCTAACCCTAATCCTAACCCTAAACCTCATCCTAACCTTCACCCTAACCCTCACCCTCACCCTAACCCTAACCGACAACCTGGGCCTAGGCCTAAGCCTAAGTCTAGTCCTAAACCTAACCCTCACCCTAACCCTAACCCTAACACTAACCATAACTCTAACCCTAAACCTCACTCTCACCCTAACCCTAATTCTAACCCTAACCCTAACCTTAAACCTCATCTTAACACTAAACCTAACCCTCACCTTCACCCTCACATTAAACATAACCTTGAACTTAACCCTAACAATAACTCTAACCCTAACCCTCACCCTCACCCTTACTATAAGCCTCACCCTAACATTTATCCTTAACCTAACACCCTAATCCTAACACTAACCCTCACACTAACCCTAACCATCACCCTAATCCTAAGCCTAACCCTCACCGTAACCATAAACCTCACCCTCAGGCTAACCCTAAGCCTAACCCTAAACCTAACCCTAACAATAACTCTAAACTTAATCTTAACACTCACCCTAACCATAACCCTCACCCCAACCTAAACCCTTACCCTAACACTTACCCTCCCACTAACACTAACCCTAACCCTAACAATAACCCTCAAACTAATGCTAACCTAACCCTAAACCTCAACCTAACCCTCACCCTCACCCTAACCCTAACACTAACCCTAACCCTAACCCTCACTCTAACCCTCCCCCTAACCCTATATCTCACACTAAATCTCACCCTCACCCAAATCCTTACCCTAACCCTAACCCTAAACCCCACACTAACCCTAACCCTAACCCTGACCCGCACCCTCACCCTCACCGGAAATCTAACCCTAACCCTAACAATATAACTAAACCTGAACAAAACCATCACCCTAACCCTAATCCTCACCCCCACACTCACCCTCAGCCTAACCCGAAGCCTAAGCCTAACCCTCAAACTAACCCTCACACTCACCCTCACCCTAAACCTAATCCTAAACCTAACCCTATCACTAAACCTCAACCTAACCCTCACAATCACACTAACCCTAACACTAACCCTAACCCTAAACCTCAAACTAACAGTCCCCCTAACCATAACTCTAACCCTAATACTAAGCCTAAACCTAACCCTAACCGTCACTGTAAACCTAACCCTGACCCTCAACCTAAACCTAACCCTAAACCTAACCCTAAACCAAACCCTAATCCTCAGCCTCACCCTCACCCTAATCCAAACCCTAACCTTAACCCTCACTCTAACCCTAAGCTTAATCCTAAACCTAACCCTAACCCTCAGATTCAACCTCAACCTAATCTTAATCCTAAATCTAACCCTATCCCTAACCCTAACCCTCATTCTAACCCTCACCCTAACCCTAACACTAACCCTCACCATAGCCCTAAACCTAACCCTCAACCTAACCCTAACACTCACCCTAACCCTAACCCTAAACCTGACCCTAACCCTAACTCTCACCCTCACCCTCACCCTCAGCCTAAACCTAAGCCTAATCCTAAATCTAACCCTAACACACACACTCACCCTCACCCTAACCCTAATCCTATACCTAACCCTAACCCTAAACATATCCCTACCTCTCACCCTAAACCTAACTCTAACCCAAACCCTAAACCTCACCCTAACCCTACGCATAACCCTCACACTAACCCAAACCCTCACCCTAGCACTTACCATGACCCTAACACTAATCCTAACCCTAACACTAACCCTCACACTAACTCTAAACCTAACCCTCACCCGCAACCTCACCCTCATTGGAACTCTAACCCTATCTCTAACAATAACACTAATCCTAACCCTAACCGTCACCCTAACCCTAATCATCAACCCCCCCCTCACCCTTATCCTAACCCTAAGCCTAAGCCTAACCCTCACCTTATCCCTTACACTCACCCTCACCCTAACCTAATCCTAACCCTAAACCTAACTCTAAACCTCATCCTAACCCTCACGCTCACCCGAACCCTAACACTCACACTAACCCTCCCGCAACCCTAATTCTAACCCTAAAACACACCCTCACCCTAACCCTAAACCTAACCCTAAACCTCACCCTAAAATTCACCCTAACCCTAAACCCTCAACCTCACCCTCAACCTCACAATAACTCTAACCCTAACAATAACACTAACACTAACCCTAACCCTAACCATAACCATAACCCTCAACCTCAGCCTCACCCTCACCACAAACTTAACCCAAACCATGACGCTAACAATAACCCTAAACCTAACCCTAACCCTAATCCTCACCCCACCCTCTCCCTCAGCCTAACCCTAAGCCGAAGTCGAACCCTAACCCTAACCCTCACCATAACCCTAACCCTAACCCTAAACTTAACCCTAAATCTAACCCTAAACCAAACCCTAATCCTCAGCCTCACCCTCACCATAACACAAACCCTAATTTAACCCTCATCCTAACCCTAAGCCTAATCCTAACTCTAACCCTAAACCTCACACTCAACCTCACCCTAACCTTAATACTAAACCTAACTCTCATCCTAACCCTAACCCTCAACCTAACCCTCAACCTAGCCCTAACCCTAAACCTAATCCTAGCCCTAAACCTCATCCTAAACTTCACCTTCAACCTCATGCTCGGCCTAAGCCTAAGCCTAAGCCTAAGCCTAAGCCTAACCCTCACCCTAAGCCTAAAACTAACACAAAGCCTAACTCTAAACGTAAACCTCACTCTCACCCTAACCCTAATTCTAACCCTAACATAACCCTAAACCTCATCCTTACCCTAACCCTAACCCTCACTCTCTCCCTCACTGTAACCGTAACTCTAACCCTAACCCTAACAATAACCCTAAACCTAACCCTAACCCTCACCCTAACCATAACCTCACCCTATCCCAAACCCTCAACCTAACACTTAAGCTAACCATAACACAAACCCTAACCCTAACCCTAACCCTCACACTAACACTAACCCTAACCCTAACCCTTAACCTCAACCTAACCCTCACTCTTACCCTAAGCCTAATACTAACCCTAACCATAACCATCACCCTAACCTTTAACCTAACCCTACATCTAACACTAAATCTCACCCTCACCCTAACCCTAACCCTAAACCTAACCCTAAACCTCACCGTAAACCTCACCCTAACACTAATCCTCACCCTTACCCTCAACCTCACCGTAACTTTAACCCTAACCCTAACAATAACATTAACCCTAACCCTAACCATAACCCTCACCCGCAGATTCACCCTCACAGCATACTTAACCCTAACGATAACACTAACAATAACCTAAACCAAACCCTAACCCTAACCCTAATCCTCACCCTCAGCCTAACCCTAAGCCTAACCCTATCCCTAAACATAACCCTCAACATAGCCCTAACCCTAACCCTAACCCTAAGTCTAAACCTAACCCTAACCCTAAACTTAACCCTAATCCTAAACGTAACACTAATCCTCAGCCTCACCCTCACCCTAACCCAAACCCTAACACTAATCCTTACGCTAACCCTAAGCCTAATCCTAACCCTAGCCCTAACGCTCACACTTACCCTCAACCTAAACCTAATCCTAAACCTAACCCTATCCCTAACACTAAACCTCACCCTAACACTCACCATAGCCCTCACCCTAACCCTAAACCTAAACCTCATCCTAACTCTAGCCCTCACCCTAACCCTAAATCTATCCCTCACCCTCACCCTAACCCTAACCCTCATCCTCACCCTAAACATAACACTAAACTTAAACCGAATCCTCAATCTAACCCTCACCCTAACCCTAACAGTAACCCTTAACCTAACACGAAAATTAACCCTAAAACTCACCCTTATCTTAACACTTACCCTCAGCCAAAACCTCTCCTTTACCCTTACCATCATAATCACCCTAACCCACAACCTAACCCTAAACCTCATACTAAGCCTCACCCTAACCGAAACCCTCATCCTAGCCCTCACCCTAACCCTAATCCTAACCCTAACCCTCATTCTAACCCTCACCCCAACCCTAACCCTAACCATTACCCTAACCCTAATCCTCACCCCCACCCTCACCCTCAGCCTAACCCTAAGTCTAAGCCTAACCCTAACCCTAAACCTCACACTAACCCTCACCTAATCCTAATCATAACACTAACCCTAACCCTAACCCAAAACCTCAACGTAACCATCAACCTAACCTTAACCCTAACACTAAACCTAACCCTAACCTCAAACTAACATTCCCCCTAACCCTAAATCTAACACTAAACCTCACACTCACCCTAAACCTAATCCTAAACCTAACCATAAACCTCAACCTAACCCTAAACCTAATACTCACCCTCACCCTCACCCTCACCCTTACCATAAATCTAACCCTAACCCTAACAATAACACTAATCCTAACCCTAAACCTAAGCCGAACCCTAATCCTAACACTCACCCTCACCCTAACCCTCAACCTAACCCTAACCCTCAACCTAACCCTAACCCTCATACTCACAGTAATCCTAACCCTCATTCAAACCCTCACCCTAACACTAACCCAAACCCTAAACCTCACCATAACACTAACCCTAACCCTCAACCTCACCCTAGACCTCACCCTAACCTTAATCCTACCCCTAAACCTCATCCTAACCCTAACCCTAACCATCACACTATCTCTAACCTTAACCCTCAACCTAACCCTAACCCTCATCCTAACCCTAAACCTAACCCGAACCCAAACTCTTACCCTAACCCTAACCCTAACCCTCACCCTTACCGTAATCCTCACCCTCACCCTCACCATCAGCCTAATGTTCACCCTAACCCTAACCGTAACACTCACCCTAAACCTAACCCTCACCCTCAGCCTAACCCCAAGCCGAAGCCTAACCCTAAGCCTAACCCTCACACTCCCCCTAACCCTCACACTCCCCCTAACCCTCACCCAAACCCTAAATCTAACACTAACCCTAACCCTAACCCTCACCTTCAGCCTCACCCGAGACCTAACTCTAATCCTAAAACTAACTCTAACCCTAAACCTAACCCTAACCCTAAAACTCACTCTAACCCTAAATCTCACCATCACACTAATCCTAACCCTGAGTCCTCAGCCTAACCCTAAGCCTAATCCTAACCCTAACCCTAAGCCTAATCCTAACCGTAACCCTAAACCAAATCCTAAACCTAACCTTATCCCTAACACTAAACCTCAACCTAACACTCACCCTAGTTCTCAACCTAACCCAAAACCTAAACCTCATCCTTACCCTAGCCCTCACCCTACCCCTAATTCTATCCCTCACCCTCACCCTAACCCTAACCCTCATCCTCACCCTAAACCTCACACTAACACTAAACTGAATCCTCAATCTAACCCTCACAGTAACCCTAACACTAACCCTTACCCTAACCCTAAACCTAACCCTAACCCTCACCCTTAATACTCACCCTCAGCCAAAACCTCTCCTTTACCCTTACCATCATAATCACCCTAACCCAAACCCTAACCCTAAACCTCATACAAACCCTCACCCTAACCATAAACCTAACCATCACCCTAACCGAAACCCTCAACCTCAACCTCAAGTTCAGCCTAACCCTAAGCCTAAGCCTTACCCTAATCCTCACCCTCACCCGAGCCCTCACCCTAAACTTAATCCTAACCCTAACCCTCATTCTAACCCTCAACCTAACCCTAACCCTAACCATCACCGTAACCCTAATCCTCACCCCCGCCCTCACCCTGAGCCTAACCCTAAGCCTAAGCCTAACATTAACCCTAACCCTACCCAAAACCTCAACATAACCATCAACCTACCCTTAACCCTAACACTAACCCTAACCCTAAACCTCGAACTAACATCACTCTCACCCGAGCCCTAACCCTAAACTTAATCCAAACCCTAACCCTCATTCTAACCCTCAACCTAACGCTAACACTAACAATCACTGTAACCCTAATCCTGACCCCCACCATCACCCTCAACCTAACACTAATCCTAACCCTAAACCTAACCCTAACCCTAAACCTCAACCCTACCCTCACCCTAAACCTAACGCTGACCCTAACACTAACCCTAAACCTAACACTCACCCTTACCCTCCCCCTCAACCTAACTCTTGTCCTAAACCTCTCCCTCACCCTATCCCTAATCCTAACCCTAACTCTAAACCTCACCCTAACCCTAACCCTAACCCTCACCCTCACCCTCACCCAAACCGTAAATCTAACCCTAACCCTAATATTAACACTAATCCTAACCCTAAAACTAACCCTTACCCTAACCTTAACCTTCACCCTCAGCTTCACCCTCACTGCAAATGTAACCCTAAACATAACATTTACAATAACCCTAACCCTAATCCTAACCACCACTTTCACCCTAACCTTAATCCTAACCCTAACCCTCACCCTAACTTTAACCCTCACCCACACTGAAACCCTAAACCTCATCTTAACCCTCACCCTCAAACTCACCCTCACCCTCACCGTAACTCTAACCCTAACCCAAACAATAACACTAATCCTAACCCTAAACCTAACCCTAACCCTAAGCCTAACCCTAATGCTAACACTCACCCTCACCCTAATCCTAATCCTAACCCTAACACTCAATCTTACCCTAATCCTCACCCTCACTGAAACCCTAACCCTCGTCCAAAAGCTCACCCTAACCCTAACCCTAACCCTAAAACTCACCCTAACACAAACCCTAACCCTCACCGTCACCCTAGACCTCACCCTAACCCTAATCATAACCCTAATCCTCATCCTAACCCTCACCCTAACCCTAACTCTAACCCTAAAATTCACCCTCACCCTAACCCGAAATAAAACCCTAACCCTAATCCTAAACCTCACCCTAACCCTAACCCTCACCCTCACCCTCACTGTAACACTAACCCTAAACCTAACAATAACCCTAAACCTAACCCTAACCCTCACACTAAACATAACACTCACCCTAACCCTAACTCTCAACCTAACACTTACCCTAACCCTTACCCTAACCCTAACTCAAACACTAACCCTCACATTAACCCTAACTCTCACCCTAACCTGAAACCTCACACTCACCCTAACCCAAACCCTAACCCTCACCCTCACCCGAGCACTCACTCTAATCCTAATTCTAACCATAGCCCTCACCCTAACCCTCAACTTCATCCTCAGCCTAAACCTCACACTAACCCTAACCCTAATCCTCAATCTAACCCTCACCCTCACCCTAACCCTCACCCTGTACCTGATGCTAACCCTCACCCTAATCCTAACACTCACCCTTAGGGGAACACTCACCCTCCGCCTAAACCTCACCTTTACTGTTACCATCATGCTCACCCTAGCCCTCACCCTAACCCTAACACTCATCCTAACACTTGCCCTAAACCTAACACTATCCATCAGCCTAACCCTATCACTCACCCTCACCCTAACCCTCACCCAAGTCCTCACGCTAAAACTTATCCTAACCCTAACCCTCATCCTAACCCTCACCCTAACCCTAACCCTAACAATCAACCAAACCCTATTCCTCACCCCCACCCTCACCCTCAGCCTAACCCTAAGAGTAAGACTAACCCTAACCTTAACCCTCACCCTCACCCTAGCCCACACCCTAACACTAGTCCTAAACCTAACCCGAACCCTAATCCTCACCTTAAACCTAACCCTAACCATAACCCTCACCATAGCCCTCACGGTAACCTTAATCCTAACCATATACCTCATCCTAACCCTCATCCTAACCCTAACCCTAACCCTCACCCTAACCCTAACCCTCACCCTCACCCTCAGCCTAACCCTAAACCTACCCTAACACTAATCCTCACACTCACACTCAAGCTAAACCTAATCCAAAATCTAACCCGATCCCTAAACATAATGCTCACCCTAACCTTCACCCTAAACCTAACCCTAACACCAATCCTAACACTAACCCTCATACTAACCCTAAGTCTAATCCTAAACCTCACCCTCACCCTCACCTTAACCCTCACCCTCAACCTCAGCCTAAACCTAAGCCTAAACCTAACCCGAACCCGAACCCTCACACTCACACTCACCCACACTTTAACACTAATCCTACTCCCAGCCTTAACCCTAACCCTAACCCTCACCCTAACCCTAAACTGAACATTAACCCTAACGCTTACCCTCACCCTAACCCTAACTCTAAACCTAAACCTCACCCTCACCTTAACCCTAAACCTAATCCTAACCCTAACCCTAAACCTCACCCTAAACATAACCCTAAACCTCACCTTCACCCTAGCCCTTACATAAACCCTAATCCTAACTCTAACCCTCATCCTAACCCTCACCCTAAACCTAACCCTAACCCTCACCCTAACCCTAACCCTCACCCTCACCCTCAGCCTAACCCTAACACTAATCCTCACACTCATACTCACACTAACCCTAATCCTAAATCTAACCTGATCCCTAACCATAACCCTCACACTAACCCTCACCCTAACCCTAACCCTAACACCAATCCTAACACTAACCCTCACACTAACCCTAAATCTAACCCTAAACCTCACCCTCACCCTCACCTTAACCCTCACCCTCAACCTCAGCCTAAACCTAAGCCTAACCCTTAGCCTAACCCTAACCCTCACACTCACACTCACCTTCACCCTAACAATAATCCTACTCCAAGCCCTAAACCTAACCCTCATCCTAACCCTTACCCTCACCCTAAACCTAAACCGAACATTAACCCTAAGCCTAACCCTCACCCTAACCCAATCTCTAAACCTAAACCTCAGCCTCACCTTAACCCTAACCCTAAAACTAAACCTCACCCTAAACATAACCCTAAACCTCACCTTCACCCTAGCCCTCACCCAAACACTAATCCTAACTCTAACCCTCATCCTAACCCTCACCCTAACCCTAACCCTAACCATCAACCTAAACCTAACCCTCAGGCTCAACCTCACCCTCAGCCTAACCTTAAGCCTAAACCTAAACCTAACCCTAACCCACACACTCACCCTCACCCTAACCCTATTCCTAATCCTAACCCTAACAATAACCCTACCCCTAAACCTAACCCTCAACCTAAACATAATCCTCACCCTAACCCAAACACTCACCCTAACACTTACCCTCACCCTAACTCTAACCCTAACTCTAACACTAACCCGCACACTAACCCTAACCCTCACAGTAACCCTAAACCTTAACTCTAACCCTAACCTAAACCTCACCCTCATCCTAGCCCTCACCCTAATCCTAATTCTAACCGTAACCCTCACCCTAACACTAACCCTCAACCTCACCCTAAACCTCACACTAACCCTAACCCTAATCCTCAATCTAACCCTCACCATAACCATAACCCGAACCCTTAACCTAAACCTCACCCTAACCCTAAACCTAACCCTTATCTTAACCCTCACCCTCAGGCTAACCCTCAACTTTACCATTACCATAACTCTCACCCTAACCCTCAAACTTACCCTAACCCTCACCCAAGGCCTCACCCTAACCCTAACCCTAAACCTCACCCTCACCCACAGCTTTACCCTAATCCTATCACTATTCCTAATGCTAAAACTCACCCTCACAGTAACAGTCACCTAATTCTTACCCTCACACTAATCCTAACTCTAACCCTAACCCAAACTCTCACAATAAACCTAACCCTCACTCTAACCATAACCCTACCCCTTACCCTAACCCTCATCTTAACCATAACTCTAACCCTCACCCTAACCCTCACCCAAAAACTCACCGTAACCCTAAATCTGACCCTAACACTAATAACAACCCTAACCTCACCCTCACCCTAATCATAACCCTAACCCTCAGCCTAACCCTCACCGTAACCCTAAGCATAACCCTAACCCTAACCCTCACACTAACCCTCACCCTAACCAAACCTTAACCCTAATCCTCACCCTCACCCTAACCCTCATCCTAACCCTTAACCTCATCCTCAACCTAAACCTCACACTTAACCAAATCCTCACCGTAACTCTAACCCTAACCGTCACCCTCACCGTCACCCTCATGCTAAGCATAACCCTAACCCTCACCCTAACCCTAAAACTCACCCTAATCCTTAACCTAACCCTCACCCTAACCATAATGCTAAGTCTAACACTCACCCTAACCCTCATGCTATCACTTATCCATACCACAAACCTAACCCTAACCTTACCCCTCACCCTCACCCTTTACCTCACCCTAACCCTAAACCTAATCCTAACCCTCACCCTCACCCTAACCCTAACACTAATCCTCACCTAACCCTAACCCTAACCTTCTACCTCACCCTAACCATCACCATCACCCGAACCCTCACCCTAACCCTAACGCTCACACACACCCTAAACCTCAAGCTCACCCTTACCCTAACCCTCAAGTAATCCTCACCCTAACCCTAACCATTACCTAACCAAGACCCTTACCCTCACCCTCACCTTCACCCTAACCCTCACCCTCACCCTAGACCTCACCCTAACCCTAACCCTAACCCTAAACCTCACCCTAACCCTAACCCTTACCCTCACCCTCAACTTCACCCTAACCCTCACCCTCACCCTCACCCTCACCCAAATCGTAAGTCTAACCCTAAACCTAATATTACCCCTAATCCTAACCCTAAAACTAACCCTTACCCTAACCCTAACCTTCACTCTCAGCCTCACCCTCACTGTAAATATAACCCTAACCATAATATTTACAATAACCCTAACCCTAATCCTAACCATCACCCTCACCCTAACCATAATCCTAACCCTAACACTCACCCTAACCCTCATTTTAACCCTCACCCTAACCTAACCTTAACCCTCACCCTAACCCTTTACCTCACCCTAATCCTAAAACTAAGCCTGACCTAAACCTCCCCCTAAACCTCCCCCTCACCCTAACCCTAACACAAACCCTAACCCTCAACCTAACCCTCAACCTAACCCTTAACCTAAACCTAGCCCTAACCATAACCCTAAAACTCACATTAACCCTAACCCTCACCCTAACCCTAACCCTACCCCTCACCCTAACACTCAAGCTAACTCAAACCCTCACACTCACCAGAATCCTAAACCTAACCCTAACTGTAAACCAAACCTTAAGGCTAATTCTAACCCTAACCCTAACCCTAACCGGCACCCTAACCCTAGTCCTCACCTTCACACTCACCCTCAGCCTAACCCTAACCCTATCCCTAACCGTCACACTCACCCTCACACTAACCTTTATCCTAAAACAAACCCAAGCCCTACCCTTACCATCAACCTAACCCTCACCCTAAACCTAACCCTGACCCTAACCCTCACCCTAACCATCACCCTAACACTAACACTAACCCTAAACCTGACCTTCAACCTAACCCTTACTCTAACACTAACCCTAACCCAAAATCTCACACTAACCCTAGCATTAAACCTCACCCTCACCCTCACGATCACCCTCACCGTAACTGTAACCCTAACCATAACAATAACCCTAACCCTAATCCTAAGCCTCACCCTAACCATAACCCTCAACCTAAACCTAAACCTCACCCTAACACTTACCCTCACCCTAACACTAACTCTCACACTAATCCTACCCCTCAGCGAAACCCTAAACCTCACACTAAACCTAACACTAATCCTCAATCTAACCCTCACCCTCACCCTAAACCTAACCCTAACCCTTACCCTATCCCTCACCCTAACTCTAACCCTCCCCCTTAACGTAGCCCTCACCCTCAGCCTAAACCTCACTTTAACATTACTAACACCCTCAACCTAACCCTCACCCTAACCCCAAACTCGAACCCTAACTCTCACCCTAACCCTAACCATAAGCCTCACCCTAACCCTAACACTCACTCTAACACTAACACTCACCCTCACCCTCACCCTGAGCCTAACCCTAAGCCTAACCCTAACCCTAACCCTCACACTCACCCTCTCCCTGACCCTAATCCTAATCCTAACCCCAACCCAAACACACAACCTCACCCTAACCCTCACCCTAACCCTAACGCTAACCCTAACACTAACAATCACCCTAACCCTCAACCTAACACTATCTCTAACACTAAACCTCAAACTCACACTGACCCTAAACTTAAACTTAACCCTAAACCTCACCCTAAACCTAACCCTAAACCTCACCCTCACCCTTGCCCTCATCATAACCATAATCCTAAAACTAACCCTCTTCTTAACCCTCATCCTAACCCCAACCCTAACCCTCACCCTAACCCTAATCCTAACCATAACCCTAACCCTAAACCTCAGCCTAACCCTAAACCTAAAACTAACCCTAACCCTAACCCTCATCCTCACCCTCACTTGAATCCTAACTGTAACCATAAACCTCACCCTCACCCTCACCCTAACTCTAACCCTAAACCTAAACCTAAACCTCACCCTAACCCTAACCCTCACCCTCACCCTCAACGTAACCCTAACTCGAAACTTAACAATCACCCTAAACCTAACCCTAACCCTCACCCTAACCAAAAAACTCACCCTAACCCTAACCCTCACCCTAACACTTACACTCACCCTAACACTAATCCTAACTCTAACACTAACACTCACAGTAACCCTAACTCTCACCCGAAACCTAAACCTCACCTTAACCCTAACCCTAACCCTCAGCCTCACCCTAGCCCTCACTATAACCCTAATTCTAACCCTAACCCTCACCCTAACCCAAACCCTCATCATTCACTCTAAACCTCACACAAACCCCAACCCTGATCCTCAATCTAACTCTCACCCTGAACCTAACCCTCATCCTAACCCTAACCCTAACCTCAACCTAATCCTAACCCTCACCCTTAGGGGAACACTCACCCTCAGCCTAACCCTCAACTTTATTCTTACCGTCACACTCATGCTAAACCTCACCCTAACCCTAACCCAGATCCTAACACTCACCCTAAACCTAACCCTATCCATCACACTAACCAAAACCCTCACCCTCACTCTCACCCTAAGCCTAACCCTAACCCTAACCCTCAGCCTCACCCTAGCTCTCACCCTAAACCTAATCCTAATGCTAAGCCTCATACTCACCCTCAACCTAACCCTAACACTATCCATCACCCAAAACCTATTCCTCACCACCATACTCACCCTCAGCCTAACCCCAAGACTAAGCCAAACCCTAACCATAACCCTCAACCTCAGGCTCGCCCTCACCACAAACTAAACCCAAACCATAACACTAACAATAACCCTAATTTTAACCCTAACCCTAACCCTAATCCTCACCCCCACCCTCACCCTCAGCCTAACGCTAACCCTAACCCTAAACCTAAACCTAACCCTAAAACTCACCCTAATCCTCAGCCTCAACCTTACCCTAAACGAAACCCTAACATTAATCCTCACCCTAACCCTAAGACTAACCCTAAACCTAACCCTAACTCTCACACTCACCCTCAACCTAAAATTAAACCTAACCCTAAACCTCACACTAAACCTCACCCTAAACCTAACCCTCACCCTCAACCTCAAGCTCACCACAAAATTTACCCTAACCATAAAACTACCAATAACCCTAACCCTAAACCTAATCCTCACCCCCACCCTCACCCTCAGCCTATTCATAAGCCTAATCCTAAGCCTAACTCTAAGCCTCACCGTAACCCTAAAACTAACCCTCGCCCTAACCCTAACCCTAACACGAAACCTCAACTTAAGGCTAACTCTAAACCTAAACCTAACCCTAACCCGCACCCTAACCCTAACCCTCACACTTACACTCTACCTCAGCCTAACCCTAAGCCTAAATCTTATCCAAACCCTAACCCTCACACTCACCCTAACCCTAAACCTAATACTAAACCTAACACTATCCCTAACCCTAACCCTCACACTAATGCTCACCCTACCATTAACCCTAAGACTAACCCTAAATCTAACCCTCACCCTAACCCTCACCCTAAACCTATCTCTAACCCTAAACCTCAAACTCACCCTGACCCTAACGCTAAACCTAACCCTAAACCACACCCTAACCCTAAACCTCAACCTCACCCTAGCCCTCATCCTAACCCCAATCCTAAACCTAACCCTCACCCTAACCCTCACCATAACTCTAAACCAAACCCTCACCCTAACCTACACCCTCACCCTAACCCTGAGCCTAACCCTAAGCCTAACCATAAACCTAACCCTAACCCACACACTCACCCTCACCCTAACCCTAATCCTAAAAATAAACCTAACACTTACCCTCACCCTAACCCTAAACCTAAAATTAACCCCAACCCTAAACCTCATTCTAACCCTCACCCTAACCCTAACTCTAACCCTAAACCTCACCCTAAAGCTAACCCTAACCTTAACCCTCACCCTAGCCCTCACTGTAACCCTAATTCTAACCCTATACCTCATCCTAACCCTCACCCTAACCGTAACCCGAACCCTTAACCTAACCCTCACCCTAACCCTACCCCTCACCCTTATCTTAACCCTCACCCTCAGGCTAACCCTCACCTTTACCCTTACCATCACTCTCACCCTAACCCTTAACCTTACCTTAACCCTCACCCAAGCCCTCACCCTAACCCTAACCCTAAACCTCACCCTCACCCTCAGCTTTACACTAATCCTATCACTATTCCTAACCCTAAACCTCACCCTCACCCTAGCCATGACCCTAATTCTTACCCTCACACTAATCCTAACCCTAACCCCAACCCTAACTCTCACAATAAACCTAAACCTCAGCCTAACCGTAACCCTACCCCTTACCCTAACCCTCAACTTAACCCTACCACTAACCCTCAACCTAACCCTCACCCAAAACCTCACTGTCACCCCAAATCTGACCCTAACCCTAATAACAACCCTAACCCTCACCTGAAACCTCACCCTAACCCTCACCCTATTCATAACCCTAATCCTCAGCCTAACCCTCACCCTAACCCTAAGCATAACCCTAAACTTAACCCTCACCCTAACCCAAACCTTAACCCTAACCCTCACCCTCACCCTAACCCTCATCCTAACACTTAACATCATCCTCACCATAAACCTCACACTTAACCAAATCCTCACCGTAACTCTAACTCTAACCGTCACCCTCACGCTAAGCCTAACCCTAACCCTCACACTAACCCTAAAACTCACCCTAATCCTCACCCTCACCCTCACCCTAACCCTAATGCTAAGTCTAACATTCACCCTAACCCTCATGCTATCACTTATCCACACCACAAACCTAACCCTAACCTTAACCCTCACCCTCACCTTAAAACTCACCCTAACCGTAAACCTAATCCTAACCCTCACCCTAATCCTAACCCTAACACTAACCCTCACCTAGCCCTAACCCTAACCTTCTACCTCACCCTAACCCTCACCATCACCCGAACCTTCACCCTAATCCTAACGCTCACCCACACCCTAAACCTCAAGCTCACCCTTACCATAACCCTCAACTAATCCTCACCCTAACCCTAACCATTACCTAACCATGACCCTCACCCTCACACTCAGCTTCACCCTAACCCTCACCCTCACCCTAGACCTCACCCTAACCATAACCCTAACCCTAAACCTGACCCTCACCCTCACCCTCAAACTCAGCCTATCCCTAAAACTATCCCTAATCCTAACCCTAACCCTCACCATAACCCTTACCCTCACCCTCACTCTCGCCCTAACCGAAACCCTCACACTAAACCTAACCCTACCCCTAAACCTAAACCTAACCCTCACCCTAAACTTCACCATAAACTTAGCCCTAACCCTAAAACTCACCCTCACGCTAGCCCTCAATCTAATCCTAACTCTAACCCTAACCCTCACCCTAACCCTCATCCTCACCCTAAACCTCACACTAACCCTAACCCTAATCCCCAATCTAACCCTAACCCTAACCCTTACCCTATCCCTCACCCTAACCCTAACCCTAACCCTTACCCTCACCCTCACCCTCACCCAAATCGTAAGTCTAACCCTAACCCTAACATTACCACTAATCCTAACCCAAAAACTAACCCTTACCCTAAACCTAAACTTCACTCTCAGCCTCACCCTCACTGGAATTGTAACCCTAACCATAACATTTACAATAACCCTAACCCTAATCCTAACCATCACCCTCACCCTAACCATAACCCTAACCCTAACCCTCGCCCTAACCTTAACCCTCACTCTCACTGAAACCCTAACCCTCATCTTAACCCTCACCCTAACCTAACCTTAACCCTCAACCTAACCCTTAACCTCACCCTAATCCTAACACTAAGCCTAAACTAAACCTCCCCCTCACCCTAACCCTAACCCTCACCCTCAAGCTGGGCCTAAGCCTAAGCCTAAGCCTAAGCCTAGTCCTAACACTAACCCTCACCCAAACCCTAACGCTAACACTAACCCTAACTCGAACCCTAAACCTCACTCTCACCCTACCCCTAATTCTACCCCTAACCCTAAACCTAAACCTCATCCTAACACTAAACCTAACCCTCATCCTCACCCTCACTTTAAACATAACCTTAAACTTAACCCTAACAATAACTCTAACCCTAACCCTAACCCTCACCCTTACCATAAGCCTCAGCCTACCATTTACCCTCAACCTATCACTCACCCTAACCCTAACACTAACCCTCACACTAACCCTAAACATCACCCTAACCCTAAGCCTAACTCTCACCCTAACCATAAACCTCACCCTCAACATCACCCTCAGGCTAACCCTCAGGCTAACCCTAAACCTAACCCTAACAATAACCCTAACCTTATCCCTAAACCGCACCCTCACCCTCACCGGAAATCTAACCCTAATCCTAACAATACCACTAACCCTAAACAAAACCATCACCCTAACCCTAATCCTCACCCCCACCCTCACCCTCAGCCTAACCCGAAGCCTAAGCCTAACCCTCAACCTAACCCTTAACTCACCCTCACCATTACCCTAATCCTAAACCTAACCCTATCCCTAAACCTCAACCTAACCCTCACAAATCACCCTAACCCTAACCCTAACCCTAACCCTAAACCGCAACCTAACAGTCCCCCTAACCATACCTCTAACCCTAACCCTAAACCTAAACCTAACCCTAAACCTAACCCTAAACAAAACCCTAATCCTCAGTCTCACCCTCACCCTATCCCAAACCCTAACCCTAAGCCTAATCCTAAACCTAAACCTAATCCTCACATTCAACCTCAACCTTACCTTAATCCTAAAACGAACCCTATCCCTAACTCTAACCTTAACCTAACCCTCATCCTAGCCCTAACACTAACCCTAATCCTAACCCTAAACCTCATCCTAACCCTCACCCTCAACCTCATGCTCCGCCTAAGCCTAAGACTAAGCCTAAGCCTAAGCCTAACCCTAACCCTCACCCTAACCCTAAAACTAACACTAACCCTAAGACTAAACCTAAACCTCACTCTCAGACTAACCCTTATTCTAACCCTGACCCTAACCCTAAACCTTATCCTAACCGTAACCCTAAACTTCACTCTGACCCTCACTGTAACCGTAACCGTAACCCTAATACTAACAATAACCCTAAACCTAACCCTAACCCTCACCCTAACAATAACCCTCACCCTAAAACAAACCCACACCCAAACACTTACCCTCACCTTAACACTAACTCTAACCCTAACACTAACACTCACACTAACCCTAACCGTAACCCTAAACCTTAACCTCAACCTAACCCTCACCCTCACCCTAACCCTAACACTGACCCTAAGCCTAACCCTCCCGCTAACCCTATATCTAACCCTAAACCTCACCCTCACCCTAACCCTCACCCTCACCCTAGCCTTCACCCTAACCCTAATTCTAACCCTCACCCTCACCCTAACCCATACACTCATCCTCACCCTAAACCTCAAACTAACCCTAAACGTAATCCTCAATCTAACCCTCACCCTAAGCCTAAACCTCACCCTTATCCTAAACCTAAACCTAACCCTAAATCTCAGACTTATTTTAACCCTAACCCTCAGCGTAAACTTCACTTTTACCCTTACCATCATCCTCACCCTTACCCTCAACCTTACCCTAAACCTCACCCTAACCCTCACCCTAACCGTAAATTTAACCATCACCCTAACCCTAACCCTCACCCAAAACCTCACGCTCAGCCTAACCCTAAGCCTAAGCCTTACACTAACCCTCACCCTCACCCTAGCTCTCACCCTAACTCTAATCCTAACCATCACCATAACCCTAATCTTCACCCCCAGTCTCAACCTCAGCCTAACCCTAAGCCTAAGCCTAACCCTAACCCTAACCCTCAAACTCACACTCACCCTAACCCTAACCCGAAACCTAACCCTAAACCTCAACCTAAACCTCACCCTAACCTTAAACCTAACACTAACCCTAACTCTAACCCTCGATCTAACCTTCCCCCTAAACCTACATCTAACCTTAAACCTCACCCTCACCTTAACACTAATCCTAACCCTAACCCTAAACCTCACCCTAAACCTAACTCTCACCCTCACCCTCACCCTCACTCTCACAGTAAATCTAACCCTAACCCTAACAATAACACTAATCCTAACCCTAAACCTAACCCTAACCATAACACTAATCCTAAACCTCAGCATCACCCTAAACCTAATTCTAACCCTAAGCCCCACCCTAACACTAACCCTCATGTCAGCATAACCCTAACCCTCATCCTAACCCTCACCCTTTCCCTAACCCTAACCCTAAACCTCACACTAACACTAACCCCAATACTCACCCTCACCCTAGCCCTCACCCTAACTCTAATCCTAACCCTAATCCTCAACCTAACCCTCACGCTAACCCTAACCCTAACCCTCACCATAACCCTAAACCTAACCTTCAACCTAACCCTAACACTCACCCTAACCCTCAGACTTACCCGAAAGCTTACCCTAATCCTAATCCTAACCCTAAGCCTAACCCTAAGCCTAAACCTCACCCTTACCCTAATCCTAAATCTAACTCTAACCCTAAACCTAATGCTCAACCTCAGCCTCACCGTAACACTAACTCTAACGCTAAACCTCACCCTCACCCTAACCCTAACCTTTACCCTAACCCTAAACGTCACCCTAACCCTAAGCCTAAACCTCACACTCAAAATAGCCCACACTCTAAACCTAATCCTAAAACTAACCCTCATCCTAACTCTCACCCTAACCCTAATGCTAATCCTCACCCTCACCCTAACCCGAACCTTAAAACTAATCCTAACCCTCTCCCTCACCATAACCTTTACCCTAACCCTTACCCTAAACTTAAACTTAACCCGAACCTTAATGCTCACCCCAACCCTAACCTTCATCCTCAACCTCACCCTGAGCCTAAACCTAAGCCTAATCCTAAACCTAACCCTAACACACACACTCACCCTCAACCTAACCCTAATCCTAACCCTAACCCTAACCCTAAACCTCCCCCTACCTCTCACCCTAAACCTAACTCTAACCCAAACCCTAAACCTCACCCTAACCCTAACCATAACCCTCACACTAACCCAATCCCTCACCCTAAAACTTACCATGACCCTAAAACTAATCCTAACCCAAGCACTAACCCTCACACTAACCCTAAACCTAACCCGCACCCGCACCCTCACCCTCACCGGAACTCTAACCCTAACTGTAACAATAACACTAATCCTAACCCTAACCATCACCCTAACCCCCCACCTTTATCCTCATCCTAACCCTAAGCCTAAGCCTAACCCTCACCCTAACCTTTACACTCACCCTCACCCTAACCCTAATCCTAACCCTAATCCTATCCCTAAACCTCATCATAACCCTCACCCTCACCCTAACTTTAACACTAACCATAACGCTAAACCTCACCCTAAGCTTCCCCCTAACCCTAACTCTAACCCTAAACCTCACCCTCAGCCTAAACCTAACCCTAAACCTAACCCTAAACCTCACCCTAAACCTCACCCTAACTCTAAACTATCACCCTCACCCTCAACCTCACAGTAACTCTAACCCTAACCCTAACAATAACACTAACACTAACACTAACCCTAACCATAACCATAACCCTCAACCTCAGCCTCACCCTCACTGCAAACTTAACCCTTACCATAACACTAACAATAACCTTAAACCTAACCCTAACCCTAACCCTAACCCTCACTCCCACCCTCACCCGCACCCTCACCCTCAGCCTAACCCTAACCCTAACACTAAACCTCACTATAACCCTAAACCTAACCCTAAACCTAATGCTAAATCTAACCCTAAACCAAACCCTAATCCTCAGCCTCACCCTCATCATAACCCAAAACCTAATCTTAACCCTCACCCTAACCCTAAGCCTAATCCTAACCATAACCCTAACCCTCACACTCAACCTCACCCTAACCTTAATACTAAACCTAACTCTCACCCTAACCCTAACCCTCAGCCTAACCCTCACCCTAGCCCTAACCCTAAACCTAATACTAACCCTAAACCTCATCCTAACCCTCACCCTCAACCTCATGCTCGGCCTAAGCCTAAGCCTAAGCCTAAGCCTAACCCTAACTCTCACACTAACCGTAAAACTAACACTAAGCCTAAATCTAAACCTAAACCTAACTCTCACCCTAACCCTAATTCTAACCCTAACATAACCCTAAACCTCATCCTAACCCTAACCCTAACCCTCAATCTCTTTCTCACTGTAACCATAACCCTAACCCTAACCCTAACAATAACCCTCACCCTAACCCTAACCCTCACCCTAACCATAACCCTCACCCTAACCCAAACCTTCACCCTAACACTTACGCTAACCATAACACTAACCCTAACCCTAATACTAACCCTCACACTAACACTAACCCTAACCCTTACCCTTAACCTCAACTTAACCCTCAACCTTACCCTAAGCCTAACACTAACCCTAACCATAACCCTCACCCTAACCTTACCCCTAACGCTATATCTAACCCTAAATATCACCGTCACCATAATCCTAACCCTAAACCTAACCTAAACCTCACCCTGATCCAAACCCTAACACTAATCCTCACCCTAAACCTAAGCCTAATCCTAACCCTAACCCAAACCCTCACACTTACCCTCAACCTAACTCTAATCCTAAACCTAACCCTATCCCTAAAACTAAACCTCAACCTAACACTCACCCTTGCCGTCACCCTAACCTGAAACCTAAACCTCATCCTGAACCTAGCCCTCACCTTAACCCTAATTCTATCCCTCACCTCACCCTAACCCTAACCCTCATCCTCACCCTAAACCTCACACTAACCCTAAACCGAATCCTCAATCTTACCCTCACCCTAACCCTAACACTAATCCTTACCCTAACCTGAAACATAACACAAACACTCACCCTTATCTTAACACTCACCCTCAGCCAAAACCTCTCCTTTAACCTTACCATCAAAATCACCCTAACCCACACCCTAATCTTAACCCTAACCCTAATCCTAACCCAAAACCTCAATATAACCATCAACCTAACCGTAACCCTAACCCTAACCCTAACCCTAACCCTTGAACTAACACTCCCCCTAACCCAAAATCTAACCCTAAACTTCACCCTCACCCTAACCGTATCCTAACCCTAACCATAAACCTCACCCTAACCCTAAACCTAACTTTCACCCTCACCCTAACCCTCACCTTACCATAAATCTAACCCTAACCCGAACAATAACACTAATCCTAACCCTAATCCTAAACCTAACCCTAAGCCTAACCCTAATTCTAACACTCACCCTCAACCTAACCCTAATCCTAACGCTAACCCTCAACTTAACCCTAATCCTCACCCTCACTGTAAACCTAACCCTCATTCAAACCCTCACCCTAACCCTAATACTAACCCTCAACCTCACCGTAGTGCTCACCCTAACCTTAATCCTAACTCTAATCCTCATCCTAACCCTAACTCTAACCCTAACTGTAACCATCACACTATCCCTAAACCTAACCCTCAACCTAACCCTAACCCTCACCCTAACCCTAAACATAAGCGGAACCCAAACTCTCACCCTAATCTTAACCCTAATCCTCACCCTAAGCCTAAATCTAACCCTAAACCTCACCCTCACCCTAACCCTAATCCTACCACTAACCATAAACCTCACCCTAACGCTAAACTTCACCCTCACCCTCACCCTCACCTTACCATAAATCTAACCCTAACCCTAACAATAACAGTAATCCTAACCCTAAACCTAACCCTAACCCTAAGCCTAACCCTAATCCTAACACTCACCCTCAACCTAATCCTAATCCTAACGCTAACCCTCAACCTAACCCTAATCCTCACCCTCAATGTAACCCTAACCCTCATCCAAACCCTCACCCGAACCCTAACACTAACCCTCAAACTCACGCTAGTCCTCACCCTAACTTTAATCCTAACTCTAATCCTCATCCTAACATTAACCCTAACCCTAACTCTAACCATCACACTATCCCTAAACCTAACCCTCAACCTAACCCTAACCCTCACCCTGACCCTAAACATAAGCGGAACCCAAACTCTCACCATAATCCTAACCCTAATCCTCACCCTAAGCATAAATCTAACCCTAAACCTCACCCTCACTCTAACCCTAATCCTAACACTAACCATAAACCTCACCCTAACTGTAACCCTAAACTTCACCCTCACCCTCACCATAAACCTAACCCTAACCCTAACAATAACACTAATCCTAACCCTAAACCTAACCCTAAACCTAAGCCTAACCCTAATCCTAACACTCACACTCACCCTAACCCTAATCCTAACCCTAACCCTATACCTAACCCTAATCCTCAACCTCACTGTAACTCTAACCCTCATCCAAACCCTCACCCTAACCCACACCCTAACACTAAAGCTCAAACTAACCCTCACCCTAACCGAAACCCTCACCCTCAAACTCAAGCTCAGCCTAACCCTAATCCTAAGCCTTACCCTAATCCTCACCCTCACCCTAGCCCTCACCCTAACCTTAATCCTAATCCTAACCCTCACTCTAACCTCACACTAACCCTAAACCTAACCATCACCCTAACCCTAATCCTCACCCCCACCCTCACCCTCAGCCTAACCCTAAGCCTAAGCCTAAGCCTAACCCTAACCCTCACACTCATCCTCACCCTAAACCTAATCCTAACCCTAAACATAAACCTCACCCTAACCCTAAACCTAACCTTCACCCTCACCCTCACCCTCACCCTTACCATAAATCTAAACCTAACCCTAACAATAACACTAATCCTAACCCTAAACCTAAGCCTAACCCTAATCCTAACACTCACCCTCACCCTAACCCTAATCCTAACCCTAAACCTCAAACCAACCCTAACCCTCACCCTCACTGTAATCCTAACTCTCATCCAAACCCTCACCCTAACCCTAACGCTAACCATAAACCTCACCCTAACACTAACACTATAACACTCAACCTCACACTAGCCCTCATCCTAACCCTAAACCTAACCCTAATCCTCATCCTAAACCTAACCCTCACCCTAACCATCACACTATCTCTAACCCTAAGCCTCAACCTATCCCTAACTATCACCCTAACCCTAAAATTAACCCGAACCCAAAATCTCACCTTAACCCTAACCCTAACACTCACCCAAACCCTAACCCTCACCCTCACCCTCACCCTCAGCCTAACCCTAAGCCGAAGCCTACCCCTAATCCTAACACTCACACTCACCATAAATCTTAACCTAATCCTAATCCTAAACCTGAGCTTAACCATCACCCTCAGCCTAACCCTCACCCTAACCCTAAACCTAACACTCACCCTAAACCTAACCCTCACCCTCAGCCTAAACCTAAGCCGAAGCCTAACCCTAAAGCTAACCTTCACACTCACCCTAACACTTTAACACTTTAACTCACACTAACCTTTACCCTAATCCTACTCTTAACCCTAAGGTTAACCCTCACCCTCACATTAACCCTCACCCTACTCCTAACTCTAACACTAACCCTAACCCTAACCCTCACCCTCAGCCTCATCAGAGACCTAACTCTAATCCTAAACCTCACCCTAACCCTAACGCTAACCCTAACCCTAAAACTCACCCTAAACCTAAACCTCACCCTCTTCCTAATCCTAACCCTAACCCTCATCCTAACCCTCACCCTAACACTAACCCTAACCCTCACCCTCACCCTCACCCTCACCCTCAGCCTAACCCTAAGCCTAACCCTAACCCTAACCCAAACCCGCAAGGGAACCCTAACCCTAACCCTAAAACTTACCCTAAATCTAATCCTAAATCAAACCCTAATCCTCAGCCTTACCCTCACCACAACACAAACCCTAATCTGAACCCTCACCCTAACCCTAAGCCTAATCCTAACCCTAACCCTAACCCTCACACTCAACCTCACCCTAACCTTAATCCTAAACCTGACTATATCCCTAAACCTAACCCTCAACCTAACCCTCACCGTAGACCTAACCCTAACCCTAATCCTAACCCTAAACATCATCCTAACCCTCATCCTCAACCTCATGATCAGCCTAAGCCTAAGCCAAAGCCTAAGCCTAACCCTAACCCTCACCCTAAACCTAAAACTAACACTAAGCCTAACTGTAAACATAAACCTCAGTCTCAACCTAACCCTAATTCTAACCCTAACATAACACTAAACCTCATCCTAACCCTAACACCTAACCCTCACTCTCACCCTCACTGTAACCGTAACCCTAACCCTAACCCTAATAATAACCCTAACCCGACCCCTAACCATCACTCTAAACATAACCCTGACCCTAACCCAAACGCTCACCCTAACACTTACCCTAACCCTAACACTTAACCTAACCCTAATACTAATCCTCACACTAACCCTAACCCTTAACCTCAACCTAACCCTCACCCTCACCCTAACCCTAACATTAACCCTAACCCTAACCCTCACCATAACCCTCCCTCTAACCCTATATAAAACCCTAAACCTCACCCTCACCCTAACACTAAACCTAACCCTAAACCTAAACCTCACCCTAAACCTCACCCTAACCCTAACCCTCACCCTCAACTTCAACCTCACCGTAACTCTAACCCTAACCCTAATAATAACATTAACCCAAACCCTAACACTAACCATAACCCTCACCCTCAGCCTAACCCTCACTGCAAACTTAACCCTAACCATAACAATAACAATAACCTAAACCAAACCCCACCCTCACCCTCAGCTTAACTCAAAGCCTAACCCTATCCCTAACCCTAACCCTCACCCTCACCCTCACCCTAAACCTAATCCTAAATCTAACCCTATCCCTAACACTAAACCTCACCCTAACACTCACCCTATCCCTCACCCTAACCCTAAACCTAAACCTCACCCTCACCCTAGCCCCCACCCTAACCCTAATTCTATCCCTCACCCTCACCCTAACCCTAACCCTCATCCTCACCCTAAACCTCACACTAACCCTAAACTGAATCCTCAATCTAACCCTCACCGTAACCCTAACACTAACCCTTACCCTAACCCGAAAAATAACCCTAACCCTCACCCTTATCTTAATACTCACCCTCAGGCAAAACCTCTCCTTTACCCTTACCATCATAATCACCCTAACCCACACCCTAACCCTAAACCTCATACAAACCCTCACTCTAACCGTAACCCTAACCATCACCCTAACCGAAACCCTCACCTTCAACTTCAAGCTCAGCCTAACCCTAAGCCTAAGCCTTACCCTAATCCTCACCCTCACCCAAGCCCTCACCCTAACCTTAATCCTAAACCTAACCCTCATTCTAACCCTCAACCTAACCCTAACCCTAAACATCACCTTAACACTAATCCTCAACCCCGCCCTCACCCTCAGCATAACCCTAAGCCTAAACCTAACCCAACCCTAACCCTCACACTCACCCTCACCCTAAACCTAACTCTAACACTAACCATAATCCTAACCCAAAACCTCAACATAACCATCAACTTACCCTTAACCCTAACCCTAACCCTAACCTTCGAACTAACACTCCCCCTAACCGAAAATCTAACCCTAAACCTCACCCTCATCCTAACCCTAATGCTAACCCTAACAATAAACCTCACCCTAACCCTGACCCTAAACTTCACCCTCACCCTCACCCTCACCTTACCATAAATCTAACCCTAACCCTAACAATAACAGTAATCCTAACCCTAAACCTAAACCTAACGCTAAGCCTAACCCTAATCCTAACACTCACCCTCAACCTAACCCTAATCCTAACGCTAACACTCAACCTAACCCTAATCCTCACCCTCACTGTAACACTAACCCTCATCCAAACCCTCACCCTAACCCTAACACTAACCCTCAAACTCACGCTAGTCCTCACCCTAACCTTAATCCTAACTCTAGTCTTCATCCTAACCCTAACCCTAACCCTAACTCTAACCATCACACTATCCCTAAACCTAACCCTCAACCTAACCCTAACCCTCACCCTAACCCTAAACTTAAGCGGAACCCAAACTCTCACCATAATCCTAACCCTAATCCTCACCCTAAGCCTAAATCTAACCCTAAACTTCACCCTCACACTAACCGAATCCTAACACTAACCATAAACCTCACCCTAACTCTAACACTAAACTTCACCCTCACCCTCACCCTCACACTTAAGATAAATCTAACCCTAAACCTAACAATAACACTAATCCTAACCCTAAACCTAACCCTAAACCTAACCCTAATCCTAATCCTAACACTCACCCTCACCCTAACCCTAATGCTAACCCTAACCCTATACCTAACCCTAATCCTCAACCTCACTGTAACCCTAACCCTCATCCAAACCCTCACCCTAACCCACACCCTAACCCTAAACCTCATACTAACCCTCACCCTAACCGAAACCCTCACCCTCAACCTCAAGCCCAGCCTAACCCTAAGCCTAAGCCTTATCCTAATCCTCACCCTCACCCTAGCCCTCACCCTAACCCTAATCCTAATCCTAACCCTAATTCTAACCCTCAAACTAACCCTAACTCTAACCATCACCCTAACCCTAATCCTCACCCCCACCCTCACCCTCAGCCTAACCCTAAGCCTAAGCCTAAGCCTAACCCTAACCCTCACACTCACACTCACCCTAACCCTAATCCTAACCCTAACCATCACCCTAACCCAAAACCTCAACGTAACCATCAACCTAACCTTAACCTTAACACTAACCCTAACCCTAACCTCGAACTAACACTCCCCCTAACCCCAAATCTAACCCTAAACCTCACCCTCACCCTAAACCTTATCCTAACCCTAAACATAAACCTCACCCTAACCCTAACCCTAACCTTCACCCTCACCCTCACCCTCATGCTTACCATAAATCTAAACCTAACCCTAACAATAACACTAATCCTAAACCTAAACCTAAGCCTAACCCTAATCCTAACACTCACACTCACCCTAACCCTAATCCTAACCCTAACCCTCAAACTAACACTAACCCTCACCCTCACTGTAATCCTAACTCTCACCCAAACCTTCACCCTAACCCTAACGCTAACCATAAACCTCACCCTAACACTAACCCTATAACACTCAACCTCACCCTAGCCCTCATCCTAACCCTAAACCTAACCCTAATCCTCATCCTAACCCTAACCCTCACCCTAACCATCACACTATCCCTAACTCTAACCCTTAACCTAACCCTAACACTCACCCTAACCCTAAACTTAACCCGAACACAAACTATCACCCTAACCCTAACCCTAACCCTCACCCTCACCCTCAGCCTAACCCTAAGCCGAAGCCTACCATTAACCCTAACCCTCAAACACACCCTAAACCTTAACCTAATCCTAAACCTGAGCTTAACCCTGAACCTCAGCCTAACCTTCACCCTAACCCTAACCCTAACACTCACACTAAACCTAACCCTCACCCTCAGCCTAAACCTGTCGAAGCCTAACCCTATCCCTAACCCTCACACTCACTCTAATCCTTACACTCACCCTAAACCTTACCCTAAACCTACTCTTAACCCTAAGCCTAACCCTCATCCTCACATTAACCCTCACCCTAACCCTAACAATAACACTAACCCTAACCCTAACCCTCACCCTCAGCCTCATCCGAGACCTAACTCTAATCCTAAACCTCACCCTCACCCTAACCCTAACCCTAAACCTAAACCTCACCCTAACCCTAAACCTCACCCTCACCCTAATCATAACCCTAACCCTCATCCTAACCCTCACACTAACACTAACCATAACCCTCACCCTCACCCCCATCCTCACCCTCAGCCTAACCCTAAGGTAACCCTAACTCTAACCCAAACCCGCACCGGAACCCTAACCCTAACCCTAAACCTTACCCTAAATCTAACCCTAAACCAAACCCTAATCCTCAGCCTCACCCTCACCATACCACAAACCCTAATCTTAACCCTCACCCTAACCCTAAGCATAATCCTAACCTTAATCGTAACCCTCACACTCAACCTCACCCTAACCTTAATCCTAAACCTGACTCTATCCCTAACCCTAACCCTCAACCTAACCCTCACCGTAGACCTAACCCTAATCCTAATCCTAACCCTAAACCTCATCCTAAACCTCACCCTCAACCTCGGCCTAAGCCTAAGCCGAAGCCTAAGCCTAACCCTAACCCTCACCCTAAACCTAAAACTAACACTAAGCCTAAGTGTAAACATAAACCTCAGTCTCAACCTAACCCTAATTCTAACCCTAACATAACACTAAACCTCATCCTAACCCTAACCCTAACCCTCACTCTCACCCTCACTGTAACCATAACAGTAACCCTAACCCTAACAATAACCCTAAACCGACCCCTAACCATCACTCTAAACATAACCCTCACCCTAACCCAAACGCTCACCCTAACACTTACCCTAACCCTAACACTAACCCTAACCCTAATACTAACCCTCACACTAACCCTAACCCTTAAACTCAACCTAACCCTCACCCTCACCCTAAGCCTAACATTAACCCTAACCCTAACGCTCACCCTAACCCTTTCCCTAACCCTATATCAAACCCTAACCCTCACCCTCACCCTAACACTAAACCTAACCCTAAACCTAAACCTCACCCTAAACTTCACCCTAATCCTAACCCTCACCCTCACCCTCAATCTCACCGTAACTTTAACCCTAACCCTAATAAAAACATTAACCCAAACCCTAACCCTAACCATAACCCTCACCATCAGCCTCACCCTCACTGCAAACTTAACCCTAACCATAACACTAACAATAACCTAAACCAAACCCACCCTCACCCTCAGCTTAACCCAAAGCCTAACCCTATCCCTAACCCTAACCCTCACCATAACCCTAACCCAAACCCTACCCCTAGTCCACACCCTAACCCGAAGCCTAATCCTAACCCTAACCCTAACACTCACACTCACCCTCACCCTAAACCTAATCCTAAACCTAACCCTATCCCTAACACTAAACCTCACCCTAACACTCACCCTAGCCCTCACCCTAACCCTAAACCTAAACCTCACCCTCACCCTAGCCCTCACCCTAACCCTAATTCTATCCCTCACCCTCACCCTAACCCTAACCCTCATCCTCACCCTAAACCTCACACTAACCCTAAACTGAATCCTCAATCTAACCCTCACCAAAACCCTAACACTAACCCTTATCCTAACCCGAAAAATAACCCTAACCCTCACCCTTATCTTAACACTCACCCTCAGCCAAAACCTCTCCTTTACCCTTACCATCATAATCACCCTAACCCACAACCTAAACCTAAACCTCATACAAACCCTCACCCTAACCGAAACCTAACCATCACCCTAACCGAAACCCTCACCCTCAACCTCAAGCTCAGCCTAACCCTAAGCCTAAGCCTTACCCAAAACCACACCCTCACCCAAGCCCTCACCCTAATCTTAATCCTAACGCTAACCCACATTCTAACCCTCAACCTAACCCTAACACTAACCATCACTGTAACCCTAATCCTCATCCCTGCCCTCACCCTCAGTCTAACCCTAAGCCTAAGCCTAACCCTAACTGTAAACCTCATACTCACCCTCACCCCAACCCTAATCTTAACCCTAACCCTAATCCTAACCCAAAACCTCAACATAACCATCAACCTACCCTTAACCCTAACCCTAACCCTAACCCTAACCCTCAACCTAACCCTAATCCTCACCCTCACTGTAACCCTAACCCTCATCCAAATTCTCACCCTAACACTAACACTAACCCTCAACCTCACCCTAACCTTAATCCTAACTCTAATCCTCATCCTAACCATAACACTAACCCTAACTCTAACCATCACACTATCCCTAAACCTAACACTCAACATAACCTTAACCCTCACCCTAACCCTAAACTTAAGCGGAACCCAAACTCTCACCCTAATCCTAACCCTAATCCTCACCCTAACCCTAAATCTAACCCTAAACCTCACCCTCACCCTAACCCTAATCCTAACACTAACCCTAACAATAACACTAATCCTAACCCTAAACCTAACCCTAATCCTAACACTCACCCTCACCCTAACCTAATCCTAACGCTAACCCTATACCTAACCCTAATCCTCAACCTCACTGTAACCCTAACCCTCATCCAAACCCTCACCCTAACCCACACCCTAACCCTAAAACTCATATTAACCCTCACCCTAACCGAAACCCTCACCCTCAAACTCAAGCTCAGCCTAAACCTAAGCCAAAGCCTTACCCTAATCCTCACCCTCACCCTAGCCCTCACCCTAACCCTAATCCTAATCCTAACCCTCATTCTAACCCTCACCCTAACCCTAACCCTATCAATCACCTTAACCCTAATCCTCACCCCCAACCTCACCCTCAGCCTAACCTTAAGCCTAAGCCTAAGCCTAACCCTAACCCTCACACTCACCCTCACCCTAACCCTAATCCTAACCCTAACCATAAACCTAACCCAAAACCTCAACGTAACCATCAACCTAACCTTAACCTTAAAACTAACCCTAACCCTAACCTCGATCTACCACTCCCCCTAACCCTAAATCTAACCCTAAACCTCACCCTCACCCTAAACCTAATCCTAACCCTAACCATAAACCTCACCCTAAACCTAACCCTAAATTTCACCCTCACCCTCACCTTCACAATTACCATAAATCTACACCTAACCCTAACAATAACACTAATCCTAACCCTAAACCTAAGCGAAACCCTAATTCTATCCCTCACCCTCACCCTAACCCTAACCCTCATCCTCACCCTAAACCTCACACTAACCCTAAACTGAATCCTCAATCTCACCCTCACCCTAACCCTAACAGTAACCCTTACGTTAACCCTAAACCTAACCCTCACCCTCATTCTTATCTTAACATTCATGCTCAGCCAAAACCTCTCCTTTACCCTTACCATTATAATCACCCTAACCCTAAAAATCATACAAACCCACACCCTAACCGTAAACCTAACCATCACCCTAACCGAAATCTCACCCTCAACCTCAAGATCAGCCTAACCCTAAGGCTAAGCCTTACCCTTATCCTCACCCTCACCCAAACCCTTACCCTAACCTTAATCCTAACCCTAACCCTCATTCTAACCCTCAACCCAACCCTAACCCTAACCATCACCCTAACCCCAATCCTTACCCCCGCCCTCATCCTCAGCCTAACCCTAAGCCTAAGCCTAAGCCTAACCCTAACCCTCACACTCACCCTCACCCTAACCCTAATCCTAACCCTAACCCTAATCCTAATCCAAAACCTCAACATAACCATCAACCTAACCATAACCCTAACCCTAACCCTAACCCTAACCCTCGAACTAACACTCCCCCTAACCCAAAATCTAAAACTAAAAGTCACCCTCACCCTAACCCTAATCCTAACCCTAACCATAAACTTCACCCTAACCCTAACCCTAACCTTCACCCTCACCCTCACCCTCACCTTACCATATATCTAACCGTAACCCTAACAGTAACACTAATCCTAACCCTAAACCTAAACCTAACGCTAAGCCTAACCCTAATCCTAACACTCACCCTCAACCTAACCCTAATCCTAACGCTAACACTCAACCTAACCCTAATCCTCACACTCACTGTAACACTAACCCTCATCCAAAACCTCACCGTAACATTAACACTAACCCTCAACCTCACCCTAGTCCTCACCCTAACCTTAATCCTAACTCTAATCCTCATCCTAACCCTAACACTAATCCTAATTCTAACCATCACACTATCCCTAAACCTAACCCTCAACCTAACCCTAACCCTCACCCTAACCCTCAACTTAAGCGGAACCCAAACTCTCACCCTAATCCTAACCCTAATCCTCACCCTAACCCTAAATCTAACCCTAAACCACACCCTCACCCTAACCCTAATCCTAACACTAACCATAAACCTCACTCTAACTCTAACTCTAAACGTCACCCTCACCCTCACCATAAATCTAACCCTAACCCTAACAATAACACTAATCCTAACCCTAAACCTAACCCTAAACCTAAGTCTAACCCTAATCCTGACACTCACCCTCACCCTAACCCTAATCCTAACCCTAACCCTATACCTAACCCTAATCCTCAACCTCACTGTAACCCTAACCCTCATCCAAACCCTCACCCTAACCCACACCCTAACCCTAAACCTCATACTAACCCTCACCCTAACCGAAACCCTCACCCTCAACCTCAAGCTCAGCCTAACCCTAAGCCTAAGCCTTACCCTAATCCTCACCCTCACCCTAGCCCACACCCTAACCCTAATCCTAATCCTAACCCTCATTCTAACCCTCAACCTAACCCTAATCCTAACCATCACCCTAACCCTAATCCTCACCCCCACCCTCACCCTCAGCCTAACCCTAAGCCTAAGCCTAACACTAACCCTCACAATCACACTCACCCTAAACTTAATCCTAACCCTAACCATAACCCTAACCCAAAACCTCAACGTAACCATCAACCTAACCTTAACCTTAACACTAACCCTAACCCTAACCTGGAACTAACACTCCCCCTAACCCTAAATCTAACCCTAAACCTCACCCTCACCCTAAACCTAATCCTAACCCTAACCATAAACCTCACCCTAACCCTAACCCTAACCTTCACCCTCACCCTCACCCTCCCCCTTAACATATATCTAAAACTATCCCTAAAAATAACACTAATCCTAACCCTAAAGCTAAGCCTAACCCTAATTCTATCCCTCACCCTCACCCTAACCCTAACCCTCATCCTCACCCTAAACCTCACACTAACCCTAAACTGAATCCTCAATCTAACCCTCACCCTAACCCTAACACTAAACCTTACCCTAACCCTAAACCTAACCCTAAACCTCACCCTTAAATTAACACTCATGCTCAGCCAAAACCTCTCCTTTACCATTACCATCATAATCACTCTAAATCTAAACCTCATACAAACCCTCACCCTAACCGTAAACCTAACCATCACCCTAACGAAACCCTCACCCTCAACCTCAAGATCAGCCTAACCCTAACCCTAAGCCTTACCCTAATCCTCACCCTCACCCAAGCCCTCACCCTAAACTTAATCCTAACCCTAACCCTCATTCTAACCCTCAACCTAACCCGAAACCTAACCATCACTGTAACCCTAATCCTCAGCCCCGCCCTCACCCTCAGCCTAACCCTAAGCCTAAGCCTAAACCTAACCCTAACCCTCACCCTCACCCTCACCCTAACCCGAATCCTAACCCTAACCCTAATCCTATCACAAAACCTCAACATAACCATCAACCTACCCTTAACCCTAACCCTAACCCTAATCCTGGAACTAACACTCCCCCTAACCCAAAATCTAACCCTAAACCTCACCCTCACCCTAACCCTAATCCTAATCCTAACAATAAACCTCACCCTAACCCTAACCCTAACCTCACCCTCACCCTCACCCTCACCTTACCATAAATCTAACCCTAATCCTAACAATAACACTAATCTTAACCTTAAACCTAAACCTAACCCTAAGCCTAACCCTAATCCTAACACTCACCCTCAACCTAACCCTAATCCTAACGCTAACACTCAACCTAACCCTAATCCTCACCCTCACTGTAACCCTAACCCTCATCCAAACCCTCACCCTAACCCTAACACTAACACTTAACCACACTGTAGTCCTCACCCTAACCTTAATCCTAACTCTAATCCTAATCCTAACCCTAACCCTAACTCTAACCATCACACTGTCCCTAAACCTAACCCTCAACCTAACCCTAACCCTCACCCTAAATCTAAACTTAAGCTCAAGCCAAACTCTCACCCTAATCCTAACCCTAATCCTCACCAAAACCCTAAATCTAACCCTAAACCTCACCCTCACCCTAACCCTAATCCTAACACTAACAATAAACCTCACCATAACTCTAACCCTCACCCTTCACCCTCACCCTCAACATAAATCTAACCCTAAACCTAACAATAACACTAATAACACTAATCCTAAACCTAAACCTAATCCTAACCCTAATCCTAACACTCACCCTCACCCTAACCCTAATGCTAACCCTAACCCTATACCTAACCCTAATCCTCAACCTCACTGTAACCCTAACCCTCATCCAAACCCTAACCCTAACCCACACCCTAACCCTAAACCTCATACTAACCCTCACCCTAACCAAAACCCTCACCCTCAAACTCAAGCTCAGCCTAACCCTAAGCCTAAGCCTTACCCTAATCCTCACCCTCACCCTAGCCCTCACCCTAACCTTAATCCTAATCCTAACCCTCATTCTAACCCTCACACTAACCCTAACCCTAACCATCACCCTAACCCTAATCCTCACCCCCACCCTCACCCTCAGCCTAACCCTAAACCTAAGCCTAAGCCTAACCCTAACCTCATACTCACCCTCACCCTAACCCTAATCCTAACCCTAACCATAACCCTAATCCAAAACCTCAACGTAACCATCAACCTAACCTTAACCTTAGAACTAACCCTAACCCTAACTTCGAACTAACACTCCCCCTAACCCTAAATCTAACCCTAAACCTCACCCTCACCCTTAACCTAATCCTAACCCTAACCATAAACTCACCCTAACCCTAACCCTAACGTTCACCCTCACCCTCACCCTCACCCTTACCATAAATCTAAACCTAAAGCTTACAATAACACTAGCCCTAACCCTAAACCTAAGCCTAACCCTAATCCTAACACTCACCCTCACCATAACCGTAATCCTAACCCTAACCCTCAAACTAACCCTAACCCTCACCCTCACTGTAATCCTAACTCTCATCCAAACCCTCAACCTAACCCTAACGCTACCCATAAACCTCACCCTTACACTAACCCTACCCCTCAACCTCACCCTAGCCCTCATCCTAACCCTAAACCTAACCTTAATCCTAATCCTAAAACTAACCCTCACCCTAGCCCTAAATCTAACACTAACCCTAACCCTAACCCTCACCCTCAGCCTCACCGTAAACCTAACTCTAATCCTAAACCACACCCTCACCCTAACCCTAACCCTAACACTAAACCTCACCCTAAATCTAAACTTCACCCTCACCCTAATCCTAACCTTAACCCTAATCTAATCTTAAAGCTCAACCTAAAACTAATGCTCACCCTCAAATTAACCCGTACCCTAACCCTCACCCTAAACCTAAACTTAACCGGAACCCTAACTCTCACCCTAACCCTAACCCTAAACCTAACCCTAACCCTAACCCTCAGCCAAACCCTAAGCCTAACTCTTACCCTCACCCTAAACCTCACACTCATTCTAACCCTAAGCCTAATCCTAATCCCAACCCTAAAACTAAACCTAACCCTCAACCTAACCATCACATTAACCCTAATCCTAACAATAACCCTAACCCTAACCCTCACCCTCACCCTCAGCCTCACTCTAACCTTAACTTTAACCCTAAGCCTCACCCTCATCCTAACCCTAACCCTAACACTAACACTAAACCTCACCAAAACCATAACCTCACCCTAACCCAAACCCTCATCCTAACACTTAACCTCACCCAAACATTAACCCTAACCTTAACACTAAC
Source organism: Dipodomys merriami (assembly GCF_024711535.1). NCBI lineage: Eukaryota > Metazoa > Chordata > Mammalia > Rodentia > Heteromyidae > Dipodomys > Dipodomys merriami. The sequence continues at coordinate 664,334 of NW_027203304.1, forward strand.
CCTCACACTAACCCTAACCCTAACCCTAAACCTTAACCTAACCCTCACCCTCACCCAAACACTAACACTTAGCCTCACCCTAACCCTCCCCCAACCCTCCCCCTAACCCTATATCTAACCCTAAACCTCATCTTCACACTAACACTAACCCTAACCCTAACCCTAAACCCCACCCTAACCCTAAAACTAACCCTCACCCGCACCCTAACCCTCTCCGTAGCTCTGAACCTAACCCTAACCCTCACCCTCACCCTCAATCTCACCGTAAGTTTAACCCTAACCCTAATAAAAATATTAACCTAAACCCTAACCATAACCATAACCCTCACCCTCAGCCTCACCCTCACTGCAAACTTAACCCTAACCATAACACTAACAATAACCTAAACCAAACCCACCCTCACCCTCAGCTTAACCCAAAGCCTAACCCTATCCTTAACCCTAACACTCACCGAAACCCTAACCCAAACCCTACCCCTAGTCCGCACCCTAACCCGAAGCCTAATCCTAATCCTAACCCTAATCCTTACACTCACCCTCAATCTCAACCTAACCCTAATCCTAAACGTAACCCTATACCTTACCCTCACCCTCACCCTAGCCCTCATCCTAACCCTAATCCTAACCCTAAACCTCATCCTAAACCTCACCCTAACCCTAACCCTAACCCTCATTCTAACCCTAACCCTAACCCTCACCCTCATGCTCGGCCTAAGCCTAAGCCTAAGCTGAAGCCTAAGCTTAACCCTAACCCTCACCCTAAACCTAAAACTAACACTAAGCCTAACTGTAAACATAAACCTCAGTCTCAACGTAACCCTAATTCTAACCTTAACATAACACCAAACTTCATCCTAAACCTAACCCTCACTCTCACCCTCACTGTAACCGTAACCCTAACCCTAACCCTAACAATAACCCTAACACTACCCCTAACCCTCACCCTAAACATAACCCTCACCCTAACCCAAACGCTCACCCTAACCCTAACACTAACCCTAACCCTAATACTAAATCTCACACTAACCCTAACCCTTAACCTCAACGTAACTCTCACCCTCACCCTAAGCCTAACATTAACCCTAAACCTAACCCTCCCCCTAAACCTCCCCCTAACCCTATATCAAACCCTAAACCTCACCCTCACCCTAACACTAAACCTAACCCTAAACCTAAACCTCACCCTAACCCTAACCCTCACCCTCACCCTCAACCTCACCGTAACTCTAACCATAACCCTAATAATAACATTAACCCAAACACTAACCCTAACCAAAACCCTCACCCTCAGCCTCACCCTCACTGCAAACTTAACCCTAACCATAACACTAACAATAACCAAAACCAAACCCCACCCTCACCCTCAGCTTAACCCAAAGCCTAATCCTATCCCTAACCCTAACCCTCACTGTAACCCTAACCCAAACCCTACCCCTAGTTTGCACCCTAACCCGAAGCCTAATCCTAACCCTCACCCTAACCCTCACACTCACCCTCACCCTAAACCTAATCCTAAACCTAACCCTATCCCTAACACTAAACCTCACCCTAACACTCACCCTAGCCCTCACCCTAACCCTAAACCTAAACCTCACCCTCACCCTAGCCCCCACCCTAACCCTAATTCTATCCCTCACCCTCACGCTAACCCTAAACCTTATCCTCACCCTAAACCTCACACTAACCCTAAACTGAATCCTCAATCTAACCCTCACCAAAACCCTAACTCTAACCCTTACCCTAACCCGAAAAATAACCCTAACCCTAACACTTATCTTAACATGCACGCTCAGCCAAAACCTCTCCTTTACCCTTACCATCATAATCACCCTACCCCACACCCTAACCCTAAACCTCATACTAACCCTCACCCTAACCGTAAACCTAACCATCACCCTAACCGAAACCCTCACCCTCACCCTCAAGCTCAGCCTAACCCTAAGCCTAAGCCTTACCCTAATCCTCACCCTTACCCAAGCCCTCACCCTAAACTTAATCCTAAACCTAACCCTCATTCTAACCCTCAACCTAACCCTAACCCTAACCATCACCGTAACCCTAATCCTCACCCCCGCCCTCACCCTCATCCTAACCCTACGCCTAAGCCTAAGCCTAACCCTAACCCTCACATTCACCATCACCCTAACCCTAATCCTAACCCTAACCCTAATCCTAACCCAAAACCTCAACATAACCATCAACCTACCCTTAACCCTAACCCTAACCCTAACCGTAACCCTAACCCTCGAACTAATACTGCCCCAACCCAAAATCTAACCCTAAACCTCACCCTCACCCTAACCCTAATCCTAACCCTAACTATAAACCTCACCCTAACCCTAACCCTAAACTTCACCCTCACCCTCACCCTCACCTTACCATAAATCTAACCCTAACCCTAACAATAACACTAATCCTAACCCTAAACCTAAACCTAACCCTAAGCCTAACCCTAAACCTCACACTCACCTTCAGCCTAACCCTAATCCTAACCCTAACCTTAACCCTAACCCAAAACCTCAACGTATCCATCAACCTAACCTTTTCCTTAACACTAACCCTAACCCTAACCTCGAACTAACACTCCCCCTAACCCTAAATCAAACCCTAAACCTCACCCTCACCCTAAGCCTAACCCTCACCCTAACCCTCACCCTACTCCTCAGCCTAAACCTAATCCTAACCCTAAACCTCATCCTAATCCTCACCCTAACCCTAACCTTAACACTCACCCTAACCCTTACAGTAACCCTCACCCACATGCTGGGCCTAAGTCTAAGCCAAAGCCTAAGGCTAACCCTAAACCTAACGCTAACCCTAACTCTAACCCTAACACTCACCCTAACTCTAACTCTAAACCTCACCCTAAAACTAATCCTAACTCTAAACCGAAATGTAAACTTAAACCTCATCCTAACCCTAACCCTAATAATAACCCTAACAAAAACCCTTACCCTAACCTTACCCTAAACCAAACCCTAACCGTAACACTAAACCTAAACCTAAACCTAGCCCAAACCCTAACCATAACCCTCACCCTAAACCTAACACTAAACCTAATCCTCACCCTCACCCTAGCCCTCACCCTAAGCCTAAACCTCATCCTCAACCTCAAACTCACACTACCCCTAACACTAATCCTCAATCTAACCATCACCCTCACACTCACCCTAACCCTAACCCTCACACTAACATTCACCCTAACCCTAACTCTACCCCTAAACCTCACCCTCACCCTAATCCTATCTCTATCCCTAACCCTAACACTAAAAACCTCACCCTAACTCTAACCCTAACCCTCAACCTCACTGTAACCGTAACCCTAAACCTAACAATAACCCTAACCCTAACCCTAATCCTAACCCTCAACCTCACATTAATCCTAATCCTGACCCTAACCCTCAGCCTAACCCTAACCCTCACCCTTACCGTAACCCTAAGCCTCATCCTAACCCTCACCCTAACACTAACCCTAAACCTAAAACTCACCCTAACAATAAACATACCCCTCACCGTCACCCTCACCCTCAACCTCACCTTAACTCTAACCCTAACCCTAACAATAACACTAATCCTTACCTTGAACCTAACCCTAACCCTAACACTAACCCTAATCCTAACACTCACCGTCAACCTAAACCTAACCCTAACGCAACACTCACACTCAGCCTCACCCTAACCTAACCTCTAAACCTAAACCTCACCCTAACCTTAACCCTAAACCTCACCCTAATGCTAGCCCTCACCCTAACCCTAATCCTAACCCTGACACTCACCCTAAACCTCATCCTAAAAATAACCTTAACCCTAATCCTCACCCTCACCCTAACCCTAAACCTAACCCTAACCCTCAACCTAACCCTAACCCTCACCCTCACTGTAACCCCTACCCTAACCCTCACCCTAACCCTAAACTTAACCCAAACCCTAACTCTCACCCTAACCCTATCCCTCACCCTAACTCTAAGCCTCACACTCACCCTCACCCTCAGCCTAAACCTAAGCCTATCCCTATCCCTAACCCTAACCCTCACACTCACCCTAACCCAAATCCCAATCAAACCCTAACCCTGACGCTCACCCTCACCCTAAGCCTCACTTTAAGCCTAACCCTAACATTGATCCTAACCCTAACCCATCCCTAAACCTCACACTAACACTAACCCTAACCATCACCCTAACACTAACCATCACCCTAACACTGACCCTAACCCTCACACTCACCCTACCCTCACCCTAACCCTAAGCCTCATCCTCACCCTAAACCCGACACTAACCCTAACACTAATCCTCAATCTAAGCCTCACCCTCACCCTAACCCTGACCCTAACCCTCAACCTAACCCTAACCCTCACCCTTACTGTAACCCTCACCCTCAGCCTAAACTTCACATTTACCCTTACCATCACCCCCACCCTAACCCTCACCCTAAACCTAACCCTCATCCTAACCCTAACTCTACCCCTAAACCTCACCCTCACCCTAACCCGAACTCTATCCCTAACCCTAACACTAAACCTCAACAGAACCCTAAAGCTAATCCTCGCCCTCAACCACATGCTCAGCCTAAACCTAAGCCTAAGCCTAACGCTTACCCTAACCATCAACCTCACACTAGCCCTAATGCTAACCCTAATCCTAAACCTAACCCTCATCCTAACACTCACTCTATCCCTAACATTAAACCTCAACCTAAACCTAACCCTAAACCTCACCCTCACCCTAGCCCACATCCTAGCCCTAATCCTAACCCTAACCCTCATACTAACCCTCCCCATAACCCTAACCCTAATCCTCACCCTAACCCTAACACTCAGCTTCACCCTCACACTCAGCCTAATCCTAATCCTAAAACTAACCCTAACCTTAACCCTCAATCTCACCTTAACCCTCACCCTAACCCTAACCCTAACACTAAGCCTAACCCTAACCCTCACCCTCAGCCTCATCCTAACCCTAACTCTAACCCTAAACCTCACCCTCACCATAACCCTTAGCCTAACCCTAACCCTAAACCTGACCCTAACCCTAACTCTAAACCTACCCTTATCCTAGCCCTTACACTAACCCTAAACCTAACCCTAACCCTCATCCTAACCCTCCCACTAATCCTAACCCTAACACTCACCCTAAACCTAACCCTTACCCTCAACCTCACCCTCAGCCTAATCCTAACACTAACCCTAATCCTCACCCTCACCCTAGCCCTCACCCTAACCCTAACCCTCACCCTAGGCCTAACCCTCACATTTAACCTTATCATGACCCCCACCTTAACCCTCAGCCTAATCTGAACCCTAACCCTAAACCCCACACTAACCCTCACCCTAACCCTAACTCTAACCATAAATCCCACCCTCACCCTAAACTACTAAATCTCACCCTAACCCCAACCCTAATCCTAACCCTAACCCTAACCCTAACCATAACCCTCACCGTAACCCAAAACTTAACCCTAACAATAACCCTCACAGTAACCCGAACCTCACGCTAAATCTAACTCTAACCCAAACCATAACACTAAAAACCTCACCCTAACCCTAACCCTAAACCTCAACCTCACCATAATCGTAACCCTAACCCTATCCCTAACAATAACCCTAAACCTAACCCTAATCCTAATCCTCAAACTCACACTAACGCTAATCCTAAACCTAACCCTCAACCTAACCCTTACCCTCACACTTACTCTAACCCTAAACCTCATCCTAACCCTCACCCTAAGGCCTAAACCTAACACTAAAAGTCACCCTAACACTAAACCTAACCCTCACCCTCAACCTATACCTCATCCTAACCCTAATCCTAACCCTACTTGTCATCCTAAAACTCTCCCTAACCCAAACCCTAAACCTCACCCTAAACCTAAACCTAAACCTAACACTCAACCTAACCCTAATCCTCACGCTCAACTTAACACTAACTCTAACCCTCACCCTAACCCTAAACTTTACCTGAACCCTAACTTTCAACTTAACCCTAACCCTAACCCTCACCCTAACCCTAACCCTCACACTCACCTTACCCTTACCTTAATCCTAATCCTAACCCTCACCCTAACCCTCAACCTCCGCCTCTCCTTATCCCTAACTCTAACCCTAAACCCCATTCTCACCCTAACCCTAACCCTAACCCTAAACATAAACCTCACCCTAACCATAACCCTAAACCTCATCCTCACCCTAGCCCTCACCCTAACCCTACTCCTAACCCTAACCCTCATCCTAACCCTCCCTAGAACCCTATCCGAAACCCTCACCCTATCCCTAACCCTCACACTCACCCTCACCCTCAGCCTAACCCTAAGCCTAACCACAAGCCTTACCTGAAACTTTAACCCTCAAACTCACCCGCACCCTCACCCTCACCATAACTCTAAACCAAACCCTAACCCTAACCCTAAACCTCACCCTAACCCTAACCCTAACCCTAACCCTCACCCTCACCCTAACCCTAACACAAACCCTAACCCTAACCCTCAACCTACCCCTCCCCCTAACCCTGTATCTAACCGTAAACTTCACCCTCCACCTAACCCTAACCCTAACCCTAACCCTAAAACCCACCCTAACCTTAACACTAACCCTCAACCGCACCCTCACCCTCACCAAAACTCTAATGCTAACTCTAAAAATAACACTAAGCCTAACCCTAACCATCACCCTAACCCTAATCCTCACCCCCACCCTCACCATCAGCCTAAAACTAAGCCTAAGCCTAACCCTCACCCTAACCCTCACACTCATGCTCACCCTAACCCTAATCGTAAACCTAACCCTATCTCTAAACCTCAACTTAACCCTCACACTCACCCTAACCCTAACACTAACCCTAACCATAAACCTCCCCCAAAACCTCCCCCAAACGCTAACTCTAACGCTAAACCTCACCCTCACCATAACCCTAAAACTCACCGTAACCCTAACCCTCACCCTCACCCTCTAACTCACCCTAACTCGAATCCTCTCCCTAACAACACTAACCCTAACCCTAACCCTAAACATAACCCTCACCCTCAGACTCACCTTCACTGAAAACTTAACCCTAACCATAGCACTAACAATAGGACTAACCCTAAACTTAACCCTAACCCTAATCCTCAACCCCAACCTCACCCTCAGCCTAACCCTAACCCTAACCCTCCCTTTAACCCTAACTGTAACCCTAAACCTAACCCTAACCCTAACGCTAAAACAAACCTTAAACCTAACCTTAAACCTAAACCTAATCCTCAGCCTCACACTCACCCTAACCCAAACCTTAACCTTAACCCTCACCCTAACCCTAAGCCTAACCCTAACCCTTAGCCTAACCCTCACACTCACACTCACCATACCCCAAATCCTAAACCTAATCCTATCTCTAACCCCAACCCTCACCCTAACCCTCACCCTAGACCTCACCCTAAAACTAATCCTAACCCTAAACCTCATCCTAAACCTCACTCTAAACCTAACACTTACCCTCCCCCTTATGCTCGGCCTAAGCCTAACCCTAAGCCTAAACCTAACCTTAAACCTAACCCAACCCTCACCCTCAGCCTCACCCTAACCCTAACTCTAACCCTAAAGCTCACCCTCACCCTAACCCTAACCCTTACCCTAACGCTAAACCTCACCGTAACCTTAACCCTAAACCTCACCCTCATGCCAGCCATCACTCTAACCCTAATCCTAACCCTAACACTCATCCTAACCCTCACCCTAACAATAACCCTAACCCTCACCCTCAATCTCACCCTAACACTAACCCTAACTCTCACACTCAACTTCACCCTAACCCTAACCTAACCCTAATGCTCAAACTATCCCTAACCCTCAACCTCACCTTAACCCGTACCCTAACCCTCAACCTAACCCTAAACTTAACTGGAACTCTAACTCTCACCCTAACCCTAACCCTAAACCTCACACTCACCCTAACCCTAAGCCTATTCCTAATCCTAAAACTAACCCTCACCCTAACCATCACATTAACCCTAACCCTAAAAATAACCCTAGCCCTGACCCTCACCCTCAGCCTCACTCTGACCCTAAGCCTCACCCTAACCCTAACCCAACCCCTAAACCTAACACGAAACCTCACCAAAACCATAACACTGACCCTAACCCAAACCTCACCCTAACACTTACCCTCAGTCAAACACTAACCCTAACCTTAACACAAACCCTCACACTAACCCAAACCTATCCCTAAACCTCAACCTAAGCCTCACCCTCACCCTAACCCTAACACTAAGCGTCACACTAACGCTCACCCTAACCCTCCCCCTAACCCTATATCTAACCCTAACCCTCACCCTCACCATCAACCTAACCCTAACCCAAACCCTAAACCCCACCCTAACCCTAAACCTAACCCTCACCCGCACACTCACCCTCTCTGTAGCTCTAACACTAATACTAACAATAACACAAACCCTAACCCTAACCCTAATCCTCACCCCCACACTCACCCTCAGCCTAACCCTAAGCCTAAGCCTAACCCTCACCCTAACCCTCACACTTACCCTTACCCTAACCCTAATCCTAAACCTAATCGTAACCCTAAACCTCAAACTAACCCTCACAATCACCCTAACCCTAACACTAACCCTAACCCTAAACCTCAACCTAACCATCCCCATAACGGTAACTCTAACCCTAAACTTCACCCTTACCCTAACCCTAACCCTCACCCTAAACCTCACCCTAAACCTCACCCTTACCCTAACTCTCACCCGAACCCTCAACCTCACCATAACTCTAACACTAAATATAACAATACCACTAAACCTAACCCTAACACTAACCCTAAACATAAACCTCACCCTCAGCCTCACCCTCACCTAAAACTTAACCCTAACCATAACACTAAAAATAACCCTAACTCTAACCCTAACTCTAACCCTAATCCTCACTCCCACCCTCACCCTCAGTCTAAACCTAAGCCTATCCCTAACCCTAACCTAACCCTCCCTGTAACTCTAACCCTAAACCTAGCTCTAACACTAACCCTAACCCGAAACTTAACCATAACCCAAACCCTAACCCTAATACTAATCCTCACCCCCACCCTCACACTCAGCCTAACCCTAAGCCTAAACCTACCCCTAATCCTAACCCTCACTGTAAACCTAACCCTAACCCTAACCCTAACCCTCACACTCACCCTCACCGTAAACCTAATCCTAAACATAACCTTAACCTTACCCAAACCCTCACTATAAGCCTCACCCTAGCCCTCAACCTAACCCTAATCCTAACCCTAAACCTCATCCTAAACCTCACCCTAACCCTAACCCTAACCCTCACCCTAAACCTAACCCTAACCCTCACCCTCATGCTCGGCCTAAGCCTAAGCCTAAGCCTAAGCCTAGCCTTAACCCTAACCCTCACCCTAACCCTAACCCTCACACTAACCCTAACTCTAACCCTAAACCTCACTCTCACCCTAACCCTAACTCTAACCCTAACCCTAAACCTAAACCTCATCCTAACACTAAATCCAACCCTCACCCTCACCTTAACCATAACCCTAAACCTAACCCTAACAATAACCCTAACCTTAACTCTAAAACTAACCCTTATCTTAAGCCTCACCCTAACATTTACCCTCAACCGAACACTCACACTAATCCTAACACTAACCCTCACACTAACCCTAACCATCACCCTAACCCTAAACCTCAACTTAACCCTAACCCTAACCCTCACCCTCACCCTAGGCCTCACCCTAACCCTAACACTCATCCTCACCATAAACCTCACACTAACCCTAACACTAATACTCAATCTAACCCTCACCCTCACCCTACCCCTAACCCTAATTCACACCCTAACCCTAACCCTCACCCTTACGATAACCCACAACCTCAGCCTAATCCTCATGTTTACCCGTACCGTCACTCCCACCCTAACCCTCACCCTAACCCTAACCCTCAACTTAAACCCCACCCTAACCCTGACTCTACCCCTAAACCTCATCCTCAACCTAAACCTACCTCTAACCCTAATCCTAACACTAAATCTCACCATAATGCTAACGCTAATCCTCACCCTCACCCTCATTGTAACTGTAACCTTAACCCTAACCCTAACAATAACTCTAAACCTAGTCCCTAACCCTCACTGTAACCCTAACCATAACACTAACACTAACCCTAAACCTAAACCAAACCCTCAACCTAAACCTAATCCTCAGCCTCACCCTCACCCTAACAAAACCCTAACCCCAACCTTCACCCTAATCCTAAGCCTAAACCTAACCCTAATTCTAACACTCACATTCACCCTCACCCTAAACCTAATCCTAAACCTAACCCTATCCCTAACCCTCAGCCTAATCCTCACCCTAGACCTCAGCCTAACCCTAATCCTAACCCTAAACCTAATCCTAATCCTCACCCTAACCCAAAACTTAACCCCAACCCTAAACCGAACCCTAACCATCACCCATATGCTGGGGCTAAGCCTGAGCCAAAGCCTAAGCCTATCCCTAACCCTAACACTCACCCTAGCCCTAACCCTAACACTAACCCTAACTCTAACCCTAAACCTCACACTCACACTAACCCTAACTCTAACCCTAAACCTAAACCTCATCCTAACCCTAACCCTAACAATAACCCTAACCCTAACCCTAACCCTACACTAACCTTAACCATAACCCTAACACTGAACCTAACCCTAACCCTAATACTAACCATAACCCTCACCCTAACCCTAACCTCACCCTAACACCAACCCTAATCCTCTCCCTCACCCTAGCCCTCACCCTAACCCTTACCCACATCCTCACCCTAAACATCACACTAACCCTAACACTAATACTCAATTTAACCCTCATCCTCACCCTCACCCTAACCCTAACCCTCAACCTAAACCTAACCCTCACCTACCGTATCCCTCACCCTAGGCCTAACCCTCAACTTTACCCTTACCGTCACCCCCACCTTAAACTTCACCCTAACCCTAACCCTCACCCTAACCTTCACCCTAACCCTAACTCTACCCCTAAACCTCACCCTCACCCTAACGCTATCTCTAACCCTAACCCTAACACTAAAAACCTCACCCTAACTCTAACACTAACCTTCAACCTCACTGTCACCGTAACCCTAACCCTAACAATAACCCTAACCCTAACCCTAATCCTAACCCTCACTCTCACATTAACCCTAATCCTAACCCTAAACCTCACCCTAACCCTAACCCTCACCCTTACCGTTACCCTAACCTTCATCCTAACCCTCAACATAACACTAACCCAAACCCTAAACCTCACCCTAACAATAAACCTACCCCTCACCCTCACCCTTAACCTCAACCTCACCTTAACTCTAACCCTAACCCTAACAATAACACTAATCCTAACACTAACCCTAACCCTAACCCTAACCCTAATCCTAACACTCACCCTGAACCTAACCCTAACCCTCACCCAACCCTCACCCTCAGCATCACCCTAACCCTAACTCTAACACTAAACCTCACACTCACCCTAAACCTAACCCTAAACCTCACCCTAAACTTAACCCTAAACCTCACCCTCACGCTAGCCCTCACCCTAAACCTAATCCTATCCCTAACACTCATCCTAACCCTCACCCTAAAAATAAACCTAACCCTCAACCTCACCCTCCCCCTAACCCTAACCCTAACCCTAAACCTCAACCTAACCCAAACACTCACCCTCACTATAACCCCTACCCTAACCCTCACCCTAACCCTAAACTTAACCCAAAACCTAACACTCACCCTATACCTAACACTATCCCTCACGCTCAACTTTACTCTCAACCTCACCCTCACCCTCAGCCTAACCCTAAGCCTATCCCTATCCCTAACCCTAACCCTAACAATCAACCTAACCCTAATTCTAATCAAACCCTAAGCCTAACTCTCACCCTCACACTATCCCATACCTTAAGCCTAACGCTAACATTTATCCTAACCCTAACCGTAACCCTCAACCTCACCCTAACACTAACACTACCACCCTAACCCTAAACCTCAACCTAACACTAACCCTAACCCTCACACTCACCCTAACCCTAACCCTCATCCTCACCCTAAACCGCACACTAACCCTAACACTAATCCTCAATCTAACCCTCACCCTCACCCTAAACCTAACCCTAACCCTCATCCTAACCCTAACCCTCACCCTTAGTGTAACCCTTACCCCCAGCCTAATCTTCACTTTTACCCTTACCATCACCCCAACCCTAACCCTCACCCTAAAACTAACCCTAACTCTAACCCTAAACCGCACCCTCACCCTAACCCGAACTCTATCCCTAACCCTAACACTAAACCTCACCCTAACACTAAAGCAAACCCTCACCCTGAACAGTATGCTCAGCCAAAACCTAAGCCTAAGCCCAACGTTTACCCTAAACTTCACCTTCACCCTAGCCCTCACCCTCACCCTAATCCTAAACCTAACCCTCATCCTAACCCTCACCCTAACCCTAACCCTAAACCTCACCCTAAACCTCACCCTCACACTAGCCCTGAACCTAGCCCTAATCCTAACCCTAACACTCATCCTAACCCTCCCCATAACCCTAATCCTCACCCTCACCCTAACTCTAAACCTCCCCTTCAACCTCACCCTCAGTCTAACCCTAAGCCTATACCTAACTCTAACCCTAAAACTAACACTAACCCTAAAACTAACCCTAACATTAATCCTAACCCTAACACTAACCCTCAATCTCACCTTAACCCTCACCCTAACCTCAACCGTAACCCTAACACTAAGCCTAACCCTCACCCTCACCCTCAGCCTCACCCTAACCCTAACTCTAAACCTAAATCTCACCCTCACCGTAACCCTTACCGAAACCCTAAACCTAAACCTCAACCGAACCCTAACTCTAAACCTCACCCTCACCATAGCCCTTAACCTAAACCTAATCCTAACCCTAACCCTCATCGTAACCCCCCATCTAACCCTAACCCTAACACTCAACCTAACCCTAACCCTCACCGTCAACCTCACCCTCAGCCTAACCCTAAGCCTAACCCTAAACCTAACCCTAACACAAACACTCACCCTAACCCTAACCATAACCCTCACCCTAACCCTAATCTCACCCTATCACTAATCCTAATCCTCACATTCACCCTAGCCCTAAGCCTAACCCTAACCCTCACCCTCACCTTAAATCTCACACTAACCCTAACACTAATCCTCAATCTAACACTCAGCCTCAGCCTAACCCTAACCCTAACCCTCACCTAAACCTAACCCTCACCCTTACCGTAACCCTCACCCTAGGCCTAACCCTCACCTTTACCCTTATGGTCACCCCAACCTTAAACCAAACCCTAATCCTAACCCTCACCCTAACCCCCACCCTAACCCTCACCTTAACCCTAAATCTAACCCAAAACCACACCTTCACCCTAAACCTAACTCTAAAGTAACCCAAACCCTAAACCTCACCCTAACCCTAACCCAAATCCTAACCCTAACCCTCACCCTAACCCTAACCCTAACCCTAAGCCTGACCCTCACACTCACCCTCACCCTAACCGTAACAGTAAACCTAACCATAACAATAACCCTAACCCTAATCCTAACCCTAACTGTAACCATAACCCTCTTTGTAACCCATACCGTAACCCTAACACTAACCCTCACACTAACCCAAACAATAACCGCCCCCTAACCTTAACTCTAACCCCAAGCGTAACACTAAAAATCTCACCCTAACCCTAACCCTAACCCTCACCCTCACCTTAACCTTAAACCTAACACTAACCCTAACAATAACACTAACCCTAACCCTAATCATAATCCTCAACCTCACAATAACCCTGATACTAACTCTTACCCTCACACTTACCCTAACCCTCACACTTACCCTACCCCTAACCCTCATCCTAACCCTCAACCTAACCCTAACCCTAAATCTAAAGCTCACACTAACACTAAACCTAACCCTCATGCTCACTCGAGCCCTAACCCTAACTCTAATCCTAACCCTAATCCTCATCCTAAGCCTCACCCAAACTCTAACCCTAAAACTCACCCTAACCCTAACCCTAAACCTAACCCTAATCCTCACGCTCAACTTAACACTAACCCTAACCCTCAACCTAACCCTAAACTTAACATGAACCCTAACTCTCACCCAAACCCTAACCCTAACCCTCACCCTCACCCTAACCCTCACCCACACACTCACCCTCAGTGAAAACCTAAGCCTAACCCTAACCCTAACCCTCCCACTCACCCTAACCTTACCCTAATCCTAATCCTAACCCTAACCCTAACCCTCACCCTCAGCCTCAACTTAACCCTAACTCTAACCCTAAAAATCACCCTCACCCTAAACCTAACCCTAACCCTAAACCTAAACCTCACCCTAACCCTAACCCTTAACCTCACTCTCACCCTAGCCCTCACCCTAACCCTAACCCTAACCCTAACCCTCATCCTAACACTCCCTATAACCCTATCTGAAACCCTCACCCTAAACCTAACCGTCAAACTCACCCTCACCCTCAGCCAAACCCTAAGCCTATCCACAAGCCTTACCAGAAACCTAACTCTAACCCTCACACTCACCCGCACCCTCACCCTCACCATAACTCTAAACCAAACCTTAAACCTAACCCTAAACCTCACCCTAACCCTAACCGTAATCCTAACCCTCACCCTCACCCTAACCCTAACACAAACCCTAACCCTAACCCTCACCCTAACCTTCCCCTAATCCTATATCTAGCCCTGAACCTCACCCTCAACCTAACTCTAACCCTAGCCTTAACCCTAAACCCCACCCTAACCCTAACACTAACCCTGACTCGCACCCTCACTCTCACCGTAATTCTAACCCTAACCTTAAAAATAACACTAAGCCTAACCCTAACCATCACCCTAACCCTAATCCTCAACCCCACCCTCACCATCAGCCTCAAACTCATGCTCACCCAACCCTAAACCTAAACCTAAACCTGTCCCTTAATCTCACCTTAACCCTCACCCTCACCCTAACCCAAACACTAACCGTAACCCTAAATCTCACCCTTACCCTCCCCCAAACCCTAAATATAACCCTAAACCTTACCCTCACCCTAACCCTAAAACACCCTAACCCTAAACTTCAACCACACCGTAACACTAACCCTGTCCCTAACAAAAACTCTAACCTTAAACCTATCCCTAAACATAACCCTCACCCTCAGCCTCACGCTCACTGAAAACTTAACCCTAATCATAACACTAAAAATAACCCTAACCCTAACCTTAACCCTACCCCTATTACTGACCCCCACTCTCACACTCAGCCTAACCGTAAACCTAACCCTAATCCTAACCCTAACCCTCCCTGTAACCCTAACCCTAACACTAACACTAACACTGACACTAACACTAAACCAAACACTAAAACTAAACCTAATCCTCAGCCTCACTCTCACCCTAATCCAAACCCTAACCCTAACCCTCACCCTAACCCTAAGCCTAACCATAACCCTTAGCCTAACCTTCACCCTCACCCTTATCCTACCCCAAATCCTAAACCTAACCCTATCCCTAACCCTAACCCTCACCCTAACCCTCCCCCAAGATCTCACCCTAAACCTAAACCTAACCCTAAACCTCATCCTAACCCTCACACTAAACCTAACCCTAACCCGAACCCTAACCCGAACCCAAACCCTCCCCCTCATGCTCAGCCTAAGCCTAAGCCTAAGCCTAAACCTAACCCTAACCCTAACCCAATCTGTAACCCTAACCCTAACCCTAACTCTAACCCTAAATCTCACCCTCACCCTAACCCTCAGTCTAACCCTAACCCTAAACCTAAACCTCATCCTAACCCTAACCCTAACCCTCACCCTCACCCTCACCCTAACCGTAAACATAACCCTAACCCTAACAATAACGCAAAACCTAACCCTAACCATCACCGTAACCATAACCCTCACCCTAACCCTAACCCTCACCCTAACATTTACCCTCACCCTAACACTAACACTAGCGCTAACACTAACAATCACTCTAAACCTAAACATCACCCTAACCCTTAACCTCACTCTAACACTAACCCTAAACCTCACCCTCACCCTAGCCGTCACCCTAACCCTAACACCCATCCTCACCCTAACCTCACACTAACCCAAACACTAATCCTCAATCTAAACCTCACCCCCATCCTAACCCTAAACCTAACAATCACCATAACCGTAACCCTCACACTTACCATAACCCTCACCCTCAGCCTAACCCTCACCTTTACCCTTACCGTCACCCGCACCCTAAACCTCACCCTAACCCCAACCCTCTCCCTAACCCTAATTCTACACCTAAACCTCACCCTCACCCTAAACCTAACTCTAACACTTACCCTATCACTAAACCTCAGCCTCACCCTTTCCTTAACCCTCACACTCACCCTCACCGTAACCATAACCATAAACCTAACAATAACCCTAAACCTAACCCTAACCCTCACCCTAACCATAACCCTCACCCTAAACATCACCCTCAACCTAACACTTACCCTCACCCTAACACTAACCCTAACCCTAACCCTAAGCCTAACACTAACCCTAACCCTAACCCTAACCCTAACCCTAACCCTAACTCTAAACCTCACCCTCTCCCTAGCCCTCACTCTAACCCTAATTCTAAACCTCCCCATCTCCCTAATCCTAGCCCTAATCCTCACCCTAAACCTCACACTAACCCTAACCTTAAACCTAATGCTCAATCAAACCCTCACCCTAACCTTAACCCTAACACTAAACCTAAACCTAACACACACACTCACCCTCACCCTAACTCTAATAATAACCCTAACCCTTACCCTAACTCTCCCGCTAACTCTCACCATAAACCTAACACTAACAATAACCCTAACCCTAAACCTCAAACTCTCACCCTAACCCTAACTCTAAATCTAAACCTAACCCTCACCCTAAACCTAACTCTAACCCTAACCCAATCCCTAAACCTCACCCTAAACCTAACCCTAAACATCACCCTCACCCTCACCATAACCGTAACTCTAAACCTAAGCCTAACAATAACCCTAATACTAATGCTAACCCTCACCATAACCATAAACCTCACCCTCACCCTCACCCTAACCCTCAGCCTCGCCCTCACCCTCACCCTCAACCTAACCCAAACCCTCACCCTAACACTTACCCTGACCCTAACATTAATCCTAAATCTAACACTAACCCTCACACTAATCCTAACCCTAACCTCACCCTAAACCTAACCCTAACCCTAACCCTCAACCTAACCCTAACCCTCACGCTCAACATAACCCTAACGCTAACACTCACCCTAACCCTAAACTTAACCTGAACCCTAACTCTCACCCTAACCCTAACCCTAATACTCACCCTAACCCTAACCCTCACCCTCACCCTCAACGTAACCCTAAGCCTAACCCTAAATGTTACCCTAAACCTCACACTCACCCTATCCCTTACCCTAATCCTAATCCTTACCCTAAATCTAACCTGACCCTAAGCCTCAACTTAACCCTAACTCTAACCCTAAACCTCACCCTCACCATAACCCTATCCCTAACCCTAACTGTAAACCTCACCTTAAACCTAACCCTCACCATAGCCCACACCCTAACCCTAATCCTAACCCTAACCCTCATCTTATCCCTCCCCATAACACTAATCCTAACCCTCGCCCTAACCCTAACCCTCACCCTCACCCTCAGCCTAAACTTAAGCCTAACCCTAACCCTAACCCTAACCCTAACCATCACACTCACCCTAAACCTAACCCTAAACCTTACCCTAACCCTAACCCTCACCCTCATGCTCACCCTCAGCCTAAACCTAAGCCTAACCCGTACCCTAACCCTAACATTCACACTCACCCTAAACCTAACCTTAATCCTAATCCTAATCCTAACCCTAACCCTAACCCTCACCCTCATCCTAACCCTCACCTTAAGCCTAAACCTAACATTAATTCTAAACCTAACCCTCACCCTCAGCCTGACCCTAACCCTAACTCTAACCCTAAACCTCACCTGACCCTAACCCTAACCCAAACCCTATCCCTAAGCCTCATCCGAACCAAAACCCTAAACCTCACCCTCACCCTCACAGTAACCATAACCCTAATCCTAACGCTAACAATAACCCTAACTCTAACCCTAACCCTTGCCCTATCCATAACCCTCACCCTAAACCTAACACTCACCCTAACACTTACCCTCACCTTAACACTAACCCTAACCCTAATACTAAACCTCACACTAACCCTAGTCATCACCCAAACCCTAAACCTCACCCTACCACTAACCCTAAACCTCACCCTCTCCCAAGCCCTCACCCTAAACCTTAACCCTCATCCTCACCCTAAACTTCACAGTAACCCTAACACTAATCCTCAATCTAAACCTCACCCTCACCCAAACCCAAACCCTAAACGTCACCCGAACATTAACCCTGACACTTAACCCTCACCCTAAGCCTAACTCTCAACTTTACACTTACCATCATTAACCCCCCACATTACCCCCACATTAACTCTAACACTAAATCTCACCCTAACCCTAAACCTAACCCTAAACCTCACCCTAACATTAACCCTGACACTTAACTTAACCCTCACCCTAAGCCTAACTCTCAACTTCACACTTACCATCACCCCCACATTAACCCTAAAACTAAATCTCACCCTAACCCTAACCCTAACCCTCACCCTCCACCTCAAGCTCAGCCTAACCCTAAGCCTAAGCCTAAGCCTAACCCTCACCCTCACCCTCACCCTCAGCCAAAACCTAAGGCTAACCCTAACCCTAATCCTAACCCTCACACTCACCCTGTCCCTAACCTTAATCCTAACCCTAACCCTAACCCTAACCTTCACCCTCAAACTCAGCCTAACCCTAACCCTAATTCTAACCCTAAATGTCACCCTCAGCTTAACCCTAATACTAACCCTAACCTAACCCTAACCCTTCCCCTAACTCTCACCCTAACCCTAACCATAACACTAACCATAACCCTAAACCTCACCCTAACACTCACCCTAACTGTAACTCTAACCCTAAACGTCACCCTCACCATCACCCTAACCCTAAGCCTCACCCTAACACTTACCCTCACCCTAACGCTCACGCTAACCCTCACACTTACCCTCACCCTAACCCTAATCCTAAACCTAACCCTAACCCAAAACCTCACCCTAACAATCCCCCTAACCCTAACTCTAACCGTAAACCTCACCCTCAAACTACCCCTAACCCTAGCCCTAAACCTCAACCTAAACGTCAGCCTAACCCTAACCCACACCCTCACACTCAACCTCACTGTAACTCTAAGCCTATCCCCAACAATAACACTAATCCTAACCCTAACCCTCAGCCTCACCCTCACCGCAAACTTAAACCTAATCATAATCCTTACAATAAACCTAGCCCTAACCCTAACCATAACCCTCACCATAACCCTAACCCTAACCCTAATTCTAAACCTAACCCTATCCCTAAGCCTAACCCTAACCCTAACCTCACACTCACCCTCACCCTAATCCGAATCCTAACCCTAACTGTATGCCTAAACCTAACCCTCACCATAACCCTCACCCTAGCCCTCACCCTCATGCTCGGCCTAACCCTAAGCATAAGCCTTAGCCTAATCTTAACCCTAACCCTCACACTAACCCTAACCCTAACACTAACCCTAACTATAATCGTAAACCTCATGCTCACCCTAACCCTAACTGCAACTCCAACTCTAAAACTAACCCTAAACCTAACCCTAAAATAACCCTAACCCCAAACCTAAATCTACCCCTAAATCTCATGCTCACCCTAAAGCTAACTCTAACCCTAACCCTAACACTAAAACTCACCGTAACCCTAACCTTAACTCTCCGGCTAAACCTAACCCTCACCCTCACCCTCACTCTCAGCCTAAACCTAAGGTTAACCCTAACCCTAATCCTAACCCTCACCCTCACCCTAACCCTAACCCTAATCCTAATCCTAATCCTAGCCTTAACACTAACCCTCACCCTAACCCTCACCCTAACCCTCGCCCAAACCCTAACCCTAAAACTAACCCTCACCCTCAGCCTCACCCTAATCCTAATTCTAACACTAAACCTCAACCACACCCTAACGCTAACGCTAACCCTAACCCTAACCCTAACAATCCCCCTAATTCTCACCCTAACCCTAACACTAACACCCTAACTCTAAACCTCAACCTAACCCTCACCCTAAACCTAACTCTATCACTAAACCTCACCCTCACCCAACCCTCACATTAACTCTAACCCTCACCCTAACACTTACCCTCACCCTAACACTAACCCAACATTAACACTAACCCTCAAACTAACCCTAAACTTAACCCTAACCCTAAACCTCAACCTAACCCTCACCCTCACCTTAACCGTAATACTAACCCTATGCCTAACTGTTAACCAAACCGTCGCCCTAACCCTATATTTAACCTAAAACCTCACCCTAACCCTAACCCTAAGCCTAACCCTAACCCTAACCCTAATGCTAAACCTAACCCTAACCCTAACCCTAAAAGTAAGCCTAATGCTCAGCCTCACCCTGACCTTAACCCAAACCCTAACCCTAACCCACACCTTAACCCTCACCTTAACTCTCAGGCTAACCCTAACCCTAACTCTAACCCTAACAATCACCCTCACCCTAACCCTAATCCTAAACCTAACCCATTTCCTAACCCTAACGCTCACCCTAACCCTCACCCTAGCCTCACCCTAACCCTAATCCTAACCCTAAACCTCATCCTAACCCTCACCTTAACCCTAACCCTCACCCTAACCCTAACTCTAACCCTCACGCTCATGCTCGGCCTAAGCATAAGCCTAAGCCTAAGCCTAACCCTAACCCTATACCTAACCCTCACCCTAACCCTAACCCTAACACTAAATCTAACTCTAACCCTAAATATCACACTCACCCTATCCCTAAATCTAACCCTAACCCTCACACTACCATTACACTCGCCCTTACCCTAACCCTCACCCTAACACTTACCCTCACATTAACACTAAACTTAACAATAACACTAAGGCTCACCGTAACCCTAACACTCATCCTCACCCTAAACCTCACACTAACCCTAATACTAATCCTCAATCTAACCCTCACCCTCACCCTAACCCTAACACTAACGCTCACCCTAACCCTAACACTAACTCTCATGCTAACACTAACCCTCACTCTTACCGTAACCCTCACCCTCAGCCTAACCTTCAACTTTACCCTTAACGTCACCCCACCCTAACCCGCACTCTAACCCTAATCCTAACACTAACCCTCACCTTAACCTTAGCTCTACACCTAAACCTCACCCTCATGCTAACACTAACTCTAACCCTAACACTAAACCTCACCCTAAGCCTAACCCTAACCCTCACCCACACTCTCACCGTAACCGTAACACTAACCCTAACCCTAACAATAAACCTAACCCTAACCCTAACCTTCACCATAAACATAACCCTCATCCGAACCCTAAACCTCACCCTAACACTTACCCTCACCCTTACACTAACCCTAACACTAACACTAACCCTCACTCTAACCTTAAACCTCACCCTAATTCTAAACCTCACCCTAACCCTAACCCTAAACCTAACCCTCACCCTCACCCTAGCACTCACCCTAACCCTAATTCTAACCCTCACTCTCACACTAAACCTAACCCTCATCCTCACCCTAAGGCTCACACTAACCTTAAACCTAATCCTCAATCTAAAGCTCACCCTAACCCTTATCCTAACCCTAAACCTAAAGCTAAACTTCACCCTTATCTTAAACCTCACCCTCAGCCTAAACCTCACCTTTACCCTTACCATCATCCTCACGCTAACCCTCACCCTAACCCTAAATCCCATCCTAACCCTCACCCTAACAGTAAACCTAACCATCACCCTAACACTAACCCTCACCCTCATCCTCACGCTCAGCCTAACCCAAAGCCTAAGCCTAAACCTTACCCTAACCCTCACCCTCACCCTAGCCTTCACCTGAACCTAATCCTAACCCTACCCCTCATCCTAACCCTCACACTAACCCTAACCCTAACCATCACCATAAGCCTAATCCTCAATCCCACCCTCACCCTCAGCCTAACCTTAAGCCTAAGCCTAAGATTAACCCTAACCCTCACACTCACACTCAACCTAAACCTAATTCTAACCCTAAACATAACCCTAAACCTCAACCTAACCTTCACCCTACCCTTAACCCTAACACTAACACTAACACTAACCCTCAACCTAATCCTCCAACTAACCCTAAATCTAACGATAAACTTCAACCTCACCCTAAATCTAATCCTATCTATAACCCTAAACCTCACCCTAACGCTAACCCTAATTCTCACCCTCACCCTCACCTTAACCATCACGATAACTCTAACCCTAACCCTAACAATAACACTAATCCTAACCCTAAACCTAACTATAACCCTAACACTAATCCTAACACTCACCCTCACCCTAAACCTAATCCGAACCCTAACCATCACCTTAACCCTAACCCTCACCCTCACTGTAACCCTAATCCTCAACCTAACCCTCAACCTAACCATAACCCTAACCCTAAACCTTAACCTAACACTAACCCTAACCCTCACCCTCATCCTAGACCTCACCCTTACCCTAATCCTAACCCTAATCCTCATCCTAACCCACACACCAACCCTAACCCTAACCATCACTCTAACCCTAACCCTAACCCTCAACCTAAACCTAAACCTGATGCTCAACCTAACCCTAACCCTCATCCTAACCCTGAACTTAACCGAACCCTAACTCTCACCCTAACCCTAACCCTAACCCGAACCCTAACTCTAACCCTTACCCTCACCCTCACCCTCACCCTAACCCTAAGGCTAAGCCTAACCCTAACTGTAACTGTCAAACTCACCCTAAACCTTACCCTAATCCTAATAGTATCCCTAAGCCTAACCCTCAACCTCAACCTAACCCTCAACCTAACCCTAACCCTAACCCTCAACCTCAGCCTCAAGTAAAACCTACCTCTAAATCTCACCCTCACCCTAACCCTAACCCTAAACCTAAACCTCACCCTAACTCTAAGCTAAACCTCACCCTCACCCTAGCCCTCACCCTAACCCTAATCCTAAACCTAACCTTATTCCTAAACCTCAACCTAACCCTCACCCTCACCGTAAACCTAACACTAACACTAACCCTAAACCTCACCCTAACCCTCCACTTAACCCTAACTCTAACCCTAAACCTCATCCTCACCCTAACTCTAAACCTAAACCTAACCCTAAACCTCACCCTAAAACTTAACTCTCACCCTCACCCTCAACCTCACCGTAAATCTAACAATAACCCTAAGAATAACACTAACCCTAACCCTAACCATAACCCTAACAATAACTCACAACCTCAGCCTCAACCTCACAGCAAACATAACCCTAACCATAACACTAACAATAACCCTAACCCTAACCCTAATCTTAACTCTAATCCTCAAGGCCACCCTCACCCTCAGCCTAACAGGAAGCCTAATCCTAACCCTAACGCTAACCCTAAACCTCACTGTAACCCTAACCCTAACCCTCACCCTAAACCTAACACTAACCCTAACACTAAACATAACCCTAATTCTCAGCCTCACCCTCACCCTAACCCAAACCCTAACCCTAACCCTCACCCTAACCCTAAGCCTATATCTAACCCTAAAGCTCACCCTCACCCTAACACTAACCCTAAACCTAACCCTTAACCACACCCTAACCATAACACTAACCCTCAACCGCACCCTCACCCTCAAAGGAACTCTAACCCTAACCCTAACAATAACACTAACCCTAACCCTAATCATCACCTTAACCCTAATCCTCACCCCTACCCTCACCCTCAGCCTAACCCTAAGACTAAACCTAACCCTCATCCAAACCCTCACACTCACTCTCACCCTATCCCTAATCCTAAACCTAACCCTATCCCTAAACCTCAACCTAACCCTCATCTTCACCCTAACCCTAACACTAAACCTATCCCTAAATCTCAACCTAACCCTCACCCTCACCCTAACCCTAACATTAACCCTAACCCTAAACTTCACCCTAAACCTCCCCCAAACACTAACTCTAACCCTAAACCTCACCCTCACCCTAACCCTAACCCTAACTCTAACCCTAAACCTCAACCTAACCCTAACCCTCACCCTCAACCTCAACCTCACCGTAACTCTAACCCTATCCCTAACAATAACACTAACCCTAACCCTATCCTTAACCATAACCCTCACGCTCAGCCTCACCCTCACTGCAAAATTAACCCTAACCATAACACTAAAAATAACCCTAACCCTAACCCTAACCCTAACCCTAAACCTCACCCCCATCCTCACCCTCAGCCTAACCCTAAGCCTATCCTTAACCCTAACCCTAACTGTAAACCTAACCCTAACCCTAACCCTAACACTAACACTAACCCTAAACTTACCCCTAACCCAAACCCTAAGCCTAATCCTCAACCTAACCCTAAGCCTAACCCTAACCCTAACCCTAACCCTCATACTCACTCTCACCCTAAACCAAATCCTAAAGCTAACCCTATCCCTAAACCTAACCCTCAACCTAACCCTCACACTTGCCCTCACCCTAAACCTAACCCTAACCCTCACCCTAACCCTAACCATAACCCTCCCCCTCATGCTCGGCCTAAGCCTAAGCCTAAGCCTAAGCCTAAACCTAACCCTAACCCTCAACCTATCCCTAAACCTAACACTAACCCTAACTCTAACACTAAATCTCACCCTCACCCTAAGCCTAACTCTAACCCTAACCCGAAACCTAAACCTCATCCAAAACGTAACCCTAAACCTAACCATCACCCTAATTTTTACCCTCACCCTAAAACTAACCCTTATGCTAACACTAATACTCACAGTAACCCTAATCATCACCCTAACCGTAAACCTCACCCTAACACTAACCCTAACACTCTTCCTCACCCTAGACCTCACCCTAAGCCTAACCCTCATTATCACCCTAAACCTCACACTAACCCTAACACTAATCCTCAATCTAACCCTCACCCTCACCCTAACCCTAAACCTAAACCTCACCCTAACCCTAACCCTCACCTTTACCGTAACCCTCACTCACAGCCTAACCCTCACTTTTACCCTTACCGTCATCCGCACCATAACATTCACCCTAACCCTAACTCTACACCTAAACCTCACCCTCACCCTCACCCTAACTCTAACCCTTACCCTTACACTAAACCTCACCTTAACCCTATCCCTAACCCTCAGCCTCACCATCAACCTCAGCCTAACCCTAAGCCTAAGCATAACCCTAACACTAAGGCTCACACTCACCCTCACCCTAAACTTAATCCTAACCCTAACCCAAACCCTAAACATCAACCTAACACTGACCCTAACCTTAACCCTAACACTAACCCTCAAACTAACCCTAACCCTCTTCCTCACCCTAAACCTCACACTAACTCTAACTCTAACCCTAATCTCCAATCTAACCCTCACCCTAACCATAACATTCACCCTAACCCTAACCCTCATCCTAACACTTACCCTCACCCTAACATTAACCCTAACCCTAACACTATCTCTAACACTAACCCTAACCCTCACCCTAATCCTAAACTTCACCCTAACCCTAACCCTAACTTTAACCCTCACCCACACCCTAGACCTCACCCTAACCCTAATTCTAACCCTAACCCTCACCATAACCCTAACACTCATCCTCACGCTAAACCTCACACTAACCTAACTCTAAACCTAATCTCCAATCTAACCCTCACCCTAACCCTCAAACTAATCCTAAACTTCACCCTCACCTTCACCCTCAGCCAAACCTAAGGCTAACCATAACCCTAACCCTAAACCTCACACTCACCCTCACCCTATCCAAAATCCTAATCCTATCCCTAACCCTAACACACACCCTCACCCTCAGCCTCAACCTAACCCTAATTCTAACCCTAAACCTCACCCTACCCTCACCCTCAGCCTAACCCAAAGCCTAACCCTAAGCCTAATCATAAACCTAACCCTCACCATAACCCTAACCCTAACCCTAACCCTAACCCTAACCCTAACCCTCACACTCAATCTTACCCTAAACCTAATCCTAACCCTAACCCTATACCTAACCCTAACCCTCACCCTACACTTCAACCTAGCTCTCTCCCTAACCCTAATCCTAACCCTAAACCTCATCCTAACTCTCACCCTAAACCTAACCCTAACCCTCACCCTAACCCGAACCCGAACCCGAAACCTCATGCTGAGCCTAAGCCTAAGCCTAAGACTAAGCCTAAACCTAAACCCAACCCTCACCCTAACCCTAACCCTAACCCTTACCGAAACCCTCACCCTCAGCCTAACCCTCAACTTTAGCCTTAACGTCATCCCCAACCTAACCCGCACCCTAACCCTAACCCTCAACCTAACCCTCACCCTAACCCTAACACTATACCTAAACCTCACCCTCACTCTAACCCTAACCCTAACCCTAAGACTAAACTTCACCCTAGCCCTAAACCTAACCCTCACCCTCTACCTCTCCCTCAACATAACTCTAAACCTAATGCTAACAATTACAATAATCCTAACACTAAACCTAAACCTAACCCTAATCCTAACACTCACCCTCACCCTAACACTAATCCTAACCCTAACCCTCACAGTAACCCTAACTCTCACCCTCACCGTAACCCTAACCCTCAACCTAACCCTCACCCTAACCCTAACCCTAACCCTAAACCTTAATCTAACACTAATCATAACCCTCACCCTCACCCTAGCCCTCAAGCTAACTCTAATCCTAACCCTAATCCTCACCCTTACCCTCACCCTAACCCTAAAACTCACCCTAACCTTAACCCTAACCCTAACCCTAAACCTAACTCTAATCCTCACACTCACCATAACCCTAACCTTAACCCTCACCCTAAGCCTAAACTTAACCGAACCCTAAATCTCACCCTAACCCTAACCCTAACCCTCACCCTAATCCTAAACCTCACCCTCCCCTCACCCTAGGCCTAACCCTAAGCCTAACCCGAACCCTAACCCACACACTCACCCTAATCCTTACCTAATCCTAATCGTAACCCTAAGCCTAATCCACATCCTCAACCTAAACCTCACCCTAACCCTAAATCTAACCCTAACCCTAACCCTAAACTAAACCTCACCCTAACCCTAATCCTAAACCTCACCCTGTCCCGAGCCCTCACCCTAACCCTATTCCTCACCCTAACCCTCATCCTAACACTCACCCTAACACTAACCCTAACACTCAAACTCACCCTAACCCTAATCCTAACCATAAACTTCAACCTAACCCTAACCCTAACTCTAACCCTAACTCGATCCCAAACTCTCACCCTAAGCCTAACCCTGACCCTGACCCTCACCCTAACCCTCACCCTTACCATAACTCTCACCCTCAGCCTAACACTCACATTTACCCTTACCATCACCCCCACCCTCAGTCTCACCCTAACCATAATTGTAACCCTGAACCTCACCCTCACCCTCACGCTAAGCCTAAACCTAAGGCTAACCCTAACCCTAACCCTTACCCTCACACTCACCCTAACCCTAACCCAAATCCTGATCCTAACCCTAACCCTAACCCTCACCCTCAGCCTCAACCTAACCCTAATTCTAACCCTAAACCTCACCCCCACCCTCACCGTGAGCCTAACGAAAAGCCTAACCCTAAGCCTAAACCTAACCCTAACCCTCACCGTAACCCTAACCCTAACCCTAACCCTAACCTTAACCATAAACCTAACCCTCACACTCACCCTTACCCTAACCTTAATCCTAAACCAAACCTATACCTAACCCTAACCCCCACCCTAAACCTCTTCCTAGCTCTCACCCTAACCCTAATTCTAACCCTAAACCTCATCCTAACCCTCACCCTAACCTGAACCCGAACCCTCACCCACATGTTGGGCCTAAGCCTAAGGCAAAGTCTTACCCTAACCCACACCCTCTCCTCAGCCCTAACCCTAACCCTAAACCTAACGATCACCCTAAACCTAATCCTCAACCCCACCCTCACCATCAGCCTAAGCCTAATCCTAAGCCGAATGGTAAACCTAACCCTCACACTCACCCTCACCCTAACCTTAATCCTATCCCTAAACCTAACCCTATACCTAACCTTCTCCCTAACTCTCACCTAACCCTATGCCTAACACTAACCCTAAACCTAACCCTCAACCTAACCCTCATCCTACCCCTAACCCTAACCCTAAACCTCACCCTCACTCTAACCCTAACTCTAACCCTATCCCAAACCATAAACCTCACCTTAACCCTAACCCTAACCCTCACCCTCACCCTCACTGCAACCATGACCCTAAACCTAAGCCTAAAAATAACTGAACCCTAATTCTAACCGTCACCCTAACCATAACTCTCACCCTAACCCATACCGTCACCCTAACACTTACCATCCCCCTAAGACTAACCCTAACCCTAACACTAACCCTCACACTAACCCTAACCCTAACCCTAACCCTAAACCTCAACCTAACCCTCACCCTAAAACTAACCCTACCACTAACCCTAACCCTAACCCTCAACCTAACCCTCACCCTAACCCTATATCTAACCCTAAACCTCAACCTAACCCTAACCCTATCCCTAAACCTAACCCTAAACCTCACCCTAACCCTAAACCTCAACTGCACCCTCACCCTCACCGTAACTCTAACCCTAACCCTAACAATAACACTAACCCTAACCCGAACCATCACCCTAACCCTAATCCTCACACCCAACCTCACCCACAGCCTAACCCAAAGCCTAAGCCTAATCCTCTCCCTAACCCTCACACTCACCCTAACCCTAACCCTAATCCTAAACCTAAACCTATCCCTAAACCTCAACCTAACCCTCACCCTTACCCTAACTCTAACACTAACCCTAAACCTAAACTTCACCCTAACCCTCACCCTAAACCTTACCCTAACACTCAACCTAACCATAAACTTCACCCTAACCCTAACCCTCACCCAAACACTTACCCTCAATTAACACTAACCCTAAACCTAACACTAAAGCTCATACTAACCCTAACCCTAATCCTAATCCTAAACCTCACCATAACCCTAACTCTAAACCTAATCCTCACCATCACCCTTGCCCTCACCCTAACCCTAATTCTAACCCTCACCCTCACCCTAAGCCTAACCCTCTTCCTCACCCTAAACCTCACACTAACCCTAAACCTAATCCTCAATCTAACCCTCACCCTAAGCCTAACCCTAACATTTCCCCTAACCCTAACCCTCACCCTACCCATTCCCCTAACCCTGTATTTAACCTTAAACCTCACCCTCACCCTAACCCTAACACTAACCCTAAACCCCACCCTAACCCTAAACCTAACCCTCACCCACACCCTCACCCTCACCATAACTCTAACCCTAACCCTAAGAATAACACTAACCCTAAACCGAACCATCACCCTAACCCTAATTTTCAACCCCACTGTCACCCTCACCCTAACCCTAATCCTATCCCTAAACCTGACCCTAATCCTAACCCTCTCCCTAACTCTCACCTAAACCTAACCCTAACCCTAACCCTAACCCTAACCCTCAACCTGACCCTCACTCTACCCGTAACCCTAACCCTAAACCTCACCCGCACTCTAACCCTAACTCTAACCCTAATCCAAAGCCTAAACCTCACCCTAACACTAACCCTAACCCTCACCCTCACTCTCAACACAACCATTACCCTAAACTTAACCCTAACAGTAACCCTAACCCTAATCCTAACCGTCACCCTAAACTTAACCCTCAGCCTAACCCATACCCTTACCCTAACAATTACCATCCCCCTAAAACTAAGCCTAACCCTAACACTATCCCTCACACTAACCCTAACCCTAACCCTAACCCTAAACCTCAACCTAATCCTCACCCTCAACCTAATCTTAACACAAACCATAAACCTAACCCTCACCCTAACCCTCACCCAAACCCTATATCTAATCCTAAACCTCATCCTCACCCTTACCCTAACCCTAACCCTAACCGTCATCCTCACCCTAAACCTCACACTAACCCTAACACAAATCCTCAATCTAACCCTCACCATCACACTAACCCTAACACTAACCCTCACCCGAACCCTAACCCTCAACCTTACCTTAAACATCAGCCTCAGCATAACCCAAAGTTTTACCCTTACCGTCACCCCCACCCTAACCCACACCCTAACCCTAACCAACATCCTAACCCTCACCCTAAAACTAACCCTAACCCTAACCCTCACCCTAACCATAACCCTCACCCTAAACCTAACCCTCACCCTAACACTTACCCTCACCCTAACTCTAACCCTAACCCTAACACTAACGATCACACTAACCCTAACCCTCACCCTAGTCCTAAACCTTACCATAACCCTAACAATATACCTAACCCTCACCCTCACCCTAGCCCTCACCCTAACCCTAATTCTAACCTTCACCCTCACCCTAACCCTAACCATCATCCTCACCCTAAACCTCACACTAATAATAAACCTAATCCTCAATCTAACCCACAACCTAACCCTAACACTTACCCAAACCCTAACCCTCAACCTAACCATCCCCCTAACCCTATATTTAACCTCACTCTCAACCGAACCCTAACACTAAAACTAAACTCCATCCTAACCCTAACCCTAAACCTCACCCACAACCTCACCCTCACCGTAACTCTAACCCTAACCCTAAAAATAACACTAACCCTAAACCGAACCATCACCCTAACCCTAATCCTCACACCCACTGTCACCCTCAGCCTAACCCTAAGCCTAAGCCTAATCCTCACCCTAGCCCTCACACTCACCCTCACCCAAACCCAATACTAAACCTAACTCTATCCCTAAACCTCAAATTACCCCTCAACCTCACCCTAACCCTAACACTAACCCTAACCCAAAACCTCAACCTAACCCTCCCCCTAACCTTAACTCTAACCCTAACCCTCACCATCACCCTCAAACTCACCATAAATCTAACCCTAACAATAACACTAACCCTAACCCTAACTCTAACCCTAAACATAACCCTCAACCTTAGCCTCAATCTCACCGAAAATTTAACCGTAACCATAACACTAACAATAACCCTAACCCTAAACCTAAACCTAATCCTCAACCCCACCCACAACTTCAGCCTAACCCTAAGCGTATTCCTAAACCTAACCCTAACCCTAACCCTCAATGTAAACCTAACACTAACCCTAAACCTAACCCTAAACCTAACCCTAACCCTAACACTAACCCTAATCCTCATCCTCATCCTCACCCTAACACAAACTCTAACCCTAAACCTCAACCTAATCCTAAGCCTAACCTTAAACCTAACGCTCAAACTCACCCTCACCCTAACCCTACTCCTAAACCTAACCCTTAACCTAACCCTCACCCTAGTACTCAACCTAACCCTAATCCTAAAACTAAACCTCATCCTAACCCTCACCCTAACCCTAACGCTAACTGTCACCCTAACCTAACCCTCACCATCATGCTAGGCCTAAGCCTAAGACTAACCCTAACCCCAACCTCACAATAACACTAACCCTAACTCTAACCGTAAACCTCGCTCTCAACCTAACTCTATCTCTAACCTTAACCCTAAACCTAAACCTCATCCTAACTCTAACCCTAACCCTCACCCTCAACCTCACCGTAACCATAACCCTAACCCTAAACCCTAACCCTAAACTTCAACCTAACCATAACCCTCACCCTCACACTAACCCTCACCCTAACACTTACCCTCACCCTAACACTAACCCTAACCCTAATACTAACCCGAACCATCACCCTGACCCTAAACCTCACCCTAAACCTAAACCTAACCCTCAACCTCACCCTAGCCCTTACCCTAACCCTAAACCTCATCCTCACACTAAAACTCACACTAACCCTAACACTAATCCTCAATCTAACCCTCACCCACACCCTTCCCCTAACCCTAACCCTCACCCTAACACTAAACCTCATTCTACTGTAACCCTCAGCCTCAGCATAACCCTCACGTTTACCATTAACATCACCCCCACCCTAACCCTTACCCTAACCCTCAACCTAACCCTAACCCTAACCCTAACTCTACCTCTAAACCTCACCCTCACCATAACCTTAACTCTAACCCTAACCCTAACACTAAACCTCACCCTGACCCTAAACCTCACCGTTACCTTAACCCTCACCCTCAGCCTAAACCTCACCTTTAAACTTACCATCATCCTCACCCTAAACCTCACCCTAACCATAAACCTCTTCCTAACCCTCACCTTACCCGTAAACCTAACCATGACCTTAACCCTAACCCACACCCTCAACCTCATGCTCAGCCTAACCCTAAGCCTAAGCCTAACCCTTACCCTTACCCTAACCCTCACCCTCACCCTAGACCTCACCCTAACCCTAATCCTAACCCTCACCCCCACCCTAGCCCTCACCCTAACCCTAATCCTAACCCTAACCATCATCCTAACCCTCCCCGTAACCCTAAAACTAACCCTCAACCTAACCTTAAACCTCAGCCTCAACCTCACGCCCAGCATAACATTAATCCTCACCCTAAACCTAACCCTAACACAAACACTCACCCTCACCCTAACCCAAATCCTAACCCTAACGATAACCCTAACCCTCCCCCTAACTCTCACTCTAATCCTAACCCTAACACTAACGCTAACCCTAAACCTAACTCTCACCCTAACCCTAACTCTAACCCTAAACCTCACCCTCAACCTAAACCTCACGCTAACCCTAACCCTAATCCTCACCCTCACCCTCACCGTAACCTTAACCTTAAACCGAATCCTAAAAATAACCCTAACCCTAATCCTAACCCTCACCCTCACTATAACCCTCACCTAACCCAAACCCTCACCCTAACACTTACCATCACCCTAACACTTAACCCTAACCCTAACACTAACCCTCACACTAACACTAACCCTAAATCTAACACTAAACCTCACCCTCACCCTAACCCTAACGCTAACCGTAAACCCCACCCTAACCCTAAACCTAACCCTCACCCTAACCCTCACCCTAACCCTAAACCTAACACTAACCCTAACTCTAACCCTAAACCTCACTCTCACCCTAACCATAATTCTAACCCAAACCCTAAACCTAAATCTCATCCTAACCCTAACCCTAAGCCTCACCCTCACCCTCATCTTAATCATAACCCTTACACTAACCCTAACCCATACCCTCATCCTAAGCCTCCCCCTAACCCTAACCCTCACCCTAAGCCTCAGTCTAACCCTAACTCTAACCCTAACCCTAACCCTCACCCTAAACATAACCCTAACCCTAACCCTAACCCTCACCCTAACCCTCATCCTCACCCTAAACCTCACACTAAGCCTAACCCTAACCCTAACCCTCACCCTCAGTATAACATTAACCCTAACACTAACAATAAACCTAACCTTAACCCTAAAGCTCACCCTAACCATAACCCTCACCCTAACCCTCACCCTCACCCTAACATTTACCCTCACTCTAACACTAACCCTAACGCTAACACTAATGCTCACACTAACACCAACCATCACCCTAAACCTAAACCTCACCCTAACACTAACCCTGACCCTCACCCTCACCCTAGCCCTCACCCTAACCCTAATCCTCATCCTCACCCTAAACCTCACACTATCCCTAACACTAATACTCAATCTAACCCTCACTCTCACCTTAAACCTAAACCTAATCCTCAACCTAACACTAAAGCTCACCCTTACTGTAACCCTCATCCTCAGCCTAACCCTCACCTTTACATTTACCGTCACCCCACCCTAACCCTCACCCTAACCCTAAATCTCACCCTAAGCCTAACTCTACCCCTAAACCTCACCCTCACCCTAACCCTCACCCTAACTATAAACTAAACCTCACCCCAAACCTAACCTAACCCACACCCTCACCCTAACCGTAAATGTAACACTAATCCTAACACTATCAATAACGCGAACCCTAACCCTAAAACTCACCCTAACCATAACCCTCACCCTAACATTAAACCTCACCCTAACACTTACCCTCACCCTCACACTAACCCTAACCCTAACCCTAACCTTCACACTAACCCTAACCCTCACCCTAATCCTAAACCTCACCCTAACTCTAACCCTCACACTCACCCTAGCCCTCACACTAACCCTAATTCTAACCCTCACCCTCAACCTAACCCTAACCCTCATCCTCACCATAAACCTCACACTAACCCTAACCCTAACCCTAATGCTCAATCAAACCCTCACACTAACTCTAACCCTAAACCTAAACCTAAACCTAATCCTAACCCTCACCCTTATCTTAATCCTCAACCTCAGCCTAAACCTCAACTTCACCCTTACCATAATCCTCACCCTAACCCTAAACCTCATCATAATCCTCACCCTAACCATAAACCTAACCATCACCATAATCCTAACCCTCACCCTCAACCTCATGCTCAGATTAAACCTAAGCCTAAGCCTAACCCTTACGCTTACCCTCACCCTCACCCTAGCCATCACCCTAACAATAATCCTACCCTATCCCTCATACTAATCCTCACCCTAATCCTAAACCTAACCTTCACCCTAACCCTAATCCTAACTCTCACCCTCACTCTAGCCCTCACCCGAACCCTAATCCTAACCCTAATCCTCATCCTAACCCTCATCCTAACACTAACCCTAACACTCACCCTAATCTTAAGCCTAACCCTAACCCTCAACCTAACCCTAAAACCCACCCTCAATGTAAACCTAACCCTAACCCTCAACCTAACCCTAAATTTAACCCGAACCCTAACTCTCACTCTAAACCTACCCCTAACTCTCACCCTAACCCTAACCCTCACCCTCACCTTCACACTAAGCCTAACCCTAAGACTAAACCTAAACCCTAACCCTAACCCTCACACTCACCCTAACACTTACTCTAATCCTAATCCTAACACTAAGATTCCCCTCACCCTCACCCCAACCCTCACCATAAACCTAACTCTAACACTAACCCTAACCGTTACCCTCACCCTCAGCCTCACCCTAACCTTAACTCTAACCTTAAACCTCACACTCACCCTAACCCTAACACTAAACCTAACCCTAAACCTCTCCCTAACCCTAACCCTAAACCTCACCCTCACCATAGCCCTCACCCTAACCCTAATCCTAACCCTAACCCTCATCCTAATCCTCACCCTAACACTAACACTAACCCTAACCCTCAACCTAACCAAAACCCGCACTCTCACTGTAACCCTTCCCCTAACCCTCACCCTAACCCTAAACTTAACCCGAACCCTAACTCTCACCTTAACCCTAACAATAACACTAACCCTAACCCTAAACCTCACCTTCACCCTCACCTTCAGCCTAACACTAAGCATAACCCTAACCCTAAACCTCACCCTCACCCTAACCCTCACCTGAAGTCTAACCCAAACATTAATCCTAACCCTAACCCTAACCCTAAAACGCATCCTCACCCTAAAGCTCACACTAAACCCTACACTAATCCTCAATCTGTCACGCTCACCCTCAACCTAGCCCTCACCCTAACCCTAACCCTCATCCTCAGCCTCACCCTCACCCTAACCCAAACCCAAACACTAACCCTCACCCTAAACCTAAGCCTCACCCTAACCCTAACCCTAACCCTTACCCTTACCCTAGCCCTCACCCGAACCCTAATCCTAACCCTAATCCTCATCCTAACCCTCACCCTAATCCTAAGCCTAACCCTAACCCTCAACCTAACCGTAACCTTCACCCTTACTGTAACTCTAACCCTAACGCTCACCCTAACCCTAAATTTAACCCGAACCCTAACTCTCACCCTAACACTACCCCTAACTCTCACCCTAAGCCTAACCCTAACCCTCACACTTACCCTAACACTTACCCTAATCCTAACCCTAACGCTCACCCTAACCCTAACCCTCAACCTCACCCTCACCTTCAGCCTAACACTAAGCCTGAGCCTAACTCTAACCCTAAGCCTCACACTCACCCTAACCCTTACCCTAATCCTAATCCTAAACCTAAGCCAAACACTCACCCTCACCCTCACATTCATCCTAACCGTCACCCTAACCTTAACTCTAACACTAACCCTAAACCCAACCCTCAACCTCAGCCTCACCCTTACCCTAACTCTAAACCTAAACCTCACCCTCACCCTAACCCTAACCCTAACCTTAACACTAACACTAAACCTCACCCTCACCATAACCATAACCCTAACCCTAACCCTAAAAATAAACCTCACCCTCATTTTAAACCTAACCCTAACCCAAATCCTAATCCTAACACTAACCCTAAACCTCACCCTCACCCTAACCCTCACCTTAAGCCTAACCCTAACATTAATCCTAACCCCAAACCTAACCCTAAACCTCATCCTCACCCTAAACCTCACACTAACCCTAACACTAATCCTCAATCTAACCCTCACCCTCAATCTCGCCCTAGCCCTCACACTAACCCTAACACTTATCCTCACCCTAAACCTCAAACTAACCCTAACACTAATCCTCAATCTAACCCTCACCCTCACCCTCACCCTAACACTAACCCACACCCAAAACCTAACCCTCACCCTTACCATAACACTCACCCTCAACCTAACACTCACCTTTACCCTTCCCTTCACCCCCACCCTAACCCTCACCCTAACCCTACCTCTCACCCTGAACCTAACCCTAACCCTAAACCTCACCCTCATCCTAAACCTAACTCTAACCCTAACCCTAACACTAAACCTCACCCTACCCCTACCCCTAACCCTCACCCTCAACCTCATGCTCAGCCTAACCCTAAGCCTAAGATTAAACCTTACCCTTAATCTCACCTTCACCCTAGCCCTCACCCTAACCCTAATCCTAAAGCTAACCCTCATACTAACCCTCACCCTAACCCTAACACTAACCATCACCCCAACCCTAATCCTCAGCCCCAACATCACCATCAGCCTAACCCAAAGTCTAAGCCTAAACCTAACCCTATCCCACACACTCACCCTCACCCTCACCCTAATCCTAACCCTAACCTAACCCTAATCCTAAACCTCAACCTAAACCTCAACTTAACCTTAACCCTAACACTAAACCTAACATTAACGCTCGACCTAACCCTCCAAATAACCCTAAATCTAAACCTAAACCTCACCCTCACCCTAACTCTAATGCTAAACCTAACCCTAAACCTCACCCTAACCCTAAACCTAACCCTCACCCTCACCATAACTTTAAACCTAACACTAACAAAACACTAATCCTAACCCTAAACCTAACCCTAACCCTAACCCTAATCTTAACACTCACCCTCACTCTAACCATAATCTTAACCCTAACCCTCATCCTAACCCTAAACCAAACCCTAACCCTAACCCTAAACCCTACCCTAACACTAACCGTAAACCTCACCCTCACTCTAGCCCTCACCCTAACCCTAATCCTAACCATAACCCTCACCCTAACCCTAAACTTAACTGAACCCTAACTCTCAACCTAACCCTAAACCTAACCCTCATCTTAACCTTAACCCTCAACTTCAACCTCACTCTCAGCCTAAACCTAAGCCTAAGCCTAAACCTAACCCTAAACCTAAACCTCACCTTCACCCTAACCCTCACCTTAAGCCTAACCCTAACATTAATCTTAACCCTAACCCTAACCCTAAACCTCATCCTCACCCTAAAACTCACACTAACCCTAACACTAATCCTCAATCTAACCCTCACCCTCAACCTCACCCTAGCAATCACCCTAAAACTAACCTCATCCTCACCCTAAAACTCACACTAACACTAACACTAATCCTCAATCTAATCCTCACCCTCACCCTCACCCTAACCCTAACCCTCACCCTAAACCTAACTCTCACCCTTACCATAACCCTCACCCTCAGTCTAACCCTCACCTTTACCCTTACCGTCAACCCGACCCTAACACTCACGCTAAACTTAACTCTCACCCTTACCATAAGCATCACCCTCAGCCTAACCCTCACCTTTACCGTTACCATCAACCCTACCCTAACACTCACCCTAACCCTACCCCTCACACTGACCCTAAACCTACTCCTAAACCTCACCCTTACCCTAATCCTAACCCTAACCATAACCCTAATATTAAACCTCACCCTATCCCTAAACCTAAGACTCACCCTAACACTTACCCTAATCCTAATCCTAACCCTAAACCTAACCCTCACCCTCACCCTCACCCTCACCCTAACCCTCACCCTAACCCTAATTCTAACACTAACCCTAAACCCAACCCTCAATCTCAGCTTCACTATTACCCTAACTCTAAACCTAAACCTCACCCTCAGCCTAAGCCTAACGCTAACCCTAACCCTAACACTAAACCTCACCCTAAACCTAACCCTAACCCTCACCCTCACCATAACCATAACCCTACCCCTAACCCTAACAATAAAACACACCCTCACTGTAACCCTAAACCTAACCCTAAGCCTCACCCTAAACCTAACTCTCACCCTCACCGTAAACCTAACACTCATCCTAAACCTCACCCTAACCCTAAACCTAAACCTCACCCTAACCCTAACCCTAACTCTCACCCTCACCCTAGCCCTCACCCTAACCCTAATATTAACCCTAATCCTCATCCTAACCCTCACCATAACCCTAACCCTAACCCTCACACTAATCCTAAGCCTAACCCTAACCCTCAACCTAACCCTAACCCTAACCCTCACTGTAACCCTAACCCTGACCTTCACCCTAACCCTAAACTTAACCCGAACCCTAAATCTCACCCTAACCCGACCCCTAACTCTGACCCTAAACCTAACCATCACCCTCACCCTCACAGTAAGCCTAACCCTAAGCCTAACCCTAAACCTAACCCTAACCCTCAAACTCACCCTAAACCTTTCCCTATATCTAATCCTAACACTAAGCCTTACCCTCACCCTCACCCTAACCGTCACCGTAACACTAACTCCAAGATTAACCCTAACCCTAACCCTCATCATCAGCCTCACCCTAACCCTAACTCTAACACTAAACCTCAGCCTCATCCTAAACCTAACCCTAACCCTAACCCTAACCCTAACCCTAAACCTCACCCTCACCCTAACTCTAAACCTCACACTCACCCTAGCCCTCACCTTCACCCTAATCCTAACCCTCAAACTCACCCTAACCCTATACTTAACCGAACCTTAAATCTCACCCTAACCCTAACCCTAACTGTCACCCAAACCCTAAACATCACCCTCATCCTCACTCTCAGCCTAACCTTAAGCCTAAGCCTTACCCTAACCCTAACCTTCACACTCATCCGAACCCTTACACTAATCCTAATCCTAACCCTTAGACTAAACTTCACCCTCACCCAAACCCTCACCGTAACCCTAACTCTAGCATTAACCCTAAACCTAACCCTCAACCTTACCCTAACTCTAACCCTAACCCTAACACTAAACCTCACCCTAACCCTAACCTTATCCCTCACCCTCACAGTAACCGTAACCCTAACCCTAACAATAACCCTAACCCTAACCCTCACCCTAACCATAACCTTCACCCTAACATTAACCCTCACCCTAACACTTACCCTCACCCTATCACTAACCCTAACCCTCACACTAAATCTCACACTAACCCTAACCCTCATCGTAATCCTAAACCTCACCCTAATCCTAACCTTAATTCTAACTCTCACCCTCACCCTAGCCCTCACCCTGAACCTAATTCTAACCTTCACCCTCACCCTTATCTTAACCCTCAACCTCAGCCTAAACCTCACCATTACCCGTACCATCATCCTCACCCTGTCACCCAAACCCTAAACCTCATCCTAACCCTCAACCTAAACTTAAACCTAACCATCACCCTAACCCTAACCCTCACCGTCAACCTCATGCTCAGCCTAACCCTAAGCCTAAGCCTAACACTCACTCTAACTCTCACCCTCACCCTAGCCCTCACCCTAACCCCAATCCAAACCCGATCCCTCATCCTAACCCTCACCCTAACCCTAACCCTAACCATCACCCTAACACTAATACTCACCCCCACCCTCACCCTCAGCATAACCCTAACCCTAAGCCGAACCCGAAACCCTAACCCTCACATACCCTCACCATAAGCCTAATCCTAATCCTAACCCTAACCCTAACCCTAAACATCAACTTAACCCTCACCCTAACCTTAACCCTAACAATAATCCTAACCCTAACCCTCGACCTAACCCTCCCCCTAACCCTAAATCTAATCCTAAAACTAACCATCACCTTATCCCTAATCCTAACCCTAACCCTCACCCTAACCCTCACCCTCACTCTAAACCTAACCCTCATTCTAACCCTCACCCTAACCCTAACCCTAAACCTAAATCTCACCCAAACACTAACCCTAACCCTCACCTCACCCTAGCCCTCACCCTAACCCTAATTCTGACCCCAATCCTAATCCTAACCCTCACCCTAACCCTAACACTAAGCCTCACTCTAATCCTAAGCCTAACCCTAACCCTCAACCTAACCCTAACCTCACGCTCACCGTAACCCTAACCCTAGCCCTCACCGTAACCCTAAACTTAACCCGAACCCTAACTGTCACCATAACCCTACCCCAAACTCTCACCCTAACACTAATACTCACATTCACCCTCACCCTCAGCCTAACCCTAATCCTAAGCATAAACCTGAACCTAACCTCACACTCATCCTAACCCTTACCCTAAACCTAATCCTAACCCTTACCCTCACCCTAAACCTTACGGTAACCATAACTATAACATGGACCTAACACTAACCCTCACCGTCACCCTAACCCTAACCCTAAACCTCACACTAACCCTAACCCTAACCCTAATCCTCAATCTAACCCTCACCCTAACCCTAACCCTAACCCTAAACCTAACCCTAATCCTCACCCTTATCTTAACCCTCACTCTCAGCCTAAACCTCAACTTTACCCTTACCAAAATCCTCACCCTAATCCTCAACCTAACCCTAAACCTCATCCTAACCCTCACCCTAAACGTAATCCTAACGATCAACCTAACCCTAAACCTCACCCTCAACCTCTTGCTCAGCCCAACCCTAAGCCTAAGCCTAGCCCTAACACTAACCTTCACACTCAGCCTAACACTTACCCGAATCCTAATTCTAACACTAAGCCTAACCCTCACCCTCACACTAACCCTCACCGTAACCCTAACTCTAACACTAAGCCTAACCCTAACCCTCACCTTCAGCCTCAACCTAAACCTAACTCTAACCCTAAACCTCACCCTCACCCTAACCCCAACCCTAAACCTCACCCTAAATCTCAGCCTAACCCAAACCCTAAACCTAACCCTCACCCTCACCCTAACGCTAACCCTAATCCTCACCCCCAACCTCACTCTCAGCCTAACCCTAAGCCTAAGCCTAACTCTAACCCAAACCCTCAGATACCCTCACCCTAACCCTAACACTAAACCTAACGCTAACCCTAAACCTCAGCCTAAGCCTCAACCTAACCTTAACCCTAAGACTGAACCTAACCCTAACCCTCGA
The DNA here is from genome assembly GCF_024711535.1 of Dipodomys merriami. Classification (NCBI taxonomy): domain Eukaryota; kingdom Metazoa; phylum Chordata; class Mammalia; order Rodentia; family Heteromyidae; genus Dipodomys; species Dipodomys merriami. The sequence continues at coordinate 705,914 of NW_027203304.1, forward strand.
CCTAAACATCCCCCTAATCCAAAACCTAACCCTAAAACTCACCCTCACGCTAACCCAAATCCTAACCCTAACCCTAAACCTCTGCCTCACTGTTACCCTAACCCTCAACCTAACCCTAACCAAAACCCTAACCCTAACCCTAAACTTTACCCTAACACTAACTCTAATCCTCACCATCACCCTAGCCCTCAACGTAACTCTAATCCTAACCCTAACCCTCACCCTAACCATAAACTTTACCAAACTCTGAATCTCACCCTAACCCTAACACTAACCCTCACCTTAACCCAAACCCTCACCCTCACCCTCACTCTCAGCCTAAACCTAACCCTAAGCCTAACACTAACCCTAACCCTCACACACACCCGAACCCTTACACTAATCCTAATCCTAACCCTAAGCCTAACCCTCACCCTCACTCTCACCCTCACACCAACCCTCACCCAAAACCTAACTCTAACACTAACCCTAAACTTAACCCTCAACCTCAGCCTCACCCTTACCCTAACTCTAACCCTAAACCTCGCCCTCACCCTAAGCCTAACTATAACCCTAACCCTAACACTAAACCTCACCCTAACCCTAACCCTAACCCTCACCCTCACAGTAACGGTAACCCTAACCCTAAACCTAACAGTAACCCTAACCCTAATACTAACCCTAACCCTAACCATAACCCTCACCCTAACATTAACCCTCACCCTAACACTTACCCTCAACCTAACACTAACCCTAAACCTAACACTAAATCTCCCACTAACCCTAACCCTCACCCTAATCCTAAACCTCACCCTTATGCTAAACCTAACTCTAACCCTCACCCTGACCCTAGCCTTCACCCTAACGCTAATTCTAGCCCTCAGTCTCACCCTAACACTAACCCTCATCCTCACCCTATACCTCACACTAACCCTAACCCTAACCCTAATCCTCAATCTAACCCTCACCCTAACCCTTACCCTAACCCAAAACCTAACCCTCAACCTCACCGTAACCCTAACCCTAAATCTCATCCTTCCCCTAACCCTCACCCTAACCCTAATCCTAACCCTAACCCTTATCCTAACCATCACCCTAACACTAACCCTAACCCTAACCCTCACCCTCACCCTCACACTAACCCTAACCCTAACACTAAACCTCAATTAACACCAAAACTCACCCTCACTATAACCGTTACCCTAACACTAACCCTAACCCTAAACTTAACCGTAACCCTAACTCTCACCCAGACCCTGAACCTAATCCTCACCCTAACCCTAACCCTCACCCTCACCCTCACCCTCAGCCTAACACTAAGCCTAACTCAATCCCTAACCCTAACCCTCATCCTATCCCTCACACTAACCCTAACCCTAATCCTAATGCTAACCCTAACACTAAACCTCACCTTCAACCTAACCCTCAACTTAAGCCTAATCCTAACATTATTCCTAACCCTAAACCTAATCCTAAAACTCATCCTGAACCCTAAACAGCACACTAACCCTCACACTAATCCTCAACCTAACCCTCAACCTAACATTAACCCTAACACTAACCCTAACATTAACGCTCGACCTAACCCTACAACTAACACTAAATATAACCCTAAACCTCCCCCTCATCCTAACCCTAATCCTAAACTTAACACTAAACCTCACCCTAAACCTAAACCTCACCCTCACCCTCACCCTCACCATAACTCTAACCCTAACCATAACAATAACACAAATCCTAGCCCTAAACCTAACCCTTACCCTAACCCTAATCCTAACACTCACGCTCATCCTAACCATAATCTTAACCCTAACCCTCAACCTAACCCTAACCCTCACCCTCACTGTAACCCTATCCCTCATCCTAACCCTAACCCAAACGCTAACCCTAACGATAAACCTTACCCTAACACTAACCCTAACCCTCACCCTCACCCTAGCCCTCACTCTAAACCTAATTTTAGCCCTAACCCTCACCCTAACCCTAAACATAATAGAACCTTAACTCTCACACTAACACTAACCCTAACATTCACCGTAACCTTAACCCTCACCCTCACCCTCACTCTCAGCCCAAACCTAAGCCTAAGCCTAACCATAACCATCACACTCACCCTAACCCTTGCCCTAATCCGAATCCTAACCCTAAGAATAAGCCTAACCTTCACCCTCAAAATCACCCTAATCCTAACCCTCACCCTAACATTAACTCAAACACTAACCCTAACACTAACCCTCAAACTCAGCCCCACCCTTACCCTAACTCTAAACCTAAACCTCACCCTTGCCCTAACTCTAACCCTAACCCTAAACCTAAATTTTACCCTAACCCTAACACTAAACCTCACCCTCAACCTAGCACTCACCCTAACCCTAATCCTAACACTAACCCTCATCCTAACTCTCCCCATAACCCTAATCCTAAACCTCACCCTCAACCTAACCCTAACCCTAAACTAACCCTAACCCTAACACTAACCATAACCCTAACCCTAACCCTCAACATAACCCTCACCCTAACCCTAACTCTAACTCTAAACCTCACCCTCACCCTAAACCTAACTCTAACCCTAACCCAAAACCTAAACCTGACGATAACCCTAAACCCTAACGCTCACCCTTAATCTCAAGGTTACCTTAACCCAAAACCCAACACAAACAATAACCCTAACCCTAATCCTAACCCTCACCCTAACCAAAACCCTCACCGTAACCCATACCCTAACCCAAACACTAACCCTCACAGTAACCCTAACACTAACCTCACCCTATCCCTAACTCTAACCATAACCCTAACACTAAAAACCTCAACCTAACCCTAACCCTAACCCTCACCCTCACCCTCACCATAACGGTAACCCTAAAATAACCCTAACCCTAACCCTAATCCTAACCCTCACCCTCACCCTAACCCTAAACCTAACCCTAACACTCACCCTAACCCTAACCCTAACCCTTACCGTAACCCTAACCCACATCCTAAAACTTACCCTAACCTTAACCCTAAACCTCACCCTAACCCTAACCCTACCCCTAACCCTCAACCTAACCCTAATCCTCACACTCAACGTAAACCTAACCCTAACCCTCACCCTAACTCGAAACATAACCTGAACCCTAACTCTCACCCTAACCCTCACCCTCACGCTCACGCTCAATGTAACCCTAAGCCTAACGCTAACCCTAACCTTAACCCTCACACTCACCCTAACCATTACCCCAATCTTAATCCGAACCCTAACGGTTACCCTCAGCCTCAACCTAGCCATTACCCTAACCCTAATCCTAACACTAACCCTCATCCTAACCCTCTCCATAACCCTAACCCTAACCCAAACAATAACCCTAAACATCAAGCTCACCCTTAGCCCAAACCTAAGCCTAACCCTAAGCCTAACCCTAAACCTAACCACAACCCTCACACTCATTCTGCACCCTCACCCTCACCATAACTCTAACCCTAACCCTAACCCTAACCCTAAACCACACCCTTACCCTATACCTAACCCTAACCCTAACCCTCATCCTCACCCTAACCCTAACACTAAACCTAACCCTAACCCTCACTCTAACCGTCACCCTAACCCTATATCTAACCCTAAACCTCACCCTAAACCTCATCCTAACCCTAACCCTAACCCTAAACCCCACCCTAACCCTAAACCTAAACCTCAACCGCAACCTCACCCTCACTGTAACTCTAACCCTAACCCTAAAAATATCACTACACCTAACCCTAACCATCACCCTAACCCGAATCCTCACCCCACCCTCACCCTCAGCCTATCCCTAAGCCTAAGCCTAAACTTTAACCTAACCCTCACACTCATGCTCACCCTAACCCTAATCCTAAACCTAACCCTATCCCTAAACCTCAACCTAAACCTCACCCTCACCCTAACACTAACATTAACCCTAAACCTAAACCTCACCCTAACCCTCCCGCTAACCCTAACTCTAAACCTAAACTTCAACCTCACCATAAACCTAACCCTAACCCTTACTCTAAACCTCACCCTAACCCTAACCCAAACCCTCACCCTCAACCTCACCGTAACTCTAATCCTAACCCTAACAATAAAACTAACCCTAACGCTAACCCTAACCCTAAACATAACCCTCACCCTCAGCCTCACCCTCACTGCAAACTTCACCCTAACCATAAAACTAAAAATAACTCTAACCCTAACCCTAACCCTAATCCTCAATCCCACATGCACCCTCAGCCTAATCCTAACCCTAACCCTAACCCTAAACCTCACCATAACCCTAACCCTAACACTAACCCTAAGACTAACCCTAACCCTAATCCTAAACCTCACCCTAACCGTAAACCTAAACCTCACCCTCAACCTAGCCCTCACCCTAACCCTAATCCTAACCCTAACCCTCATCCTAACCCTCCCCATAACCCTAAACCTAACCCTCACCCTCAACCTAACCTTCACCCTAACCCTAACCCTAACCCTAACACTAACCCTAATCCTAACCCTCAACCTAAACATCACCCTAAGCCTAACTCTAACCCTAAACCTCACCCTCACCCTAATCCTAACTTTAAATCTTACCCAAACCCTAAACCTCACTTTAACCCTAAACCCTAACCCTCACCCTTACGCTCACCATAACCGTAACCCTAAACATAACTCTAACAATAACCATAACCCTAATCCTAACCCTCACACTTACCACAACCCTCACCGTAAACCATACCCTAACCCTCACACTAACCCTAACCCTAACCTCACCCTAACCCTAACTCTAACCTTAACCCTAACACTAAAAACCTCAACCTACCCCTAACCCTAATCCTCACCCTCAACCTCACCATAACTGTAACCCTAACAATAACGCTAACCCTAATCCTAACCCTCACAGTCACCCTAACCCTAAACCGAAACTTAACCCTCACCCTAACCTAACCCTCACACTTACTGTAAACCTAACCCTCATGCTAACCCTCACCCTAACCAGAACCTTCACTGTAACCCATACCCTAACCCAAACACTAACCCTAACCCTAACCTCACCCTAACCCTAACTCTAACCCTAACCCTAACATTAAAAACCTCAACGTAACCCTAACCCTCACCCTCACCCTCACCATAACCATAACCCTAACAATAACCCTAACCCTAACCCTAATCCTAACACACCCTCATCCTAACCTTAAATCTAACCCTAACACTCACCCTTACCGTAACCCTTACCCTCATCCTAACCCTCACTCTAACTCTACCCCTAAACCTAAACCTCACCCTAACACTAACCCTAACCCTCACCCTCAACCTAGCCCTCAACCTAACCCTAATCATAAACCTAATCCTCATCCTAACACTCACCCTAACCCTAACCCTAAACCTCACCCGAAGCCTAACCCTAACCCTAACCCTCAACCTAAGTCTAACCCTCACACTCAACGTAAACCTAACCCTAACCCTCAATTTAACCCTAAACTTAAACTGAACCCTAACTCTCACCATAACCCTAACCCTCACCCTCACCCTCAGTGTAACCCTAAGCCTAACCCTAACCCTACCCCTAACATTCACACTCACCCTAACCCTTACCCTAATGCTAATTCTAACCCTAACCCTCACCCTCAGCCTCACCCTAACCATAACCCTAACCCTAAACCTCACCCTAACCTGATCCTAAACCTCACCCACACCCTAGCCATTACACTAACCCTAAACCTAACACTAACCCTCATCCTAACCCTCCCCATAACCTTAACCCTAAACCTCACCCTCACCCAAGCCCTCACCCTAACCCTAATCCTAACCCTAATACTCATCCTAACCCTCAGACTAACCCTAACCTTAACTCTCACCCTCACCCTCACACTAACCATAACCCTAACCCTCAACCTAACCCTAACCCTCACCCTTACTGTAACCATTACCCTAACCATCACCCTAACCCTAAACTTAACCCGAACCCTAACTCTCACCCTAACCCTGACCCTAACCGTCACCCTAACCCTAACCCTCACCCTCACCCTCAGCCTAAACCTAAGCCTAACCCTATCCTTAAACCTAACCCTCATCCTATCCCTCACCCTAACCCTAAACCTAATCCTAATCCTAACCCTAACCCTAAACCTCACCCTCACCCTAACCCTCAACTTAAGCCTAACACTAACATTAATCCTAAACCTAACCCTAACCCTATACCTCAGCCTAAACCCTAAACCTTACACTAACCCTCACACTAGTCCTCAACCGAAACCTCACCCTAACCTTAATCCTAACACTAACCCTAACATTAACACTCGACCTAACCCTACAACTAACCCTAAATCTAACCCTAAACTGCCTCCTAATCCTAACCCTAACCCTAATCCGCACTCTAACCCTAAAACTCACCCTCAACCTCACCCACACCCTCACCATAACTCTAACCCTAACCCTAACAATAACACTAATCCTAACCTTAAAGCGAACCCTAACCCTAAACCTAAACCTAACACACATCCTCACCCTAACCATCATCTTAACCCTAACCCTCAACCTAACCCTAACCCTCACCCTCACAGTAACCCTAACCCTCACCTAACTCTAACCCTAAACCTTATCCTAACACTAACCCTATCCCTAGCCCTCATTCTATCCCTAATCCTAACCCTAACCCTCACCCTACCCCTAAACATAATCGAACCCTAACTCTGACCCTAACCCTAACCCAAACTTTCACCCTATCCCTAACCCTCACCCTCACCCTCACTGTCAGCCTTACCCTAAGTCTAAGCCTAACCCTAACCCTAACGATCACACTGACCCTAACCCTTACCCTAATCCGAATCCTAAACCTAAGCCTAATCCTCACCCTCATCCTCATCCTAATCCTAACCCTCACCCTAAAACTAACTCTAACACTAACCCTAACCCTCAACCTCAGCCTCACCCTTAACCTAACTCTAAACCTAAACCTCACCCTTACCGTAAGCTAAACCTAAACCTTACCCTAACCCTAACACTAAACCTCACCTTCAACCTAGCACTCACCCTAACCCTAATCCTAACCCTAACCCTCATCCTAAACCTTCCCATAACCCTAACTCTAAACCTCACCCTCAAGCTAACTCTCACCCTAAACTTAACTCTAACCCTAACACTAACCCTAACCCAAGCCCTCAACCTAACCCTCACCCTAACCCTAACTCTAACTCTAAACCTCAACCTCACGCTAACCCTAACTCTAACCCTAACCCAAAACCTAAAACTCACCCTAAACCTAAACCCTAACGCTCACCCTTACCCTCAACGTTACATTAACCCAAAACCTAACCCAAATAAAAACCCTAACCCTAATCCTAACCCTCACGCTAACCACAGCCCTCACCATAACCCATAGCCTAACCCAAACACTAAACCTCACAGTAACACTAACCCTGCCCTCACCCTAACCCTAACTCTAACCGTAACCCTAACACTAAAAACCTCAACTTAACCCTAACCCTAACCCTTACCCTCACCTAAATGTAACCCTAAAAATAACCCTAACCCTAACCCGAATCCTAACCCTCACCCTCACCCTAACCCTAAACCTAACCCTAACCCTCACCCTCACCCTAACCCTAACCCTCACCCTTACCGTAACCCTAACCCTCATCCTAACCCTCAAACTAAACGTAACCTTAACCCTAAACCTGACCCTAACACTAACTTTAACCATCACCCTCACACTAGCCCTCACCCTAACCCTAATCCTAAACCTAATCCTTATCCTAACCCTCACCCTAATCTTAACCATAACCATCACCCTAACCCTAAACCTAACCCTAACCTTCAACCTAACCCTAACCCTCACCTTTACCTTAACCCTTACCCTCATACTAACCCTCACCCTAACTCTAAGCCTAATCCTCATCCTAACCCTCACCCTAACCCTAACCCTAAACCTCACCCTAACCCTAACCCTCAACCTAACTCTAACCCTCACACTCAACGGAAACCTAACCCTAACCCTCAACCTAACTCTAAACTTAACCTGAACCCTAACTCTCATCCTAAACCTAAACCTCACCCTCACCCTCAGTGTAACCCTAAGCCTAAGCCTAAGCCTAACCCTAACACTCACACTCACCCTAACCCTTACCCTAATCCTAATCCTAACCCTAACCCTAACCCTCACCCTCAGCCTCACCTTAACCCTAACTCTAACCCTAAACCTCACCGTCAAACTAGCTATCACCCTAACCCTAATCCAAACATTAACCCTCATCCTAACCCTCCACATAACCCTAACTCTAACAGTCACCCTAACCCTAAACCTCACCCTCACCCTTAGCCTAACCCTATGCCTAACCGTAAGCCACACCCTAAACCTAACCCTAAACCTCACACTCATCTGCACCCTCAACCTCACCGTAATTCTAACCCTAACCCTAACCTAAACCCTAAACCTCACACCTACCCTAACCCTAACCCTAACCCGAACCCTAACCCTCATCCTTACCATAACCCTATCACTAAACTTAACCCTAACCCTCACCTGAACCCTCCCCCTAACAATAACCCTAACAGTCACCCTAACCCTAATCCTCACCCCCACCCTCACCCGCAGCCTAACCATAAGCCTAAGCCAAACCCTCACCCTAACCCTCACACTCCCCCTCACCCTAACCATAATCCTACATCTAAGCCTATCCCTAAACCTCAAACTAACCCTCAACCTCACCCTAACCCTAACACTAACCCTAACCCTAAACCTCACCCTAACCCTCCCCCTAACCCTAACTCTAACCCTAAATATCACCCTCACCCTAACCCTAACCAAAATCCTAAGCCTAAACCTCACCCTAACCCTAACCTCACCCTCACCCTCAAACTCACCGTAACTCTAACCCTAACCCTAACAATAACACTAACCCTAACCCTAATGCTAACTCTAAACATAACCCTCACCTTCAGCCTCACTATCACTGCAAACTTAACCGTAACTATAACACTAAAAATTACCCTAACCCTAAGCCGAACCTAACTCTAAATCTAATCCTAAACCCCACCCTCAGGCTCAGCCTAACCCTAAGCCTAAACCTAACCCTAAACCTAACCATAATCCTCAGCCTCAGCCTCACCCTAACCCAAACCCTAAACCTAACACTCACCCTAACTCTAAGCCTAACCCTAACCCTAACCCTCACACTCACCCTCAAACTAACCCTAATCCTAAACCTAACCCAATCCCTAACCCTAACCCTCACCCTAACCCTCACCCGAGTGCTTACCCTAACACTAAACCTAACCCTCACCCTCAACCTAGCCCTCAACCTAACCCTAAACTCACCCTCACCTTAACCCTTACCCTAACCCTCACTCTAACCCTAAACTTAACCCAAAGCCTAACTCTCACCCTAACCCTAACCCTAACACTCACCCTAACCCTAACCATCAACCTTACCGTAACCCTCACCCTCAGCTTAACCCTCAAGTTTGCCCTTACCGTCAGCCCTACCCTAACCCTCACCATAAACCTCACACTCACCCTAACCCTCACCCTAAAACTAACTCCACTCCTAAACCTCACCCTCACCCAAAACATAACTCTAACCCTAACCCTAACACTAAACCTCACCCTAACCATAACCCTACCCCTCAGAATAACCCTAACCCTCAACCTCATGCAAACCCTCAGCCTAAACCTAAGGCTAACCCTAACCCTAACCATAAGCCTCACACTCACCTTAACCGAACCCTAATCCTAATCCTAACCCTAAACCTAACCCGAACCCGAATCTACAGCCTCAACCTAACCCTAATTCTAACCCTAAACCTCACACTGACCCTAACTCTAATCCTAAAACTGACCCTCACCATAACGGAAACCTTAAACCTAACCCTAAACTTAACCCTAACCCTAACCCTAACCCTAACTCTCACCCTAAACCTAACCCTAACACTAACCCTAAGCCTAAACCTCACCCTAACCCTCACCCTAACTCTAACACTAACCGTAAACCTCACCATCATCCTAACCATCACTCTAACCCTAACCCAAACCATAAACCTTACCCTAACCCTAAACCTAAAAGTCACCCTCAACCTCACCGTAACCAAAATCCTAAACCTAAACCTAACAATAACCCTAACCCTAATCCTAACCCTCCCCCTAACCATAACCCTCATCCTAACCCAAACCCTCACTGTAAAACTTACCCTCACCCTAACACTAAGCCTAACCGTAAAACTAACCCTCACACTAACCACAACCATAACCCTAACCCTAAACCTCAAACTAACCCTCACCCTCAGCCTAACTCTAACACTAACCCTATCCCTAACCCTCACCCTAACCCTCCTCATAACCCTATATCTAACCCTCAAACTCACCCTCACACTAACCGTAACCCTAACCCTAAACCATACCCTAACCCTAACCCTACTCCACACCCCCACCCTCACCCTCACTGTAACTCTAACCCTAACCTTAACAGTAACACTAACCCTAACCCAAACCATCACCCTAACCCTAATCCTCACCCCCACCTTCGCCCTCAGCCTAAACCTAGGCCTAAGCCTCACCCTCACCCTAACTGTCACACTCACCCTCACCCTACCCCTAATACTAAATCTAACCCTATCCCTAAACCTCAACTTAACCCTCCCCCTCCCCGTAACCCTAACACTAACCCTAACCCTAAACCTCACCCTAAATCTCACCCTAAACCTAACCCTCACCCTCACCCTCAATCTCACCATAACTCTAAACCTAACCCTAAAACTAACACTAACCCTAACCCTAACCATAACTATAACCATAACCCTCACCTTCAGAATCACCTCAGCTCCAACTTAACCCTAACCATAACACAAACAATAACCCTAATACTAAACCTAACCCTAATCCTCAACCCCACCCTCACCCTCAGCCGAATCCTAAGCCTAAGCCTAAGCCTAAACCTAACCCTAAACCTAACTGTAACCCTAACCCTAACCATAACCCTATCCCTAAACCTAAACATAAACCTAACCCTAATCCTCAGCCTCACCCTCACCCTAACCAAATCCCTAACCCTAACTCTCACCCTAACACTAAGCCTAAACATAACCCTGACCCTCACACTCACCCTCAACCTAACCCTAACCCTAAACCTAACCATATCCCTAAACTAAAACCTCACCCTAACCCTCACCCTAACACTAATCCTAACCCTAAACCTCATCCTAACCCTCACCCTAACCCTAACCCAAACCTCACCCTAACCCTAAACCTAACCCTCACCCTCATGCTTGGCCTAAGCCTAAGGCTAAGCCTAAATCTAACCCAAATATTCAACATAACGCTAACCCTAACTCTAACCCTTACCCTAAAACTAAACCTCATCCTAACACTAATCCTAAACCTCACCCTCACCCTCACTGTAATCCTAACCCTAACCCTAACCCTAACAATAACCCTAACACTAACCCTAATCCTCAACCTAAACCTAACCCTCACCCTATCCCTAACCCTCACCCTAACACTTACCCTCACCCTAACACTAACACTAATCCTAACACTAACCCTCACACTAACCCTAACCATCACCCTAACCCTAAACCTCACCCTAAACCTAAACCTAACCCTCACCTTCACCCTAGCCCTCACAATAACCCTAATCCTCATCCTCATCCTAAACCTCACACTAACCCTAACACTAATCCTCAAGCTAACCCTCACCCACACCCTTCCCCTAACCCTAACCCTCCCTCTAACCCTAACCCTCACCCCACTGTAACCCTCACCCTCAGCCTAAACCTCAGGTTTACCCTTACCATCACCCCCACGCTAAACCTTACCCTAAACTTAACCCTCACCCTAATCCTCACCCTAACCCTAATTCCACCCCAAAACCTCATGCTCACCCTAACCCTAACCCTAAACCTAACCCTATCCCTCATCCTCACCCTAAACCTCACACTAACGCTAACCCTAAACCACAATTTAACTCTCACCCTAACCCTAAACCTAACCCTTACCCTAACCCTAAACCTAACCCTAACACTCACCATTATCTTAATCCTCATCCTCAGCCTAAACCTCATCTTTACCCTTACTATCATCCTCACCCTAAACCTCCCCCTAACTCTAAACCTCATCGTAACCCTCACCCTAACCATAAACCTAACCCTCACCCTAACCCTAACCCTCAACCTCAACCTCACCCTTAGCCTAACCCTAAGCCTAAGCCTAAACCTTACCATAATCGTCACCTTCACCCTAGCCCTCACTCTAACCCTAATCCAAACCCTAAACCTCATCCTAATCCTCACCCTAAATCTAATCCTAACCCTCACCATCACCCTCAACCTAACCCTCATCCTAACCCTAAGCCTCAACCTAATCCTAACCCTCACCCTCACAGTAAGTCTTTCCCTGACACGGACCCTAACCCTAAACTTAACCCGAAACCTAACTCTCACCCTAAACCTAACCCTAACCCTCACCCTAACCCTAACGCTAAACTTCATCCTCACCCTAGCACTCACCCTAACCATAATCCTAAACCTAACCCTCATCCTAACCATCCTCCTAACCCTAAACCTAACCCTCACCCTAACCCTAACACTCACACTCAACCTCACCCTCAGCCTAACCCTAAGCCTAACCCTAAACCTACCCCTAACACACACACTCACCCTCACCCTAACCCTAATCCTAATCCTCATCCTAACCATAACCCTAAACCTCCCCCTAACTCTCACCCTAACCCTAACACTAACACTAACCCTAATCCTAACCCTCAACCTAACCCTCACCCTAACCCTAACTCTAACCCTAAAACTCACCCTCACACTAAATCTCACCCTAACCCTAACCCTAACCCTCACCCTCACCAGCACCATAACCGTAAACTTAAACCGAACCCTAACAATAAACCTAACCCTAATCCTAACCCTCACCCTAACCATTACCCTCAACCTAACCCTAAACCTAAATCTCACCCTCACCCAAGCTCTCACCCAAACCCTAATCCTAAACCTAACCCTCATCCTAACCCTCCCCCTAAACCTTACTCTAACCCTCACCGTAAACCTAACCCTCACCCTCAACCTCACCCTCAGCCTAACCCTAAGCCTAACCCTAAACCTAAAATTAACACACACACTCACCCTCACTCTAACCCTGATCCTGTCCCTAACCCAAACACTAACCCTCATCCTCACTCTAAACCTCATACGAACGCTAACCCTAATCCTCAATCTAGCCCTCACCCTAAACCTAAACCAAACCCTAACCTTCACCCTTATCTTAACCCTCACCCTCAGCCTAAACCTCACCTTTACCCTTATCATCATTCTTACCTTAACCCTCACCCTAACCCTAAACCTCATCCTAACCCTCACCCTAAACGTAAAAATAACCCTCACCATAACCATAACCCTCACCCTCAACCTCACACTCAGCCTAACCCTAAGCCTAACCCTAAACCTAACCCTAACACACAAACACACCCTCACCCTGACCCTAATCCTAACTCTAACCCCTACACTCCCCATAACTCTCACCCTAACCCTAACCCTAACACTAACCCTAACCCTCAGCCTCACTCTCACCCTAAGCCTAATCCTATCCCTAACCCTCCCCCTAACCCTTACCCTAAACTTCACCCTAACCCTAACCCTCAAACTCAACCTCACCCTTAGCCTAAACCTTAGCCTAAACCTAAAACTAAACCGAACACACTCACTCACCCTCACCCTAACCCTAATCCTAACCCTAACCTTCACCCTCACCCTCACCCTCAATGTAAAAATAAGCCTAACCCTAACCCTAACCATCACACTCACCCTAACCCTAACTCTAACACTAACCCTAACAATAACCCACACCATAAACCTAAGCCTAACCATCACCCTAACCCTAATACTCACCACCACCCTCACCCTCATCCTAAAACTAAGCCTAAGCCTAAGCCTAACCCTAACCCTAAACCTCACCCTCACCCTCACCCTAAGCCTAACCCTAACCCTAAACCTCAACATAACCCTCAACCTAACCTTAACCCTAATACTTACCCTAACCCTAACCCTCCACCTAACCCTCCAACTAAACCTAAGTCTAACCATAAACCTAACCCTCACCATAACACTAATCCTAGACCTAACCCTAAATCTCACCCTAACCCTAACACTCACCCTCACCCTCACCCCAAACCTAACCCTAACCCTCACCCTAAACCTAACCCTCACCCTCACCGTAACCCTAACCCTCATCTTAACCATCACCCTAACCCTAACCCTAATCCTAAACTTTACCCTAAAACTAACCCTAATCCTCACCTTCACCCTAGCCCTCACCCTAAACCTACTGGTAAACCTAATCCTCATCCTAACCCTCACCCTAACTCTAAGCCTAACTCTAATCCTAACCCTAGCCCCAAAACTCACTCTAACTCTAACACTAACCCTAACACTAACACTAACCCTAAAGCTAACCCTAAAACTAACACTAAACCTAACCCTAATCCACAGCCTCACCGACACCCTAACCCAAACCCTAACCCTAACCCTCATAATAACTCTAAGCCTAACCTTAAACCTAATCCTAAACCTCACACTCAAACTCACCCTAACCCTAATCCTAAACCTAACCCTATCCCTAACCCTAACCCTCACCATAACCCTCAGCCTAGCCCTCACCCTTACACTTATCCTAACCCTAACCCTCACCCTAACCATAACCCTCAACCTAACCCTAACCCTCTCCCTAAGACTTACCCTCACCCCAACTCTAACCCTAACCCTAAGCCTAACACTCACACTAACCCTAAACATCACCCTAACCCTAACACTCACCCTAAGTCTAACCCTAACCCTCACCCTCACCCTATCCTTCACCCTAACACTAACCCTCATCCTAACCATAAACCTCACTTTAACCCTAACCCTCACCCTAACCCTCACACTAACCCTAACTCTACCCCTAACAATAACACTAAACCTAACCCTAAACCTAACCCGAACCCTAAACCTAATGCTAACACTCAACCTCACCCTAACCCTAACCCTCACCCTAACCCTAAATGTACCCCTAAACCTCACCCTCACCCTAACCCTAACTCTAACCCTAACCCTAACACTAAACCTCATTGTAACCCTAAACCTAACCCTTACCCTCACATTAAACATAACTCTAACCCTAAACCTAAGACTAACCCTAAACCTAACCCTAACCCTCACCCTAAACATAACACGTACCCTAACGTTTACCCTCACCCTAAAACTAACCCTAACCCTCACCCTTATCTTATCCCTCACCGTCAGCCTAAACCTCACCTTTACCCTTACCTTCAACCTCACCCTAAACCTATACCTCATCCTAACCCTCGCCCTAAGCATAAACCTAACCATCATCCTAACCCTAACCCTAACCCTCATCCTCACCCTAAACCTCACACTATCCCTAACTCTAATCCTCAATCTCAACCTCACCCTCACCCTAACACTAACCCTTACCCTAAACCTAAACCTAACCCTAACACTCACCAGTATCTTAAGCCTCACCCTCAGCCTAAACCTCACCTTTACAC
Organism: Dipodomys merriami; assembly: GCF_024711535.1. Taxonomy (NCBI): domain Eukaryota; kingdom Metazoa; phylum Chordata; class Mammalia; order Rodentia; family Heteromyidae; genus Dipodomys; species Dipodomys merriami. The sequence goes on from NW_027203304.1 coordinate 721,409, forward strand.
TTACCCTAACCCTAACCCTAACCCTCTCCCTCACCCTAGCCCTCACCCTAACCCTAATCCTAATCCTAACCCTCATCCTAACCCTCACCTTAACCCTAACCCTAACGATCAAACCTAAACATAATCCTCACCCCGACCCTCACCCTCATCCTAAACCTAAGCCTAAGCCTAACCCTAACCCTAACCCTAAACCTCACGCTCACCCTAGCCCTCACCCTAACCCTAATCCTTACACTAACCCTCAACCTATCCCTCACCCAAACACTAAACCTAACCCTCACCCTCACCCTCACCCTAACCTTAATCCGAACCATAACCCTCAATCTCACCCTAACCATCACCCTCACCATAAACCTTACCCTAACACTCAACCTAACCCTAAACTTAAACCGAACCCTAACTCTCACCCTTACCCTAACCATAACCTTCACCCTAACCCTAACCCTAAAAATCACCCTCACCCTAGCCCTCACTCTCAACCTCACACTCAGCCTAACCCTAACCCTAACCCTAAACCTAATGCTAACACACACACTCACCCCCACCCTAACCCTAATCCTAACCCTAACCCTCCCAATAACACTAACCCTCAACCTAAACCTAACCATCACCCTCAGCCTAATCGTAAGCCTAACCCTAACCCTAACCCTCACACTCAACCTAACCCTATCCCTAAACCTCATCCTAGCCCTAAACCTAGCCCTCACCCTCACTCACAATAACCGGAACCCTAACCCTAATGCTAACAATTATCCTAAACCTAACCCTAAACATCACCCTAACCATAACCTTCACCCTAACCCTACCCCTCACCCTAACATTTACCCTAACCCTAACCCTCACCCTAACACTGACCCTCACCCTAACACTAACCCTAACACTAACACTAACCCTCACACTAACCCTAAACATCAATCTATACCTAAACCTCACGCTAACCCTAACCCTAAACCTCACCCTCTCCCTAGAACTCACCCTAAAGCTAACCCTCACCCTCACCATAAACCTCACCCTAACCCTAACCCTAACCCTTACCCTTACCGTAACCCTCACCCTCAGCCTAACCCTCAACTTTACCCTTACCGTCACCCTCAAACTAACTCTCACTCTAACGCTAACACTCACCCTAACCATAACTCTACCCCTAAACTTCAACCTCACCCTAACCCTAACTCTAACCCTAACACTAACACTAACCCTCACCATAACCCTAACCATAACCATCACCCTAACCCTAATCCTCACCCCCACCCTCACCCTCAGCCTAATCCTAAGCCTAAGCCTAACCCTAACCCTAAACCTCAAACTCACCCTCAGCCTAATCCTAATCCTAACACTAAGCCTAACCCTAACCCTCGACCTAACCCTCAAACTAAACCTAAATCTAACCATAAACCTCACCCTCACCCTAACACTAATCCAAACACTAACCCTAACCCTAACACTAAACCTCACACTAACCTAACCCTCACCCTAATCCTAATCTTAAACCTAACCCTCATCCTAACCCTCACCCTCAGTGTAAGCCTAAGCCTAAACCTAACCCAAACACTCACACTCACCCTAACCCTTAACCTAATCCTAATCCTAACCCTAAACCTAAGCATCATCCTCAGCCTCAGCTTAAACTTCACTCTAACCCTGTACCTCACACTCACCCTAACACTAACCCTAACCTGAAACCTCACCCTAACACTAACCCTAAACCTCAACCTCACCCTAGCCCTCACCGTAACCCTAATCCTAACACTAAAACTCATCCCAACCCTCCCCATAACCCTAACCCTAACCCTCACCCTAACCCTAAACCTCACCCTCACCCTCAGCCTAACCCTAAGAATAACCCTAAACCTAACCCTAACCCTCACACTCACCCTAACCCTAACCCTAATCCTAATCTTAACCCTCACCCTCACCCTAACCCTCCCCCTAAACCTAACCCTAAACCTAACACTAACCCAAAACCTAACACTAACCCTAACCCTCACCCTCATTCTCAGCCTCACCCTAACCCTAACACTAACCCTAAACCTCACCCTCACCCTAACCCAAACTCTAACCCTAACCCAAAATGTAAACCTCACCCTAACACTAAACCTAACCCTAACCCACACCTTCACCCTCAGCCTAATTCTAAGCCAAACCCTAACCCTAAACCTCACACTCACCCTAATCCTAACCCTAAACCTCACCCTAACCTTAACCCTCACATTTACCCTAACACTAATCCTAATCATACTCCTAACCCTAACCCTAACCTCACCCTCACCCTCACCCTAACCCTAACCCTAAACCTTACCCTAACACTAACCCTAAACCTCACCTTCAACATAGCCCTCACCCTAACCCTAATCGAAAACCTAATCGTCATCCTAACCCTCACCCTAAATCTAAGCCTAAGCCTAAGCCTAACCCTAACCCCAACCCTCACTGTAACACTAACACTAACCCTAACACTAACACTAACCCTAAACCTAACCCTAAATCTAACCCTAATTCTCAGCCTCACCCTAACCCTAACCCAAACCCTAAACCTATCCCTCATCCTAACTCTAAGCCTAACCCTAACCCTAATCCTAACCCTCACACTCGTCCCCACCCTAAACCTAATCCTAAACCTAACCCTATCCCTAACCCTAACCCTCACCCTAACCCTCAGCCTAGCCCTCACCCTTACACTTATCCTAACCCTATCCCTCACCCTAACCATTACCCTCACTCTAAACCTAACCCTCACCCTAACATTTACCCTCACCCTAACACTAACCTTAACCCTAACACTAACCCTCAAACTAACCCTAAATATCACCCTAACCCTAAACCTCCCCCTAACACAAACTCTAACCCTCATCCTCACCCTAGCCTTCATCCTAACCCTAACCTTAATCCTCACCATAAACCTCACACTAACCCTAACACTAATCCTGAATCTAACCCTCAACCTCACCCTAACACTAACACTAACCCTCAAACTAACCCTAACACTCACACTTACGGTAACCCTCACCCTCAGCCTAACCCTCACCTTTACCCTTACCGTCACCCCCATGCTTACCGGCACCCTAACCCTAACCCTCACTCAAACCCTAAATGTACCACTAAACATCACCCTCACCCTAACCCTTACTCTAATCCTAACCCTAACACTGAACCTCACTGTAATTCTAACCATAACCCTCACCCTCACCGTAACCATAACCCTAACCCCAAACCTAACAATAACCCTAACCCTAACCCTAAACCTCACCCTAAACATAACCCGCAACCTAACCCTAACCCTCAACCTAACACTTATCCTCACCCTAACACTAAACCTCACACTAACCCTAACCCTCACCCTAATCCTAAACCTCACCCTAACCCTAACCCTAACCCTAATCCTCACCCTCATCCTAGCCCTCACCCTAACCCTAATTCTAACCCTCACCCTCACCCGAACCCTAACCCTCATCCTCACCCTAAACCTCACACTAACCCTAACTCTAATCCTCAATCTCAACCTCACCCTCACCCTAACACTAACCCTTACCCTAAACCTAAACCTAACCCTAACACTCACCAGTATCTTAAGCCTCACCCTCAGCCTAAACCTCACCTTTACACTTACCATCATCCTCACCCTAACCCTCACCCTAAACCTAAACCTCATCCTAATCCTCACCCTAACAGTTAACCTAACCATCACCGTAACCTTAACCCTCACCCTCACCATAGCCCTAAACCTAACCTTAATCCTAATCCTAACTCTCATCCTAACACTCACCCTAACCCTAACACTAACACTCAACCGAAACCTAACTCTCACCCTAAACCAAAACCTAACCCTCAACATCACCCTCATTCTCAGCCTAAACCTTAGACTAAGCCTGAGCCTAACCCTAAACCTAACCCTCACACTCACCCTAAACCTTACCCTAATCCCAATCCTAAACCTAATCCTAACCCTCACCATCACCCTCACCCTCACCCAAACCCTCAACCTAACCCTAACCCTACCAGTAACCCTACAACTAACCCTCAACCTCAGCCTCACCCTTACCCTAACTCTAACCCTAAACCTCACCCTCACTCTAACCCTAATTCTAACACTAACCCTAACACTGAACCTCACCCTAATCCTAACCCTAACCCTCTTTCTAACTATAACCCTCACCCTAACATTAACCCTCACCCTAACCCTTACCATCACTCTAACACTAACACTAACCCTAACACTAACCCTCACACTAACACTAACCCTCCCCTTAATCTAAAACCTCACCCTAACCCTAACCCTTATTCTAACCCACACCCTTACCCTAGCCCTCACCCTAACCCTAATTCTAACCCTCACCCTCACCCTAACCCTAACCTTCATCCTCACCCTAAACCTCCCACTAACCGTAACCTTAATCCTCAATCTAACCCTCACGCTAACCCTAACCCTAACCTTAAACCTAACCCTAACCCTCACCCTTATCTTAACCCTTACCCTCAGCCTAAACCTCACCTTTACCCTTCCCATCATCCTCACCCTAACCCTAAACCTCATCCTAACCTTCACCCTAACCATAAACCTAAACATCACCCTAACCCTAACCCTCACACTCAACCTCACGCTCAGCCTAACCCAACGCCTAAGCCTAACCCTTACTCTAACCCTCACCCTCACCCTAGCCCTCTATCTAACCCTAATCCTAAACCTATTCCACATTGTAACCCTCACCCTAAACCTAACCCTAACAATCACCTTAAAGCTGATCCTCACCCCCACCCTCACCCTCAGCCTAACCCTAACCCTAAACCTAACCCTCACATACCCTCACCCTAAACGTAACCATAAACCTTAACATCACCCAAACACTCACCCTAAACCTCACCCTCATCCTAACCCTAACCCTAACCCCAATCCTCATCCTAACCCTGATCCTACCCCTAAACCTAACCCTCACCCTAATCCTAAGCCTAATCCTAACCCTCAACCTAACCCTAACCGTCATGCTCACTGTAACCCTAAATCTAACCCTCAGCCTAGCCCTAAACTTAACCTGAACCCTAACTCTCACCCTAACCCTACCCTTAACACTCAACCTTAACTTAACCCTCACCCTCACCCTCACCTTCAGCCTAACATTAAGCCTAACCCTAACCCTAACCCTAACCCTCACACTCAAGCTAACCCTAACCCTAATCCTAATACTAACACTAACCCTAAACCTCACCCTCACCCTAATCCTCACCTTAACCCTAACCGTAACATTAATCCTAACCCTAACCCTAACCCTAAAACTCAACCTCATGCTAAACCTCACACTAACCCTAACACTAATCCTCAATCTAACCCTCACCCTAACCCTAACCATAACCATAAACCTAACCCTAAACCTCACCCTTATGTTAACCCTCAACCTCAGCCTAAACCTCATCATTAGCCTCACCATTATCCTCACCCTAAACCTCACCCTAATCCTAAATCTCATCCTAACCCTCACCCTAACCTTAAACCTCACCCTAACCTGAACCCTCACCCTCAACCTCATGCTCAGCCTAACCCTAAGCCTAAGCCTAACCTTATTCTAACCCTATCCCTCACTCTAGCCCTCACCCGAACCTTAATCCTAAACCTATCCCTCATGCTAAACCTCACCCTAATCCTAACCCTAACCATCACCCTAACCATAATCCTCACCCGCACCCTCACCCTCAGCATAACCCTAACCCTAAGCCTAACCCTAACCCTAACCCTCACATACCCTAACCCTAACCCTAATCCTAACCCTAACCCTAAACATCAACCTAACCCTCAACCTAACGTTAACCCTAACACTAATCCTAACCCTAACCCTCGACCTAACCCTCCCTCAACCCTAAATCTAAACCAAAAACTCACCATCACCCTAACCCAAATACTAACCCTAACCCTCACCCTAACCCTAACCCTCACACTCACTGTAACCCTCAACCTCATACTAACCCTCACCCTAACCCTAACCCTAACCCTAAACCTCACCCAAACACTAACCCTAACCCTCACCCTCACCCTAGCCCTCACCCTACCCCTAATCCTAACCCTAATCCTCATCTTAACCCTCAACCTAACCCTAACCCTTAACCTCACCCTCACTGTAACCCAAACCCTAAACCTCACCCAAACCATAAACTTAACTCATATCCTAATCCTCACCCTAACCCTTACACTAACCCTAACCCTAACCCTCACCCTAAACATCACCCTAACCCTTACTCTAACCCTAATGTTCACCCTCACCCTCACGCTAACCCTAACCATAACCCTAAAAATCACCATAACCCTAACCATCACAGTCACCCTCAACATAACACTAACCCTAACCCTAATAATAACACGAACCCTAACCCTAACCCAAACACTCAGCCTCACCCTAACCCTAACCATAACCCTAAACCTCACCCTAACCCTAACCCTAACCCTAACCCTCACCCTCACCTAACCGTAACCTAACCCTAACACTAACCCTAACCCTAACACTAACCCTCACACTAACCCTAACCCTCACCCTAACCGTAAACCTAAACATCAACCTAACCCTATCTTCACCCTCAAATTCACGCTCAGCCTAAACCTAACCCTAAGCCTAACCCTTACTCTAACAATCACCCTCAACCTAGCCCTCACCCGAACCCTAATCCTAACCCTATCCCTCATCCTAACCCTAACTTTAAGCCTAACCCTAACCATCACCCTAACCCTAATCCTCACCCGCACCCTCACCTTCAGCCTAATCCTAACCCTAAACTTAACCATAACCATTACATACTCTCACCCTTACGCTAACCCTAACCCTAACCCTAAACCTCAACCTAACCCTCACCCTAAACTTATCCCTAACACTAAGCCTAACCCTCGACCTACCCTTCCCCTTAACACTAAATCTAACCCTAAAACTCACCCTCACCACAACTCAAATCCGAAACCTAACCCTAATCCTTACCCTAACCCTCAACCTCACTGTAACCATAACCCTCAAAACCCTCACCCTAACTCTAACCCTAAACCTAAACCTCACCCAAACACTAACCCTAACCATCACCCTCACCCTAGCCCTCACCCTAACTCTAACCCTAACGCTAATCCTCATCCTAACCATCACCCTTAGCCTAAACCTAACCCTCACCCTAATCCTAAGCCTACCCTAACCCTCAACCTAACCCTATTCCTCATGCTCACTGTAAACGTAACCCTAACCCTCACCCTAACCCTAAACTTAAACCGAACCCTAACCCTCACCCTAATGATACCCCTAAATCTCACCCTAACCCTAACCCTTACCCTCACCTTCACCCTCAGCCTAACCCTAAGGGTAAACCTAAACATAACCCTAACCCTCACACTCATACTAACCCTTACCCTAATCCCATTCCTAACAATAACCCTAACCCTCACAATCACCCTAACCCTCATCGTAACCCTAACTCTAACACTAACCCTAAACCTAACCCTCAAACTCAGGCTACCCTAACCCCAAACCTAACCCTAAACCTCACCCTAATCCTAACCCTAAACCTCACCCTCAACCTAGACCTCACCCTAACCCTAATCCTAACCCCAACCCCCATCCTAACACTAACCCTAAAACTCACCCTCACCCTCACCCTAACCCTAACCCTAACCCTCATCCCAACCCTAACCCTCACCCTCACTGTAACCGTTACCCTAACCCTCACTTAACCCTAAACTTAACATGAACCCTAACTCTCACCCTAACCCTAAACCTAACCCTCATCCTAACCGTAACCCTCACCCTCACCCTCACCCTCAGCCTAACATTAAGCCTAACCCTATCCCTAAACCTAACCCTCATCGCATCCCTCACCCTAACCCTAACCCTTATCCTAATCCTAACCCGAACACTAAATCTCACCCTATCCCAAACCCTCAAGTTAAGACTAACCCTAACATTAATCCTAACCCTAACCCTAACCCTAAACCTCATCCTAAACCCTAAATTTCACTCTACCCATCACACTAATCCTCAACCTAAACCTCACCCTAACCTTAACCCTCACACTAACCCTAACATTAACGCTCAACCTAACCCTACATCTAACCCTAAATCTAATCCTACACCTCCCCCTCATCCTAACCTTAATCCTAACCCAAACCTAAATCTCACTCAAACACTAACTCTAATCCTCACACTCAAACTAGCCCTCACCCTAACCCTAATCCTTACCCTAATCCTCATCCTAACCCTCACCATAACCCAAACTCTAACACTGACTCTAACACTAACCCTCACCCTCAGCCTCACCCTAACTTTAACTCTAACCTTAAACCTCACCCTCACCCTAACCCTAACCCTAAACCTAACACTAAATCTCACCCTAACCCTAACCCTAAACCTCACATTAACCCTAACCCTCACCCTAACCCTAATCCTAAACCTAAACCTCATCCTAAGCCTCACCCTAACACTAACCCTAACCCTCACCCTCACCATCACCCTAACCCTAACCCTAACCCTCAATCTAACCCTATCCCTCATCCTCACTGTAACCCTTACAGTAACATTCACCCTAACCCTAAACTTAACCGAACCCTAACTCTCACCCTAAACCTAACACTAACCCTCACATACTCTAACCCTAATCCTAATCCTAACCCTAACCCTAACCCTAACCCTAAACATCAACCTAACCCTCAACCTAACCTTAACCCTAACACTAATCCTAACCCTAATCCTCGACCTAAACCTCCCCCTAACCCAAAATCTAACCCGAAATCTAACCCTAAAACTCACCATCACCCTAACCCAAATCCTAAGCCTAACCCTCACCCTAACCCTAACCCTCACCCTCACTGTAACCCTCACCCTCATCTAACCCTCACCCTCACCCCAACCTCACACAAACACTAACCCTAAACCTCACCCTCACCCTAGCCCTCATCCTAACCCTAATCCTAACCCTAATCCTAATCCTAAACCTCACCCTAAACCTAACCCTAACCCTCACCCTCACTGTAACCCGAACCCTAAACCTCACAAAACCATAAACTTAACCCTCATCCTAACATTCACCCTAACCCTTACACTAACCCTAACCATAACCCTCACCCTAACCCTCACCCTAACCCTTACTCTAACCCTAAACCTCACCCTCACCCTCACACTAACCCTAACCATAACCCCAAACCTCACCCTAACCCTAAACCTCACCTTCACCCTCACCGTAACCCTAAACCTAACCCAAACCCTCAGCCTCACCCTAACCCTAAGCCTAACCCTAAACCTCACCCTAACCCTAACCCTAAACCTAGCCCTCACCCTAACCCTAAACTTAACCGAACCCTAACCTAAACACTAACCCTAACCCTAACCCTAACCCTCACCCTAAACATAAACCTCACCCTAACATTAACTCTCACCCTAACACGTACCCTCACCCTAATACTAACCCTAACACTAACACTAACCCTCACACTAACCCTAACCCTCACCAAAACTGTAAACCTAACCTTCACCCTAACCATACCTTCACCCTCAAACTCACGTTCAGCCTAAACCTAAGCCTAAGCCTAACCCTTACTCGTTTTTTTTTTTTTTTGGGTCCGGTGGTGGGGCCTGAACTCTGGGCCTGGGCGCTGTCCCTCAGCTCTTCAGCTCAAGGCTAGCACTCTACCACTTGAGCCAAAGTACCACTTCCGGCTTTTTTCTTTTTGCTTATGTGGTGCTGAGGAATCAAACCCAGGGCCTCAGGCATGCAAGGCAAGAGCTCTACCAATGAGCTATCTTCCCAGCCCCTAACCCTTATTCTTAACCTCATCCTCATCCTAGCCCTCTCGCGAACCCTAATTCTAACCCTATCCCTCATCCTAACCCTCACCCTAAGCCTAACCCTAACCATCACCCTAACCCTAATCCTCACCCGCACCCTCACTCTCATACCTACCCTAACTCTAAGCTTAACCCCAACCCTCACATACCCTCACCCTTACCCTAACCCTAGACCTAACCCTAACCCAAAACCTCAACCTAACCCTCACCCTAACCTTATCCCTAACACTAACCCTAACCTTCGTCCTAAGCTTCCCCCTAACACTAAATTTAACCTTAAAATTCACCCTCAACACAACCCAAATTCTAACCTTAACCCTCACTATTACCCTAACCCTCACCCTCACTGTAACCGTAATCCTCATACTAACTCTCACCCTAAACCTAACCCTACACCTAAACATCACCCAAACACTAACCCTAACATTCACTCTAACCCTAGCCCTCACCCTAACCCTAATCCTAACCCTAATCCTCATCCTAACCCTCACCCTAAGCCTAACCCTAACCATCACCCTAATCCTAAGCCTAGCCTAACCCTCAAACTAACCCTAACCCTCATGCTCACTGTAACCCTAACCCTAACCCTTACCCTAACCCAAACTTAAACTGAACCCTCACCTTCATCCTAACCCTAACCCTAAACCTAAACCTAACCCTAACCATCACACACACACTAATACTTACCCTAATCTTATTCCTAATAATAACCCTAACCCTCACACTCAACCTAACCCTCATCGTAACCCTAACTCTAACACTAACCCTAACCCTAACCCTCAACCTCAGGCTTACCCTAACCCTAACTCTAACCCTTAACCTCACCCTCACCCTAACCCTAACCCTCAACCTAACCCTAAACCTCTCCCTAATCCTAACCCTAACCCTCACCCTCACCCTCACCCTCCCCCTCACCATAACTCTAACCCTAACCCTAACAATAACACTAATCCTAACCCTAAACCTAACCCTAACCCTAACCCTAATCCTAAAACTCACCCTCACCCTAACCATAATCTTAACCCTAAACCTCAAACTAAACCTAACCCTCACCCTCACTGTAACCCTAACCCTCATCATAACCCTAACCCAAAAACTAACCCTAACCCTAAACATTTCCCTAACACTAACACTAACACTCAACCTCACCCTAGCCCTCACCCTAACCCTACTCCTAACCCTAACCCTCACCCTAACCCTAACGCTCACCCTCAGCCTCACTCTCAGCCTAACCCTAAGCCTAAGCCTAACTCTAACCCTAACCATCACAATCACCCTAAACTTACCATAATCCTAATCCTAACCATATGCCTAAGCCTAACCCTCACCCTCACCCTCACCACAAACCTAACACGCAACCTATACCTAAATCTAACCCTAACCCTAAACCTAACCCTCAACCTCAGCATCACCCTTACCCTAACTCTAAACCTAAACCTAAACCTTACCCTAACTCTAACCCTAACCCTAAACCTCACACTAACCTGAACCCTAAATCTCACCCTCAACCTAGCCTTCACCCTAACCCTAATCCTAACCCTAACCCTCATCATAACCCTTCCCATAACCCTAACCCTAAAGCTCAGCCTCAAACTAACCCTCACCCTAACCTTAACCCTAACCCTGACACTAACCCTAACCCCAATCGTCAACCTAACCCTCACCCTAACCCTAACCCAAACCCTAATCCTAATCTTAATCCTACAACTAATCCTAAGCCTCACCCCCACCCTAACCCTCACCATAAGCCTAACCCTAACATTAATCCTAAACCTAACCCTAACCCTAAACCTCATCCTCACCCTAAACCTCACACTAACCCTAACACTAGTCCTCAATATAAACCTCACCCTCATCCTCACCCTACCCCTCACCCTAACCCTAACCCTCGTCCTCAACCTAAACCTCACACTAATCATAACAATAATCCTTAATCTAACCCTCACCATCACCCTAACCCTAACCCTAACACTCATTTAAACCTAACCCTCACCCTCACTATAACACTCAACCTCAGCCTAACCCTCACCTTTACCCTTACCGTCACCCCCACCCTAACCCTCACCCGAACCCTACACCTAAACCTAACCCTCACCCTAACCCTAACTCTAACCCTAACCCTAACACTAAACCTCAACTTATCCCTAACCCTAACCCTCACCCTAAACCTCATGGTCAGCCTAACCCCAAGCCTAAGCCTTAACCTTACCCTTACCATAACCCTCACCCTGACCCTAGCCTTCACCCTAACCCTCAGCCTAACCCTAACCCTCATTCTAACCCTAACACCCTAACTCGAACACTAACAATCACTCTAACCCTAAACCTCACCCCCAACCTCACCCTCAGCCTAACCCTAAGCCTAAGCCTAAGCCTAACCCTAACCCTCACACTCACCCTCACCCTAAACCTAATCATAACCCTAACCCTAACACTAAACCTCAACCTAACCCTCACCCTAACCTTAACCCTAACACTAACCCTAACAATAACGCTCGAACTTACCCTCCAACTAACCCTAAATCTAACCCTAAACCTCACACTCACCCTCACGCTAATCCTAACCCTAACCCTAAACCTCACCCTAACACTAAACCTAACCCTCACATTCACCCTCACCATAACTCTAACCCTAACACTAACAATAACACTAATCCTAACCCTAAACCTAACCCTAACCCTCACCATAATCCTAACACTCACCCTCACCCTAACCATAATCTTTACCCAAACCCTTAACCTAACCCTAACCCTCACCCTCACCGTAACCCTAAGCCTCATCCTAACCCTAACCGAAACCCTAAATCTAGTCAAAAACTTACCCTAACACTAACCCTAACCCTCACTATCACCCGAGCCCTCACCCTCACACTAATCCTTGCCCTAATACTCACCCTAACCCTATACTTAACCGCACCTTAACTCTCACCCTAACCTTAAACCTAACCCTCACCTAAACCTAACCCTCACCCTCACCCTCACTCTCAGCCTAACCCTAAGCCTAAGCCTAACCCTAACTCTAACCCTCACCCTCAACCTCATGCTCAGCCTATCCCTAAGCCTAAGCTTAACACTTACTCTAATCCTGACCCTCACACTAGCCCTCAGCTAAACCAAATCCTAATGCTATCCCTCATCCTAACCCTCATCCTAACCCTAACAATCACCCTAACCCTAATCCTCACTCCCACCCTCACCCTCAGCATAATCCTAACCCTAAGCCTAACCCTAACCCTAACCCTCACATACCCTAACCCTAACCCTAACCCTAATCCTAACCCTAAACCTAACCCTAACCCTAAACATCAACCTAACCCTCACCCTAACCTTAACCCTAACATTAATCCTAACCCTAACCCTGGAACTAACCCTCCCCCTAACCCTAAATCTAACCCTAAAAATCACCATCATCCTTACCCTAATCCTAACCTTAACCTTCACCCTAACCCTAAAGCTCACCTTCACTGTAACCCTAAACCTCATCCTTACCCTCACCCTAACCCTAACCCTTAGCCTAAATCTCACCCAAACACTAACCCCAATCCTCACCATCACCCTATTGCTCACCCTAAACCTAATCCTAACCCTAATCCTCATCCTAACCATCACCATAACCCTAACCCTAAACCTCAACCTAATCCTAAGCCTAAACCTAACCCTCAACCTAACCCGAATCCTCACGCTCACCTTAACCGTAAGCCTAACCCTCACCTTAACCCTAAACATAACTCGAACCTTAACTCTGACCGTAACCCTACCCCTAACTCACACCCTAACCCTAACCCTCACACTCACCCTAAACCTTACCCTAAACCTAATCCTAACACGAAGGTGAACCCTTAACCTCACTCTAACCATCGCGGTAACCCTAACTCTAACACTGACCCTAACACTAACCCTCAACCTCATCCTCACCCTAACCTTAACTCTAATCTTAAACCTCACCCTCACCCTAAACCTAACCCTAAAGCTCACCCTAATCCTAAGCCTAAACCTCACCCTAACCCTAGCCCTCACCCTAATCCTAATCCTAACCCTAACCTTCATCCTAAGCCTCACCCTAAAACTAACCCTAACCTTCACCCTCACCCTCACCCTAACCCTAACTCTAACGCTCAACCTAACCCTATCCCTCACCCTCACTGTAACCCTTACCCTAACACTCACCCTAACCCTAAAATTAACCTAACCCTAACTCACACCCTAACCCTAACTCTAAACCTCACCCAAACCCTAACCATCAACCTCACCCTCACTCTCAACCTAACCCTAAGCCTAATCCTAAACCTAACCCTAACCCTTTCCCTAATCCTAATCCTAACCCTAAACCTAACCCTCACCCTGTTGCTTGGCCTAAGCCTAAGCCTAAGCCTAAGCCTAACTCTAACCCAAACCCTCACCCTAGCCCTAAGCCTAACAGTAACCCTAACTTTAACCGTAAACCTCGCTATCACCCTAACCCTAACTCTAACCCTAACCCTAAACCTAAACCTCATCGTAACCCTAACCCTAACCCTCACCCTCACCCTCACCGTAACCGTAACCCTAACCCTAACCCTAACAATAAACCTAACCCTAACCCTCAACCTAACCATAACGCTCACCCTAACCCTAACCCTCACCTTAGCATTTACCCTCAACCTAACTCTAACCCTAACCCTAACCCTCACCCTCACCATAACACTAAACCTAAACCTCATCCTAACCCTAACCCTAACCCTCACCCTCACCCTCACCGTAACCGTAACCGTAACCCTAACAATAAACCTAATCCTAACCCTCACCCTAACATTTACCCTCACCCTAACCCTAACCCTAACCCTAACACTAACCCTCACACTAACCCTAACCATCACCCTAACCCTAAACCTCACCCTAAAACTAAACTTAACCCTCACCCTCACCCTAGCCCTCACCCTAACCCTAACCCTCATCCTCACCCTAAGCCTCACACTAAAACTAACACTAATCCTCAACCTAACACTCACCCACACCCTTCCCCTAACCCTAACCCGCACCTAAACACTAACCCTCACCCCACTGTAACCCTCACACTCACCCTAACCTTCACATTTACCCTTACCATCACCCCCAAGCTATACCTTACCCTAACCCTAATCTTCACCCTAACCCTCACCCTAACCCTAATGCTAACCCTAACCCTCAACCTATACCTAACCTTCACCCTCATTGTAACCCTTTCTCTAACCTTCAACCTAACCCTAAACTTAACCCGAACACTAACTCTGACACTCATCCTAACACTCCCCTAACCTTAGCCCTAAACCTCACCCTAACCGGAACCCTAACCCTCACCCTCATGATCAGCCTAAGCTTAAGCCTAACCCTAACCCTAACGTTCACCCTAACCCTAACACCAAACCTAACTCTAACCCTAAACGTCATCCTCAACCTAATCCTAACTCTAACTCTAACCCTAACACTAAACCTGACCCTAACCCTCACCCTAACCCTCATCCTCACCGTAACCGAAACCCTAACCCTAAACCTAACAATAACCCTAACACTAACCCTAACCCTCAACCTAACCATAACCCTCACCCTAAGCCTAACCCTCATCCTAACACTTACCCTCACACCAACCCTAACACTAACCCTCACACTAACCCTAACCCTCACCCAAATCCTAAACCATACCCTAACCCTAACCCTGAACCTAACCCTCAACCTCATGCTCAGCCTAACCCTAAGCCTAAGCGTAACACTTACTCTAACCCTCCCCCTCACCCTAGCCCTCACTCTAATCCTAATCCTAAACCTAACCTTCATCCTAACCCTCACCCTAACCCTAACCCTAACCATCACCCTAAACCTAATCCTTACCTCCACCCTCACTCTCAGCCTAAGCCTAACCCTAATCCTAACCCTCACCCTCACCCTCACCCTCACCTTATCCTAAACCTAACACTAAACATAACCCTAAACCTCAATCTAAGCCTCACTCAAACTTTAACCCTAATACTAAACCTAACCCCAACTCTCGAACTAACCCTCCAACTAACCCTAAATCTAACACTAAACCTCACCCTCATCCTAACCCTAATCCTAAACCTAACCCTAAACCTCACCCTAACCCTAACCCTAACCCTCACCCTCACCCTCAACCTCACCATAACTCTAACCCAAACCTTAACAACAACACTAACCTAACCATAAACCTAACCCTAACCCTAAACTTAACCCTAATCCTAACACTCCCCCTCACCCTAACCGTAATCCTAACCATAACCCTCACCCTAACCCTAAACCTCACCCTCCCTGTAACCCTAACCCTCAAGCTAACCCTCACCCTAACCCTAACCCAAACCTAAACCTTAATCTAACACTAACCCTAACCCTCACCCTCACTCTAGCCCTCATCCTAACCCTAATTCTAACCCTAATCCTCATCCTCACCCTCACCCTAACCCTAAACCTAACGGTAACCCTCAACCTAACCCTAACACTCACGTTCACCATAACACTAACCCTAACCCTCACCCTAACCCTAAACTTAACCGAACCCTAACTCTCACCCTAACCCTAACCCTAACTCACCCGAACCCTAACCCTCACCCTCACCCTCTCTGTTAGACTAACCCTAAGCCTAAACTTTACCCTAACCCAAACAGTCACACTCACCCTAAACCTTACCCTAAACCTAATCCTAACCCTAAGTGTAACCATCACACTGAACCTAACCCTCATGCTAAACCTAACTCAAATATAACCCTAACCCTAACCCTCAAACTCAGCCTCATCCTAACCATAACTCTAACCCTAAACCTCACCCTCACCCTAACCTTAACCCTAAACCTACACCTCACTCTAACCCTAACCCTAAGCCTAAACGTAACCCTAACCCTGACCCTTACAGTAACCCTCACCCTCAGCCTAAGCCTCAACTTTAACCTTATCCTCATCCTCACCCTAACCCTCACCCTAACCCTAAACCTCATCCTAACACTCACCCTAACCGTAAACCTAACCATCACCGTAACCCTAACCGTCACCGTCAATCTCATGCTCAGCCTAACCCTAAGCCTAAGCTTAAGCCTAACCCTTAGCTAAGCCTCACCCTCACGCTAGCCCTCACCCTAACCCTAATCCTAACCCTAACCATCACCCTAAACCTAATCCTTACCCCCAACCTCACTCTCTGACTAATCCTAAGCCTAAGCCTAACCCTAACCCTAACCCTCACACTCACCATCACCCTCACCCTAATCCTAACCCAAACCCTAATCATAACCCTAAAACTCAACTTAACCGTCACCCCAACCTTAACCCTTAAACTAACCCTAACACTAACCCTCGACCTAACCCTCCAACTAACCCTAAATCTAACCTTAAACCTCACCCTCAACATAACCCTAACACTAACCATAACCCTAAACCTCACTCTAACCCTAATCCTAATCCTCACCCTGACCATCACCCTCACCCTCACCATAACTCTAACCCTAACCCTAACAATAACACTAATCCTAACCCTAAACCTAACCCTAACCCTAATCCTAACAGTCTCCCTCACCCAAACTCTAATCCTAACGCTTACACTAAACCTCACACTAATCCTAACCCTCACCCTAACACTAACCCTAACCTTCACATTCACCCTAACCCTAATCCTAACACTAACCCTCAACCTAACCCTAACCCTCATCCTCACCATAACCCTTAACCTAACCCTCAACCTAAACGTAAACTTAACCGAACCCTAACTCTCACCCCAACCCTTACTGTAACCCTCACCCTCAGCCTAACGCTCACCTTTAACCTTACCGACACCCTCAATCTAACTCTATCCCTAACCCTAACCCTAACCCTAAACCTCACCTTAACCCTAAACCTCACCCTCACCCTAAACCTCACCATAACTCTAAACCTAACCCTAACATTAACACTTACCCTAAACCTAACCCTAACCCTAACCCTAACCAAAACCCTCACCCTCAGCCTCAACTTTAGCCTAAATGTAAGCCTAAGCCTAACCCTAACCCTAAACCTCACCATAATCCTAACCCTAACCCTAAACTTAACCTTAACCCTAACCCTAATTCTAACCCTCACCCTCACCCTAAACCTGACCCTCATCGTCACCCTAAACCTCACACTAATCCTAACACTAATTCTAAATGTAACACTCTTCCTATCCCTAACCCTAACCCTTACACTAACCCTAAACCTAACCCTAACCCTCACCCTTATCTTAACCATTACCCTCAGCATAAACCTCAACTTTACCCTTACCATCATCCTCACCCTATCCTCACCCTAACCCTAAACTTCATCCTAACCCTCACCCTAACCGTAAAACTAAACATCACCCAAATCCTAAACCTCACCCCCACCCTCACCCTCAGCCTAACCCTAAGCCTAAGCCTAACCCTAACCCGAAGCCTCACACTCAACCTCACCCTCACCCTAATCCTAACACTAACAATAACCCTAACCCTAAACCTCATCCTAACCCTCATCCTCACCCTCACCCTCAACCTCACTGTTACTCTAACCATATCCCTAACAATAACACTAATCCTAACTCTAAACCTAAACCTAACTCTAACCCTAACCTTAATCCTAACACTCACCCTCACCCTAACCCTAATACTAACCCTGAACATCACTCTAACCCTAACCCTCACATCACCATAACACTAACTCTCATCCTAACCCTCACTCAAAACCTAACCCTTAACCTAAACCTCATCCTAACACTAACCCGAATCCTCACCCTCACCCTAGCCCTCAACCTAACCCTAATCCTAACCCTAATCCTCATCCTAACCCTCACCCTAACCCTAATATTAACCCTAACACTCACCCTAACCCTCAAATTAACCCGAACCCTAAGTCTCACCCTAACCCAAACCCTCACCCTCATCCTAACCCTAACCCTAACCCTCACCCACACATTCAGTCTAAAGGTAGCCTAAACCTAATCCTAAACCTAACCCTCACACTCATCCTAACCCTTATCCTAATCCTAATCTTAAACCTAAGCCTGAACCTCACCCTCACCCTAACCCTCACCCTAAACCTAAATCTAACAATAACCCTAACCCTAACCCTCACCCTCAGCCTCACCCTAACCCTAATTCTAACCCTAAACCACACCCTCACCCTAACCCTAACTCTAAACCTAAGCCACACCTTAACCCTAACCCTAAACCCTACCCTCACAATAGCCCTCCCCATAACCTAATCCTAACCCTAACCCTTATCCTAACCCTCACCCTAAACCTAAGCCTAAACCTCACCCTCACACTCACCCTAACTCTAAACCTAACCCTAACCCTCAACATAACCCTAACCCTCACCCTCACCATAACCCTTACCCTAACCCTCACCCTAACCCTAAACTTAACCCAAAACCTAACCCTCACCCTAACCCTAACCCTCACACTCAACCTCACGCTCAGCCTAACCCTAAGCCTAAACCTAAACCTAACATACACACTCACCCTCACCCTGAACCAAATCCTAAACTTAACCCTAACCCTAACCCTAACCCTCCCCCTTACTCTCACTGTAACCCTAATGCTAACACTAACACTAACCCTTTCCTAACCGTCACCCTAACCCTAACTAACCCTAAACCTCCCGCTCACAATAAACCTAACTCTAACACTAACCCAAACCCCTAAACCTCACCGTAACCCTAAGCCTAACCCAAAACCTCACCCTAACCCTAACCCTAAACCTAAACCTCATCCTAACCCTAACCCGAACCCTCAACTTCACCTTCACCATAACCGTAACTCTAACCCTAACCATAACAATAACCTCACCATAACCCTAACCCTCACCTTAAAACTTACCCACACACTAACACTAACCCTAACCCTAACACTAACCCTCACACTAACCCTAACCCTAACCCTCATTCTAACCTTATCCCTAACACTCACCCTCACCCTAGCCCTCACCCTAACACTAACCCTCATCCTCAGCCTAACCCTCACCCTCACCCTCACCCTAAGCCTAACCCTAACCCTAAACCTAATCCTAAACCTATCCCAAACCTTCACCCTCACCCTAACCCTAAAACTAACACTATCCCTAACCTTAACCCTCACCGTCACCCTAACCCTAACCCTAACTCTAAATCCGAACGTCACCGTCACCCTAACCATGAACATGAACCTCACCCTAACCCTAACCCTAAACCTCACCCACACCCTAGCCCTTACCCTAACACTAATCCTAACCCTAACCCTCATACTAACCCTCCCCCTAACCCTAAACCTAACCCTCACCCTAACCCTCAACCTCATGCTCACCCTCAGACTAAACCTAAGCCTAACCCTAGACCTAACCCTAACAAACACACTCACCCTCAACCTAATCCTAATCCTATCCCTAACCCTAACACTAACCATAACCCTCCCCCTAACTATCACCCTAACCCTAACCCTAACCCTCACCCTAACCTTAATTATAACCCTAAACCTCACCCTCACCCAAACCCTATTAACTCTAACCTAAACTAAACCTCAACCTAACACTAACCCTAAACCTCAACCTCACAGTAACCGTAACACTAAACCTAACCCTAAAAATAACCCTAAACCTAATCCTAACCCTCACCCTTACCATAACCCTCACCCTAACCCATACCCTCAACCTAACAGTTACCTTCATCCTAACACTAACCCTAACCCTAACACTAACCCTCACACTAACCCTAACCCTAACCCGAAACCTCAACCTAACCCTCTCCCTCAACCTAATCCTAACATTAAGCCTAATCCTAACACTCACCCTAACCCTCCCCCAATCGGTATATCGAAACCTAACCTCCACCCTAACCCTAACCCTAACCCTCACCCGCCCCCTCACCTTCACTGTAACTCTAACCCTAACCCTAAAAATAACACTAACCCTAACCCGAACCATCACCCTAACCCTAATCCTCACCCAACCCTCACCCTCAGGTAACCCTGAGCATAAGCATAACCCTCACCCTAACCCTCACACTCACCCTCAATCTAACCCTAATCCTAAAGGTAAACCTATCCCTCAACCTCAACCTAAACATCAACCTCAAACTAACCCAAACACAAATCCTAACACTAAACCTCACCCTAACCCTCCCCCAAACAATAACTCTAACCCTCAACCTCACCCTCACCCTAAACCTAACCCTATCCCTAAACCTCACCCTAACCCTAACGCTCAACCTCACCCTCAACCTCACCGTAACTCTAACCCAGACCCTAAGAATAACACTAATCCTAACCCTAACCCTAACAATAACACTCACCCTCAGCCTCACCCTCACCGCAAACTTTAACCTAAACATAACCCTAACAATAACCCTAACCCTAAACCTAACCCTAACCCTAACTCTAATCCTCACCCACAACCTCACCCTCAGCCTAACCCTAAGCTTAACCCTAACCCTAACCCTCACCGAAACCCTAACCCTAACCCTAACCCTAAGAGTAACCCTAAACCTAAACCTAACCCTAAACGTAACCCTAATCCTCAGCCTCACCTTCACCCTAACCCAAACCATAACATTAACACTCACCCTAACTCTAAGCCTAAACCTAACCCTACCCCTAACTCTCACACTCACCCTCACCCTAACCCTAATCCTAAACCTAACTCTATTCCTATACCTAGCCCTCACCCTAACCCTCACCATAGCCCTCACACTTACCCTAATCCTAACACTAAACCTCATCCTAAACCTCACTCTAACATTAACCCTAACACTCACCCTCACACTCACACTCAGCCTAACCCTAAGCCTAACCCGAACCATAACCCTAACCCTCACTGTAACCCTAACCCTAACCTTAACCATGACACTAACCCTAAACCTAAACCTAACCCTAAACCTAACCCTAATAATTAGCCTCACCCTTACCCTACCCCAAACCCTAACCCTAACCCTCACCCTAACCCTAAGCCTAAATTTAACCCTATCCCTAACCCTCACCCTAACCCTCCAACTAACCCTATATCTAACCCTAAACCACGCCCTCACTCTAAGTCTAATCCTAACCCTAAACCTAAACCCCACCCTGACCCTAACCGTAACCCTCAACCGCACCCGCACCCTCACCTTAATTCTAACACTAACGCTAACAATAAAACTAACCTTATCCCTAACCATCACCCTAACACTATTACTCACCCCCACCCTCAACATCAGCCTAACCCTAAGCCTAAGCCTAACCCTCACCCTAAGCCTTACACTCACCCTCACCCTAAACCTAATCCTAAACCTAACCCTATCCCTAAACCTCAACTTAACCCTAACCCTCACCCTAACCCTAACCCTAACCCTAACCCTAAACCTCACCCTAAACCTCCCCCTAATACTAAATCTTACCCTAAACCTCACGCTCACACTAACCCTAACCCTAACCCTAAACCTCACCCTAAAACTCAAACTAACCCTAAACCTCACCCTCATGCTCAACCTCACCGTAACTCTAACCCTAATCCTAACAATAACATTAACCCTATCCCTACCCCAACACTAATCATAACCCTCACCCTCAGCCTCACCCTCATCGCAAACTTATCCCTAACCATAACACTAACAATACCCCTAACGCTAACCCTAAACCTAAACCTAATCCACACCCCACCCTCACCCTCAGCCTAAGCCTAAGCCTAAGCCTAAGTCCAACACTCAATTTAACCCTAACCCTAACCATAAACCTAAACCTAACACTAACCCTCACCCTAAACCTAACCTAATCCTCAGCCTCACCCTCAACCTAACCCACAACCTCTCCCTAAACCTAAGCCTAATCCTAAACCTAACTCTCACCCTCACCCTCACCCTAAACCTAATCCTAAACCTAACCCTATCCCTAAACGTAACCCAAACACTACCCTCATCCTAGCCGTCACCCTAACCCTAATCCTAACCCTAAAACTAATCCTAAACCTCACCCTAACCCTAACCCTAACCTTCACCCTAACCATAACCCTAAACCTCACCCTCATTCTCTGCCTAAGCCTAAACCTAGCCTAACCCTAACCCTAACATTAACCTTCATGGTAAAGATAACCCTAACACTAACCCTAACTGTAACCCTAAATCTCACCCTCATCCTAAACCTAACTCTAACCCTAACCCCAAACCTAAACCTCATCCTAAACTTAACCCTAACCCTCACCCTCACTGTAACTGTAACCCTAACCCTAACCCTAACCCTAACAATAACCCTAACCCTAATCCTAACTCTCACCCTAACCCTAACCCTCACACTAACCCTAAACCTCACACTCACCCTCAGTTTAAACCTAAGCCTAACCCTAACCCTAACCCTCACAATCACCCTAACCCTTACCCTAATCCTAATCCTAACCCTAAGCCTAACCCTCACCCTCTACCTAACCCTCACCCTAACCCTAACACTAACCCAAACCCTAACCATCAACCTCAGTCTCAACCTAACCCTAAACCTAACCCTAAACCTCACCCTCACCCTAACCCTAAAACTAACCCTAACCATAAACCACACCCTAACCCTAAACCTAAACCTCACCCTCACCCTAGCCCTCACCCTAAGCCTAATACTAACACTAACCCTCATCCTAACCCTCACCCTAACACTAACCCAAACCCTAACCATCAACCTCAGTCTCAACCTAACCCTAAACCTAACCCTAAACCTCACCCTCACCCTAACCCTAAACCTAACCCTAACCATAAACCACACCCTAACCCTAAACCTAAACCTCATCCTCACCCTAGCCCTCACCCTAAGCCTAATACTAACACTAACCCTCACCCTAACCCAAACCCTAACACTAACCATAACCCTCTCCCTTACCCTAACCCTAACCCTCAACCTAAACCTAACTCTCACCCTCACCCTAACCCTTAAACTAACCCTCACCCTAACCATAAAATTAACCCGATATCTAACACTCACCATAACCCCAACCCTAAACCTCACCCTAACCCTCACACTTAGCCTAACCCTCACGTTTACCCTTATCGTCACCCCCACCCTAAACCTCACCCTTACCCTAACATTCAACCTAACACTCACCCTAACCCTAACTGTACACCTAAACCACACCCTCACCATAACCCTAACTCTAACACTATCCCTAACACTAATCCACACCCTAAAACTAACCCTAACACTCAAACTAACCCTAACACTCACCCTCACCCTCACCCTCAGCCTAAACCTAAGGCTAACCCTAACCCTCACACTCACCCTAACCCTAACCCTAATCCTAATCCTAACACTTACCCTAACCCTCACCCTCTGCCTCAGCCTCACCCTAACCCTAATTCTAACTCTAAACCTCAACCTCACCCTAACCCTAACGCTATTCCTAACCATAACCTTAACCCTAACCCTAACCCTCCCCCTAACTTTCACACTCACCCTGACCCTAAGCCTAAACCTAACCCTAACTCTAACCCTCACACTCCCCCTCTCCTTAACCCTAATCCTAATCCTAACCCTAACCCAAAGAGACACCCTCACCCTAAACCTCACCTTAAACCTACCTCTAACACTAACACTAAGCCAAACCCTCACCCTAATACTCACCTTAAACCTATCTGTAACACTAAAACTCAAATTCACACTGACCCTAACCCTAACCCTAAACCTCACCCTAAACCTAACCCTAAACCTCACCTTCAACCTAGCCCTCACCCTAAACCTAATCCAAAACCAAACCTTCATCCTAACACTCACACTAACCCTAACCCTAACCCTCACCCGAACCCTAAACCTCCCGCTCAACCTAACCCTCAGCCTAACCCTCAGCCTAACCCTAAACTTAACCCTAACCCACACACTCACCCTCACCCTAACCCTAATCTTAACCATATCCCTAACACTTAACCTCACCCTAACCCTAAACCTAAAACTAACCCTAACCCTAACCCTCATCCTAAACCTCACCTGAACGCAAACTCTAAACTTAAACCTCACACTCACCCTAACCCTAACTCTAACCTAACCCTAAACCTAAACCTCCCCTAACCTTAACCCTCATCCTCACCCTCACCGTACCCTTAACCCTAAACCTAAAAATAACCCTAAAACTAACCATAAACCTCACCCTAACCATAACACTCACCCTAACACTAACCCTCACGCTAACATTTACCCTCACCCTAACATTAACCCTAACTCTAACACTAACCCTCACAGTAACCCTAATTCTAACCCTAAGCCTAAACCTCACCCTAACCCTAAACCTCACCCTAACCCTAACACTACCCCTCAGCCTCACCCTAGCCCCCACAATAAACTTAATTCTAACCCTAACCCTCACCATAACCTAACCCTCATCCTCACCCTAAACCTCACACTAACCCTAACCCTAATCCTCAATCTATTCCTCACCCTCACCCTAACCCTAACCCTAACCATCACCCTAATCCTAACCCTCACGCTTAGGGGAACACTCACCTACAGCCTAACCCTCACCTTTACTCCTACGGTCACACTCATCCTAACACTCACCCTAACCCTAACCCTCATCCAAACACTCACCTTAAACCTAACCCTATCCATCACCCTAACCCTAACACTCACCCTCACCCTCACCCTCAGCCTAAACCTAAGCCTAAGCCTAACCCTAACCCTAACACTCACACTCACCCAAGCCCTCAGGCTAAACCTAATCCTAACCCTACCCTCATCATAACCCTCACCCTAACCCTAATCCTAACCATCACCCAAAACATATTCCTCACCCCCACAATCACTGTCAGCCAAAACCTAAGCCTATAACTAACCCAAGCCATAACCCTCACCCTCAGCCTCACCCTCACTGCAATCTTAACCCAAGCCATAACACTAACAATAACCCTAATTTAAACCCTAACCCTAACCCTAATCCTCACCCCCACCCTCACACTCAGCCTAACCCTAAGCCTAACCCTCGGACGAACCCTAATCCTCACTGTAACCCTAAAACTATCCCTAACCCTAAACCTAAGCCTAGTCCTCAGCCTCATCCTCACCCTAACCCAAAACCTAACCCTAACCCTCAACCTAACCCTAACCCTAACCCTAACACTTACACTCAACCTCCCCCTAACCCTAATCCTAAACCTAAGCCTATCCCTAACCCTAACCCTCACCCTAATCCTCACCCTAACCCTAAATCTAAACCTTAACCTCAACTTAACCCTAACCCTAACCCTAACCCTAACCCTCACACACATGCTCAGTCTAAGCCTAAGCTTAAGCCTAAGCCTAAGCCTAACCCTAAACCTAACCCTTACCCTAATCCTAACCATAACCCTCACCCTAACCCTAACCCTAAACCTAATCCTAAACCTAAACCTCATCCTAACCCCAACCCTAATCCACACCCTTACCCTCACCGTAACCCTGAACCTAACCCTAACCCTAACCCTAACCTTCAACCTAACACTAACCCTAAACCTAACACTAACCCTCACACTAACCCTAACCATCACCCTAACCCTAAACCTCACCCTAACACTAACCCTAACCCTCACCCTCATCCTAGACTTCACCCTAACCCTAACTCTCATCCTCACCCTAAAACTCACACTAACCCTAACACTAATCCTCAATCCAACCCTCACCTTCACCCTAACCCTAACCCTAACCCTCACCCTAACCCAAACCCTCACCCTTACAATAACCCTCGCCCTCAGCATAACCCTCATTTTTGGCTTACCATCACGCCCACCCTACCACTCACCCAAACCATAACCCTCACCCAAACCCTCCTCCCTAACCCTAACTCTACCCCTAAACCTCACCCTAACCCTAAGCCTAACTCTAACCCTAACCCAAACACTAAACCTCACCCTAACCCTAACCCTCACACTCACCCTCACCGTAACCGTAATACTAGACCTAAATATAACCCTCACCCTAACCCTAACCCTCAACCTAATACTATCCCTAACCCTCACACTCACCGAAACACTAACCCTAATCCTAATCCTAACCCTAAACCTAACCCACAGCCTCAGCTTAACCCTCACCCTAACCCTAAACCTAACACTCACCCTAACCCTAATCCTCACCCTCAGCCTCACGCTAACCCTAACTCTAACCCTAAAACTCACCCTCACCCTAACAGTAACCCTAACCGTAAACCTCAACCTAACCCTAAGCCTAAAACTCACCCTCACCCTAGCCCTTACCCTAACCCTTATCCTAACGCTAAGCCTCATCCTAAACCTCCCCCTAACCCTAACTCTAACCCTAAACCTCACCCTCACCTTAACCATAACCTTAACCCTAACCCTAAACCTCACCCTAAACTTCACCCTAACCAAAACCCTCACTCTCACCCTCAACCTCAACGTAACTCTAACCCTAAACCTAACAATAACACTAACCCTAACCCCAACGCTGACCCAAACCCTAACCCTAACAATAACCCTCACCCTAAACCTAACCCTCATTTTAACACTTACCCTCACATTAACACTAACTCTAACCCTAACACTAACCCTCACACTAACCCTAAACATCACCCTAACCCTCACCCGCAATTTAACCCTTTCCCTAACCCTCATCCTCACCCTAACCCTCACCCTCACCCTCACCCTCAGCCTAACCCTAATCCTAATCCTAATCTTAAACCTATCCCTAAACCTCAACCAAACCCTAACCCTCACCCTAAAACTAACCATAAAACTAACACTAACCCTAAACCTAACCCTCACCCTCAGCCTCACCCTAAACCTAACTCTAAAACTAAACCTCACGGTCACACTAACCCAAACCCTAAGCCTAAACATAAACCTCACCCTAAACTGAAACCTAAACCTCACCCTCACCCTAGCCCTTACCCTAACCCTAATCCTAAACCTAACCCTCATTCTAATCCTCCCACTAACCCTAACATTAACCCTCACCCTAATCCTAAAACTCAACCTCACCCTCACCCTCAGCCTAAACCTAAGCCTAACCCTGGACCTAAAGCTAACACACACACTCAGCCTCAACCTAATCCTAATCCTATCCCAAACCCTAACCCTAACTATCACCCTAACCCTAAACTTAACCCTCACCCTAACCCTAACCCTATAACCCTATAACCGTAAACCTCACCCTCAACCATACCCTAACCCTAACCCTCACCCTAACCCTCACCCTCACCCTAACCCTAATCCTAAACCTAAACCTATTCCTATCCCTAGCCCTCACCCTAACCCTCACCATCGCTCTCACCCTTACCCTATTGCTAACATTAAACCTCATCATAAACCTCACACTAACCCTAACCCTAAACCTCACCCTCACCCTGATCCTCAGCCTAACCCTAAGCCTAAGCCTAACCCTAAACCTAACCCTAACCCTAAACCTCACCGTAACCCTAACCCTAACCCTAACACTAACACTAGCCCTAAACCTAAACCTAACCCTAAACCTAACCCTAAACTTAACCCCAAACCTCAGCCTCACTCTCACCCTAACCCAAACCCTAACCATAACCCTCAAACTACCTCTAAGCCTAACCCTAACCTAACCCTAACCTTCATGTTAACCCTCACTCTAAACCTAAGCCTAACACTAACCCTAACTCTAACCCTAAATCTCACCCACATCCTAAACCTAACTCTAAACATAACCTAAACCTAAACCTCATCCTAACCCTAACCCTAACCCTCACCCTCACTATAACTGTAACCCTAACCCTAACCCTAACCCTAAAAAGAACCCTAAACTTAATACTAACCCTCACCCTAGCTCTAAACTTAACTGATGCCTAACTCTCCCCCTAACACTAACCTTAACCCTCAACTTTACCCTAACCCTGACCCGTACCCTCACCCTCAGCCTAAACCTAAGCCTAAACCAAAACCTAACCTTAACACGCAGTCACCCTAACCCTTACCCAAATCCTATTCATAACTCTAAGCCTAACCCTCATCCTCAACCTAACCCTCACCCTAACACTAACTCTAACACTAACCCTAACCCTAACCCTCAACCTCAGTCTCAACTTAACCCTAAATCTAACCCTAATCCTTTCCCTCACCCTAACCCCAAACCTAACCCTAACCCTAAGCCTCACCCTAAACCTAATCCGAAACCTCATCCTCAGCCCACCCCTCACCCTAACCCTAATCCTAACCATAACCCTCATCCTAACCCTCACCGTAACCCTCACCAGCACCCTCACCCTCACCTTAACTCTAACACTAACCCTAAAAATAAAACTAACCTTAACCCTAACCATCATCTAACCCTATTCCTCACCCCCACCCTCACCCTAAGCCTAAACCTAAGCCTAAGCCTAACCCTGACCCTAAGCCTTACACTCACCCTCACCCTAAACCTAATCCTAAACCTAACCCTATATCTAAACCTCAAACTAACCCTCACCCTCACCCTAAATCTAACCCTAAATCTCACCTTCACCTTAACACTAAACCTAACCCTAACCCTATAATTCACCCTAAAACTCAACCTAAACCTAACCCTCACCCTCACGCTCAACCTCACCGTAACTCTAACCCTGACCCTAACAATAACACTAACACTAACCCTAACACTAACCATAACACTCACCCTCAGTCTCACCCTCACCGCAAACTTAAACCTAAACATAACCATAACAAGAAACCTAGCCCTAAGCCTAATCCTAACCCTAACTCTAATCTTCAGCCCCAGCTTAAACCTAAGCCTAACCCTAACCCTAATCCTAACCCTCACCGTAACCCTAACCCTAACCCTAAAACTAACACTAACCCTACACCTAAACCTAACCCTAAACCTAACCCAAATCCTCAGCCTCACCCTCACCCTAACCCAAACCCTAACCCTAACCCTTACCCTAAATCTAAGCCTAAACCTAACCCTAACCCTAGCTCTCACACTCACCCTCACACTAACCCTAATCCTAAACCTAACCCTATTCCTATGCCTAGACCTCACCCTAACCCTCACCATAGCCCTCACCCATACCTTAATCCTAACACCAAACCTTATCCTAAATCTCAGCCTAACCCTAACCCTAACCCTCACACTCACCCTCACCCTCAGGCTAACCCTAAGCCTAACCGTAAACCTAACCCTAACTTTAACCCTCACCTGCAACCTCACCCTCACTTTAACTCTAACCCTAACCCTAAAAATAACACTAAACCTAACCCGAACCATCACCCTAAACCTAATCCTTACCCCACCCTCACCCTCGGCCTAACCCTAAGCATAAGCCTAACCCTCACCCTCACCCTCACACTCACCCTCAAACTGAACCTCATCCTAAAGGTAACCCTATTCCTCAACCTCAACATAACCTTCACCCTCACACTAACCCAAACACTAACCTAAACTGTAAACCTCACCCTAACCCTCCCCATAAAAATGACTCTAACTCTAAACCTCAGACTCACCCTAACCCTCACCCTCACCCTCAAACTCACCGTAACTTTAACCCTAAACCTAACAATAACACTAACCCTAACCCTAACCCTAACGATAACCCTCACCTTCAGCCTCACCCGCACCGCAAACTTAAACCTAATTATAACTCTAACAATAAACCTAACCCTAAGCCTAAGCCTAACCCTAACTCTAATCCTCACACCAACCCTCACCCTCAGCCTAACCCTAAGCCTAACCATAACCCTAACACTAACCCTCACCGTAACCCTAACCCAAACACTAACCCTAACCATAAACCTAAACCTAACGCTAAACCTAACCCTAATCCTCAGCCTCACCCTCACCCTAAACCAAACCCTAACCCTAATCCTCACCCTAACTCTAAGCCTAAACCTACCACTAACCCTAACTCTCATACTCACCCTCACCCTAACCCTAATCCTAAACCTAAATCTATTCCTATCCATAGCCCTCACCCTAGCCCTCACCATAGCCCTCACCCTTACCCTAATCCTAACACTAAACTTCAACCTAAACCTCACCGTAACCCTAACCCTAAACGTCACCCTCACCCTCACCCTCAGCCTAACCCTAAGCCTAAGGCTAAGCCTAACCCTAACCCTAACCTTAACCCTCACCGTAACCCTAACCCTAACCCTAACACTAACCCTAAACCTAAACTTAACCCTAAATCTAACTCTAAACGTAACCCTAATCCTTAGCCTCACCCTCACCCTAACCCAAACCATAACCCTAACCCTCCCCCTAACTCTAAGCCTAAACCTAACCCTAACCCTAACTCTCACCCTCACCCTCACCCTAACTTTAATCCTAAACCTAACCCTATCCCTATCCCTAGCCCTCACCCTAACCCTCAAACTAGCCCTCACCCTTAGCCTAATCCTAACCCTAAAACTCATCAATGACCTCACCCTAAACCTAACCCTAACCCTCACCATAACCCTAACCCTAAACCTCACCCTCATGCTCAGCCTAAGCCTAAGCCTAACCCTAACCCTAACTATAACCCTCACCCTCAACCTAAACCTAACACTAACCCTAACTCTAACCCTAAATCTCACCCTCATCCTAAACCTAACTCTAAACATAACCTAAACCTAAACCTCATCCTATGCCTAAACCTAACCCTCACCCTCACTGTAACTGTAACCCTAACCCTAACCCTAACCCTAACAATAACCCTAACCCTAACCCTAACCCTCACCCTAACCCTAAACTTAACCGAACCCTAATTCTCACCCTAAAACTAAAACTTACCCTCACCCTTATCCAAACCCTCACCCTTACCCTCACCCTCAGCCTAAACCTAAGCCTAACCCTAACCCTAACACTAACCCTGACAGACACCCTAACCTTTACCCTAATCCTAATCCTAACTCTAAGCCTAACCCTCACCCTCAACCTAACCCTCACCCTAACCCTAACTCTAACACTAAACCTAACCCTAACCCTAAACCTCACCCTCACCCTAACCCTAAACCAAAACCGCACACTAATCCTAATCCTAAACCTCACTCTCAGCCTAGCCCTCACCCTAACCCTAATCCTAACCCTAACCCTCATCCTAACCCTCACCCTAACCCTCACCCGCACCCTCACCCTCACCTTAACTGTAACACTAATCCTAACAATAAAACTAACCTTAACCCTAAACATCACCCTAAACCTATTCCTCACCCCCAACCTCACCCTCAGCATAACCCTAAGCGTAAGCCTAACCCTCACCCTAAGCCTTACATTCACCCTAACACTATATCTAAACCTAAACTTAACCCTATCCCTAAATCTCAACCTAACCCTCACCCTCACCCTAACCCTCACACTAACCCTAACCCTAAACCTCAACCTAACCCTCCCCCTAACCCTAACTCTAACCCTAAACCTCACCCTCACCTTAACACTAACCCTAACCCTAACCTTATAATTCACCCTAAAACTCAACCTAAACCTAACCCTCACCCTCACGCTCAAACTCACCATAACTCTAACCCTAATACTAACCCTAACCCTACCCCTAACACTAATTATAACCCTCACCCTCAGCCTCACCCTCAACGCAAACTAAACCCTAACCATAACACTAACAATACACCTAACCATAACCCTAACCCTAACACAAATCCACACCCCCAACCTCACGCTCAGCCTAAGCCTAAACTTAAGCCTAACCCTCAACTTAACCCTTACCCTAACCCTAACCCTAATCCTAACCCTAACCCTAACCCTAACCGTCAGCCTCACCCTCAACCTAACCCAAAACCTCACCCTAACCCTAAGCCTAACCCTAACCCTAACCCTCACATTCACCCTCACCCTAAACCTAATCCTAAATCTAACACTATCCCTAAATGTAACCCACACCCTAACCCTCACACTAGCCTTCACCCTAACCTTAATCCTAACCCTAAAATTCATCATAAGCCTCATCCTAACCCTAACCCTAACACTCACCCTAACCCTAACCATAAACTTCACCCTCATTCTCTGCCTAAGTCTAAGCCTAAGCCTAGCCCTAACCCAAACGTTAACCCTCACCCTAAACCTAACCCTAACACTAACCCTAACTCTAACCCTAAATCTCATCCTCATCCTAAACCTAACTCTAACCCTAACCCAAAACCTAAACCTCATCCTAACCTTAACCCTAATCCTCAACCTCACTACAATTGTAACCCTAACCCCAACCCTAACCCTAACAATAACCCTAACCCTCACCATAACCCTAACCCTAACCCTAACTCTAACCCTAAACCTCACTCTAAACCTAATCCTAAACCTCAGCCCCAGCCTAGCACTCACCCTAACCCTAATCCTAACCATAACCCTCATCCTAACCCTCACCGTAACCCTCACCCGCACCCTCACCCTCACCTTAACTCTAACACTAACCCTAACAATAAAACTAACCTTAACCCTAATCATCACCCTAACACTATTCCTCACCCCGACCCTCACCCTAAGCCTAACCCTAAGCCTAAGCCTAACCCTCACCCTAAGCCTTACACTCACTCTCACCCTAAACCTAATCCTAAACCTAACACTATCCCTAAACCTCAACCTAACTCTCACCCTCACCTTAACCCTAACACTAACCCTAACCCTATACCTCCCCCTAACCCTCCCCCTAACCCTAACTCTAACCCTAAACCTAAACCTAACCCTAACCCTCACCCTCACGCTCAACCTCACCGTAACTCTCACCCTGACCCTAAGAATAACACTAACCCTAAAGCTAACCCTAATGATAACACGCACCATCAGTCTCACCCTCACCGCAAACTTAAACCTAAACATAACCCTAACAAGAAGCCTAGCCCTAAGCCTAACCCTAACCCTAACTCTAATCTTCAGCCCCAACGTCACCCTGAGCCTAAACCTAAGCCTAAGCCTAACCCTAACCCTAACCCTAACCTTAACCCTAACCCTAACACTAACCCTAACACTAACCCTAAACCTAACCCTAATCCTCAGCCTCACCCTCACCCTAACCCAAACCCTAACACTAACCCTCACCTTAACTCTAAGCCTAAACCTAACCCTAACCCTAACTCTCACACTCACCCTCACCCTAACCCTTATCCTAAACCTAACCCTATCCCAATCCCTAGCGCTCACCCTAACCCTCACCATAGCCCTCACCCATACCCTAATCCTAACACTAAACCTTATCCTAAACCTCACCCTAACTCTAACCCTAACCCTCACCCTCACCCTCATCCTCAGCCTAACCCTAAGCCTAACCGTAAACCTAACCCTAACCCTAAGCCTCACCGTAGCCGTAACCATAACCATAACCCTAACACTAACCCTAAACCTAAACCTAACACTAAACCTAAGCCTAATTCTTTGCCTCACCCTCACCCTAACCCAAACCCTAACCCTAACCCTCACCATACCCCTAAACTTAACCGAACCCTAACTCTCACCCTAACCCTAACTCTAAACCTTACCCTTTACCTAAGCCTCAACCTCACCCTCACCCTCAGCCTAAACCTAAGCCTAACCCTAAACCTAACCCTCACACTCAGCAAAACCCTTACTCTAATCCTAATCCTAACCCTAAGCCTAACCCGAACCCTCCACCTAACTCTCACCCTAACCCTAACTCTAACACTAACCCTAATCCTAACCCTCAACCTCAGTCTCAACCTAACCCTAAATCTAACCCTAAACCTCACCCTCACCCTCACCCTCACCCTAACCCTAACGCTAAACCTCACCCTAACCCTAATCCTAAACATCACCCTCAGCCTAGCCCTCACCCTAACCCTAATCCTAACCCTAACCCACATCCTAACCCTCACCCTAACACTAACCCTAACCCTCACCATCACCCTAACCCTAATCGTATCCCTAACCCTCAACCTAACCCTAACTCTCACCCTAACCATAACCCTCACCCTAACCCTCACCCTAACCCTAAACTTAACCTGA
Source organism: Dipodomys merriami (assembly GCF_024711535.1). Taxonomy (NCBI): domain Eukaryota; kingdom Metazoa; phylum Chordata; class Mammalia; order Rodentia; family Heteromyidae; genus Dipodomys; species Dipodomys merriami. Next base: position 755,997 of record NW_027203304.1, read on the forward strand.
ACCCAAACTCTCACCATAACCCTATCCCTAACCCTCACCCTAACCCTCACTTTTATCTTAACCCTCAACCTTAGCCTAACACTGACGTTTACTCTTACCATCACCCCCAACTTAACACTTACCCTAACACTAACACTCAACCTAAACCTTACCCTAGCCCTAACTCTACACCTAAACCTCACCCTCACCCTACCCCTAACTCTAACACTAACCCTAACACTAAACCACACCCTAACCCTAACCCTAACATTCAAACTAACCTTAACACTCACCCTCACCCTCACCCTCAGCCTAAACCTAAGGCTAACACTAAACTTCACACTCACCCTAACCCTAATCCTAAGTCTAATTCTAACCCTAACCCTAACACTCACCCTCTCCCTCAGCCTCATGCTAACCCTAATTCTAACCTTAAACCTTACCCTCAACCTAACCATAACGCTAATCCTAACCCCCAACCTAACCCTAACCCTAACCCTCACCCGCACCCTCACCCTCACTTTAACTCTAACCCTAACCCTAAAAATAACACTAACCCTAACCCGAACCATCACCCTAACCCTAATCCTCACCCCACCCTCACACTCGGCCTATCACTAAGCGTATGGCTAACTCTCACCCTAACAATCACACTCACCCTCAAACTGACCCTCATTCTAAAGGTAACCCTATCCCTCAACCTCAACATAACCTTCACCCTCACAATAACATAAACACTAATCTTAACTCTAAACCTTACCCTAACCCTCCCCCTAACAATAACTTTAACCCTAAACCTCACCCTCACCCTAACCCTAATCCTAACCCTAAACCTCACCCTAACCCTAACCCTTACCCTCACCCTCAAACTCACCGTAACTTTAACCCTAACCCTAACAATAACACTAACCCGAACCCTAACCCTAACGATAACTCTCACCCTCAACCTCACCCTCACTGCAAACTTAAACCTAAATATAACTCTAACAATAAACCGAACCCTAAGCCTAACGCTAAAGCTAACTCTAATCATCAACCCAATCCATACCCTCAGCCTAACCCTAACCCTAACCCTAACCCTAACCTTAACCCTCACCGTAAACCTAAGCCTAAACCTAACCCTAACCCTAACCTTAACCCTCACCATAACCCTAACCCTAACCCTAACAATAACCCTAAACCTAAACTTAACCCTAAACCTAACTCTAAACTTAACCCTAATCCTTAGCCTCACCCTCACCATAACCCAAACCATAACCCTAACCCTCCCCCTAACTCTAAGCCTAAACCTAACCCTAACCCTAACTCTCACACTCACCCTCACCCTAACCTTAATCCTAAACCTAACCCTATCCCTATCCCTAGCCCTCACCCTAACCCTCAAACTAGCCCTCACCCTTAGCCTAATCCTAACCCTAAAACTCATCAATGACCTCACCCTAAACCTAACCCTAACCCTCACCCTAACCCTAACCCAAAACCTCACCCTCATGCTCAGCCTAAGCCTAAGCCTAACCCTAACCCAAACGTTAACCCTCACCCTAAACCTAACCCTAACACTAACCCTAACTTTAAACCTAAATCTCACCCTCATCCTAAACCTAACTCTAAACATAACCTAAACCTAAACCTCATCCTAACCCTAACCCTAACAATAACCCTAACACTAACCCTAACCCTCACCCTAACCCTAAACTTAACCGAACCCTAATTCTCACCCTAAACCTAACCCTAACCCTCACCCTTACCCAAACCCTCACCCTTACCCTCAGCCTAAACCTAAGCCTAACCCTAACCCTAACAGTAACCCTCACAGCCACCCTAACACTTACCCTAATCCTAATCATAACTCTAAGCCTAATCCTCACCCTCAACCTAACCATCACCCCAACCCTAACTCTAACACTAACCCTAACCCTAACCCTCAACCTCAGTCTCACCCTAACTCTAAATCTAACCCTCAACCTCACCCTCACCCTAACACTAAACCAAAACCGCACACTAATCCTAATCCTAAACCTCACCCTCAGCCTAGCCCTCACCCTAACCCTAATCCTAACCCTAACCCTCATCCTAACCCTCACCCTAACCCTCACCCGCACCCTCACCCTCACCTTAACTGTAACACTAATCCTAACAATAAAACTAACCTTAACACTAAACATGACCCTAAACCTATTCCTCACCCCCAACCTCACCCTCAGCATAACCCTAAGTGTAAGCCTAACCCTCACCCTAAGCCTTACATTCACCCTAACACTAAACCTAACCCTAAACCTAACCCTATTCCTAAATCTCAACCTAACCCTCACCCTCACCCTAACCCTCACTCTAACCCTAACCCTAAACCTCAACCTAACCCTCCCCCTAACCCTAACTCTAACCCTAAACCTTACCCTCACCTTAACACTAACCCTAACACTAACCCTATACCTCAACCTAAAACTCAACCTAACCCTAACCCTCACCTTCACGCTCAAACTCACCGTAACTCTAACCCTAACACTAACAATAACACTAACACTAACCCTCCCCCTAACACTAATTATAACCCTCACCCTCAGCCTCACCCACAAGGCAAAATAAACCCTAATCATAACACTAACAATACCCCTAACCATAACCCTAACCCTAACACAAATCCACACCCCCACCCTCACTGTCAGCCTAAGCCTAAGCCTAAGCCTAACCCTCTACTTAACCCTAACCCTAACCCTAAACCTAACCCTAACCCTAACCCTAAACCTAACCCTAACCCTAACCCTAACCCTAATCCTCAGCCTCACCCTCAATCTAACCCAAAACCTCACCCTAACCCTAAGCCTAAACCTAATCCTAACCCTCACACTCACCATCACCCTAACCCTAATCCTAAATCTAACCCTACCCCTTAACGTAACCCACACCCTAACCTTCACCCTAGCCCTCACCCTAACCCTAATCCTAACCCTAAAACCCATCATAAGCCTCACCCTAACAATAACCCTAACACTCACCCTAACCCTAACCCTAATCCTCACCCTCATTCTCTGCCTAAGTCTAAGCCTAAGCCTAACTCTAACCCAAACGTTAACCCTCACCCTAAACCTAACCCTAACACTAACCCTAACACTAACCCTAAATCTCACCCTCATCCAAAACCTAACTCTAACACTAACCCAAAACCTAAACCTCATCCTAACCTTAACCCTAACCCTCACCCTCACTACAACTATAACCCTAACCCCAACCCTAAACCTAACAATAACCCTAACCCTCACCCTAACCCTAACCCTAACACTAACACTAAACCTCACCCTAACCCTAATCCTAAACCTCACCCTCAGCCTAGCCCTCAACCTAACCTTAATCCTATCCCTAACCCTCATCCTAAAACTCACCCTAAAACTAACCCTAACCCTCACCCTCACCCTAAACCTAATCCTAACCCTAACCCTCAACCTAACCCTAACTCTCACCCTAACCATAAACCTAACCCTCACTGTAACCCTAACCCTAACCCTAACACTAAACCTAAACCTAGTCCTCAGCCTCACCCTCACCCTAATCCAAAACCTAACCCTAACTCTCACCCTAACCCTAAGCCTAACCCTAACCCTAATGCTCACACTCAACCTCACCCTAACTCTAATCCTAAACCTAACCCTATCCCTAACACTAACCCTCACCCTAACCCTAAACCTAAACCAAAACCTCAACCTAACCCTAACCCTAATCCTAACCCTCACACTCATGCTCAGTCTAAGCCTTAGCTTAAGCCTAAGCCTAACCCTAACCCTATCCCTTACCCTAATCCTAACAATAACCGAACCCTAACCCTAACACTAACCCTAACTCTAACCCTAAACCTCACCCTCATGCTAACCCTAACCCTAACCTAATGCTAAACCTGAACCTCATCCTAACCCCAACCCAAACCCACCCGCTTAGCCTCACCGTAACCCTAACCCTACCACTAAACCTAACCCTAACCCTAACCCTAACCCTAACCCTCAACCTAACACTAACCCTAAACCTAACACTAACCCTCACACTAACCCTAACCCTCACCCTCACCCTAGCCCTCACCCTAACCCTAACTCTCATCCTCACCCTAAACCTCACACTAACCCTAACACTAATCCTCAATCTAACCCTCACCTTCACCCTAAACCTAACCCTTACCCTCACCCTAACCCTAACCCTCACCCTAACCGTAACCCTCACCCTCAGCATAATCCTAAAATTTATCCTTACCATCACCCCCAACCTAACCGTCACCCTAACCATAACCCTAACCCAAACCCTCCTTCCTAACCCTAAATCTACCCCTAAACCTTACCCTAAACCTAAGCCTAATTCTAACCCTAAACCAAACACTAAACCTCAACCTAACCCTATTCTTCACACTCACCCTCAGCTTAACCGTATTCCTAGCCCTAACCATAACTCTCACGCTAACCCTAACACTCAACCTAACACTATCCCTAACCCTCACACTCACCGAAACCCTAACCATAATCCTAATCCTAACCCTAACCCTAACCCTCACCCTCAGCTTAACCCTCACCCTACCCCAAACCCTAACACTCACCTTAACCCTAATCCTCAACCTCAGCCTCACGCTAACCGTAACTCTAGCCCTAAACCTCACCCTCACCCTAACCCTAACCCTAACCCTAAACCTCAACCTAACCCTAACCCTAAAACTCACCCTCAACCTAGCCCTTACCCTAACCCTAATCCTAACCCTAACCCTCATCCTAAACCTCCCCCTAACCCTAACTCTAACATTAAACCTCACCCTCACACTAACCCTAACACTAACCCTAACCCTTAACCTCACACTAAACCTCACCCTAACCAAAACCCTCAGCCTCAACCTCAACATAACTCTAACCCTAAACCAAACAATAACACTAACCCTAACCCTAACCCTGACCCTAACCCTAACACTAACAATAACCCTCAGCCTAACCCTAACCATCACCTTAACACTAACCTTCACACTAACACTAACTCTAACCCTTACACTAACCCTCAAACTAACCCTAAACATCACCCAACCCTCTCCCTCACTCTAAACCTATCCCTAACTCTCACCCTCACGCTAGCCCTCACCTTAACACTAACCCTCATCCTCAACCTATCACTCACCCTCACCCTCACCCTCAGGCTAACTCTAACCCTAATCCTAATCCTAAACCTATCACTAAACCTCACCCTCATCCTAAACCTAACCCTCATCCTAACACTAACACTAAACCTCACCCTCACCCTCAACCTCAACCTAACCCTAACTCTAAACCTAAACCTCACTGTCACCCTAATCCTAACACTAATCCTAAACATAAACCTCACCCTAAACCTAACCCTAAACCTCACCCTCACCCTAGCCCTAACTCTAATCCTAACGCTAACGCTCATCCTAACCCTCCCATTAACCCTAACCCTAATCCTCACCCTAAAACTAACCCTCAACCTGACCCTCACCCTCAGCCTAAACCTAAGCCTAACCCTAGACCTAACGCTAACACACACACCCTCAACCTAATCCTAATCCTATCCCTAACCCTAACCATAACCATAACCCTCCCCCTAACTATCACCCTAACCCTCATCCTAACCCTAACTATAACCCTAAACCTCACCCTCACCCAAACCCTAACTCTAACCCTAACCCCAACCAAACCTCAAACTAACCCTAACCCTAACCCTCACCCTCACAGTAACTGTAACACTAAACCTAACCAACACAATAACCCTAACACTAATCCTAACCCTCACCCTTACCCTAATCCTAACACTAAACTTCATCCTAAACTTCACCCTAACCCTAACGCTAACCCTCACCCTCACCCTCACACTCAGCCTAACCCTAAGCATAACCCTTACCTTAACCCTAACCGTAACCTTAACCCTCACCATAACCGTAACCCTAAGCCTAAGCCTAACCGTGACACTAACCCTAAACCTAAACCTAACCCTAAACCTAACCCTAAACTTAACCCTAATCCTCAGCCTCACACTCACCCTAACCCAAACCATAACCCTAACCCTCCCCTAACACTAAGCCTAAACCTAACCCTAACCAGAACTCTCACATTCACCCTCACCCTAACCCTAACAGTAACTCTAACACTAACCCTCACCCTCACCCTAACCCTAAACTTAATCGAACCCTAATTCTCACCCTAAACCTAACCCTAACCCTCACCCTTTCCCAAACCCTCACCCTTACCCTCACCCTCAGCCTAAACCTAAGCCTAAGCCTAACCCTAACCCTCACAGTCACCCTAACCCTTACCCTAATCCTAATCCTAACTCTAAGCCTAACCCTCACCCTCAACCTAACCCTCACCCTAACACTAACTCTAACACTAACCCTAACCCTAACCCTCAACCTCGGTCTCACCCTAACCCTAAATCTAACCCTAAACCTCAACCTCACCCTAACCCTAACCCAAAACCGCACACTAATCCTAATCCTAAACCTCACCCTCAGCCTAGCCCTCACCCTAACCCTAATCCTAACCTTAACCCTCATCCTAACCCTCACCCGAACCCTCACCCGCACCCTCACCCTCACCTTAATTCTAACACTAACCCTAACAATAAAACTAACCTTAACCCTAAACATCACCCTAACCCTATTCCTCACCCCCACCCTCACCCTCAGCATAACCCTAAGCGTAAGCATAACCCTCACCCTAAGCCTTACATTCACCCTAACACTAAACCTAACCCTAAACCTAACCCTATCCCTAAATCTCAAACTAACCCTCACCCTCACCCTAACCTTCACACTAACCCTAACCCTAACCCTCACCCTCACCCTCATCTTAACTCTAACCTTAACCCTAACAATAACACTAATTCGAACAATAAACCTCACCCTAACCCTAATCCTAACCCTAATTCTCCTCATAACCCTCAGCCTAAACTTAAACCTAACCCTCACCCTAACCCTAACCCTAACCATCAACCTAAACCTAACACTCATGCTCACCGTAACCCTAATCATAACGCTCACCCCAACCCTAACCCTCACCCTAACAATTACCCTCACCCTAACACTAACCCTAACAGTAACACTAACCCTCACACTAACCCTAACCATCATCCTAAACCTAAACATCACTCTAAACCTAACCCTAGCCCTCAACCTATCCCTAATTCTCAATCAAACCCTAACCCTCAACATTCCCCTAACCCTCTCACCCTAACCCTAACCCTTACCCTCACCCTAAACCTAACCCTCACCCTCAACCTAACCCTAACCCTAACCCTAACTTTAACACTACCCCTAACCCTAACCCTAATCCTAATCCTAAACCTAACCTTAACCCTTATCCTCAACCTAACCCTAACAGGAACCCTAAACCTAACCCTCACCCTCAGCCTCACCCTAATATTAATTCTAACACTAAACCTCACCCACATCCTAATGCTAATGCTAACACTAACGCTAACCCTAACCCTCCCCCTAACTCTAAACCGAAACCAAACCCTAACACTAACCCTAAACCTAAACCTCAACCTAACCCTCACCCTAACCTTAACTCAATCCCTAAACCTCACCCTCACCCTAACTCTCATTCTAATACTAACCCAAACCCTAAACTTCACCCTAACCCTAACCCTAAACCTCACCCTAACCCTCACAGTAACTGTAACCCTAAACCTAAACCTAACAATAACCCTAAACCTAATCCTAACCCTCACCTAACCATAACCTTCACCCTAAACCAAACCCTCACCCTAACACTTACCCTCACCCAAACACTAACCCTAACCCTAACACTAACCCTAAACCTCAACCTAAACCTCACCATCACCCTAACCCTAACAATAACCCAATCCCTAACCCTCACCTGAACCCTCTCCCTAATCCTATATTTAACCCTAAACTTCACCCTCACCCTCACCCTAACTCTAACCGTAACACTAAAACCCATCCTAACCCTAACCCTAACCCTCACCTGCACTGACACCCTCATCGTAACTCTATCCCTAACCCTAACAATAACACTAACCCTAACCCGAACCATCACACTAACCCTAATCCTCACCCCCACCCTCACCCTCAGCCTAAGCCTAACCCTCACCCTCAACTTCACCCTAACCCTAGTCCTAAACCAAACTCTATCCCTAAACCTCAACCTAAGCCTCACCCTCACCCTAACCCTAACACTGACCTTAACCCTAAACCTCATCCTAACCCTGCCCCTAACCCTAATTCTAACCCTAAACTTCACCCTCACCTTAACCCTAACCCTATCCCTAACCCTAAGCCAAACCCTAACCCGAATCCTAATCCTCAACGTAACCATAACCAGAGTGGTAACCCTAAACCTAACAATAACCCTAACCCTAAACCTAACACTAATCATAAGCTTCAACCTCACCCTAACCCAAAACCAAACCCTAACCCTGACCCTCACCGTCAGCCTAAACCTAAGCCTAAACCTAACCCTAACCCTAACCCTCACCGTAACCCTAACCCTATCCCTAAACCTAAAGCTAACCCTAACCCTAAACCTAAACCTAATCCTAATCCTCAGACTCACCCTCACCCTAACCCAAACCTAACCCTAAGCCTCACCCTAACCCTAAGCCTAACCCTGACCCTAACCCTAACCCTAAAACTCACCCTAAGCCTAACCCTAATCCTAAACCTAACCTATCTCTAAACCTAACCCTCACCCTAACCCTCAGCCTAGCACTCACCCTAACCCTAATCCTAAACCTAAACCTCATCCTAACCCTCACCCTAACCCTAACCCATACCCTAACCCTAAACCTAACCCTCAACCTCATGCTTGGCCTAAGCCTAAGCCTAAGCCTAAGCCTAACCTAACCCAAACACTAACCCTCACCCTAACCCTAACTCTAACACTAACCCTAACTCTAAACGTAAACCTCACTCTCACCCTAAGCCTAACTCTCACCCTAACCCTAAATCTAAACCTTATCCTAACTCTAACCCTAACCCTCAACATCACCCTCACCGTAACCATAACCCTAACCCTAACCATAACAATAACCCTAACCCTAACCCTCACCCTCACACTTACCCTCACCTAACTCTAACACTAACCCTAGCACTAACCCACACACTAACTCTAACCATCAACCTAACCCTAAACCTCACCCTAAAACTAAACCTAAACCTCACCCTCACCCTAGCCCTCACCCTAACCCTAACCCTCATCCTCACCCTAAACCTCACACTAACCCTAACACTAATCCTCAATCTAACCCTCACCCACACCGTTCCTCTAACCCTAACCCTCACCCTAACCATAATCCTCACCCGAACGTAACCCTTACACTCAGCCTAACCCTCATGTTTACACTTACCATCACCCCACCCTAACACGTACCCTAACCCTAACGCTCACCCTAACCCGCACCCTAACCCTAACTCTACACCGAAACCTCATCCTCACCCTAAGCCTAATCCTACCACTAACCATAAACCTTACCCTAACCCTAACCCTAACCCTCACCCTCACCTTAACTCTAAACCTAACCCTAACAATAACACTTATTTTAACCCTAACCCTAACCCTAACCCTAACGCTTATCCTAACCCTCACCCCTCAACCTCAGCCTTACCTGAATCCTAATTCTAACACTAAACCGCACCCACATCGTAACCCTAATGCTCACCCTAACCCTAACCCTAAAACTCCCCCTAACTCTCAACCTAACCCTAACACTAACCCTAACCCTAAAACTCAACCTAACTTTCACCTAACCCTAAATCTATACCTAAACCTCACCCTCACCCTAACTGTCACTCTAACCCAAACCCAAACCCTAAACCTCACCCAAACTATAACCCTAACCCTCACCCTCACCCTCACAGTAACCGTAACCCTAAACCTAAACCTAAAAATAGCCCTAACCCTAATATTAACCCTCACCATAACCATAAACCTCACCATAACCCAAACACTCACCCTAACACTTACCCTCACCCTAACACTAACCCTAACCCTAACACTAACCTTCACACTAAACCTAACCCTAACAGTAAACCTATACCTCAAACTAACCCTCACCCTCACACTAACAGTAACACTAACCCTATCCCTAACCCTCACCTTAACCCTCTCCTGAACCCTATATCTAACCCTAAACCTCACCCTCTCCCTAACCCTAACCCTAACCGTAACCCTAAACCCCACCCTAACCCTAAAACTAACGCTCACACGCATCCTCACCCTCACTGTAACTCTAACCCTAACCCTAACAATAACACTAACCCTAAACCGAACCATCATCTTAACCCTAATCCTCACACCCACCCTAACCCTCAGCCTAACCCTAACCCGAACCCTCAACCTAACACTTACCCTCACCCTAACACTAACCCTAAACCTTACACTAAATCTCACACTAACCCTAAACATCACCCAAACCCTAAACCTCACCTAAACCCTAAACCTAAAACTCACCCTCACCCTAGCCCTCACTCTAATGCTAATCCTCAATCTAACCCTCACCCTCACCCTCAGCCTAAACCTAAGGCTAACACTAACCTTAACCCTAACCCTCACACTCACAGTAACCCTAAACCTAATCCTAATCCTAACCCTAAACCTAACCCTCACTGTCACCCTAACCCTAACACTAAACCTAACACTAACCCTAACCCTAAACCTCACTATCAATATCAAGCTCAGCCTGTTCCTAAGACTAACCCTAACCCTTACCCTAACCCTCACCCTCACCCTAGCCCTCACCCTAAACCTAATCCTAACCCTAACGCTCCTCCTAACCCTCATCCTAAACCTAACCCTAACCATCACCCTAAACCTAATCTTCACTTCCACCCTCACCCTCAGCCTAACCCTAAGCCTATGCCTAACCCTAACCCGAACCCTCACACTCACACTGACCCTAACCCTAATCCTAACCCTAACCCTAACCCTAAACCTCAACATAACCCTGACACTAATCTTAACCCAAACAATTACCCTAAACCTAACCCGCTACCAAACCCTCCAACTAACGCTAAATCTAACACTAAACTTCACCCTCACCCTAACCCTAATCCTAACCCTATCCATAAACTTCACCCTAACCCTAACCATAACCCTCACATGCACACTCACCCTCAGCCTCACCATAACTCTAAACCTAACCCTAACAATAACACTAATTCTAACCCTAAACCGAACCCTAAGCCTAACCCTAATGCTAACAATCACTCTCACCCTAACCATAATCCTAAACTTAACCCTCACCCTAACCCTAAACCTCACCCTGAGTGTAACCCTAACCCTCATCCTAACCATCACCCTAACCCTAACGCTAACCCTAAACCTTACCCTAAAACTAAACCTAAACCTAACCCTCACCCTAACCCTACTCTTAACAATAATCCTCATCCTAACACTCACCCTAACCCTAAACCTCAACCTCAACATCAGAATAACCCTAAGCCTAACACTAACCCTAACCCTAACCCTAACCCTCACACTCACCCTAACCCTTACCCTAATCCTAATGGTAACTCTAACCCTAACCCTCACCCTCAGCCTCAGCTTAACCCTAACTCTAACCCTAACCCAAACTCTAAACCTAAACCTCACCCACACACTAACCCTAACTCTAACTCTAACCCTAACCCTAAACCTCACCCTCACCCCAGCCCTCACCCTAACCCTAATCCTAACCCTACACTCATCCTAACCCGACCCATAACACTAACCCTAACCTTCACCCTAACCCTAACATTCACCCTCAACCTAAGCCTAACTCTAACCCTAACCCTCACCCTCACACTCACCCTAACCCTAACCCTAATCCTCACACTAACCCTAAACCTCAACTTCACCCTCACCCTCAGCCTAAACCTAAGCCTAACCCTAACCCTCACTCGAACCTTCACACTCACCCTAACCCTAACCCTACTCCTACAATTAACCCTAATCCTAACCCTCACCCTCAACCTAACCCTCTCCTTAAGCCTAACCCTAACATTAATTCTAACCCTAAACCTCACCCTCAGCCTCACCCTAACCCTATGTCTAACACTAAACCTCACCATGACCCTAACCCTAAACCAAACACTATGCCTCAACCTCATTCTAAACCTAACCCTAACCCTCACCCTCACCCTAACCATAACCCTCACCCTAAACTTAACCTTCACCCTAACACTTTCCCTCAGGCTAAAACTAACCCTACCCCTAACATTAACCATCACACTAAACCTAACACTAATCATCAATCTAACTCTCACCCTCACCCTAACCCTAAACCTAACCCTCACCCTAACCCTAACCCTCACCCTTAACATAACCCTCACCCTCAACCTAACCCTCAACTTAACCGTTACCGTCACCCCCATCTTAACCCTCAGCCTAATCCTAACCATCACCCTAACCCAAACTCTACCCCTAAACCTCACCCTCACCCTAACCCTAACTCTAAACCTAACCCTAACACTAAACCTCACAGTCACGCTAACCCTCACCCTAAGCCTAAGCTTAAACCTCACCCTAATCCTTACCCTAAACTTCACCCTCACCCTAGCCCTCACCCTAACCCTCACCCACATCCTCAGCCTCAATGTAACTCTAACCCTAACCCTAACAATAACCCTAAACCTAAGCCTAACCCTAAACATAACTCTAAACCTCACCCACACCCTCACCCTCAGCATAACCCTAAGCCTAACTCTAAACCTAATTCTAAACCTCACAGTAACCCTAACATTAACCCAAACCCTAATAGTAACCCTAACCCTAAACCTAACCCTAAACCTAACCCTAATCCTCAGTCTCACCGTCACTCTAAAGCAAACCCAACCCTAACCCTCACCCTAACTCTAAGCCTAACCCTAACCCTAAACCTAATCCTCACACTCACCCTAAACATAACCCTAATCCTAAAACTACCCCTACCCTTAACCTTAAACCTCACCCTAACCCTCAGCCTAGCCCTCACCCTAACCCTAATTCTAACCCTAAACCTCAACCTAACCCTACCCCTAACCCTAATTCTAACCCTAAACCTCACCCTAACCCTAAACTTAACCTTAACCCTAACCCTAAACCTCACCTTAACCCTAACCCTAGCCCTAACCCTAAACATAACACTAACCCTAACCCTAAACCTAACACTAACCCTCAACCTCACCTTCACCCTAACCCAAACACTAACCCTAACCCTCACCCTCACCTTCAGCCTAACCCTAAGCCTAAGCCTAACCCTAACCTCACCCTAACCCTAACCCTAACCCTAAAACTAACCCTAACCCTAACCCTAAACCTAAGCCTAACCCAAATCCTCAGCCTCACCCTCACCCTAACCCAAACCCTAACCCGAACCCTCACACTAACCATAAACCTCACCCTAACCCTAAACCTCACCCTAAAACTTACCCTCAACCTAACACTTACCCTCACCCTAACACTAACCTTAACCCTAACATGAAACCTAACCCACGAACTAACCCTCCTCCTAAACCTAATATAACCCCAAACCTCACCCTCACTTTAACCATAATCCTACCCCTAACCCTAAACCTCACCCTAACCCTAACTCTAATCCTAACCCTCACCCTCACTGTCACCTTAACTCTAACCTTAATGCTAACAATAACACTAATACTAACAATAAACCTAACGCTAACCGTAAACCTAATCCTAACACTCACCCTAACGCTTACCCTAATCCTAACCCTCACTCTCACCCAAAACCTAAACCTAAACCTCAGCATAAAATTAACCCTCATCCAAACCCTCACCCTAACACTAAACCAAACCCTAAACCTCATTCTAACACTAACCCTAACCCTAACCCTCAGCCTAGCCCTCACCCTAACCCTAATCCTAACCCTAATACTCGTCATAACCCTCAGCCTAAACCTAAAACTAACCCTCATCCTAACCCTAACCCTAACCATCAACCTAACCATAACCTTCAGGCTAAACGTAACCCTAATCATAAACCTCACCCTAACCCTAAACCTCACCCTAACACTTACCCTCACCCTAACCCTAACACTAACACTAACACTAACCCTCACACTAACCCTAACCATCACCCTAACCCTAAATTTCACCCTAACCCTAACCCTAACCCTCACCCTCACACTAGACCTAACCCTAACCCTAATCCTCAATCAAACCCTCACCCTCAACCTTCCCCTAACCGTAACACTCAACCTTACCCTAATTCTCACCCTTACCCTAACCCTCACCCTCAGCCTAACCCTCAGGTTTAACCTTTCCGTCACCCCCAACATAACCCTCACCCTAACTCTAACCCTCAACCAAACCCTCATCCTAACCCTAACGCTTATCCTAAACCTCACCCTCACCCTAACCCTAACTCTAACCCAAAACCTAACACTAATCGTCAACCTAACCCTAACCCTTACCCTCACCCTAAACCTAACCCTCACACTCACCCGAACCCTAACCCAAACCCTAACCCTAACACTACCCCTAACCCTAACACAAATCCTAATCGTAAACCTAACCCTAACCCTCACCCTCACCCTAACCCTCTCCCTCACCCTAACCCTAATTCTAAGACTAAACCTCACCCACATGCTAACCCTAATCCTGACACTAACGCTAACCCTAACCCTCCGCCTAACTCTAAACCTAACCCTAACACTAACACTGTACCTAAACCTAAACCTCAAACTAACCCTCACCCTACCGCTAACTCTATCCCTAAACCTCACCCTCACACTAACCCTCACTCTAATCCTAACCCAAACCCTAAACCTCATCCTAACCCTAAACCTAACCCTCAACCTCACCCTCACAGTAACTGTAACCCTAAACCTAAACCTAACAATAACCCTAAACCTAATCCTAAACCTCACCCTAACCATAACCCTCACCCTAACCCAAACCCTCACCCTAACACTTACCCTCACTCTAAAACTAACCCTAAACCTAACACTAACCCTCACACTAAGCCTAATCCTAAACCTAACTCTAAACCTCAACCTCACCATCACCCTCACCCTAGCCCTAACAATAACCCTATCCCTAACCCTCACCCTAACCCTCTCCCAAACCCTATATCTAACCCTAAACTTCACCATCACTCTCACCCTACCCCTAACCCTAACCCTAAAAACCACCCTAACCCTAACCCTCACCCGAACCCTCACCTGAACCCTCACCCTAACACTTATTTTAACCTAACACTTACCCTCACCCTAACACTAACCTTAACCCTAACGCGAACCCTAACCATAACCCACGAACTAAACCTCCCCCTAACCCAAACCTAACCCGAAACCTCACCCTCACTCTAACCCTAATCCTACCCCTAACCCTAAACCTCACTCTAAACCTAACCCTAACCCTCAACCTCACCTTAACTCTAACCTTAACCCTAACAATAACACTAATTATAACCCTAAACCTAACGCTAACCCTAACCCTAATCCTAACACTAACCTTAAACCTAACTGTATTCCTAAACCTAACTCTCACCCAAACCCTAACCCTCACCCTCAGCATAACCTTAACCCTCATCCAAACCCTGACCCTAACACTAACCCTAACCCTAAACTTCACTTTAACGCTAAACCTACCCCTAACCCTCACCCTAGGCCTCACCCTAACCCTAATCCTAACCCTAATTCTCCTCATAACCCTCAGCCTAAACCTAAACCTAACCCTCACCCTAACCCTAACCCTAACCATCAACCTAACCCTAACTCTCACGCTCACCATAACCCTAATCATAACCCTCACCCTCTCACCCTAACCATAACCCTCACCCTAGCCCTCACCCTAACCCTAATCCTAAGCCTAATTCTCATAACCCTCAGCCTAAACCTAAACATAACCCTCACCCTAACCCTAACCCTAACCATCAACCTAACCCTAACTCTCACGCTCACCATAACCCTAATCATAACCCTCACCCTAACCCTAACCCTCACCGTAGCCCTCACCCTAACCCTAATCCTAACCCTTATTATCCTCATAACCCTCAGCCTAAACCTAAACATAACCCTCACCCTAACCCTAACCCTAACCATCAACCTAACCCTAATACTCACGCTCACCATAACCCTATTCATAACCCTCACCCTAACCCTAACCCTCACCCTAACACTAATCCTAACACTAACACTAACCCTCACACTAACCCTAAATATCACCCTAACCCTAAACCTCACCCTAACTCTAACCCTAAACCTCACCCTCACCTTAGCCCTCACCCTAACCCTAATCCTCAATCAAAACTTCAAGCACAACCTTCCCCTAAACCTAACACTCACCCTAACCCTAATCCTCACCCTTACCTAAACCTCACCCTCAGCCTAACCCTCAGGACTACCCTTACCGTAACACCCAACATAACCTAGACCCTAACTCTAACCCTCAACCTAACCCTCATGCTAACCCTAAAATTACACCTAAACCTCACCCTCACCCTAACCCTAACTCTAACCCAAACCCTAACACTAAACCTCAACCTAACCCTAACCCTTACGCTCACCCTAAACCTAACCCTCACCCTCACCCTAACCCTAACCCTAACACTATCCCTAACCCTAACCCTAATCCTAATCCTAAACCTGACGCTAACCCTCACCCTCACCCTAACCCTCACCCTCACCCTAACCCTAACAGTAACCCTAAACCTAAGCCTCACACTCAGCCTCACCCTAACCATGATTCTAACACTAAACCTCACCCACATCCTAACCCTAATGCTAACACTAACGCTAACCCTAACCCTCCCCCTTACTCTAAACCTAATACTAACACTAACACTAACCATAAACCTCAACCTCAACCTAACACTCACCCTAACCCTAACTCTATCTCTAAACCTCACCCTCACCCGATCCCTCACTCTAACACTAAACCAAACACTAAACCTCACCCTAACCCTAACACTACCCCTAACCGTAACCCTAATCTTAATCCTAAACCTGACCCTAACCCTCACCCTCACACTAACTCTCACCCTCAGCCTAACCCTAGCAGTAACCCTAAACCCAACCCTCACCCTCAGGCTCACCCTAACCCTGATTCTAACACCAAACCTCACTCACATCCTAACCCTAATGCTAACACTAATGCTAACCCTAACCCTCCTCCTAACTCTAAACCTAAACCTAACACTAACACTAACCCTAAACCTCAACCTCAACCTAACCCTCACCCTAACGCTAAGTCTATCCCTAAACCTCACCCTCACCTGATGCCTCAGTCTAACCCTAAACCAAACCCTAAACCTCACCCTATCCCAAACCTTAACACTCACCCTCACACTCACAGTAACTGTAACCCTAAAACTAAACCTAACAATAACTCTAACCCTAATCCTAACCCTCACCCTAACCATAACCCTCACCCTAACCCAAACCCTCACCTTAACACTTACCCTCACCCTAACACTAACCCTAATCCTCACAATAACCCTAACCCTAAACCTAAACCTAAACCTCAAACTAATCCTCACCCTCACCCTAACCCTAACAATAACCCTATCCATAACCCTCACCCGAACTCTCTCCCTAACCCTATATCTAACCCTAAACCTCACCCTGAACCTAACCCTAACCCTTACCCTAATCCTAAAACCCACCCTAAACCTAACCCTAACCCTCACCCGCACCCTCACCCTCACAGTAACTCTAATCCTAAACCTAACAATAACACTAACCCTAACCCGAACCATCACCCTAAACCTAATCCTATCCCCCACCCTCACCCTCACCATAACCGGAAACCTCACCCTAATCCTAAACCTCGCCCTAACCCTAAAACTAACCCTAACCCTCACCCTCATCCTAGCCCTCACCCCAACCCTAATTTTAACACTCAGCCTCACCCTAATCCTAACCCTCATCCTCACCCTAAACTTCACATTAACCCTAACCCTAATCCTCAATTTAACCGTTACCGTAACTCTAAACCTAACCCTAACACTCACACTTATTTTAAACCTCACCCTCATCCTAAACCTAACCTTTACCATTACCATCATCCTCACCATAGCTCTACCCCTAACCCTAAAGCTCATCCTAACCTACACCCTAACCGTAAACCTAAATATCACGATAACCCTAACCCTCACCCTCAACCTCAAGCTCAGCCTAACCCTAAGCCTAAGCCTAATCCTTACCCTAACCTTCACCCTCATCCTAGCCCTCACACTAAACCTAATCTTAGCCCTAAACCTCATCCTAACCCTCACCCTAAACCTAACCCTAACCATCAACCTAACCCTAATCTTCACACCCAAGCTCAACCTCAGCATAACCCTAAGCCTAACCGGAAACTTAACCCTAACCTTCTCACTCACATTCACCCTAACCCTAACCCTAATCCTAACCCTAACCCTAACCCTTAACCTCAACCTAACCTTCACCCTAAACTTAACCCTAACACTAATCCTAACCCTAACCAAGGAAATAACCTTCCCCCTAAACCTAAATCTAAACCTAAACCTCACCCTCAGCCTAACCATAACTCAAACCCTCACCCTCACCCTCAGTGTAACTCTAAACCTAACCCTAAAAATAACACTAATCCTAACCCTAAACCTAAACCTAACCCTAAACATAACCCTAATCCTAGCACTCACACTCACCCTAACCCTAATACTAAACCTAACCCTGACACTAACCCTAACCCTAACCCTAATCCTAATCTTAATCCTAAACATAACATTAATCCTCACCCTCACACTAACCCTCAACCTAACCCTAACCCTAATACTAACCCTAAACCTAACCCTCACCCTCAGCCTCACCCTAACCCTAACTCTAACCGTAAATCTCAACCTCACCCTAACCCTAACCGAAAACCTAACCCTAAACCTCACCATAACCCTAACCCTAAACCTCACCCTCACCCTAGCCCTCACCCTCAACCTCACCCTCAGCCTAAACCTGAGCCTAACCCTAAACCTAACCCTAACACACAAAATCACCCTCAACCTAACACTAATCCTAACCCTAACCCTAACCCTAATCCTCCCCCTAACTCTCACCCTAACCCTAATACTAACACTAACCCTAACCCTCAAACTAACCATCACCCTAACCTTGACTCTAACCCTAAACCTCACCCTCACCTTTACCCTAACTCTAAACCTAACCCAAACCTTAACTTCTCCCTAAACCTAACCCTAACCCTCACCCTCACCTTAACTGTAAACATGAACTGTACCCTAACAATAACCCTACCCCTAATCCTAAGCCTCACCCTAACCCTAACACTCACCCTAACCATAAACCTCACCCTAACCCGCCCCATAACCCTAACTCAAACCCTAAACCTCACCCTCACCCTCACCCTAACCCTAAACCTCACCATAAAACTCACCCAAACTTTCATTCACACCCTCACACCGTACCTCACTGTAACTCTAACCCTAACCATAACAATAAGACTAACACTAATCCTAACATTAACCCTATCCATAACCATAACCCTCACCCTCAGCCTCACCCTAACCGCAAACTTAACCCTAACCATAACACTAACAATAACTATAACAGTAACTCTAAACCTAAACCTAACCCTAACCCTTATCTAATCCTCACCCCCAACCTCACCCTAAAAGCCTAACCCTAAGCCTAGCCCTAACCCTAACCCTAACCCTCACCGTAACCAAACACAAATCATAACGCTAACCCTAACCAAAACCCTAACCCTAACCGGAAACCTAACCCTGAACCTAACCCTAACACTAACCCTAATCCTCACCCTCACCCTCACCCTAACCCAAAAAATAACCCTAACCCTCACAATAACCCTAAGCCTAACCCTAACCCTAACCCTCACACTAGCCCTCACCTTAAACATAATCCTAAAACAAACCTTATCCCTAACAGTAACCCTCACCCTAACCCTCACCCCATCCCTCACCCTAACCCTAACCCTAACCCTAAACCTCATCCTAAACCTCACCCTATCCCTAAATCTAAACCTCACCCTAACCCTCAACTTAACTCTAAACCTAACCCTAACAATAACCCTAAACTTAAACCTAACCCTAAACCTCACACTCACCGTAATTCTAACCCTAACCCTAACACTAATCCTCATGCTAATGCTAATCATAAGCCTCAACCTCACTCTAGCCCTCACCCTAACCCTAATCCTAACCCTAAACCTCATCCTAACCCTAACCCTAATCCTAAAACCCTAACCCTCACATTAATCCTAACCTTCACCGTCATGATCGGCCTAAGCCTAAGCCTAAGCCTAAGACTAACTCTAACCCTCACACTCACCCTCACCCTAACCCTAATTGTAACACTAACCCTAACCCTAATCCTCACACTAACCCTCAACCCAACGCTAAATCTAACCCTAAACGTCACCCTCACCTAACCCTAACACTCGCCCTCAACCTCAACCACCGCCTAATACTAAGCCTAACCCTAACCCCAACCCTAAACCTAACACTAAACCTAACCCTAACCCTCACCCAAACCCTCACCCTAACCCTCAAGCTTTCCCTAGCCCACACCCTAAACCTAAGCCTAAGCCTAAACCTCACCCTAACCCTCACTCTAACCCTAACCCCAACCCTCACCCTAAACCTAACACTCACCCGCACCCTCACCCTAACTCTAATCCTAACTCTAACCCTAACCCTAACCCTAACCCTCAACCTCAGACTCACACTAACCCTAATTCTAACACAAAACCTCACCCACATCCTAACCTAACACTAACCCTAACCCTGACCCTCTACCTAACTCTCAACCTAAACCTAACACTAACACTAACCCTAAACCTAATTCTATCCCTCACCCTCACCATCACCCTCACTCTAACCCTTACCCAAACCCTAAGCCTCACACTAACCCTAACCTAACCCTCACCCTCAGCCTCACAGTAACCGTAACCCTAAACCTAACACTAACCTTATCCCCAACCCTCACCTTAACCCTCTCCCTAACCTTATATCTAACCTTAAACCTCACCCTAACCCTTACCCTAACCCTAAACCACACCCTAAGCCTAACCCTAACCCTCACCTGCACGCTCACCTCACTGTAACTCTAACCCTAACCCTAACAATAACACTAACCCTAACCCGATCCATAACCCTAACCCGAACCATCACACTAACCCTAACGCTCACCCCCACCCTCACTCTCAGCCTAACCCTAAACCTAACCCTAACACTAACCCTACACCTGACCCCCAACCTCACCCTCAGCCTAACCCTAAGACTAAGCCTAACATTCATCCTCATCCTCATCCTAACCCTAGTCCTAAACCTAACCATTTCCCTAAACCTCAAACTAACACTCATCCTCACCCTCATCCTAACACTAACCCTGAACCTAAACCTCACCCTAACCCTACCCCTAACCCTAACTCTAACCCTAAACCTCACCCTCACCCTAACCCTAACCCTAACCATAAGCCTAACCCTAAGCCTAATCCTCAACCTCACCCTAACACTAACCCTAGCCCTAACCCTAAACCTAACCCTAAGCTTAACCATAAACCTAAGAGTAATCCTCAGTGTCGCCATCACCCTAACCCAAACCCTTAACCTAACCCTCACCCTCACCCGCAGCCTACGCCTAAGCCTAACCCTAACCCTATCCCAAACCCTCACCGTAACCCTCACCCTAACCCTAAGCGTAACCCTAAAGCCAACCCTAACCCTAACCCTAAACCTAACACTAATCCTCAGCCTCACCCTCACACTAAACCAAAACCTAACCCTAAACCTCACCCCAACCCTAAGCTTAATGCTAACCCTAACCATAACCCTCACCCTCACAATGACCCTAACCCTAATACTAACCTAACCCTACCCCTAAACCTAACCATCACCCTAACCCTCAGCCTAGCCTTCACCCTAACCCTAATCCTAACCCTAAAACGCATCCTAACCCTCACCCTAAGCCTAACCCTAACCCTCACCCTCATGCTCGGCCTAAGCCGAAGCCTAAGCCTAACCTAACCCTAACCATAACCCTGACCCTCACCCTAACCCTAACACTGACCCTAACTCTAAACGTAAACCTCACCCTCACACTAACCCTAACTCTAACACTAAAGCTAAAAATAAAACTCACCATCACCTTAACCCTTACCCTCACCCTAAACCTAAACCTCACCCTCACCCTCACCCTCAGGCAAAACCTAAGGCTAACACTAATCCTAACCCTAACCCTCACACTCACCCTAACCCTAACCCTAATACTAATCCTAACCCTAACCCTAATCCTCCCCCTAAATCTCAACCTAAACCTAACACTAACACTAACCCTAAACCTAAACCTCAACCTCACCCTCACCCTAACCCTAATTCTATCCCTAAACCTCACCCTCAACCTAATCCTCACTCTAACCCTTACCCAAACCCTAAACCTCACACTAACCCTAAGCTAACACTCACCCTCACCCTCACAGTAACTGTAACCCTAAACCTAACACTAACCCTATCCCTAAACTTCACCTTAACCCTCTACCTAACCCTATATTTAACCTTAAACCTCACCCTCACCCTAAACTTACCCTAACCCTAAACCCCACCCTAACCCTAACCCTAACTCTCACCCTCACCCTAAACCCCACCCTCATCTTCACCCTCAGCCTAACATTTCGACTAACCCTAATCCCAACGCTAACCCTAACACTAATCCTAAACCTCACCATAACCCTCACCCCAACCCTAACCCTAACCTTCACCCTCACACTAGCCCACACCCAAACCCTAACCGTAATCCTCACCCTCAGCCTCACCCTAACTCTAATCCTAATCCGAACAGTAACCCTAACCCTAACCCTAACCCTCACCCTAACCCTAACTCTAACCCTAAACCTCACCTTCACGCTAACCCTAACACTAACCCTAATACAAAAGCTTACCCTAAACCTATACCTTACCCTAACACTGACGCTCACCCTAACACTAACACAAACCCTAACACTAACCCTCACACTAATGCTAACCATCACCCTAAACCTAAACCTCACCCTAACCCTAACCCTAACCCTCAACTTCACCCTATTTCTCACCCTAAGCCTAACCCTCATCCTCACCCTAAACCTCACACTAATCTTAACACTAATCCTCAATCTAAACCTCACACTCAACCTAACCCTAACCATCACCCTCACCCTTACCATAACCCTCAACCTCAGCCTAACCATCAACTTTATTCTTACTGTCACCCTCATTCTAACCCTCACCCCAATCCTAACCCTCATCTTAAGCCTAACCCTAACTGTAACCCTACCCATCACCCTAACCCTAACCCTCACCCTCACCTTCAGCCTCAGCCTAACCCTAAGCCTAAGCCTAAACCTAACCCTAAACCTCACACTCACCCTAGCCCTCACCCCAACCCTAATGCTAACCCTAACCCTCATCATAACCGTCAAGCTAACCATAACCAGAACCATCACTCTAAACCTAAACCTCATCCCCAATCTCACCCTCAGCCTAACCCTAAGCCTAAGGATAACCCTAACCCTAACCCTCACACTCACTCTCACCCTAACCCTAATCCTAACCCTAATCCTAACCCTAAAGCTAAACCTCAACCTAACCTTCACAATAACCCTAACCCTAACCCTCACCCTCACCTTGTCCTCACAATAACAATCACTCCAAACCTAACCCACACACTCACCATAACAAAAACCCTCACCCTAAACCTAAACCTAACCCTAGCCCTCATCCTAACCCTAATCCTAACCCCAACACTCATGTTAACCCTCACCCTAACCCTCACCCTAACTCTCACCCTAAAGCGAGCACTAATCCTATCCCTCAACCTAACCCTAAACCTCACCCTCACCATAACTCTAACACTAACCCTAAACCTATCTCTAAGCCTAACCCTCACCCTAATGCTCACTCTAACCCTAACTCTATCTCTAACCCTAAACATCACCCTCAACTAAACCCCCACCCTCAACCTCACACTCAGCCTTTCCCTAAGCCTAACCCTAACCCTAACCCTAAACTTCACACTCACCCTCACCCTAACCCTAATCCTAATCCTAATCCTAAACCTAACCTTCACCTTAACCCTAAACCTCACCCTAATCCTAATCCTAACACTAACCCTAACCCGAAACCTCACCCTATCCCTCAACCTAACCCTAACTATAACCCTAAAACTCAACCTCACCCTCATCCTAACCCTAACCCTAACCCTCACCCTAACACTAAAACTAATTCTAACCCTCAACCAAACCCTAACCCTGACCCTCTCTCTAACTGTAACCCTAACCCTCACCTTAACCCTAAACCGAAACCTAAACCTGACCGTAACCCTAACCCTAATCCTCACCCTAACCCTCCCCCTAACCCTAACTCTAACCCTTAACCTCACCTTAACCCTAACCCTAAACATAAACCTAACCCTAACCCTAACACTTACCTCACCCTCACCCTAGCCCTCACTTTAAACATAATTGTATCCCTAATCCTCACCTTAACCGTCAACCTAACCCTAACCCTAACCCTCACCCTAATCCTAAACCTAATTCTAACCCTCAACCAAAACCTAACCCTGACCCTCACTGTAACCCTAACCCTAACCCTCACCCTAACCCTAAATCTAACCCTAAACCTAAACCACACCATAACCCTAACCCTAACCCTCACTCTCACCCTAGCCCTCATCCTAACCCTATTCCTAACCCTATCCCTCGTGATAACCCTCGCCAAATCCCTAACCCTAACCCTAACCCTAAACCTAGACCTAATCCTAACACTCAAACTAACCCTAACTCTCACCCTCACCATAACCCTAACCCTAACCCTGAACCTATACTTAAACCTAACCCTAACCCTAAACCTCACCCTAACCCTAACCGTAACCCTCACCCTAACACAAGTCCTCTCCCTAACCCTAATCCTAACCGTAACCCTCATTCTGACCCTCACCCTAACCCTAAACCTAACCCTCACTCTAAACATAACCCTCACCCTCAACCTAACACTTAGCCTAACCCTAAGCCTAAACCTAAACCTAACCCTAACCCACACAGTCACCCTCATCCTCACCATAATCTTAACCCTAACCCTAATCCTAACCCTAACCCGCACCCTCACCCTAGCCTTCACCCTAAACCTAATCTTAGCCCTAAAACAAACTCTAACTGTAACCCTAACCCTAAACCTCACCCTAAACCTCTCCCTAACCCTCACCCTCACCATAGGGTAACCATAACCCTAACACTAACAATAACCCTAACCCTAACCCTAACCCTCACCCTAACACTTACCCTCACCATTACACTAAACCTAACCATAACACTAACCCTCATGCTAATCTTAACCCTCAATCTAAACCTAAACCTCATCCCTAACCTAAACCTAATCTTAATACTCACGCTCACCCTAGCCCTCACCCTAACCCTAATTCTAACCCCAACCCTCACCCTAAACCTAACACTCATCCTCACCCTAAACCTCACACTAACCCTAACCCTAATTCTCAATCTAACCCTCACCCTCACCCTAACCCTAATCGTAAACCTTACACTAACCCTCAGCGTAACTCTAACCCTTACCCTTATCTTAACCCTCACACTCACCCTAACCCTCACCTTTACACTTACCATCACCCTCACCCTAAGCCTAACCCTCATCCTAATCCTCACCCTAACCGTAAACCTAAACATCACCCTAACCCTAAACCTCACCCTCAACCTCACGCTCAGACTAAACCTAAGCCTAAGCCTATACCTAACGCTAACCCTCAACCTCAACCTAGCCCTCACCCTAACCCTAATACTAACCCTAACCCTCATCCTAACCCTCAACCTAACCATAATCCTAACCATCACCAAAACCCTAATCCTCTTCCCCAACCTCACCCTCAGCCTAACCCTAAGTCTAAGCCTAACGTTAACCCTAACCCTCACACTCACCCTCACCCTAACCCTCATCCTAACCATAACCCTAACCATAACCCTAAACCTCAACCTAAACCTCACCCTCACCCTAACCCTAAAACTAACCCTAACCCTAACCCTCACCCTATCCCTCCGCTTAACCCTAATTCTAATCTTAAACCTCACGCTCACCCTAACCCTAATCCTAAGCCTAACCCTAAACCTCAACCTAACCCTAACCCTAACCCTGACCCTTACCCTCACCCTCACCCTCACCATAACTCTAAGACTAACCCTAAAAATAACACTAATCCTAAACCTAAACCTAACCCTAACACTAATCCTATTCCTAACCCTCACCCTCAGCCTCACCCTCACTGCAAACATAACCATAACCAAAACACTAACAATAATCCTAACTCTAACCCTAATTCTTACCATCACCCTTACCCTAAACCTCATCCTATCCCTAACCCTCACCCTAACCTTAACCCACACCCTCAACATATCCCTAACCCTAAGCCTAACCCTCACCCTCACCCTAACCCTAACCCTAAACCTCACCCTAAGACTAACCCTCACCCTCACCCTCACCCTCACTGTAACTCTAACCCTAACCCTAACAATAACACTAACCCTTACCCTAACCCTATCCCTAACCCTCACCCTCAACGTAACCCTAAACCTAACCCAAACCCTCATCCTAACCTTAACCCTAACCCTCACCCTAAACCTCATCCTAACCCTAACTCTAACCCTGAACCTCACCCTCACCCTAACCCTAATTCTAAACCTAACCCTAATACTAAAACTCACCCTAAACCTAACCCTAACCCTCACTCTAACCCCAACCCTCACCCTCACCATAACTCTAACCCTAACACTCTCCCTAACCCTAAAACTAACCCTAACCCTAAATCTCACCCTAATGCTAACCCTAAGCCTAACCCTCACCGTAGCCCTCACCCTAGCCCTAAACCTAAACCTAAACCTCACCCTAACCCTCACCCCAACCCTGAAACCCTAACAATCACACTAACCCCAAACATCACCTTCACCCTCAAGCTCGGCCTAAGCCTAAGCCTAAAGCTAAGACTAACCCTAACCCTCACACTCACACTCACACTCACCGTAACTGTAACACTAACCCTAACCCTAAACCTCACACTAATACTCACCCTAACGCTTACTCTACCCCTAAACCTCACCCTCATCCTAAACCTAACCCACACCCTCACCCTTTCCCTCCGCCTAACACTAAGCCTAATCCAAACCCTAACACTAACCCCAAACCTCACATTCAAACTCAGGCTAACCTTAAGCCTAAGCCTAACCCTAAACCTAACCCTCACCCTCACCCTAACACTCAGCCTAAACCTAATATTAAGCCTAACCCTAACCCTAACCCTCACACTCACACTAGCCCTCACCATAACCCTAAACCTAACCCTAACCCTAACACAAACCCTCTCACTCACCCTCACCTTAACCCTAATCCTAATCCTAACTCTAACCCTAACCCTCACCCTCACCCAAACCCTACTGCTAACACTAACACTAACCCTAAACCTCAACCTAACCCTCATCCTAATCCTAACACTAACCCTAAACCTCACACTTGCCTTAACCCTAATCCTAACCATAACCCTGAACCTTATCATAACCCTAACCCTAAACCTCACCCTCACCCTAAACCTCACCCTAACCATAACCCTAACCATAAGCCTAACTCTAAACCTCATCCTAACCCTAACACTAACCCTCAACATCACCCTCACCCTTACCTTAACCTTAACCCTAGCTCTAACCCTAAGAATAACCCTAATCCTAAACCTAATCCTAAATCTCACCCTCACTGTAACTCTAACCCTAATCCAAACCCTAAACCTAACCCTAACCCTGACAATAACCCTAACCCTAAACCTCACCCTAACCCTAACCCTAACACTAACCCTCACCCTAGCACATACCCTAACCCTAACCCTAACCCTAACCTTCACCCTAACCCTCATTCTAACCCTAAAACTAACCCTCACCCTAAATCTAACCCTCACACTCACCCTCAGCCTCAGACTAACCCTAAGCCAAACACTAACCCTAACACTTACACTCACCGTCACCGTAACCCTAATCCTAACCCTCACTCTCACCCTAAACCAAACCCTAACCCTAACCCTCACCCTAACCCTAAGCCTAACCCTAACCCTAACCCTAACCCTCACACTCACCCTCAACCTAAACCTAACCCTAATCCTCACCCTAAACCTCACCCTTGTCCTCACCCTCAACCGCACAGTAACTCTAACCCTAGCCCTAACAATAAAACTAATCCTAACCCTAAAGCTTAATTTAACCCTAATCCTATCCCTAACTCACACCCTAAGCCTCCCACTACTGCAAATGTCACCATAATCATAACAATAACCATTATCCTGACCCTAACCCTAATCCTAAAATTCACCCTCACCCTAACTCTAATCCTAATCCTAACCCTCACCCTAATCCTAACCATAACCCTCACTGTAACCCTAACCCTCATCCTAACCCTCACCCTAAACCTCACCCTCACCCTATCCCTCACCCTAACCCTAACGCTCACCCTCCCAGTAACCCTAACCATAACCTCACCCTAACAGTAAACCTAACCCTAAACCTAAACCTCACCATAATGCTATACCTAACCCTCACCCTCACCCTTGCCCTCATCAGAAACCTAATCCTAACCCTAAACCTCATCTTAACCCACACCCTAAACCTAACCCTAAGCCTCAGCTCCACCGTCACCCTCAGAATAACCGGAAGCCTAAGCCTAACACTAACCCTAACCCTCACTCTCACCCTCATGCTAACCCTAATTCTAACCCTAACCCTAACCCTAAACCTAACCATAACCCTAAATTTAACTCTAAACCTAAACCCCACCCTCAACCTAACCCAAACTCTAACACTAACCCTAAACCTCCCCCTAACCCTAACCCTAACCCTCACCCTCACCCTCACCGTAACTGTAACCCTAACCCTAACAATAACCCTAACCCTAACACTAACCCTAACCCGAACCATAACCCTCACCCTAACAATAACCCTCACCCTAACACTTACTCTCACCCTAAACTAACCCTAATCCTAACACTAACCCTCACACTAACTCTAACCATCACCTTAAACCTAAACCTCAACCTAACCCTATCCCGAACCATCAACCTCACCCTAGCCGTCACCCTAACCCTAACCCTCACATTTACCGTAATCCTCACTCTCAGCCTAAACCTCAACGTGACCCTTACTGTCACCCTCACCCTAACCCTCACCCTAACCCTCATACTAACCCTCAGCATAACCGTAACCCTAGCCATTAAGCTAACACTAAATCTCAACCTCACACTCACGCTCAGCCTAAAATTAAGCCTAACCCTAACCCTAACCCTCACACTCACCCTCACCCTCAGCCTAACCCTACCCTAACACTAACACTAACCCTAAACTTCACCCTAACCCTCACCCTAAACCTAAATCTAACCCTAAACCTCACACTCGCCCTAACCCTAACCCTAATACTAACCCTAAACCTGAGCCTAACCCTAACACTAAACCTCGATCTCAACCTAAACCTCACCCTAAAACTCACCCTCAATGTAGCCCTCACCCTAACCCTACCCATACCCCTAATCCTCATCCTAACCCTCACCCTGACCGTAACACTAAGCATCATCCTAACCCTAACCCTCACCCACACCCTAACCCTAAAACAAACACTCCCACTAACACTCACACTAACACTAAATCTAAGCCTACACCTCACCCTCACCCTAACCCTAACCCTCAACCTCACCCTCACCCTCAGAATAAACTTAAGCCTAACCCTAAGCCTAACCTTCACACTCAACCTCACCCTCAGCCTAACCCTACCCCTAACACTAACACTAACGCTCAACCTCACCCTAACCCTCACCCTGAACCTAACTCTAAACCTAAACCTCACACTCGCCATAAACCTAACCCTAACCCTAACCCAAAACGTCAGCCTAACCCTAACACTAAACCTCACCCTCACCCTAAACCTCACCCTACCCCTAACCCTAAACCTCACTTTCGAAGTAGCCCTCACCATAACCCTAAACCTAACCGTAACACTCACACTAAGCATAACCCTAACACTCACACTAACCCTAACCCTCACTCTCAACATCACCCTGAGCCTAACCTTAAGCCTAACGCTAAACCTAACCCTAACCCAAACACTAACCCCTAATCCTAATTCTAACCATAACCATAACCCTCAACGTAACCCTATCACTCACCCTAAACCTAACCCTAACACTAACCCTAACCCTAACCCTCAACCTAACCCTAAGTCTAACACTCAATCTCAGCCTCACACTAACCCTAACACTAAACCTCAAACTAACCCTAACCCTAAACCTCACCCTAACCCTAGCCAATACCATAACCCTAATCCTAAACCTACCCCTCACTCTAACCCGAACCCTCACACTCAAACTCACTCTCAGCCTAACCCTAAGCCTAACCCTAAACCTGACCCTAACCCACACATTCACCCTCACCCTAACCTTAATAGTAAACCTAACCCTAACTTTAACCCTAACCCGCACACAAACCCACACCCTAACCCTAACCTAACACTAACCCTAACCCTAACCCTCACACTAACCCTCACCCTAAACCTAAATCTAACCGTAAACCACACCCTCACCCTAACCATAACTCTAACCTAATCCTTACCCTAAAACTCACCCTAACCCTAAACCTAACCCTCACCCTCACCCTCACCGTCAACATAACACCAAACCTAAAATTAACAAAAACCCTAACCCTAACACTAAACCTCACCCTAACGATAACACTCACCCTAAACCTAACCCTCACCCTAACAATTACCCTCACCCTAACACTAACCCTGACCCTAACACTATCCCTCACACTAACCCTAACCCTCACCCTAACCTTAAAACTCACCCTAACCCTAACCCTAACCCTAGCCCTCACCCTCACCCTAGCCCTCACCCTAACAATATAAACCTAACCGTAACCCTCATCCTAACCCTCACCCTAATCCTAATCCTAAACCTAACCCTCATCCTAACCCTCACCCTAATCCTAAACCTAACCATCACCCAAACCCTAATCCTCACCACCACCCTCACCCTCAGCCTAATGCTAAGCCTAAGCCTAACCTTAACCCTCACCCTCACCCTCACTCTAACCCTAATCCTAAACCTAACCCTAACCCTAACCCTGAACCTCAACCTAACCCTCACCCTAACCCTCACCCTAACCATACCTCTAACCCTAAACCTCACCCTAACCCTCCCCCTAACCATAACTCTAACCCTAAACCTCACCCTCACCCTAACCCTAATCCTCACCGTAACCCTAAATCTAACCAAAACCCTAAACCTAACCCTCACCCTCACCATCACTCTAACCCTAACCTTAACAATAACACTAATCCTAACACCAAACTTAACCCTAACCCTAATCCTAACCCTAATCCTCACCCTCAGCCTCACCATCACAGCAAAGGTAACCTTAACCATAACAATAACAATAACACAAACCCTAATCCTAACCTTCACCCTCACCCTAATCCTAACTCTAATCGTAACCCTCACCCTCACCCTAACCCTAATCCTAACCCTAACCGTCAAACTAAACCTAACCCTCACCCTCACCTTAAACCTAAACCAAATCCTAACCCTCACCCAAACAATAATTCTAACTCTCACTGTAACCCTAACCCTCACACCTACCTACACCCTCAACCTAACCCTTAGCCTAAGCCTAACCCTAACC
This sequence comes from Dipodomys merriami, assembly GCF_024711535.1. NCBI lineage: Eukaryota > Metazoa > Chordata > Mammalia > Rodentia > Heteromyidae > Dipodomys > Dipodomys merriami. The sequence goes on from NW_027203304.1 coordinate 787,619, forward strand.
CTCACACTCACCCTCACCTAACCCTAATCCTAACATTAAGCCTATCCCTAAACCTCAACCTAACCCTCACCCTCACCCTAAGACTAACACTAACCCTAACCCTACCCTTCACCCTTACCCTCCCCCTAAACCTAATTCTAAACTTAACTCTCACCCTCAACCTAACCCTAACACTAAACCTATCCGTAAACCTCACTCTAACCCTAACCCTCAACCTCACACTCACTGTAACTCTAACCCTAACCCTAACAATAACACTAACCCTAACCCTAAACCTAAACCTAACCCTAACCATAAACCTCACACTCAGACTCACCCTCACCGCAAACTTAACCCTAACCATAACACTAACAATAACCCTAACACTCATCCTCACCCTAAACATCACCCTAACCCTAACACTAATCCTCTATCTAACCCTCACCCTCACCCGACCCCTTCCCTTAACCCTCACCCTAACCATAACCCTAACCCTTACAGTAACTCTCAACCGCAGCCTAACCCTAACCTTTAGCCTTGACGTCACCCCCACCCTAAACATCACCCTAAACCTAACCCTAACCCTCACCCTCAAAACAGGCCATAATCAAACCCTAGGCCTAAGCCTAACCCTGACCCTAACCCTCACTCTAACCCTAAACCCAAAACTCACCCTAATGGTAACCCTCACCCTCATGCTCACCCAAAATCTTATCCTAATCCTAACCCTAATCCTAACCCTCACACTCACCCTCACCTTAACCCTAATCCTAATCCTAACCCTAACAGTAACCCTCACCCCCACACTAAACCCCACACTAACCCTAATCCTAACAGTAACCTTAACCCTAACCCTAACCCTCACAGTAACCCTAACTCTAACACTAAACCTCACCCTCACCCTAACCCTAACCCTAACACGAATTCTAAACCTCACTCTCAACCTAAACCTTACCCTAACACTTAACCTCACCCTAACACTAACACTAACCCTAACACTAACCCTCACACTAACGCTAACCATCACCCTAAACCTAAACCTCACCCTAACCATAACCCTAAACTTCAACTTCACCCTATCCCTCACCCTATCACTAACCCTCATACTCACCCTAAACCTCACACTAACCCTAACACTAAAACTCAATCTAACCCTCACCCTCAACCTAACCCTAACCCGAACTCTCACCCTAAACATAACTCTCACACTCAGCCTAACCCTCAACTTTACTCTTACTGTCACCCTCATCCTAATGCTCACCCCAATCCTAAACCTCATCCTAACCCTCACCCTAACCGTAACTCTAAACATCACCCTAAACCTAACCCTCATCCTCACCTTCAGCCTCAGCCTAAACCTAAGCCTAAGCCTAAACCTAACCCTTAACCTCACACTCAACCTAGCCCTCACCCTAACCCTAATCCAAACCCTAAACCTCATCCTAACCCTCAACCTAACCAAAACTGGAACCATCACTCTAAACCTAATCCTCATCCCAACCCTCACCCTCAGCCTAACCCTAACCTAAGCCTAACTCTAATACTAACCCTCACACTCACACTCACCCTCACCCTAATCCTAACCCTAACCCTAACTCTAAATTTAAACCTAAACCTAACCCTCACCCTAACCCTAAAACTAACCTTCACCCTCTCCTTAGTCCTCACACAAACCCTCACCCCAAACCTAACCATCACCCTCACTGTAACCCGAACCCTAACACTACCCCTAATCCTAATCCTAAACCTCACCCTAACCCTAACACTAAACCTCACCCTCAACCAAGCCCTCACCCTAACCCAAATTGTAACCCTAACCCTCATACTAATCCTCACCCTAACCCTAAAACTAACCCGCATCCTAACCCTAAACCAAGTTCTAACCCTCACCCTAACCCTAAAACTGACCCTCACCGTGACACTCACCCTAACCCTCACCCTAAACCTAAACATAACCCTAAACCTCACTGTAACCCTAACACTAACACTCAGCCTCAACCTAGCACTCATCCTAAACCTAATCCTAACCCGGACCCTAATGCTAAGCTTCACCTTAACCCTAACCCTCACCTTAAACCTAGACCTAATCCTAATCCTCAACCTAACCCTAACCCTCACCCTCAACATAACCCTAACCCTAACCCTCACCCTATACCTAAACCTAACCCTAACCCTAAACCTCACCCTATCCCTAACCCTCACTCTCATGCTAGCCCTCACCCTAACTCTAATCCTAAACCTAACCCTCATCCTAACCCTCACCCTAACACTAAACCTAACCCTCACCCTAACCCTAACCCTCACCCTCACCCTCAGCCTAAACCTAAGCCTAATCCTAACCCTAACCATAACCCTCACACTCACCCTCACCCAAAACCTAATCCTAAACCTAACCCTATCCCTAACCCTAACCCTCAACCTAACCCTCACCCTAAACCTAACCCTAACACTAACCCTCACACTAACCCTCAACTTAACACTAACTCTAACCCTAAACCGCAGCCTCACCCTCACCCTAACCCTCACTCTCACCCTCACCCTCAGCCTATCCCTAAGCCTAAACCTAACCCTAACCCTCATACTCACCTCACCCTAACCCTAATCCTAATCCTAACCCTAAACCTAACCCTCACACTAACAGTAACCCTCAAGCTAACCCTAACCCTAACACTAACCCTGATCTTGAACCTCAGCCTATCCCTAATCCTAATCCTAACCCTAAACCTAACCCTCACACTAACAGTAACCCTCAAGCTAACCCTAACCCTAACTCTAACCCTAAACCTTACCCTCACCCTAACCCTAAACCTAAACATCACCCTCATCCTAACCCTCACCCTAACCCTAACCCTAACCCTCACCCTAACCCTCATCCTAACCCTCACCCTAACCCTAAATCTCACTCTAACACTAACCTTAACCCTCACCCTCACTCTAGCTCTCACAATAACACTAATCCTAACCCTAATCCTGATCCTAACTCTCACCCTAATCCTAACCGGAACCCTCACCCTGACCATAATCCTAACACTAACCATCAACCTAACCCTAACCCTCAACCTCACCATAAGCCTAACCCTAACCCTCATCCTAAACCTAAACTTAACCCGAACCCTAACTCTCACCCAAACGCTAAACCTAACCCAAACCCTACCCCTAAACCTCACTCTCACCCTCACCCTCAGCTTAACACTAAGCCTAACCCTAAACCTAAGCCTAACCCAAGCACTCAACCTAACACTAAATCTAATCCAAGTCCTAACCCTAAAGCTAATCCAGACCCTAACCATCAACTTCATCCAAACCGTCACCCTAACTCTAACCCTAACAATCACACTAACCCTCACCCTAACCCTAACACTCACCCTTACCGTAACCGTAAACCTTACCCAAACCCTCACCCTAACCCTTACCCTAACCCTAACTTAAACCTCACCCTAACCCTAAACCTAAACCTCACCCTCATCCTCACCCTCACTGTAAATTTAAACGTAACCATAACACTAAAAATAACACTAAACCTAACTCTAACCCTCACCCTCACCCTAGCACTCACCCTAGCCCTAATCCTAAATCTAAACGTCACCCAAAACCTCACCCGAACCCTAACCCTAACCCTCACCCTAACCCTAAAACCCTAACAATCACTGTAACCCTAACCCTCAGCTTCACCCTCAATCTCGGCCAAAGCATAAGCCTAAGCCGTAGGCTAACCCTAACCCTCACACTCACTCTCACCCTCACCGTAACCGTAACACTAACCCTAACCCTCACACTAACCCGCACCATAACGCTAACCCTAAACCTAATCCTCACCCTCAACCTAAAGATAACCCTCACCCTCACCCTCATCCTCCGCCTAGCACTAAGCCTAACCCTAACCCAAACCCTAACCCTAATACTCACACTCAACCTCAGCCTAACCCTAAGCCTAAGCCTAACCCTAACCCTCACCCTCACCCTCACCCTCAGCTTAACCATAAGCCTAAGCCTAACCCTAACAATACCCTCACCCTCACACTAGCCCTCACCATAAACCTAACCATAGCACTAAACCTAACCCTAACACTCACACTAAACCTAACCCTAACCCTAACAATAACCCTAAACCTCACCCTCACCCTAACACTAAACCTAATCCTAACCCTAATCCTAACACTCAACATCACCCTAACCCTCACCCTTACCTTAACCTTAACCCTAACCCTAACCCTAACAATAACCATAACCCTAAATCTAAACTTAAACCTCACCCTCACCGTAACTCTAACCTTAACCCAAACCCTCACACTAACCCTAATCCTGATCATAACCCTAAAGCTAAACCTCAACCTAAACCTAAACGTTAGCGTTAGGCTAACCCTCACCCTAGGACATACACTAACCCTAATTCTAACCCTAACCCTCACCCTAACCCTCACTCTAACACTAAACCAAAAACTCAGCCTAAATCTAACCCTCACCCTCACACTCAGCCTCAGCCTAACCCTAAGCCTAAAACTAACCCTAACCCTAACTGTTACACTCACAGTCACCTTAACCCTAATCCTAACCCTAACACCAACCCTAACCTTAAAACTAACCCTAACCCTAACTCTCAACCTAACCCTCACACTAACCCTAGCCCTAACCCTATTGCTCATCCTAACACATAACCTAATGTTAATCCTAACACTTACTCTCACCATAACCCTCACCCTAACGCTCACTCTATACATAACCCTAACCCTAACCCTCATCCTCACCCTAACCCTAATCCTAAACCTAACACTAACCCTCACACTCACCCTCACCTTAACCCTAATCCTAATCCTAACCCTTACCCTAACCCTCACCCTCACCCTAACCTTCATCCTACCCCTACCCCTAACACTAACACTAACCCTAACCCTCACCCTAACCCTCACCTAACCCTAACTCTAACCCTAACCCTCACCATCGACCTAACAATAACCCTAACCATAACCCTAAACCACACCCTAACCCTAACGCGAAACCTCATCCTCACCCTAAACCTCACCCTAACCCTAACCCTAAACCTAACTCTAACCCTCACCATAACCATAACCCTCACCATAACCCTAACATTCACACTAAACCTAACACTCACCCTAACACTAAGCCTAAGCATAACCCTAAACCTAACCCTCACATTCACCCTCAATCTAAACCTAATCCTAAACCTATCCCTATCCCTAACCCTAACCCTCACAATAACCATCACCCTACCGCTCACCCTAACCCTAATCCTAACCCTACACCTCATCCTAAGCCTCACCCTAACCCTAACCTTCACGTCACCCTAGCCCTCACCCTAAACCTAACCCTCATCCTCACCCTAAACCTCACACTAAGCCTAAAACTAATCCTCATTCTTAATCTCAACCTCACCCTAACCCTAACCCTAAACCTCAACCTAACCCTAACCCTCACCCTCACCCTCAGACTCAGCCTAACTCTCAGCCTAACCCTCACCCTCACCCTAGCCCTCACCCTAACCCTACTCCTAACCCTAACCATAACCCTAAACCTAACCCTAAACCTAACCATCACCCTAAAGCTAATCCTCATTCCCACCCTCACCCTCAGCCTAATCCTAAGCCTAAGCCTAACCCTAACCCTAACCCTCACACTCACCCACATCATAACCCTAATCCTAAACCTAACCCGAAACCTAACCCTTAAACTCAACCTAACCCTCACCCTAACCCTAACCCCAGCATTAACCCTAACCCTAACCCTCACCCTCACCCTCACCATCACAGTATCCGTAACCCTAAACCTATCCCTAACAATAACCCTAACCTTAACACTAAGCCTAAACCTAACCATAACCCTCACCCTAAGCTTAACCCTCATGCTAACACTTACCCTCACCCTAACAGTAACACTAATCCTAACACTTACCCTCACACTAACCCTAAAAATAACCTTAAACCTAAACCTCAACTAACTCTATCCCTAACCCTCAACCTCACCCTAGCTCTCCCCCTAACCTCATCCTCACCCTAAACCACACACTAACCATAACACTAGTCCTCAATCTAACCCTCAACCTCACCTTAACCCTTACCCTAATACTCACCCTAACCCTCACCCTAACCCTAATAATCACCTTTACCCTTACAGTCACCCTCAGCCTAACCCTCACCCTAACACTCATGCTAACCCTAAGCCTAACTGTAACCCTAACCATCACGCTAACCCTAACCCTCAACCTCACCCTCAGCCTCAGCCTAACCCTAAATCTAAACCTGACTGAATCCCTAAACTTCACCCTCACCCTTGTCCTCACCCTAAACCTAATGCTAACCCTAACCCTCATCCTAACACGAACACTAACTCTAACAATAACCCTAACCCTATCCCTAACCCTAATTCTAACCATAACCCTCACCCGAACCCTAACCCGAACAATATCACTTACCCTCACACTAACATTAACCCTAACTCTTACACTAACCCTCACACTAACCCTAACCATCACCCTAACCGTAACACTCACCCTAACCCTAACCCTAACCCTCACCCTCACCCTAACCCTAACCCTCATCCTCACCCTAAACCTCACACTAACTCTAAAACTAATCCTCAATCTAAACCACACCCTCACCCTAACCCTAACTCCAATCCTCACTCTAACACTAACACTCACATTTACCGTAATCCTCACTCTCAGCCTAACCCTAAACTTTACCCTTACTTTCACCCTCACCCTAACCCTCACACTAAACCTAACCCTCATCCTAACCCTCACCCTGACTGTAACCCTAAGCATCACCCTAACCCTAACCCTCACCCACGCCCTAACCCTAACACTAAACCTCACACTAACCCTCACACTAACACAAACTATAAGGCTAAACCTCCCCTCACCCTAACCCTAAACCTCACCCTCACCCTCACCCTCAGTCTAATCCTACGCCAACCTTAACCCTACCCCTCACAATCACACTCACCCTCAGCCTAACCGTAGCCCTAACACTAACACTAACCCTAGACCTCACCCTAACCCTAATTCTAACCCTAAACCTCACACTAATCCTCAAAGAAAACTAATCCTCACCCCCACCCTCACCCTCAGCCGAAGCCTAAACCTAACCCTAACACTCACCCTCACCTTCACCCTAACCCTAATCCCGACCCTAACCCTAACGCTAACTCTAACCCTAACCCTAAACCCAACCCTAATCCTCACCCCCACTCTCACCCTCAGCCTAAACCTAAGCCCAACCCTAAAACTAACCCGAACTCTAAACCTAAACATCACCCTGAACCTAACCATATATCCAACCCTAACTCTAAACCTTACCCTAAACCCAAACCTAACCCGGACCCGCAACCTCACCCTCACCGTAACTCTAACCCTAACCCTAACAATAACACTAACCCTAACCCTAAACCTCACCCTAACCCTAACCCTCATCCTCACCCTAAACCTCACACTAAACCTAACCCTAATCCTCAATCTAACCTTCACCGTCACAATAAACCCTAACCCTCAACCTTACAATAACCCTCACCCTAACCCTAACAATCACCCTTATCTTAACCCTCCCCCTCAGCCTAACCCTCAACTTTACACTTACCATCACCCTCACTCTAACCCTCACCCAATCCCTAAAACTCATGCTAACCTTCAACCTCACTGTAACCCTAACCATCACCATAACCCTAACCCTCACCCTCAACCTCACACTCAGCCTAAACCTAAGCCTAAGCCTAACCATAACGCTCACCCTCACCCTCACTCTAGCCCTCACCCTAACACTAATCCTAACCCTAACCCTCATCCTAACCCTCACCCTAATCGTAACCCTAACCATCACCCAAAAACTAATCCTCACCCCCACCCTCACCCTCAGCCTAACCCTAAGCCTAAGCCGAAGCCTAACCCTAACCCTCACAGTCACCCTCACCCTAACCCTAATCCTAAACCTAACCCCAACCCTAACCCTAAACCTCCACCTATCCCTAACCTTAACCCTCACTGTAACCCTTTCCCTAATCCTAACTCTAACCCTAACCCTAACCCTCATCCTAACACTCTCTCACCCTAACACTAACCCTCACACTAACACTAACCATAACCCTAACCCTAAACCTCAACCTAACCCTTACCCTCACCCTCAACCTAGCCCTCAACCTAACCCTAACCCTCATCCTCACCCTAAACCTCACACTAACCCTAATCCTAAACCTAACCATAAGCCGAACCCTCACCTCACCCTCACCATAACTCTAACCATAAGCTTAACAATAACACTAATCCTAACCCTAAACCTAACCCTAACCGTAATCCTAACCCTAAACATCACCCTCAGCTTCACCATCACTGCAAAGGTAACCTTAACCATAACATTAACAATAACCCTAACCCTAACTCTAATCCTAACCCTCACCCTCACCCTAACCCTAATCCTAATGCTAACCCTGACCCTAACCCTAACCCTCACCCTCAACTTAATCCTAACCCAAATCCTAAATCTCACCCTAAACCTAATCCTCACCCTCACCATAACCCTAACACTCACACCTATCTTCACCCTCAACCTAATCCTAAACCTAACCCTCAACCTAACCCTCACACTCACCCTTACCCTAACCGATACTTCTAACCCTAAGCCTATTCCAAATCCTCAACCTAACCCTCACCCTCACACTAAGACTACAACTAACCCTAACCCTACCCCTCACCCTAACCCTCCCCCGAAACCTAAACCTCACACTCAACCTAACCCTAAACCTAAACCTCACCGTAAACCTCAACCTAACCTTAACCCTCACCTCACCCTCACTGTAACTCTAACCCTAACCTTAACAATAACACTAACCCAAACACTAACCCTAAACCTAACCCTAACCATAAACCTCACCCTCAGCCTCACCCTCATCGCAAACTTAACCTTAACCATAACACTAACAATAACCCTAACCCTAACCCTAATCCTCACCCTAAACCTCACCCTAATCCTAACACTAATCCTCAATCTAAACCTCACCCTCACTCTACCCCTAAACCTAACCCTCACCCTAACACTAACCCTCAGCCTTATAGTAACTCTCACCCTCAGCCGAACCCTAACATTTACTCTTACCTTCACCACCACGCTAACACTCACACTAAAACTAACCCTCACCCTAACCCTCACCCTAACCCCAACTGCACCCCTAAACCTCACCCTCACCATCACCCTAACTCTAACACTAACCCTAACACTAAACCGCACCATAACCCACAGACTCACCCTCACCCTAACCCTAATCCTAACCCTAACCCTCATCCTAACCCTCAAACTTACCCTAAACCTAAACCTAACCTAAACCTATCCCTCACCTTCAGCCTCAGCCTCAGCCTAACCCTAAGCCTAACTTTAAACCTAACCCTAACCCACACACTCAACCTCACCCTACCCTAATCCTAACCCTAACAGTCCCTCTAACCGTTACCCTCACAATAAACCTCACTCTAACCCTAACCTAAGACTAACCTTAACACTAATCCTCACACTAACCCTCACATTAAGCCTAACTCTAACCCTAAACCTCACCCTCACCCTAACCCTAACCCGGACCCGCAACCTCACCCTCACCATAACTCTAACCCTAACCCTAACAATAACACTAACCCTAACCATAACACTCACCCAAACCCTAACCCTCATCCTCACCCTAAACCTCACACTAAACCTAACCCTAATCCTCAATGTAACCCTCACCCTCACAATAAACCCTAACCCTCATGCTTACCCTAACCCTAACCCTCACCCTTAACTTGACCCTCCCTCTCAGCTTAACCCTCAACTTTACCCTTACCATCATCCTCACTCTAACCCTCAACCTACCCCTAAACCTCATACTATCCTTCAACCTAACTGTAACCCTAACCATCACCATAAAATTAACCCTCACCCTCAACATCACCCTCAGCCGAACCCTAAGCCTAACCCTAACCCTAACCCTCACCCTCACCCTCACTCTAGCCCTCACCCTAACACTAATCCTAACCCTAACCCTCATCCTAACCCTCTCCCTAATCGTAACCCTAACCAACACCCAAAAACTAATCCTCACCCCCACCCACACCCCCAGCCTAACCCTAAGCCTAAGCCGAAGCCTAACCCTAACCCTCACAGTCACCCTCACCCTAACCCTAATCCTAAAGCTAACCCCAACCCTAACCCTAAACCTCCACCTATCCCTCACCTTAACCCTCACCGTAACCCTTTCCCTAATCCTAACTCTAACCCTAACCCTAACCCTCACCTCCCCCAACACTAACCCTCACACTAACACTAACCATAACCCTAACCCTAAACCTCACCTTAACCCTTACCCTCACCCTCAACCTAGCCCTCAACCTAACGCTAACTCTCATCCTCACCCTAAACCTCACACTAACCCTAACCCTATACGTCACCCTAAGCCGAACCCGAACCCTCACCCTCACCCTCACCCTCACCCTCACCATAACTCTAACCATAAGCTTAACAATAACACTAATCCTGACCCTAAACCTAACCCTAACCGTAATCCTAACCCTAAACATCACCCTCAGCCTCACCATCACTGCAAACGTAACCTTAACCATAACATTAACAATAACCCTAACCCTAACTCTAATCCTAACCCTCACCCTCACCCTAACCCTAATCCTAATGCTAACCCTCACCCTAACCCTAACCCTCACCCTCAACTTAATCCTAACCCAAATCCTAAACCTCAACCTAAACCTAATCCTCACCCTCACCATAACCCTAACACTCACACCTATCTTCACCCTCAACCTAATCCTAAACCTAACCCTCAACCTAACCCTCACACTCACCTCACCCTCACTGTAACACCAACCCTAACTTTAACAATAACACTAACCCAAACCCTAACCCTAAACCTAACCCTAACCATAAATCTCACCCTCAGCCTCACCCTCATCGCAAACTTAACCCTAACCATAACACTAACAATAACCCTAACCCTAACCCTAATCCTCACCCTAAACCTCACCCTAATCCTAACACTAATCCTCAATCTAAACCTCACCCTCAAACTACCCCTAAACCTAACCCTCACCCTAACACTAACCCTCAGCCTTACAGTAAATCTCACCCTCAGCCCAACAATAACATTTACTCTTACCTTCACCACCACCCTAACACTCACGCTAACCCTAACCCTCACCCTAACCCCAACTGTATCCCTAAACCTCACCCTCACCATAACCCTAACTCTAACCCTAACCCTAACACTAAACTGCACCATAACCCACAGACTCACCCTCACCCTAACCCTAATCCTAACCCTAACCCTCATCCTAACCCTCAACCTTACCCTAAACCTAACCCTATCCCTCACCTTTAGCCTCAGCCTCAGCCTAACCCTAAGCCTAACTTTAAACCTAACCCTAACCCACACACTCAACCACATCCTAACCCTAATCCTAACTCTAACAGTCCCTCTAAACCTTACCCTCACAATAAACCTCACCCTATCCCTAACCTAAGACTAACCTTAACACTAATCCTCACACTAACCCTCACATTAAGCCTAACTCTAACGCTAAACCTCACCCTCACCCTAACCCTAACTCTATCCCTAATCCTAAACCTAAACCTCACCCTAACTCTAACCCTAACCCTCACACTCACCCTCACCCTGAATGTAACCCTAAACCTAAAAATCACAATAACCCTAACCCTAACCCTAACCCTAACCCTCACACTAACTATAACCCTCACCCTAACCCTAACCCTCACTCTAACACTTACCCTCACCCTAACACTAACCCTAACCATAACACTAACCCGCACACTAAACCTAATCCTCACCCTAACCCTAAAACTCACCATAACCCTAACCTTACCCTCACCCTCACGCTCAGCCTAGCCCTCATCCTAACCCTAATTCTAAGCCTAACCCTCACACTAACCCTAACATCATCCTCACCCTAAACCTCACACTAAACCTAACCCTAATCCTCAATCTAACACTCACACTCACCCTAACCCCTAACCCTCACCATTACCCTAACCCTCATCCTAACCCTAACCCTCACCCTTATCTTTACCCTGACCCTCAGCCTAACCTTCAACTTTACCCTTACCATCACCAACAACCTATCCCTCACCCTATCCCTAAACCTCAGGCTAACCTTCAACCTAACCGTAACCCTAACCTCACCCTAACCCTGACCCTCACCCTCAAACTCACACTCAGCCTAAACATAAGCCTAAGCCTAACACTAACCCTAACCCTCACCCTCAAACTAGCCCTCACCCTAAACCTAACCCTCAACCTAACCCTCCCCCATAACCCTAACTCTAACCTTAAACCTCACCCTAACACTCACCCTAACACTAACACGAACCCTAAACCTCACACTCGCCCTAAACCTAAACCTAACTATAACCCTAAACCTCAGCCTAACCCTAACCCTAAACAGCACCCTCACCATAAACTTCACCCTAACCCTAACCCTAAATCTCACACTCAACGTAGCCCTCAACCTAACCCTAAACCTAATCGTAACCGTCACCCTAAACATAACCCTCACTGTAACCCAAAGACTCACACTAAACCTAACCCTCAGCCTCAAACTCACCCTCTGCCTAACCCTAAGCCTAACACTAAAACTAACCTTAACCCACACATTCACCCTAACCCTAATCCTAATCCTAAACATAACCATAACCATCACCCTAACACTATCACTCACCCTAACCCTAACACTAACCCGATCCCTAACCCTCACCCTAACCCTAATTCTAACACTCAACCTCACCCTAAACCTAACACTAAACCTCACCCTAACCCTAAACCTAAACCTCACCCTTACCCTAGCCATCACTCTAACCCTAATCCTAACCCTAACCGTCATCATAAATCTCACCCTAACCAGAATTCTAACGCTCACCCTAACCCTAAACTTCACCCTCAACCTCACTCTCAGCCTAACACTAAGTCTAAACCTAAACCTAACCTTAACCCACACACTCACCCTAACCCTAACCTAACACTAACCCTAACCTTAACCCTCACCCTAACCCTAAACCTCACCCTCACCCTCACCCTCACCCTCACCATAAACATAACCCTAAACCTAAAAGTAACAAAAACCCTAACCCTAACACTAACCCTCACCCTAACTATAACCCTCACCCTAACCCTAGCCCTCACCCTATTCCGAATTCGATCCCTTACCCTCAACTAACCCTAACCCTCATGTTCACCCTAAACCACACACTAACCCAAACCCTAATCCTCAGTCTAACCACACCCTCACACTAATCCCTAACCCTCACCCTTATCCTAACCCTCACCCTAACCGTAACCCTCACCCTTATCTTAACCCTCACCCTCAGCCTAACCCTCAACTTTAAACTGACCATCACCCACACCCTAACCCTCACCCTATCCCTAAACAGCATCCTAACTTTCAACTAACCATAACCCTAACCATCACCCTAGCCCTAATTCTAACCCTAACCCTAACCCTAAACCTGACTCTAACCCTCCCCCTAACCCTAACAGTAAACTTAACCCTAACACTAACACTCACACTAACTCTAAACCTCACCGTAAGCCTAAACCTCACCCTAACCCTAAACCTAACCCTCAACCTCACCCTAGCCTTCACCCTAAACCTAATCCTAACCCTAAACCTGATCCTATCCCTCACCTTCATCCTAACCCTAACCATCACCCAAACACTAAGCCTCACCCTCACCTCACATTCAGCCTAAGCCTAAACCTAACCCTAACACTCACACTCACCCTCACTCTAACCCTACTCCTAAACCTAACCCTAACCCTAACCCTAAACCTCAACCTATCCCTCAAACTAACCCTAACCCTCACAGTAACCCTAACCCTAACGCTGACCGTAACCGTCCCCCTAACCCTAACACTAAACCTAACCCTCACCCTAACCCTAAACCTCACCCTAAACCTAAACTTAACAGTCACCCTCACCATAATCCCAAACCTAAGCCTAAGCCTAATTCTAACCCTAACACTCACATTCACACTCAACCTCACCCTAAGAATAATACTAACCCACAACCTAATCCTAACCCTAAACCTCACCCTAAAACTCACCCTAACCCTAACCTTCACCCTCACCTTCACCCTAACCATAACTCTAACCTTAACCCTAACAACAACACTAACACTAACCCTAACTCTAAACCTAACCCTAACCATAAACCTCACCCTCAGCCTCACCTTCACTGCAAACTTAATTCTAACCATAACACTAAGAAAAACCCTAACCCTAACCCTAACCCGAACTCTAACCCTAACCCTAACTCTAAACCTAATCCTCACCCCCACGATCACCCTCAGCCTAAACCTAAGCCTAACGCTAAAAATAACCCTAACTCTAACCCTAAACCTTACCCTCACCCTAACCCTATCTCTAACACTAACCCTATACCTCACCTAACCCTAACCCTAATCCTCAACCCCACCCTCTCACCCTTAGCCTAACCCTAACCATAACCCTAACCCTAACACTAATCCTAATCCTCACCATCACCCTCACTCTAAACCAAACCCTAACCCAAACCCTAACCCTATGCCTAACCCTAACCCTAAGCCTAACCTTCACACTCACCCTCAACCTAACCCTAATCCTAAACCTAACCCTATCCCTCACACTAACCGTCACACCAGCGGTCAACCTAACCCTCATCCTAACCCTAACCCTCATCCTAACCCTCAATCTAACCCTAACTCTAACCCTCACCCTAACCCTAATCGTCACCCTCAACCTCACCCTCAGCCTAACCCTAAGCCTAACACTAAACCTAACCCTAACCCAAACACTCACCCTCACCATAACCCTAATACTAATGCTAACTATCACTCTAACCCTAACCCTCAAACTAACCCTCACCCTAACCCTAACCTAACACTTACCCTAACCCTAACCCTCACACTAACACTCACCCTAAGCCTAAATCTAACCCGAAACCTCACCCTCACCCTAACCTTAACTCTAACCCTAATCCTAACCCTAAATCTGACCCTAACCCTAATCCTAAACCTAACCCTCACCCTCACCCTCACCCTCAATGTAACCCTAAACCTAACAATAACAATAACCCTAACCGTAACCCTCACCCTAACTATCAACCTCAACTGAACCCTAACCCTCACCCTAACACTTACCCTCACCCTAACACTAACCCTAACCCTAACACTAAACCTCACACTAACCTTAAACCTCACCCTAATCCTAAAACTCATCCTAACCCTAACACTAACCCTAGCCCTAACCCTCTCCCTAGCTCTCAACCTAAACCTAATTCTAATCTTAACCCTCACCATAACCCTAAACCTCATCCTCACCATAAACCTAACCCTAATCCTCAATCTAACCCTCACCCTCAGCATAACCCCTAACCCTCACCCTTACCCTAAGCCTCACCCTAACCCTAACCATCACCCTTATTTTAATTCTCACTCTCAGCCTAACCCTCAACTATACCCTTATCATCACCCTCACTCCAACCCTCACCCTATCACTAAACCTCATGCTAACCTTCAACCTAACGGTAACACTAACCATCACCCGAACCATAACCCTCATCCTCAACCTCTACCTCAGCATAACCCTAAGCCTAAGCCTAATCCTAACCCTAATCCTCACCCTCACCCTAGCCCTTACCCTAACCCTAATCCTAACCCTAATCTTCATCCTAACCCTCACCCTAATCTTAACCCTAACCATCACCCGAACCCTAAACCCCACCCCCCCTCATCCTCAGCCTAACCCTAAGCCTAAGCCTAAGCCTACCCTAACACTCACACTCACCCTCACCCTAACCCTAATCCTGAACCTAACCCTAACCCTAACCCTAACCCTCACCTTAACCTTCCCCCTAACCCTAACTCTAACCCTAAACCTCACCCTCACCCTAACCCTAATCCTCACCCTAACCCTAAACCTCCCCCTAACCCTAAACCTAAGCCTCACCCTCACCCTCACCCTAACCCTCACCATAACTCTAACCCTAAACTTAACAAAAACACTAATCCTAACACTAAACCTAACCCTAAGCCTAATCCTAATCCTAAACCTCAACCTCAGCCTCACCATCACTGCAAAGGTAACCTTAACCATAACACTAAAAATAAGCCTAACCCTAATCCAAACACTCACCCTCACCCTAATCCTAATCCAAACCCTAACCATCACCCTAACCCTAACCCTCACCCTCACCTTAATCCGAACCCAAATCTTAACCCTCACCCTAACTGTAATCCTCATCCTCACTGTAACCATAACCCTCACACCTACCTTCACCTTCAACCTAAACCTAAGCATAAACCTAAACCTAACCCTCACACTCATGCTCACCCAAACCCTAATTCTAACCCTAAGCCTATCCCTAAACCTCAACCTAACCCTCACACTCACCCTAACACTAACTCTAACCCTGACCCTACCTCTCACGCTATCCCTCACAATAAACCAAATTCAAACTCTAAAACTCACCCTCAACCTAACCCTAACCCTAAACCTCACTGTAAACTTCACCCTAAACCTAACCCTCACCCTCACCCTCACTGTAAATCTAACCCTAACCCTAAAAATAATACTAACCCTAACCCTAAACCTAAACCTACCCATAAACCTCACCCTCAGCCTCACCCTCACTGCAAACTTAACTGTAACCATAACACTAACAATAACCCTAACCCTAACCCTTACACTCATCCTCACCCTAAACCTCACCTTAACACTAATCCTCAATCTTACCCTCACCCTCACACTACCCCTAACCCTAACCCGCACCATAACCGTAATCCTAATCCTCACATTTAACGTAATCCTCACTCTCAGCCTAACCCTCAACTTTACCCTTACTGTCACCCTCAACCTAACCCTCACACTAACTCTCACCCTAATGCTAACCCTCTCCCTGACCATAACCCTAAGCATCACCCTAACCCTAACCCTCACCCACACCCTAACTTTAACACTAACCCTCACACTAACCCGCACCCTAACCCTAACACTCACCCTAACTCTCACACTCACCCTAACCCAAATCCTAACCCTCACCCTCACCCTAGCCCTCACCCTAACCCTAACTCTCATCCTCACATTAAACCTCACACTAACCCTAAAACTAATCCTCAAACTAAACCACACCCTCACCCTAACCCTAACCCTAACCCTCACCCTAACCCTAACCCTCACATTTACAGTAATCCTCACTTTCAGTCTAACCCTCAACTTTACCCTTACTGTCTCCCTCACTCTAACCCTCACACTAAACCTCACCCTCATGCTAACCCTCTCCCTGACCGTAAACCTAAGCATCACCCTAACCCTAACCCTCACCCACACCCTAACTTTAACAATAACCCTCACACTAAACCTCAACCTAACACTAACACTAAACCTAACCCTCACACTCACCCTCACCCTAAACCTAACCCTCACGCTCAACCTAACCCTAAGCCTAACCCTTACCCTAACCACACACTCACCCTCAACCTAACCATAATTCTAATCCTAACCATAACCATAACCCTCACCCTAAACCTAACACTCACCCTATCCCTAAACCTAACACTAACCCTAACCCTAACCCTCACCCTAACCTTAACTCTAACACTAAACCTCACCCTCACCCTAACCCTAACCCACAACCGCAACCTAACCCTAAACGTAAACGTCACCCTCACCCTTGCCCTCACTCTAACCGTAATCATAACCCTAACCCTCATCCTAACCCTCACACTAACCCTAATCCTAACCCTCACCCTAACCCCAACCCTCACCCTCAACCTCACCCTCAGCCTAACGCTAAGCCTAACCCTAAACCTAACCCTAACCCACACACTGAACATCACCCTAACCCTAATCCTAACACTAACCCGAACTCTAACCATAACCCTCACACTGACCCTTACCCTAACCCAAACCTAACACTAACGCTCACCCTAAGCCTAAATCTAACCCTAAACCTCACCCAAACCCTAACCCTAACTCTAACCCTAATCCTAAACCTATACCTCACCCTAACCCTAACCCTAACCCTCACCCTCACCCTCATCCTTAACGTAAATCTAAACCTAAATCTAACAATAACCCTAACCCTAACCCTAACCCTCACCCTAACTATAACCCTCACCCTAACACTTACCTTCACCATAACACTAACCCTAACCCTAACACTAACCCTTACACTAACCCAAAACCTCACCCTAAGCCTACACTTCACCCTAACCCTAACCCTAACCCTCACCCTCAACCTAGCCCTCACCCTAACCCTAATTCTAACCCTTACCCTCACCTAACCCTAACCCTCATCCTCACCCTAAACAACAACACTAACCATAACCCTACTCCTCAATCTAACCCTCACCCTAATACCTAACCCTCAACCTTAACCTAACCCTCACCCTAACCGTAACCCTCACACTTATCCTAATCCTCACCCTCAGCGTAACCCTCAAATTTACCCTTACCATCACCCTTACCCTAACCCTCACCCTATCCCTAAACCTCATCTTAAACTTCAAGCTAAACGTAACCCTAACCATCACCCTAACCCTAACCCTAACACTAACCCTAACCCTAAGCCTGACCCTAACCCTCCCCCTAACCCTAACACTAAACCAAACCCTAACCATCACACGAAAACTAATCCTGACCCACACCCTCACCCTCAGCCTAAGCCTAAGCCTAACCCTAACACTCACCCTCACCCTCACCTTAACCCTAACCCTTAAACTAACTCTAACCCTAATATTAACCCTAACCCTAAACCTGACCCTAACCCTCCCCCTAACCCTAACACTAAACCAAACCCTAACACTAACACACTAACCCTAACCCACACCTTAACCCTAAACCTCAATCTAACCCTAACACTAACCCTCACCCTCATCCTAATTCTAACCATAAGCCTAAGCCTAAACATAATCCTAACCCTCACATTCACCCTCACCCTAACCCTAATCGTAAACCTAACCCTATCCCTAAACCTCAACCTAACCCTCACCCTCACCCTAAGACTAACACTAATTCTAAACCTAACCCTCACCCTAATCCTCCCACTAACCCTCACTCTAAGCCTAAAACTCACCCTCAACCTAAATCTAACCCTAAATCTCACCCTAACCCTAACCCTCACCCTCACGCTCACTGTCACCGTAACTGTAACCCTAACACTAACACTAAAACTAACATTAACCCTAACCCTAGACCTAAACCTAACCATAAACCTCACCCTCAGCCTCACCCTCACTGCAAACTTAACCTTAGACATAACACTAACAATAACCCTAACCCTAACCCTAACCCTTAATCTAACCCTAACCCTATCCCTAATCCTCACCTCCACTCTCACCCTAAGCCTAACCCTAAGCCCAATCCTAACACTAACCCTAACTCTAACCCTAAACATCACCCTCACCCTAACCTTATCTCCAACCCTAACTCTAAACCTCACCCAAACCCTAACCCTAACCCTCACCCACAACCTCACCCTCACCGTAACTCTAACCCTAACCCTAACATAACACTAACCCTAAACCTAACCATCACCCTAAGCCTAATCCTCACCCCCACCCTCACCCTCAGCCTAACCCTAACCCTAACACTAACACTAACCCTAATCCTCACCCTACACCTCACCCTAAACCAAACCCTAACCCTAAACCTAACCCTAACACTAAGCCTAACCCTAACTCTAACCCTAAAACTCACACTGACCCTCAACCTAACCCTAATCCTAAACCTAACCCTATGCCTAACCCTAAGCCTCACACTAACCCTAACCCTCACCCTCAACCTCAGCCTCAGCCTAACCCGACGCATAAATCTAAACCTAACCCTAACCCACACACTGACCCTCACACTAACCCTAATCCTAACCCTAACCCTCATCCTAACCCTCAAACTTACCCTAAACCTAACCCTCACCCTCACATTCAACCTCAGCCTCAGCCTAACCCTAAGCCAAACTCTAAACCTAACCCTAACCCACACACTCAACCTCACCCTAACCCTAATCCTAACCCTAACCCTCCCTATAACCCTAACGCTCACACTAACCCTCACCCTAACCCTAACTTAACACTAACCCTAACCCTAATCCTCACACTAACCCTCACCCTAATCCTAACTCTAACCCAAAACCTCACCCTCACCCTAACTCTACCCCTAATACTAAACCTAAACCTCACCCTAACTCTAACCCTAACACTCACCCTCACCCTCACCCTCAATGTAACCCTAAACCTAACAATAACAATATCCCTAAACCTAACCCTAACCGTCACCCTAACTGTAATGCTCACCCTAACCCTAACCCTCACCCTAACACTTACCCTCACCCTAACACTAACCCTAACCATAACACTAACCCTCACACTAACCCTAACCCTCACCCTAACCCTCACCCTAACCCTAAAACTCACTCTAACCCCGACCTAACCCTAACCCTCACCCTCACCCTAGCCCTCATCCTAACCCTAATTCTAACCGTAACCCTCACCTTATCCTTAACCCTCATCACCACCCTAAACTTCACACTAACCCTAACCCTAATCCTCAATCTAACCCTCACCCTCACCCCAACCCCTAACCCTCAACCTTACCTCAACCCTCACCCTAAACTAACCCTCACCCTTATCTTTACCCTGACCCTCAGCGTAATCCTCAACATTACCCTTACCATCACCCTCACCTTAACCCTCACCCTATCCCTAAAAATCATGCTAACCTTCAACCTACCCGTACCCCTAACCTCACCCTAACCCTAACCTCACCCTCAACCTCACCCTCAGCCTAACCATAAGCCTAAGCCTAACACTAACCGTAACCCTCACCCTCAACCTAGCCCTCACCCTAAACCTAACCCTCACCCTAACCCTCCCCCTAACCCTAACTCTAACCGTAAACCTCACCCTAACCCTCACCGTAACCCTAACTCTAACCCTAAACCTCACACTCGCCCTACCCCTAACCCTAAATATAACCCTAAACCTCAGCCTAACCCTATCCCTAAACCTCACCCTCACCATAAACTTTACCCTAAAGCTAACCCTAAACCTCACCCTCAACGTAGCCCTCAACTTAACCCTAAACCTAACCGTAACCGTCACCCTAAACATAACCCTCACTGTAACCCAAACACTCACACTAAACCTAACCCTCAGCCTCAACCTTACCCTCAGCCTAACCCTAAGCCTAACACTAAACCTAACATTAACCCACACACTAACCCTAACTGTAACCCTAATCCTAATCCTAACCATAACCATAACCCTCACCCTAACCCTATCACTCACCCTAACCCTAACCCTAACACTAACACTAACCAGATCCCTAACCCTCACCCTAACCCTAACTCTAACACTCAACCTCACCCTCACCCTAACCCTAACACTAAACCTCACCCTAACCCTAACCCTAAACCTCACCCTCACCCTAGCCATCACCTAACCCTCATCCTAATCCTCACCCTAACCGAAATCCTTACCCTCACCCTAACCCTAACCCTCACCCTCAACCTCACTCTCAGCCAAAAACTAAGCCTAACCCTAAACCTAATCCTAACCCACACACTCACCCTAACCCTAACCTATTATTAACCCTAACCCTCACCTTCACCCTCACCCTCAACATAACCGTAAACCTAAAATTAACACAAACCCTAACCCTAACCCTAACCCTCACCCTAACTATAACCCTCACCCTAACCCTAACCCTCAACCTAACACTTACCCTCACCCTAACACTAACACTAACACTAGCCCTAATACTAACCCTCACACTCACCCTAAGCCTCACCCTCACCCTAACACTAACACTAACCCTAACCCTCACCCTGATCCTAGCCCTCACCGTAACCCTAATTCTAACCCTTACCCTCACCTAACCCTAACCCTAACCCTAACCCTAACCCTAACCCTAACCAACACCCAAACCATAATCCTCAACCCCACCCTCATCCTCAGCATATCCCTAAGGCTAAGCTTAAGCCTAACCCAAACCCTCACACTCACCCTCAACCTAACCCTAATCCTAAACCTAACCCTAACCCTAACCCTAACCCTCACCCTAACCCTACCCCTAACCCTCACTCTAACCCTAAACCTCACCCTCACCCTAACCCTAATCCTCACCCTAACCCTAAACTCACCCTAACCCTAAACCTCACCCTCACTCTCACCCTCACCATAACTCTAACCCTAACTTTAACATAAACACTAATACCAAGCCAAAACCTAACCCTCACTCTAATCCTAAACCTAACCCTCATCCTCAGCCTCACCATCACTGCAAAGGTAACCTTAACCATAACACTAACAATAACCCTAACCCTAATCCTAACCCTCATCCTCACCCTCACCCTAATCCTAATCCTAACCCTAACCCTCACCCTAATCCTAACCCTCACCCTCACCTTAATCCTAACCCAAATCCTAACCCTCACACTAACCCTAATTCTCACCCTCTCCGTAACCATAACCCTCCCACCTACCTTCACCCTCAACCTAATCCTAAGCCTAAGCCTAAACCTAACCCTCACACTAACCCTCACCCTAAACCTAACACTAACCCTAACCTTCACACTCACCCACACTCTAAACCTAACCCTCACCCTCAACCTAACCCTAAGCCTAAAGCTTACCCTAACCCTCACACTTACCCTCACCCTAACCTCAATCCTAATCCTAACCATAACCATAACCTTCAACCTAACCCTAACCCTAACACTAACCCTAACCCTAAACCTCACCCTAACCCTATCTCTAACACTAAACCTCATGCTCACCCTAACCCTAACCCTACACCTCACCCTAACCCTAACAGTAAAGGGCACCCTCACCCTAGCCCTCACTCTAATCCTAATACAAACCCTAACCCTCATCCTAACCCTAACACTAACCCTAATCCTAACCCTCAGCCTAACCCAAACCCTCACACTCAACCTCACGCTCAGCCTAACGCTAAGCCTAACCCTAAACCTAACCCTAACCCACACACTAAACCTCACCCTAACCCAAATCCTAACCCTAACCCTAAATCTAACCATAACCCACACCCTAACCCTCACCCTAACCCAAACCTAACACTAATCCTAACCCTAACCCTAACAGTAACCCTCACCCTAAGCCTAAATCTAACCGTAAACCTCACCCTCACCCTAACCCTATCCCTAACCCTAACCATAAACCTCACCTAACCCTAACCTTAAACCTCACCCGCACCCTCACCCTCACCTTCACCTTAACTCTAACCCTAACCCTAACAATAACACTAACCCTAAACCTAACCATCAACCTAAACCTAATCCTCACCCCCAACCTCACCCTTAGCCTAAACCTAACCCTAACCCTAACACTAACCCTAATAATCACCCTCACCCTCACCCTAAACCAAACCCTAACCCTAACCCTAACACTAAGCCTAACCCTAACCCTACCCCTAACCCTCACACTCACCCTCAACCTAACCCTATCGTAACCCTAACACTCACACTATCCGTCACACCAGCGCTCAAACTAACCCTATTCCTAACCCTAACCCTCTGCCTAACATTCAATCTAACCCTAACTCTAACCCTCACCATAACCCTAACCCTCACCCTCAAACTCACCCTCACCCTAACCCTAAGCCTAACACTAAACCTAACCCTAACCCTCACACTCACCCTCACCCTAATCCTAACGTAACACTAACCCTAAACCTAACCCTCACACTAACACTCACCCTAACCCTAACTATAACCCGAATCCTAACCCTAAATCTCACCCTAACCCTAACCCTAAACCTAACCCTTACCCTCACCCTCACCGTCAACGTAACCCTAAACCTAACAATGACAATAACCCTAACCCTAACCCTCACCCTAACTATAACCCTCACCCTAACCCTAACCCTCACCCTAACACTTACCCTCACCCTAACCCTAACCCTAAACCTAACACTAACTCTCACACTAATCCTAACCCTCATCCTAACCCTAAAACTCACCCTAACCCTAACACTAACAGTAAACCTCACCCTCACCCTAGCCATCACCCGAAACCTAATTCTAACCCTAACCCTCACCCTAACACTAACCCTCATCCTCACCCTAAACCTCACACGAAACCTAACCCTAATCCTCAATCTAACCCTCACAATCACCATAAACCCTAACCATCACCCTTACCCTAACACTCACCCTAACCCTAACACTCACCCGTATCTTAATTCTCACCCTCAGCCTAACCCATAGCTTTACCCTTACCATCACCCTCACTCTAACCCTCACCCTATCCCTAAACCTCATGCTAACCTTCAACATAAGGATAACCCTAACCATCACCCTAACCTTAAAACTCACCCTCAACCTCACCCTCAGCCTAACTCTAAGCCTAAGCCTAAGCCTAACCCTAACCTTTACCCTCAACCTAGCCTTCACCCCAACCCTAATCCTAACCCTAACCCTCATCCTAACCATCACCCTAATCCTAACCCTAACCATCACCTGAACCCTCATCCTCAACCCCACCGTCATCCTCAGCCTAACCCTAAGCCTTAGCCTAAACCTAACCCTCACACTCACCCTCACCCTAATCCTAATCCTAAAGCTAAACAAAACCCTAAC
The DNA here is from genome assembly GCF_024711535.1 of Dipodomys merriami. Lineage (NCBI taxonomy): Eukaryota > Metazoa > Chordata > Mammalia > Rodentia > Heteromyidae > Dipodomys > Dipodomys merriami. The sequence continues at coordinate 812,224 of NW_027203304.1, forward strand.
CCTAACCCTAACCCTCACCCTACCCCTCGCCCTAACCCTAACTCTAACCCTAAACCTCACCCTCACCCTAACCCTAATCCTCACCTTAACCCTAAACCTCACCCTAACCCTAACCCTAACCCTCACCCTCACCCTCACCCTCACCATAACTCTAACCCTAACCTTAACAAATCACTAATCCTAACCCTAAACCTAACCCTAACCCTAATCCTAACCCTAAACCTCACCCTCAGCCTCACCATCACTGCAAAGGTAACCTTAACCATAACACTAACAATAACCCTAACCCTAATCCTAACCCTCACCCTCACCTTAATCCTAATCCTAACCCTAACCCTCACCCTAACCCTCATCCTCACCCTCACCTTAATCGTAACCCAAATTCTAACCCTCACTCTAACCCTAATCCTCACCCTCACCTAACCATAACCCTCACACCTACCTTCACCCTCAACCTAACCGCAAGCCTAAGCCTAAACTGAACCCTCACAATCAACCTCACCCTAACCCTAATCCTAAACCTAAGACTATCCCTAAACCTCAACCTAACCCTCACCCTCACCCTAAGACTAACACTACCCCTAACCCTACCTGTCACCCTAACCCTCCTCATCAATCTAATTCTAACTCTAAACCTCACCCTCAACGTAAACCTAACCATAAACCTCACCGTAAACCTCACCCTCACCCTCACCCTCATTGTAAATCTAAACCTATCCCTCTAAATAATACTAACCTTATCCCTAACGCTGAATCTAAACCTAAAAATAAACCTCACCCTCAGCCTCACCCTCACTGCAAGCATAACTGTAAACATAACACTAACAATAACCCTAATCCTAACACTCATCCTCACCCTAACACAAATCCTCAATCTTACCCTCACCCTCACCCTACCCCTAACCCTAACCCTCTCCCTAACCCTAACCCTAACCCTCACATTTACCATAATCCTCACTCTCAGCCTAACCCTCAACAGTACCATTACTGTCACCCTCATCCTAACCCTCACACTAACTCTCAACGTCATGCTAACCCTCTCCCTGAGAGTAACACTAAGCCTCACCCTAAACCTAACCCTCACCCACACCATAATTTTAAGACTAACCCTCACACTTACCCTCACCCTAACCCTAACACTAACCCTAACCCTCACACTCACCCTCACCCTAAACCTAACCCTCACCCTCAACCTAAACCTAAGCCTAACCCTTAACTTAACCCTCACACTTACCCTCACCCTAAACCTAATCCTAATCCTAACCAAAACCATAACCCTCACCCTAAAACTAACACTCACCCTATCCCTAACCTTAAGACTATCCCTAACCCTAACCCTCACCCTAACCCTAACTCTAACACTAAACCTTACCCTCATCCTCACCCTAACACTAAACCTTACCCTAACCCTAACAGTAAACGTCACCCTCACCCTAGCCCTCACTCCAATCCTAATCATAACCCTAAACCTCATCCTAACCCTCACCCTAACCCTAATCCTAACCCTCACCCTAACCCCAACCTTAACACTCAACCTCACCCTCAGCCTAACGCTAAGCCTAACCCTAACCCTAACCATAGCCCTCACACTAACCCTCACCCTAACCCACACCTAACACTAACCCTAACACTAACCCACACCCTAAGCCTAAATCTAAACCTAAACCTCACACTCACCCTAACCCTAACTCTCACCCTAATCCTAATCCTAAACCTCACCCTAACCCTAAACCTAACCCTCATCCTCACCCTCACCGTCAAGGTAACACTAAACCTAAAACTAATACTCCTAACCCTAACCATTACCCTCACCCTAACTATAACCCTCACCCTAACCGTAACCCTCACCCTAATAATTACCCTCACCCTAACAGTAACCCGAACCCTAACACTAACCCTTACACTAACCCTAACCCTCACCCTAAGCCTAAACCTCACCCTAAACCTAACCCTAACCCTCACCATCACCCTTACCCTAATTCTAACACTTACCCTCACCTAACCCTAACCCTCATCCTCACCCTAAACTACACACTAACCCTAACCCTAATCCTCAATCTAACCATCACCCTCACCCTAATCCCTAAACCTCACCCTTACCCTAACCCTCATCCCAACTGTAACCCTCACTCTAACCTTAACCCTCACCCTCAGCCGAACCCTCAAATTTATCCCTACCATCACCCTTACCCTAACCCTCACCCTATCCTGAAACTTCATCCTAATTTTCAAGCTAACAGTAACCCTAACCATCACCCTAACCCTAACCCTATCACTAACCCTAACTCTAACCCTGACCCTAATCTTTCCCCTAAACCTAACACTAAACCAAAACCTAACACTAACACTCACACTAACACTAACCCTCACCTTAACCCTAAATCTCACCCTAACCCTAACCAAAACCCTCACCCTCACCCTAGCCTTCACCCTAACGCTAATCCTAACCCTAACCCTCATCCTAACAATCACCCTAATCCTAACCCTAACCATCACCCGAAAACTAATGGTCACCCTCATCCTCACCCTCAGCCTAAGCCTAACCCTAACCCTAACATTCACCCTCACCCTCACCATAACCCTAATCCTTAACATAACCCTAACCCGAAACCACAAACTAACCCTAACCCTCCCCGTAACCCTAACACTAACCCTTACTCTAAACCTGACCCTAACCCTCCACCTAACCCTAACACTAAACCTAACCCTAACACTAACATTCACACTAACCCTAATACTCACCCTAACCATACACCTCAATCTAACCCTAACCCTAAATCTCACCCTCATCCTAATCCTAACCCTAAGCCTAAGCTTAAGCCTAAACCTAACCATAACCCTCACATTCACCAACATTGTAAGCCTAATCCTAACCCTAACCCTATCCCTAAACCTCAACCTAACCCTCACCCTCACCCTAAGACTAACATTAAACCTAAACCTAACCATCACCCTAACCCTCCCACTAACACTCACTCTAAACCTAAACCTCACCATCAACCTAACCCTAACCCTAAACGTCACCCCAAACCTCACCCTAACCCTAACCCTCACACTCACGCTCACCTCACCGTAACTCTAACCCTAACAATAACACTAACACTAACCCTAACACTAACCCTAACCCTAACCATATACCTCACCCTCAGCCTCACTCTCACTGCAAACTTAACCCTAAACATAACACTAACAATAACCCTAACCCTAACCCAAACCCTAACTCTACCCTTAACCCTAACCCTAATCCTCACCCCCACTCTCACACTCAGCCTAACCCAAAGCCCACACTAAACCTAACTCTAATTATAAACATCACCCTCACCCTAACCCTATCTCCAACCCTTACTCTAAACCTCACCCTAACCCTAACCCTCACCCTCAACCTCAGCCTCAGCCTAACCCTAAGCCTAACTCTAAACCTATCCCTAACCCACACACTCACCCTCATCCTAACCCTAATCCTAAACCTAACCCTCAACCTAACCCTCATCCTAACCCTAAACCTAACCCTCACCTAACCCTAACCCTCACCTTCCACCTCAGCCTCAGCCTAACCCTAACCCTCCCTCTAACCCTAACCCTTATACTAACCCACACCGTAACTCTAACTTAACACTAACCCTAACCCTAATCCTAACACTAACCCTCACCCTAAGCCTAACTCTAACCCTAAACCTCACCCTCACCCTAACCCTAACTCTACCCCTAATCCTAAACCTAAACTTCACGCTAACTCTAACTTTAACCCTCACACTCACCCGCAATGTAATCCTAATCATAACAATTACAATAACCCTAACACTAACCCTCACCCTAACACTTACCCTCACCCTAACACTAAACCTAACCCTAACACTAACCCTCACACTAACCTTAACCCTCACCCTAACCCTAAAACTCACCCTAACCCTAACCTAACCCTGACCTTCACCCTCACCGTAGCCCTCATCTTAATCCTAATTCTAACCCTAACCCTCACCCTAACGCTAACCCTCATCCTCACCCTAAACCTCACACTAACCCTAACCCTAATCCTCAATCTAACCCTCACCCTCACCCTTACCCCTAACCCTCACACTTACCCTAACCCTCACCCTAACCCTAACCCTCACCCTTATCTGTAACCTGACCCTCAGCCTAACCCTCAACTTTACCCTTACCATCACCCTCACCCTAACCCTCACCCTATCCCTAAACCTCATGGTAAACTTCAACCTAACCGTAACCTTAACCATCACCTTAAACCTAACCCTCAACCTCAACCTCACCCTCAGCCTAACCATAAGCCTAAGCCTAAGCCAAACCCTAACCCTCACCCTCAACCTAGCCCTCACCGTAAACCTAACACTCACACTAACCCTCTCCCTAACAATAACTCTAACCCTAAACCTCACCCTAACCCTCATCCTAACTCTAACTCTAACCCTAAACCTCACACTCGCCCTAACCCTAACCCTAACTATAATCCTAAACCTCAGCCTAACCCTAACCCTAAACCTCACCCTCACCCTAAACCTCACCCTAAATCTAACGCTAAACCTCACCCTCAATGTAGCCCTGAACCTAACCCTAAACCTAACCGTAACTGTCACCCTAAACATAGCCCTCACTGAAACCCAAACACTCACGCTAAACCTAACCCTCAGCCTCAACCTCAACCTAAACCTAACCCTAAGCCTAACACTAAACCTAACATTAACCCACACACTCACCCTCACCATAACGCTAATCCTAATCCTGACCATAACCATAACCCTCACCCTAAACCTATCACTCACCCTAACCCTAACCCTAACACTAACCCTAACCCTAACCCTAAACGTAACCCTAACTCTAACACTCAACCTCACCCTCACCCTAACCCTAACACTAAACCTCACCCTAACCCTAATCCTAAACCTCACCCTCACCCTAGCCATCACCCTAACCCTAATCCTAAACCTAACCCTCATCCTAAGCCTCACCTTAACCCTAATCTAACACTAACCCTAACCCTAACCTCACACTTACCCTCACCCTAATCCTAATCCTAACCCTAACCCTCACCCTCACCCTCACCTTTATCCTAACCCAACCTAACCCTCACTGTAATCTTAATCCTCACGCTCACCGTAACTATAACCCTCAACCCTCACCTACCTTCACCCTCAACCTAACCCTAAGCCTAAGCCTAAACCTAACCCTCACAAACACACTCACCCTAACCCTAAGACTAACACTAACCCTAACCCTTCCTCTTACCATAACCCTCCCCATAAACCTAATTCTAACTCTAAACCTCACCCTCAACCTAACCCTAACCCTAAACCTCACCGTAAAACTCACCCTAACCCTAACCCTCACCCACAGCCTCACTGTAAATTTAACCCTAACCCTAAAAATAATACTAACCCTAACCCTAACCCTAAACCTAACCCTCACCATAAACTCACCCTCAGCCTCACCCTCACCGCAAACTTAACTGTAATCATAACACTAACAATAACCCTAACCCTAACCCAACCCTCATCCTCACCCTAAACCTCACCCTTACACTAATCCTCAAACTTACCCTCACCCTCACCCTACCCCTAACCCTAAACCTCACCCTAACCCTAACCCTAATCCTTACAGGAACTCTCACCCTCAGCCTAACCGTAAAGTTTACCCTTACCGTCACCCCCACCCTAACCCTCACCCTAACCCTAACCCTCACCATAAGCCCAACTCTACCCCTAGACCTTACCCTCACCCTAACCCTAACCCTAACACTAAACCTCATCATTCCCCTAACCCTAACCCTCAACCTAACCCTAAAACTCACCCTCACCCACACCCTCAGCCTAAACCTAGGGCTAACCCTATCACTCACCCTAATCCTCACACTCACCCTAACCGTAATTCTAAACCTCACCCTCACCCTAGCCCTCACCCTAAACCTAACCCTCATCCTCACCCTAAACCTCACACTAACCCTAAAATTAATCCTCAATCTAAACCACAACCACACCCTAACCCTAACCCTAACCCTAAACCTCACCCTATCCCTAAACCTTACATTTAACGTAATCTTCACTCTCAGCCTAACCCTCAACTTTACCCTTACTGTCACCCTCACCCTAACCCTCACACTAAACCTAACCCACATCCTAACCCTCACCCTGACCGTAACCCTAAGCATCACCCTAATCCTAAACCTTACCCACACCCTAATTTTAACACTAACCTAACACTCACCCTCACCCTAACCCTTACTGTAACCCTAACTCTAAAACTAAACCTCACAATAACCCTAACCCTAACACTCACCTAACCCTAACCCTCGCCCTCACCCTCACCCTCAGCCTAAACCTAAGGCTAACCCTAACACAAACCCTAACCCTCACACTCACCCTCACCCTAACTCTAACCTTCACCCTCACCCTCACTCTCAGGCTAACCTAAGCCTAACCCTTACCCTAACCCTCACACTCACCCTAACCCTTCCCTAATCCTAATCCAAACCATCACCATAACCCTCACCCTAACCCTAACACTCACCCTAACCCTAACCCTAACACTAATCCTAATCCTAACTTACAACGTAAGCCTAACTCTAACAATAAACCTCACCCTCACCCTAACCCTAATCCTATACCTAACCCTAACCCAATCACTAAACCTCACCCTCACCCTAGCCCTCACTCTAACCCTAATCCTAACCCTAACCTTCGTCCTATCCCTCACAGTAACCCTAATCCTAACCCTCACCTTAACCCTAACCCTCACCCTCAACCTCACCCTCAGCCTAATCCCAAGCCTAACCCTAAACCTAAACCTAACCCAGACACTCAACCTCACCGTAACCCTAATCCTAACCATAACCTTAACTCTAACCCTAACCCACACACTAACCCTCAACCTAACACTAACCTAACACTAACCCTAACCCTAACACTCACACTAACCCTCACCCTAAGCCTAGCTCTAAACCTAAACCTCACGCTCACCCTAACCCTAACTCTAACACTAAACCTAACCCTAAACCTCACCCTAACCCTAACCCTAAACCTCACCCTCACCCTCACCCTCAACATAAGCCGAAACCTAAAATTAACAATAAACCTAAACCTAAACCTAACCCTCACCCTACCTATAACCCTCACCCTCACCCTCACCCTCACCCTAAAACTTACCCTCACCCTAACACTAACCCTAACACTAACCCTCACACCAACCCTCACCCTCACCCTAAGCCTAAACCTCACCCTACCGCTAACCTTAAACCTCAACCTCACCCTAGCCCTCACCCTAACCCTAAACCTAACTCTACACCTCATCCTAACACTCACCCTAAACCTAACCCTAACCCTCACCCTAACCCTAACCCTAACCCTCACCCTCACTCTCGGCCTAAGCCTAAGCCTAACCCTAAGCTTAAGCCTAACCCTAAAACTTACACTAACCCTCACCCTAACCCTAACACTAACACTAACGCTAAATCTAACCCAAAATCCCATCCTCACCTTAAACCTAACTCTAAACTTAACCCTTAACATAAACCTCACCATAAACATAACCCTAACCCTCACACTCACAGTAACTGTAAACCTAACCCTAAACCAAACAACAACCTTAAACCTAACCCTAACCCTCATTGTAACCATAACTGTCACCCTAACCCTAACCCTCACCCTAATATTTAACCTCACCCTAACACTAACCCTAACCCTAACACTAATCCTCACACTAAACCTAAACATCACCCTAACACTAAACCTCACCCTAACCCTAAACCTCACCCTCACCCAGCCCTCACCCTAACCCTAACCCTCATCCTTAGCCTAAACCTAAAACTAACCCTAAAACTAATCCTCAATCTTAACCTCACCCTAACCCTACCCCTAACTCTAACCCTCAACCTAACCCTAACCCTCACCCTTACCTTTATCCTCACTCTCAGCCTAAACTTCAACTTTTCCCTTACCGTTTTCCTCACCCTAACCCACACCCTAACCCTAACACTCATACTAACCCTCACCCTGACTGTAACCCTAAGCATCACCCTAACCCTAACCCTCACCCTCACCCTCAGCCCCAGCCTAGCCCTAATCCTAAGCCTAACCCTAACCCTAAACCTCACCCTCACCCTAGCCCTCACCATAACCCTAATCCTAAAACTAACCCTAACCCTAACCCTAAACCTCACACTCACCCTCAACCTAACCCAAATCATAAACTTAATCCTATCCCTAACACTAACTCTCAAACTAACCATCACCCCAGCGCTCACCCTAAGAGTAATCCTAACCCTAACCCTCATCCTAACCCTCAACTTAAACCTAACCCTAACCCACACCCTAACCCTAACACTAAACCTCACCCTCAGCCTCAGCCTAACCCTAAGCCTAACCCTAAACCTAACCCTAACCCACACACTCACACTCACCCTAACCCTAATCCTAACCCTAACCCTCACTCTAACCCTAAACCTCACACTAACCCTAACCCTAACCCTAACCCTAACCTAAAACTAACCCTAACCCTAACACTCACACTAACCCTCACCCTAATCCTAGCTCTAAACCTAAACCTCACCCTCACCCTAACTCTAATTCTAACCCTAATCCGAACCCTAAACCTCACCCTAACTCTAACCCTAACAATAACCCTCACCCTCATCGAAACGGTAACCTTAACCCTAACCCTAACAATAACCCTAAACCGAAGCCTAACCCTCATTCTAACCATAACCCTCACCCTAACCCTAACCCTCATCCTAACACGTACCCTCACCCTAACACTAACCCTAACCCTAACACTAATCCTCACACTAACCCTAAACATCATCCTAACCTTAAACCTCACCCTAACCCTAACCCTCACACTAGCCCTAGCCCTCACCATAACCCTAATCCTAACCCTAACCCTAACACTAACCCTAAACCTAACCCTAACCCTAACCATCACATTAAACCTAATCCTCATCCCCACCCTCACCCTCAGCCTAACCCTAAGCCTAAGCCTAATCCTAACCCTAAACCTCACAATCACCCTCACCATAACCCTAATCCTAAATCTAACCCTAACTCTAACACTAAACCTCAAACTAACCCTCACCCTAACCCTAAACCTAACACTAACCCTAACCCTAGCCCTCACCCTAACCCTCCACATAAACCTAACTCTAACCCTAAACCTCACGCTCACCCTAAATCTAAACCTAACCCTAAACCTCACCCTCATCCTCACCCTCTAACCCTAACCCTAACCCTAAAAATATCACTAACCCTAAACCTAACCCAAACCCTCACCCTCACCGTAACCCTAAACCTAACCCAAGCCCTCACCCTAACCGTAATCCTAACCCTAACCCTTACCCTCAGCCTCATCCTCACTGTAAACTTAACCTTAACCATAACACTAACAATAACCCTAATCCTAACCCTAATCCTAACCGTCACCCTCACCCTAACCCTAACCTTAACTCTCACCCGAACCCTAACCCTCAACTTCACAGTAACCCTAACCCTAAACCTCACCCTCATCCTCACCCTCAGCCTAACCCTAAGTCTAAGCTTAACCCTAACCCTAACCCTCACACACACCCTCACCCTAACCGTAATCCTAACACTAACCCTAACCCTAACCCTCACCCTAACTCTCCCCCTAACTCTAACTCTAAACCTTAAACCGCACCCTCACCCAAACACTAAATGTAACCCTAACCCTAAACCTAAACCTCACCCTAACCCTAACCCTAAACCTCACCCTCACCTTAACAGTAACCATAACCCTAAACATAACAATAACCCTAACCCTAACATTAACCATAACCCTCACCCTAACCCTAACCCTCAACTTTACCCTTGCTGTCACCATCACCCTAACCCTCACCCTAAACCTAAGCCTCATCCTAACCCTCATCCTAACCGTAACCCAAACCATCACCCTAACACTAACCCTCAACCTGACCCTCGCCCTCAGACTAACACTAAGACTAACTCTAACCCTAACCCTCACCCTAACACTTACTGTCACCCTAACACTTACCCTAACCGTAACACTAACCCTCACGCTAAACCTAACACTCACCCTAACCCTAACTCTAACCCTCACCTTCACCCTAGCCCTCACCCTAACCCTAACCCTCATCCTCACGCTAAACCTCACACTAACCCTAAAACTAATCCTCAACCGAAACCACACCCTCACCCTAACCCTAACAATCACCTTCACCTTAACCCAATCCTCACATTTACCCTAATCCTCACTCTCAGCCTAACCCTCAACTTTACCCTTACTGTCACCCTCACCCTAAACCTCACACTAACCTTAAACCTCATCCTAAGCCTCACCCTGACCATAAACCTAAGCATCACCCTAACCTAAACCTCACCCATACCCTAAACCTAACACTAAACCTCACACTAATGCTCACACTAACACTGAGTCTAACCCTAAACCTCACCCTCACCCTCAACCTCAGCCTAATCCTAAGGCTAACACTAACCCTAATCCTCACACTCAACCTCACCCTAACCCTAACCCTCACCCTCACCCTCACGGTAACAGTAACCATAACCCTAAGCATAACAATTACACTAACCCTAACACTAACCATAACCCTCAACCTAACACTAACCCGTACCCTAACACTTACCCTTACCGTAAAAACTAACCCTAATCCTAACACTAACCCTCATACTAACCCTAGCCATCAACTTAACCCTAACCCTCAATCTAACTCTATCTCTAACCCTCACCCTCAACCTAGCCCTCACCCTAAACCTAACCCTCATCCTTACCCTATAACTCACACTAACCCTAACACTAATCCTCACACAAACCCTCACCCTATCCCTAACCCTCAACTTTACCCTTAACTCTAACCCTCACCCTAAACCTAACCCTCATCCTAACCCTCATCCTAACCGTAACCCAAACTATGACCCTAACACTAACCCTCAACTTGACCCTCACCCTCAGAATAACACTAAGCCTAACCCTAACCCTAACCATCACCCTCACCCTAGCCCTCACCCTAAACCTAAACCAAACCCTAACCCTCATCCTAACCCTAACCCTAACAATAACCCAAACCCTAACCCTAACCCTCACCCTAACACTTACTGTCACCCTAACACTAACCCTAACCGTAACACTAACCCTCACACTAACCCTAACCATCACGCTAACCCTAACACTCACCCTAACCCTAACCCTAACCCTCACCCTCACACTAGCCCTCACCCTAACCTTAACCCTCATCCTCACGCTAAACCTCACACTAACCCTAAAACTAATCTTCCACCTAAACCACACCCTCACCCTAACCCTAACACTCACCTTCACCCTAACCCAATCCTCACTTTTACCCTAATCCTCACTCTCAGCCTAACCCTCAACTTTACGCTTACTGTCACCCTCACCCTAAACCTCACACTAACCCTAACCCTCATCCTAACCCTCACCCTGACCGTAAACCTAAGCATCACCCTAACCATAAACCTCACCCACACACTAAACCTAACACTAAACCTCACACTACTGCTCACACTAACACTAAGTCTAAACCTAAACCTCACCCTCAAACTAACCCTAACTCTCACCCTCAACCTAACCCTAACCCTCACCCTCACCCTCACCCTCAGCCTAATCCTAAGCCTAACCCTAACCCTAATCCTCACACTCACCCTCACCCTAACCTCAATCCTAATCCTAACCATAAACATAACCCTCAAACTAAACCTAACACTCACAATAACCCTAAGCCTAACACAAACCCTAACCCTAACCCTCACCCTAACCCTAAATCTACCAGTAAACCTCACCCTCACCCTAACCCAAACACTAAACCTCACCCTAACCCTAACCCTAAACCTCACCCTCACACTAGCCCTAACCCTAATCCTAACCCTATCCCTCATCCTAACTCTCACCCTAACCTTAATTTTAACCCTCAACCTAAACCTAACCCTCACCCTCAACCTCACCCTCAGCCTAAACATAAGCCTAACCCTAAACCTAACCCTAACCCACACACTCACCCTCAACCTAACCCTAATCCTAACCCTAACCCTAACTCTAACTCTAACCCTCACACTAACCCTCACCCTAACCCTAACCTAACACTAACCCTAAACCTAACCCTCACACTAATCCTCACCCTAAGTCTAAATCTAACACTAAACCTCACCCTCACATTAACCCTAACTCTAACCCTAATCCTAACCCTAAACCTCACACTCACCCTAACCCTAAATCTAACCCTCACCCTAACCCTAACCCTCACCCTCACCCTCAACCTCAGCCTAACCCTAAGCCTAAGCCTAACGCTAACCCTAACCCTCACACTCACCCTCACCCTAACCCTAATCCTAACACTAACCCTAACCCTAACCCTAACCCACACCCTAACCCTCCCACTAACCCTAACTCTAAACCTAAACCTCACCCTCAACCTAACCCTAACTCTAACCATAACCCCAAACCTAAACCTCAGCCTAAGCCTAACCCTGATGCTCACCCTCAACCTCACTGTACCCATAATATGAACCCTAACCCTAAAAATAACACTAATCCTAACCTTAACCATAACTCTCACCCTAACACTAACCCTCACCCTAACACTTTCCTTCAACCTAAAACTAACCCTAATCCTAACACTAACGCTCACACTAACACTAACCATCACCTTAAGCCTAAACCTCAACCTAACCCTATCCCTAACCCTGACCTTAACCCTAGCCCTCACCCTAACACTACCCTTCATCCTCACCCTAAACCTCACACTAACCCTAACACTAATACTCAATCTAACCCTCACACTCACCCTAACCCTAACCCTAATCCTCACCCTAACCTTCACCCTAACCCTAATCCTCACCTTTACCCTTACTGTCACCCTCACCCTAACCCTCATCCTAACCCTGACCCTCATCCTAACCCTCAGCCTAACTGTAACTTTAACCATCACGCTGACCATAACCCTCAACCTCACCCTCACCTTCAGCCTAAACCTAAGCCTAAGCCTAACCCTAAAACTCACCCTCAACGTAGCCTTCACCCTAACCTGAATCCTAACCCTAAACCTCATACTAACACTAACCCTAACCCTAACCCTAACACTAACACTAATCCTCACACTCAACCTAACCCTAATCCTCACCCTCATGCTCGGCCTAAGCCTAAGCCTAAACCTAAGCTTAAGCCTAACCCTACCCCTCACACTAACTGTCACCCTAACCCTAACACTAACACTAACGCTAACTCTAACCCTAAACCTCACCCTCACCCTAACCCTAACTCTAACCCTAACCCTAAATATAAACCTCACCCTAAACCTAACCCTAAACCTCACCCTCACTGTAACCATAACCCTAACCCTAACAATAACCCTAAACAAAACCCTAACCCTCATTTTAACCATAACCCTCACCCTAAACCTAAACCTCAACCTGACACTAACCCTCACCCTAACACTAAACCTAACACTAACACTAATCCTCACCATAACCCTAACCGACACCCTAACCATAAACCTCACCCTAACCCTACCCTTCACCCTAGCCCTCACCCTAACCCTAACCCTCACCCTCACCCTAAACCTCAGACTAAACCTAAAACTAATCCTCAATCTTAACCTCACCCTCACCCTAACCCTAAACCTAACCCTCAACCTAAACCTAACCCTCAGCCTTACCATAATCCTCACTCTCAGCCTAACCTTCACTTTTACCCTTACCGTCACCCTGATTCTAACACTCACCGTAACCCTAACCCTCACCTGACTGTAACTCTAAGCATCACTGTAACCCTAAACCTCACCCTCACCCACAGCCTCAGCCTAAACCTAACCCTAAGCCTAAACCTAACCCTAACACTCACCCTCACCCTAGCCCTCAACCAAACCCTAATCCTAACCCTAACCCTAATCCTAACCCTAAATCTAACCATAACCCTAAACATCACCCTAAACCTAATCGTCATCCCCACCCTCACTCTCAGCCTAAGCCTAAGCCTAAGCCTAACCCTAACCCTAACCCTCACACTCACCCTCACCATAACCCTAATCCTCAACCTAACCTTAAACCTAACCCTAAACCTCAACCTAACCCTCACCCTAACCCTAACCATAACACTTACCCTAAACCTTACTCTAACCCTAAATCTCACCCTCACCCTAAACCTAACCCTAACCCTAAACCTCACCCTCACCCTCACCCTCACCATAACTCTAACCATAACTCTAACAATAACACTAACCTTAACCCTAACCCTAACCGTAAACCTCACCCTAACCCTAACCCTAAACCTCAACCTCAACCTCACCCTCACTCTGAACTTAACCTTAACCATAACACTAACAATAACCCTAACCCTAATCCTAACCCTCACCCTCAAACTAACCCTAACTCTCACCCTAACCCTAAACCTCACCATCACAGTAACCCTAACCCTAACACTCACCCTCACCCTAAAACTAACCCTAATCTTAAACCTCGCCATAATGCTAACTCTAAACCTCACCCTGACCCTTGCCCTCATCCTAACCCTAAACCTAACTCTAAACCTCATCAAAACCCTCACCCTAACCCTAACCCTAACCTCAACCTAACCGTAACTCTCACCTTCAACCGTACCCTCAGCGTAACCGTATGCCTAAGCCTAACCCTAACCCTAACACTCACACTCACCCTCACCCTAATCCTAACACTAACCCTAACCCTAACCCTCACCCTAACCTTCCCCCTAATCCTAACTCTAAACCTAAACCTCACCCTCAACCTAACCCTAACTCTAATCATAACCCAAAACCTAAACCTCACCCTAACCCTAACCCTAACCCTCCCCCTCCCACTCACCGTAACCATAAACCTATCCCTAACCCTAAAATAACCCTAACCCTAATACTAATCCTAACCCTAACCATAACTCTCACCCTAACCCTAACGCTAACCCTAACATTTACCCTCACCCTAAAACTAACCCTAATCCGAACACTAACCCTCACCCTAACCCAAACCATCACCTTTACCCTAAACCTCAACCTAACCCTATCCCTAACCCTCACCCTCACCCTAGCCCTCACCCTAACCCTACACCTAATCCTCACCCTAAACCTCACACTAACCCTAACACTGATACTCAATCTAACCCTCACCCTCACCCTAACCCTAACCCTAATCCTCACCCTAACCCACAACTTAACTCTAGCCCTCACCTTTACCCTTACTGTCAGCCTTACCCTAAACTTAACCCTAACCCTCATCCTAACCCTCAGCCTAACAGTAACCCTAACCATCACCCTAAACCTAGCCCTCACCTTCACCTTCAGCTTCAGCCTAACCCTAAGCCTAAGCCTAAACCAATCACTAAACCTGACACTCACCATAGCCCTCACCCTAACATTAATCCTAACCCTAACCATCATCCTAACCCTAAACCTAACCATAAACTAAACCAGCACTCTAAACCTAATCCTCATCCCCACACTCACCCTCAGACTAACCCTAAGCCTAAGCCTAACCATAACCCTAAGGCTCAAACTCACCCTCACCCAAACCCTAATCCTAACACTAACCCTAAACCTAAACCTAAACCTCAACCTAACCCTCACCCTAAACCTAACACTAACCCTAACCCTCACCCTCACCTTACTCCTCACCCTAACCCTCACACCAAACCTAACCTTCACCCTCACCCAAACCCGAACCTTAACCCTCACCCTAAACCTACGCCTAAAGTTAACACTAAACCTCACATAACCCTAACACTAAAACTCACAATCACCCTAGCCCTCAACCTAACTCTAATTGTAACTCTAAACCTCATCCTAACCATCACCCTAAACCTCATCCTAAGCCTAAACCTAATTTTAACCCTCAAACTAAACCTAACCCTGACCCTCACCATAACCCTAACACTAATCCTCAACCTAACCCTAAACCTAACCCGAGCCCTAAACCTCACCCTTACCCTAACCCTAAACCTCACCCTCACAATAGCCGTCACACTAAACCTAATCCTAAACCTAACCCTCATCCTAACCCTCAACCTCACACTCAGCCTAACCCTCAGCCTAACCCTAACACTAACCCGAACCCTAACACTCACACTCACCCTCACCCAAACCCTAATCCTAAAACTAACCCTATCCCTCACCCTAAACCTCACCCTAAAACTCACCCTATCCCTAAACCTAATATTAAGCCTAACACTAACCCTCACACTAACCCTCACCTTAACACAAACTCTAACTCTAAACCTCACACTCACCCTAACCCTAACCCTCACCCTCACCCTCTCCCTCAGCCTATCCCTAAGCTTAAACCTAACCCAAACCCTAACAATCACACTCACCCTAACCCTAACACTCAGCCTTACCCTAAGACTAAGCCTAAGCCTAAACCTAACACTAACCCTCATCCTAACCATAACCCTCACCCTAACCCTAACACTCACACTAACCCTAACCCTAACCCTAACCCTCACCTTCACCCACAGCCTCACCCTAACCCTAACCCTCACCCTCACCCTAAATCAAACCCTAACCCTAAGCGTCACCCAAATCCTAACCCTCACACTCACCCTCAACCTAAACCTAATCCTAAAATTAACCCTATCCCTAACCCTAGCCCTCACACTAACCCTCAACCTAGTGCTCACCCTAAAACTTATCCTAACCCTAAACCTCAACCTAACCCTCACCCTAAGCCTAACGCTCACCCTAAATCTAATTCTAAGTCTCACCCTCATGCTAGGCCTAAGCCTAAGCCTAAGCCTAACCGTAACCCCCACCTAATGTTAACCTGAACACTAACCCTAACTCTAACACTAAACCTCACCCTAACCCTAATCCTAACTCTAAACCTCATCTTAACCCTAACCCTCACCCTCACCCCAGCCCTCACCCTAATCCTAACATTAATCCTCATCATAACCCTCACCCTAACCCTAACCCTAACCATTACCTTAACCCTATCCCTAACCCTCAACCTAATCCTAACCTTCACTCTCACCATAACATTATCCCTAAACATCACCCGAACCCTAAATTAACCCAAACCCTAAACCTCACTCTAACCCTAACCCCCACCCTTAACCTCATCCTCAGCCTAACACTAAGCCTAACCCTAAATCTAACCCTAACACACACACTCACCCTTACCCTATCCCTAAATCTGAACCTAAACCTACCCCAAAACCTCGACCTAACCGTCACAATCACCATAACATTAACACTAACCGAAAGCCTAACCATATCCCTCATCCTAACCCTAACCCTAATCCTAACCCTCACACTCACGGTAACCCTTACTCTAATCCTAATCCTAACCCTAAGCCTAACCCTCACCATCACCCTAACCCTCACCCTAACCCTAAATCTAACAATAACCCTAACCCAAACTCTCAAAATCAGCCTCAACCTAACCCTAACTCTAACCCTAAAAATGACTCTCAACCTAACCCTAACCCTAACCCTAACCCTTAACCTCACCCTAACCCTAACCCTAACCCTAATCCTCATCCTCACCCTAGCCCACACCCTCACCCTAATCCTAACCCTAACCCTCATCCTAACCCTCACCCTAACCCTAAACCTCACCGTCACCAAAACCCTTAACCTACCCCTCACCCTAACCCTAAATTTAACCCAAACCCTAACTCTCACCCTAATCCTAACACTAACCCTCACCCTAAGCTTAACACTCACACTCAGCCTCAGCCTCAGCCTCAGCCTAAGCCTAAGCCTAACCCTAACACTAACCCTTACACTCTCCCTAACCCTAACCCTAATCCTAATCCTAACCCTAACCCTCACCCTCACCTTATCCCTCACCTTAACCCTAACCCTAACACTAACCCGAAACCTAACCCTCACCCTAGCCTCACCCTAGCCCTAACTCTAACCCTAAATCTCACCCTCACCTTAACCCTAACGCTAAACCTCACCCTAACCATAACCATAAACCTCACCCTCAACCTAGCTCTCCCCCTAACCTTAACCTTCATCCTAATCCTTCCCCTAACCCTAACCTTAACCCTCTCTCTAACCCTAACTCTCACCCTCAGCCTCACCCTCAGCCTAAGCCTAAGCCTAATCCTAACCCTAACCATCACACTCACCCTAACCCTAAAACTAATCCTAAAGCTGACACTAACCCTAACCCTCACCCTCACTCAAACCCTCACTTTAACCCTAACCTAACATTAACCCTAACCCTAACCCACACCCACAGCCTCACCCTAACCCTAACTCTAACCATTAACGTCACCCTGACCCTAACCCTAACCTAACCCTAAACCCAACCCTAACCCTAAACCTAACCATCACCCTCACCCTAGCCCTCACCCTAGCCGTAATCCTAACCCTAAAACTCATCCTAACCCTCCCCCTATACCTAAGCAAAACGCTCACTTAACCCTAACCTTCTCACCCTCAACCTCACCCTCAGCCTAACCCTAAGCCTAATCCTAAACCTACCCCTAACACACACACTCACCCTCAGCCTAAATCTAAGCCTAACCCTAAATATAACCCTAACCCACACACTCACCCTCACCCTAAACCTAAACTTAACCCTAACCCTAACCCTAAACTTCCCCCTAACTCTCACCCTAACACTAAACCTAACACTAACCCTAAACCTAACCCTCAACCTAACCCTCACCCTAAACCTGAGTCTAACCCTAAACCTCACCCTCACCCTAACCCTAACTCAAACCCTAACCCAAACCCTAAAACAAACCCTAACCCTAACACTAACCCTCACCCTCACCGTAACCGTAAATATAAACCTTACCCTAACAATAAACCTAACCCTAACCCAAACAATAACCCTAACTCTAACCCTCATCCTAACCATATCCTTCACCCTAACCCTCACCTTCACCCTAACACTTACCCTCAACCTAACTCTAACCCTAACCCTCACACTCACCCTAAACTTTACCCTAATCCTAATGCTAACCCTAAGCCTTACCCTCACACTCACCCTCACCCTAACCCTAACCCTAACCATAACCCTCAACCTAACCCTAAACTTCACCCTCACCATAACCCTTACCCTAACCCTCAACCTGATTCTAAACTAAACCTGAATCCTAACTCCCAACCTAACCCTAACCCTAACACTCACCCTAACCCTAACCCTCACCACACCCTCAACCTAACCCTAACACTAACCCTAACCCTAACCCTCAACCTAACTCTCACCCTAACCCTAACACTAATCCTAAACCTCAACTTCACCCTAAACCTAACGCTACCCCTAACCCAAACCCTAAACCTCACCCTAACGATAACCCTAATCCTCACCCTCAACCTCACAGTAACTGTAACCCTAAAACTAAACCTAACAATAACCCTAACCCTAATCCTAACCCTCACCCTAACCATAACCCTCACCCTAACCCAAACCCTCACCCTAACACTTACCCTCACCCAAACACTAACCCTAACCCTAACACTAAACCTAAACCTCAACCTAGCCCTCACCCTCACCCTAAGCCTAAAACTAACCCTAAGCCGAAACCTCACCCTCCCTCTTCCCATAACCCTATATCTAACCGTAAACCTCACCCTCACCCTAACCCTAACCTTAACCCTAAACACCACCCTAACCCTAAACCTAATCCTCACCCGTACTCTCAACTTCACCATATCTATAACCCTAACCCTAACAGTAACTCTAACCCTAACCCTAACCATTACCTTAAACATAATCCTCACCTCCACCCTCACCCTCAGCCTAAACCTAAGCCTAAGCCTAACCCTCACCCTAACCATCACACTCAACCTCACCTTAAACCTAAAACTAACCTTAAACATATCCCTAAAGCTCAACCTAACCCTCACCCTAAACCTAACCCTAACACTAACCCTAACCCTAAATCTCCACCTAACCCTCCCCCTAACCCTAACTCTAACCCTAAACCTCAACCTCACCCTAACCCTAACCCTCACCCTAACCCTAACACTAACCCTAACGCTAAACCTCACCCTAACATCCCCCTAACCCTAAACCTCACCCTCACCCTAACCCTAAACCTCACCCTCAACCTCACCCTCAGCCTAACCCTAAGCCTAACCCTAAACCTAACCCTAACACACACACTCACCCTCAGCCTAAATCTAAGCCTAACCCTAAATATAACCCTAACCCACACACTCACCCTCACCCTAAACCTAATCCTAACCCTAACCCTAACCCTAACCTTCCCCCTAATTCTCACCCTAACACTAAACCTAACACTAACCCTAAACCTAACCCTCAACCTAACCCTCACCCTAACCCTGACTCTAACCCTAAACCTCACCCTCACCCTAACCCTAACTCAAACCCTAACCCAAACCCTAAAACAAACCCCAACCCTAACACTAACCCTCACCTTCACTGTAACCGTAAATATAAACCTTACCCTAACAATAAACCTAACCCTAACCCAAACAATAACCCTAACTCTAACCCTCATCCTAACCATATCATTCACCCGAACCCTCACCCTCACCCTAACACTTACCCTCAACCTAACCCTAACCCTAACCCTCACACTCACCCTAAACTTTACCCTAATCCTAATGCTAACCCTAAGCCTTACCCTCACACTCACCCTCACCCTAACCCTAACCCTAACCATAACCCTCAACCTAACCCTAAACTTCACCCTCACCATAACCCTTACCCTAACCCTCAACCTAATTCTAAACTAAACCTGAATCCTAACTCCCAACCTAACCCTAACCCTAACACTCACCCTAAACCTAACCCTCACCACACCCTCAACCTAACCCTAACACTAACCCTAACCCTAACCCTCAACCTAACTCTCACCCTAACCCTAACACTAACCTTAAACCTCACCTTCACCCTAAACCTAACGCTACCCCTAAACCTCACCCTAACGATAACCCTAATCCTCACCCTCAACCTCACAGTTACTGTAACCCTAAACCTAAACCTAACAATAACCCTAACCCTAATCCTAACCCTCACCCTAACCATAACCCTCACCCTAACCCAAACCCTCACCCTAACACTTACCCTCACCCAAACACAAACCCTAACCCTAACACTAAACCTAAACCTCAACCTAGCCCTCACCCTCACCCTAAGCCTAACACTAACCCTAAGCCTAAACCTCACCCTCCCTCTTCCCATAACCCTATATCTAACCGTAAACCTCACCCTCACCCTAACCCTAACCTTAACCCTAAACACCACCCTCACCCGTACTCTCAACTTCACCATATCTATAACCCTAACCCTAACAGTAACCCTAACCCTAACCCTAACCATCATCTTAAACATAATCCTCACCTCCACCCTCACCCTCAGCCTAACCCTAAGCCTAAGCCTAACCCTCACCCTAACCATCACACTCAACCTCACCCTAAACCTAAAACTAACCTTTACCATATCCCTAAAGCTCAACCTAACCCTCACCCTAAACCTTACCCTAACCCTAACCCTAAATCTCAACCTAACCCTCCCCCTAACCCTAACTTTAACCCTAAACCTCAACCTGACCCTAACCCTAACCCTCACCCTAACCCTAACACTAACCCTAACGCTAAACCTCACCCTAACATCTCCATAACCCTAACTCTAACCCTAAATCTCACCCTCACCCTAACACTAACCCTAACTTTAAACCTCACCCTAACCCTAACCCTCACCCTTACCCACCACCTCAAAGTAACTCTAACCATAACCCTAATAATAACACTAACCATAACCCTTACACTAACCCTAAACCTAACCATAACCCTCACCCTCAGCCTCACCATCACCGCAATCTTAACCCTAACCATAACACTAACAATAACTATAACCCTAAGCCTAACCCTAATCGTCATCCCCACCCTCATCCTCAGCCTAACCCTAAGCCTAACTATAACCCTAACCCTAACGCTCACAGTAAGCCTAACCCTAACCCTAACCCTATACCTAAATCTAAACCTAAACCTAACACTAATAATAAGCTTTACCCTCACCCTAATCCAAACCCGAACCCGAACCCTCACCCGAACCCTAAGCCTAAGCCTAAGCCTAACCCTAACCTTCACACTGACTCTACCCTAACCCTAATCCTAAACCTAACCATATATCTAAACATCACCCTAAACGTAACCCTCACCATAGCCCTCACCCTAACCTTAATCCTTACCCTAAACATCATCCTAACACTCACCCTAACCCTAAACCTAACCATCACCCTCATGCTCGGCCTAAGCCTAAGCCCAAGCCTAAGCCTAACCGTACACCTGACCCTCACCCTAACCCTAACCCTAACACTAACCCGAACTCTAAACCTAAACCTCACTCTCACCCTAAGCCTGACTCTACCCTAAACCTAAACCTAAACCTCATCCTACCCTAAACGTAACATTTACCCTCACCCTCACCGTAACCCTCACCCTAAACCTAACCCTCAACCTAACACTTACCCTCACCCTAACCCAAAACCTAAAACTAACACTGACCCTCACACTAAGCTAAACATTACCCTAACCCTAACACTAACCCTAATTCAAACCTAAACCGCACCCTAACCCTCACCCTCACCATAAACCTAAGGCTAGCCCTAAACCTAAAACTAACCCTCACACTCAAAATAACCCTAACCCTAATCCTAATCCTAACCCTAACCCTAACCCTCACCCTCACCCTAAACCTCACCCTAACCCTAAACCTAAAACTAACCCTAACCCTAACCCTCACCCTCAGTCTCACACTAACACTAATTCTAACCCTAAACCTCACCCTCACCCTAACCCTAATGCTAAACCTAACCCTAAACCTAACCCAAACCCTAACCCTCCCCCTAACTCCCACCCTAACCCTAACACTAACACTAACCCTAACTCTAACCCTAACCCTAAAACTAAACCTCACCCTAACCCTAACCCTAACCCTCACCATAACCCTAAACCTCACCCTCACCCTCACTTTCATCCTAACCCTAAGCCTAACCCTAACCCTAACCCTAACCCTCACACTAACCCTAACCTTAAACCTAAACCTAATCCTAACCCTAACCCTATCCCTCACCCTCACCCTAACCCTCACCGTAACCCTAACCCTAATATTAACCCTAACCCTAACCCTCACCTTCAACCTCACCCTCAGCCTAACCCTAAGCCTAACCCTAAACCTAACCCTAACACACACACTCACCCTTACCCTAACCCTAATCCTAACTCTAACACTAAGCATCCCCCTAACTCTCAACCTCACCCTAACCCTAAGACTAAGCCTAACCCTAACCCTAAACCTAACCCTCACTCTAACCCTAAATCTCACCCTCACCCTAACCCTAACTCTAACCCTAAACCAAACCCTAAAACTCACCCTAACCCTAACCATAACCGTAACCCTAACATTCACCCTAACCCTAACTCTAACCCTTATCCCCACAATCACCCTCAGACTAACCCTAAGCCAAAGACTAACCCTAAACCTAACCCTCACACTCACCCTCACCCTAAACCAAATCCTAATCCTAACCCTAACCCTAACCCTAAACCTCCCCCTAACTCTCACCCTCACCCTAACCCTAAGACGAAGCCTAACCCGAACCCTCAACCTAACCCTCACCCTAACCCTAACTCTAACCCTAAATCTCACCATCACCCTAACCCTAATTCTAACCCTAAACCAAACCCTAAACCTCACCCTAACCCTAACCCTAACCCTAACATTCACCCTAACCCTAACTATAACCTTAACCTCACCCTCACCCTATCCCTAACCCTAACCCAATGCTAAACATCACCCTAAACCTAAACATAACCCTAACACTTACCCTCACCCTAACACTAACACTAACACTAACACTAACACTAACACTAACACTCACACTAACGCTAACCATCCTGCAAAACCTAAACCTCACCCTAACCCTAACCCTAACCCTTAACTTCACCCTGGCCCTCACCCTAACCCTCACCCTCACACTAAACCTCACACTAACCCTAACACTAATCTTCAATCTAACCCTCACCCTCACCCTAAAACTAAACCGAACCCTCACCCTTACCATAACCCTCACCCTCGGCCTAACCCTGACCTTTTCTCTTACTTTCACTCTCATCCTAACCCTCACCTTAAACCAAACCCTCATCCTAAACCTCAACCTAACCATAACCCTAACCATCACACTAACCCTAACCCTCACCCTCACTATCCCTAAACCTCACACTCACACTAGCCCTTACCCTAACCCTAATCCTAACCGTAACCTTCATCCTAACCCTCAACCTAACAATAACCTGAAGCATCACTCTAAAACTTATCCTTATCCCCACCCTCACCCTCAGCCTAACCCTAAGCCAAAGACTAACCCTAACCCTATCCCTCACAGTCACCCTCACCCTAACCCTAATCCTAACCCTAACCCTAACCGTAACCCTAACCCTCCCCCTAACTCTCACCCTCACCCTAACCCTAAGACTAAGCCTAACCCTAACCCTCAACCTAACCCTCACCCTAACCCTAATTCTAACCCTAAATCTCACCCTCACCCTACCCCTAACTCTAACCCTAAACCAAACCCTAAACCTCACCCTAACCTTAACCCTAACCTTAACGCTAACATTCATCCTAACCCTAACTCTAAACCTAAACCTCACCCTCACCCTAACCCTAACACTAAGCCTAATGCTAAACGTCACCCTAAACTTAAACCTTACCCTGACACTTAACCTCACCCTAACACTAACACTGACACTAACCCTCACACTAACGCTAACCATCACCTTAAACCTAAACCTCACCCTAACACTAACCCTAACCCTCATCTTCACCCTGGCCCTCACACTGACCCTACCCCTCACTCTCACACTAAACCTCACACTAACCCTAAAACTAATCCTCAATCTAACCCGCACCCTCACCCTCAGCCTAACCCTCACCTTTAGTCTTACTGTCACCCTCATCCTAACCCTCACCTTAATCCAAACCCTCATCCTAAACGTGACCCTAACCATAACCTATCCATCACAATAACCCTAAACCTCACCCTCACCTTCAGCCTCAGCCTAACCTAAGCCGAGGCCTAAACCTATCCCTTAACCTCACACTCAGCCTAGCCCTCACCCTAACCCTAATCCTAACTCTAACGCTCATCCTAATCCTCAAACTAACGATAACCTGAACCACCACTCTAAACCTAATCCTTATCGCCACCCTCACCCTCAGCCTAACCTTAACCCAATCCCTCACCCTAGCACATACCCTAACCCTAATCCTAACCCTAACACTCACACTAACCCTCACTCTAACCCTAAACCTAACAAACCTAACCCTCAACCTTAATCTAACCCTCAATCTCACCCTCAGCCTCAGCCTAACCCTAAGGGTAACACTAACCCTAACCCTCACACTCACCTTCACCTTAACCCTAGTCCTAACCCTAACCCCAACCCTAAACCTAACACTAACCCTAACCCTAACCCTCAACATAACCCTAACCCTAATGCTAACACTCACCCTAGCACATACCCTAACCCTAATCCTAACCCTAACGCTTACCCTAACCCTCACTCTAAACCTAAACCTAACCCTAACCCTCACTCAAATGCTAACCTTCAACCTAATCCTACCCCTGACCCTCACACTAACCCTGAACCTCACCCTAACCCACACACTAACCCTAACTCTAACCCTAAACCTCACACTTGCCCTAACCCTAACACTAACCGTAACCCTAAAATTCACCCGACCCCTAACCCTAAACCTCACCCTCACCCTAAACCTCACCCTCACCCTAACACTAAACCTCACCCCCACACTAACCCTCACCCTAACCCTAACCCTAAACCTAACCCTCACCCTAACCATAACCCTCACCGTAACCCTAACACTCACACTAACCCTAACCCTAAACCTCACCCTCACCCTAAGTCTAACCCTCCCCCTTACCCTAAACCAAACCCTAACCTTAACTCTCACCCTAACCCTAAGCCTAACCCTAACCCTAACCCTAATCCTCACACTCACCCTCAACCTAAACTTAATCCTAAACCTAAACCTAACCCTCACAGTAACCCTCACCCTAGTGCTCACCCTAACCCTAATCCTAACCCTACACCACATCCTAACACTAACCCTCACCGTCACCCTCACCCTCAGCCTAACACTAACATTAATCCTAATCCTAACTCTAAGCCTAACACTCACCCTTACCCTAAACCTCACCCAAACCTTAAATCTAAAAATAATCCTAACCCAAACCCTCACAATCAGCCTCACCCTAAACCTAACTCTAACCCTAAACCTCACTCTCACCCTAAACCTAACCCTAACCATAAACCTCACCATAACCCTAACCCTAAACCTCGTCCTAACGCTAATACTAACCCTAATCCTCACCCTAACACTAACCCTAACCCTAACCATCACCCTCACAAAACCCTTACCGTACCCCTCACCCTAACCCTAAACTTAACACTAACCCTAACTCTCACCCTAACCCTATCCCTAAAACTCACCCTAAGCCTAACCCTCACTCTCAGCCTCAGCCTAAGCCTAAGCCTAACCCGAACAATAAACCTCACACTCACCCTAACTCTAATCCTAATCCTAATACTAATACTAACCCTAAGCCTAACCCTCACCCTCACCCTATCACTCATCTTAACACTAACCCTAAACCTAACCCTCACCCTCAGCCTCACCCTAACCCTAACTCTAACCCTAAATCTCACCCTCACTCTAACCCTAACCCTAAACCTCACCCTAATCATCATCATAAACCTCACCCTCACCCTAGCCCTCCACCTAACACTAAACCTAACCCTAACCCTCATCCTAACCCTCCCCCTAATCCGAACCTTAACCCTCACCCTAACCCTAACCCTCACCCTCACCCTAACCCTAAACTTCACACTCACCCTCACCCTCAGCCTAAGCCTAAGCCTAACCCTAACCATACCCCTCACACTCACCCTAACCCTAACCCTAATCCTAATGCTGAACCTAACCCTAACCCTCACCCTCACCCTAACCCTCACCTTAATCCTAACCCTAACATTAAACCTAAACCTAACCCACACCCTCAGCCTCACACTAACCCTAACTCTAAATCTAAAGGTCACCCTGACCCTAACCTTAAACCTAACCCTAAACCTCACCCTAACCCTAAACCTAAACCTCAACATCACCCTAGCCCTCACCTTAACCCTAATCCTAACCATAAACCTCATCCTAAACCTCCCTCTAAACCTAAGCATAACCCTCACTTTAACCCTAGCGTTCTCACCCTCAACCTCACCCTCAGCCTAACCCTAAACCTAACCCTAAATCTAACCCTAACACACACACTCACCCTCAGCCTAACCCTAAGCCTAAGCCTAACCCTAACCTTATCCCTCCCCCTAACTCTCACCCTAACCCTAACCCTAACACTAACCCTAACCCTAACCCTCAACCTAACACTCAACCTAACTTTGACTCTAACCCTAAACCTCACCCTAACCCTAACCATAACTCTAACCTTAACCCAAACCCTAAACCTCACCTTAACCATAAACCAAATCCTCACCCTCACCTTAACCATAAATATAAACCTTACCCTAACAATAACACTAACCCTAACCCTAACAATAACCCTAACCCTAACCCTAACGCTCATCTTAACCATATCCATCACCCTGACCCTAACCCTCACCCTCACCCTCACCCTAACCCTAGCTATAAACCTAAACCTCACACTCACCCTAACCCTAACCCTAACAATAACCCTAAGCCTAACCCTAACCCTCACACTAACCCTCACCCTAACAATAACCCTAACCCTCACACTCACCCTCACCCTAACCCTAACCCTAACCATAACCCTAACCCTCAACCTAACCCTAACCCTAACCCTAACTCTACCCCTAAAACTCACCCTCACCCTAAACCTAACTCTAACCCTAACCCAAAGCCTTAACCTCACCCTAACCCTAAACCTAACCCTCAGCCTCACCCTCAGCGTAACTGTAACCCTAAACCTAACCCTAACAATAACCCTAACCCTAATCCTAACACTCACCCTAACCATAACACTCACCCTAACCCAAACCCTCAACCTAACACTTACAATCACCCCAACACTAACCCTAACCCTAAAGCTAACCCTCACATTAACCCTAACCCTAACCCTAACCCTAAAACTCAAACTAACCCTGACCCTCACCCTAACCCTAACACTAACCCTAGCCCTAAATCTCACCCTCCCTCTCCCCCTAACCCTATATCTAACCATAAACCTCACCCTCACCCTAACCCTAAACTTAACCCTAAACACCACCCTAACCCTAAACCTAATCCTCACCCGCACCATCAACTTCAACATAATTGTAACCCTAACCCTAACAATAACACTAAACCTAAACCTAACCATCACCCTAAACCTAATCCTCACTCTACCCTCACCATAAGCCTAACCCTAAACCTAAGCCTAACCCTCACCCTAACCCTCACAGTCACCCTCAACCTAACCCTAATCCTAACCCTAAACCTATCTCTAAACCTCAAACTAACCCTCACTATCACCCTAACCCAAACACTAACCCTAACCCTAAACCTCACCCTAACCCTCCCCCTAACCCTAATTCTAACCCTAAACCACACCCTCACCCTAAACCTCACCCTTGCCCACCACCTCACTATAACTCTAACCCTAACCCTAACAATAACACTAACTCTAACATTAACACTAACACTAACCCTCACCCTAAACCTAACCCTAACCCTCAACCTAAACCTAACCCTCACCCTCACCGTAACACTAACCCTAAACCTCACCCTAACCCTAAACCCAACCCTAATCCAAAACCTCACCATAATGCTAACCCTAAACCTCACCCTCACCCTTGCCCTCATCCTAACCCTAATCCTAACCCTAAACCTCATCTTAACCCTCACCCTAACAATAACCCTAACCCTCAACCTAACCCTAACCCTCAAGCTAATCCTAACCCTCACCCTCACCCTCACCCTCAGCCTAATATTAAACCTAAGCCTACCCTAACCCTCACAATCACCCTCACCTTAACCCTAATCCTAACACTAACACTCACCCTAACCCTCACCCTAACCCTCCCACTAACCCTAACCCTAAACCTAAACCTCACCCTCTCCCTAACCCTAACTCTAAACCTGACCATAAACCTAAACCTCACCCTAACCCTAACCCTAACCATCACCCTCACCGTAACCGTAACCCTAACCCTAACAATAACCCTAACACTAACCCTAACAGTAACCCTAAATATAACCCTCACTCTAATGCTAAACCTCACCCTAAAACTCACCCTAATACTAACACGAAACTTCACACTAACCCTAACCATCACCTTAACCCTAAACCTCAACCTAACCCTATACCTAAACCTCAACCTCACCCTAGCCCTCACACTAACCCTAACCCTCATCCTCACCCTAAACCTCACACTAACCCTAACACTAATACTCAATCTAACCCTCACCCACAGCCTAACCCTAACCCTAATCCTCATCCTAACCCTCAACCTAAGCCTAACCCTCACCTTTACCCATAATGTCACCCTCCCCCTAACCCTCACCCTAACCCTAACCCACATTCTAACCCTCACCCTAACCGTAAACCTAACCATCACACTAACCCTAACCCTCATCCTTACCCTAGCCCTCACCCTAACCCTAATCCTAAACCTAACCCTCACCCTAACCCTAATCCTAACCCTAAACCTCATCCTAACACTCACCCAAACCCTAACCCTAACCTCACTCTTATGCTGGGCCTAAGCCTAAGCCTAAGCCTAAGCCTAACCGTACACCTGACCCTCACCCTAACCCGAACCCTAACACTAACCCTAACTCTAAACATAAACCTCACTCTCACCCTAACCCTAACTCTAACCCTAAACCTAAACTTAAACCTCATCCTAATCCTAATCCTAACCTTTAACCTCACCCTCAACGTAACCCTCACACTAACCCTAACCCTCACCCTAACACTTACCCTCACCTTAACCCAAACCCTAACACTAACACTGACCCTCACACTAACCTTAACCATCACCCTAACCCTAAAGCTAAACCTAACCTTAACCCTACCCCTCACCCTAGCCCTCACCCTAACCCTAACCCTCATCCTCCCCCTAAACCTCACCCTAACCCTAACACTAATCCTCAATCTAACCCTCACCCTCACTCTACACCTAACCATAAACCTCACCCTAACGCTAACCCTCACCCTTACAGTAACCCTCTCGCTCAGCCTAACCCTAACATGTACCCTTACCGTCACCCCCACCCTAACCCTCACCCTAACCCTAACACTAATCCTCAATCTAACCCTCACCCTCACTCTACCAATACCCTTAAGCTCACCCTAATGCTAACCCTCACCCTTACAGTCACTCTCACGCTCAGCCTAACCCTCACGTTTACCCTTACCATCACCCCCACCCTAACCCTCACCCTAACCCTAAACCTCATCCTCATGCTCGGCCTAAGCCTAAGCCTAATCCTAAGCCTAACTGTAAACCTGACCCTCGCCCTAATCCTAACCGTAACACTAACACTAACTCTAAACCTCAACCTCACCCTCACCCTCACCCTCAGCCTAAACCTAAGGCTCAACCTAAACTTAACACTAACCCTCACACTCACCCTAACACTCATCCTAACCCTAACCCTAACACTAACCCTAACCCTAATCCACACCCTCAGCCTCACCCTAACCCTAATTCTAACCCAAAACCTCAACCTCACCCTAACCCTAATGCTAAACCTAACCCTAACCCGAAACCTAAACCTCACCCTAACCCTAACCCTCACACTCATACTCAACGTAACCGTAGCCCTAAGCTTAACACTATCCATAACACTCACCCTAAACCTAACCCTCAACCTAACACTTAACCTCACCCTAACACAAATCCTAACCCTAACATTAACCCTCACCCTAACCCTAACGCTCACCCTAACTCTAAGCCTCACCCTAACCCTAAACCTAACAATAAACCTCACCTGCACCCTCATCCTAACCCTCACTTGCACCCTAACTCTAACCCTAAACCTCACCCTCACCCTCACCCTAACTCTAATCCTAAACCTAACCCTAAACCTCATGCTAACCCTAACCCTCACCCTCACCGTAACCCTAACTCTAAACTTAACATTCACCCTAAACCTAACCTTAACCCTCACCCTAACCATAACCCTCACCCTAACCCTAAGCCTCACCCTAACACTTACCCTCACCCTAACATTAACTCTAACTCTAACACTAACCCTCACAGTAACCCTAACTCTCACCCTAACCCTAAACCTCACCTTAACCCTAACCCTAACCCTCAGCCTCACCCTAGCTCTCACCCTAACCCTAATTCTAACCCTAACCCTCAACCTAAGCCTAACCCTCATCCTCACCATAAACCTCACACAAACCCCAACACTGATCCTCAATCTAACCCTCACCCTCACCCTAAACCTCACCCTAACCCTTACCCTAACCCTCACGCTAATCCTAACTCTCACCCTTAAGGGAACACGCACCCTCAGCCTAACCCTCACCTTTATTCTTACCGTCACACTCATCCTAACCCTCACCCTAACACTAACCCTCACCCTAACACTAACCCTAACCCTAACACTAACCCTCACACTAACCCTAACCATCACCCTAACCCTAAACCTCACCCTAACACTAACCCTAACCCTAACACGAACACTAAACCTCACCCTAACCCTAACCCTCACACTCAAACTCAATGTAACCGTAACCCTAACCTTAACACTATCCATAACACTCACCCTAAACCTAACCCTCAACCGAACACTTAACCTCACCCTAACACTAACCCTAACCCTAAAACTAACCCTCACACTAACCCTAACACTCATCCTAAACCTAAACCTAATCCTAACCCTAAACCTAACCCTAAACCTTACCCTCACTCTAGCCCTCACCCTAACCCTAAACCTCACCCTCGCCCTTGCCCTCATCCTAACACTAATCCTAACCCAAAACCTCAACCTAATACTCACCCTCACCCTAACCCTAACACTAACCCTAACACTAACCCCCTAAACCAATATCTCACCCTAAAACTCACCCTCACCAAAACCCTTACCCTAAACCTTACCGTAAACCCCACACTAACCCTAACCCTAACCCTCACCCGCACCCTCCCCATCACCGGAACTCTAATCCTAACCCTAACAATACCACTAAGCCTAATCGGAACCATCAACTTAACCCTAATCCTCACCCCCACACTCAACCTCATCCTTACCCTAAGCCTAAGCCTATCCCTCATCCTAACCCACATACTCATCTCACCCTAACCCTAATCCTAAACCTAACCCTATCCCTAAACCTCAACCTAACCCTCACCCTCACCCTAACCCTAACACTAACTCTAACCCTAAATCTCACCCTAACCCTCCCCCTAACCCTAAACCTCCCCTCCCCCTCAACCTCATTGGAACGCTAACCCTAACCCTAACAATATCACTAACCCTAACCCTAACCCTAAACATAAACCTCACCCTCAGCTTCAACTTCACAGCAAACTTAACCCTAACCATAACACTAACAATAAACCTAACCCTAACCCTAACCCTATTCTGCACCCCCACCATCACCCTCACCCTCAGCCTAAGCCTAACCCTAACTCTAACCATCACCATAATCCTAACCCTAACCCTCAACCTAACCCTAATCCTTAGCCTCACCCTCACCCTCAATGAAACCCTAACCCTATCCCTAAGCTTAACCCTAACACTAAACCTCACACTCACCCTCATCCTAACCCTAATCCTAAACCTAACACAATCCATAAGCCTAACCCTCACCCTAAACCTCACCCTAACCCTCACCCTAACTCTTACCTTCACCCTAACACTAACCCTAACCCTACACTAACCATAAACTTCACCCTCACCCTATCCCTCACCCTAACCCTAAATCTACCCCTAAACCTCACCCTCACCTAACCCTAACTCTAACCCTAACCCTAACACTAAACCGCACCCTAACCCTAAACCTAACCATCACCCTCACTCTCACCGTAACCTTAAACCTAACCCTAACTCTAACAATTACATTAACCCTAACCCTAACCCTCACCCTAACCATAAACCTCACCCTAACCGTAATCCTCACCCTAGAACTTACACTCACCTTAACACTAACCCTAACCCTAACACTAAGCCTCAAACTAACCCTAACATTCACCCTACTCCTAAACCTCACCCTAACCCTAACCCTCACCCTCACCCTAGCCCTCACCCTAAACCAAATTCTAACCCTCACCCTCAACCTAAACCAGACCCTCATTCTCACCCTAAACCTCACACTCAACCTAACCTTAATACTCAATCTAACCCTCACCCTAACTCTAACCCTAACCCTTACCCTAACCCTAAACCTAACCCTAACCCTCAGCCTTATCTTA
Organism: Dipodomys merriami; assembly: GCF_024711535.1. Classification (NCBI taxonomy): domain Eukaryota; kingdom Metazoa; phylum Chordata; class Mammalia; order Rodentia; family Heteromyidae; genus Dipodomys; species Dipodomys merriami. The sequence continues at coordinate 845,624 of NW_027203304.1, forward strand.
ACCCTAACCCTCAGCTTAAACTTCACTTTTACCCTTATCATCATCCTCACCCTTACGCTCACCCTAACACTAAAACTCATCCTAACCCTCACCCTAAACTTAAACCTAAACATCACCCTAACCCTAAGCCTCACCCTCAACCGCACGCTCAGCCTAAACCTAAGCCTAATCCTAAGCCTTACCCTAAACCTCACTATCACACTAGCCCTCATCCTAACCCTAATCCTAACCATCACACTAACCCTAATCCTCACCCCACCCTCACCCTCAGCCTAACCCTAAGCCTAAGCCCCACCCTAACCCTAACCCTCATGTCACCGTAAAATTAACCCTCATCCTAACCCTCACGCTATCCCTAACCCTAACTCTAAACCTCACCCTAACCCTAACCCTCACCCTCCCCCTAGCCCTCACCTTAACTCTAATCCTAACGCTAATGCTCATCTTAACCATCACCCTAACCCTAACCCTAACCCTCACCATAACCCTATGCCTAACCGTCAACCTAACCCTAACACTCACTCTAACCCTAACCCTAAACCTCACCCTAACCCTAACTCTCACACTCACCCTCACCCTCAGCCTAACCCAAAGCCTAACCCTAAACCTAACCCAAACCCTCAGACTTACCTGAAACCTTACCCTAATCCTAATCCTAACCCTAAGCCTTACCCTAAGCCTAACCCTAACCCTCATCCTAACCCTAAATCTAAAACTAACCCTAACACTAATCCTCACCCTCAGCCTCACCCTAACACTAAATCTAACCCTAAACCTCACCCTCACCCTAACCCTAACGCTTACCGTAACCCTAAACCTCACCCTAACCCTTACCCTAAACCTCACACACACAATAGCCCTCACTCTAACCCTAATCCTAAAACTAACCCTCATCCTAACTCTCACGTTAACCCTAACGCTAAACCTCATCCTCACCCTCACGCTAACCATAACCTTCAACCTAACCCTAAACCTCACCCTCACCATAACCTTTACCCTAACCCTCACCCTAACCCTAAACTTAACCCGAAGCCTAACCCTCACCCTAACCCTAACCCTCATCCTCAACCTCACCCTGAGCCTAAAACTAAGCCTAACCCTAAACCTAACCCTAACACACACACTCACCCTCACCCTAACCCTAATCGAACCCTAACCCTAACCCTAAACCTCCCCCTGACTCTCACCATAACCCTAACCCTAACATTAACCCTAACCCTAACCCTCAACCTACCACTCACCCTAAACCTAACTCTAACCCAAAACCTAAACCTCACCCTAACCCTAAACATAACCTTCACACTAACCCAAACCATCACCCTAACACTTACCCTGACCCTAATACTAATCCTAACCCTAACACTAACCCTCACACTAACCCTAAACCGAACTCTAAACCTCAATCTAACCCTCACCCTCAACCTAACCCTAACACTAACCCTAACACTAACCCTATACCTAACCCTCTCCTGAACCATATATCTAAACCTAAACCTCATCATCAAACTAACACTAACCCTAACTCTAACCCTAAACCCCATCCAAACCCTAACGCTAACCCTCACCCGCACCCTCACCCTCACAGGAACTCTAACCCTAACCATAACAATAACACTAACACTAACCCGAACCATCACCCTTACCCTAATCCTCACCCCCACCCTCACCCTCATCCTCACCCTAAACCTAAGCCTAACCTTCAACCTAACCCTTACACTCACCCTAACCCTAACCCTAACACTCACCCTAAACCTCACCCTAAACCTCACCCTTATCCTAACCCTCACCCTCACCTCAACCTCACCGTAACTCTAACCCTAAACCTAACATTACGACTAAACCTAACACTAAACCTAACCCAACCATAACCCTCACCCTCAGCCTCACCCTCACCACAAATTAACCCTAACCATAACACTAACAATAACCCTAAACCTAACCCTAACCGAAACCTAATCCTCACCCCCACCCTCACCCTCAGCCTAACCCTAATCTTAACCCTACCACTAAGCTGATCCCTCACTGCAACCCTAACCCTAACCCTCACCCTAACCCTAACCCTCACACTCACCTTCACCCTAAACCTAATCCTAAACATAACCCTATACCTTACCATAACCCTCACCCTAAGCCTCATCCTAGCCCTCACTCTAACCCTAATCCTAACCATAAACCTCATCCTAACCCTCACCCTAACCCTAAGATTAACACTCACACTAACCCTAACCATCACCCAAACCCTAAACCTTAACCTAAACCTAACCCTAAACCTCACCCTCACCCTAGCCCTCACCCTAACCCTATCAATCAACCTCACCCTAAACCTCACACTAACATTAACACTAATCCTCAATCTAACCCTCATCCTCACCCTACCTCTAACCCTAACTCTCACCCTAACCCTAACCCTCACCCTTATGATAACCCCCACCCTCAGCCTAACCCTCTCGTTTACCCGTACTGTCACCCCCACGCTAACCCTCACCCTAACCCTAACCCTCACCCTAACCCTCACCCTAACCCTGACTCTACACCTAAATTTCACCCTCACCTTAACCCTAACTCTAACCCTAACCCTAACACTAAATCTCACCATAATCCTAACGCTAACCCTCACCCGCACCCTCACTGTAACTGTAACCCTAACCCTAACTCTAACAATAACCTTAACCCTAAGCCTAACCCTCACTGTAACCCTAAGCCTAACACTAACACTAACCCTAAACCTAAACCTAACCCTAATCCTCAGCCCACCCTCACCATAACCAAAACCCTAAACCTAACCCACATCCTAACCATAATCCTAAACCTAACCTTATCCCTAACCCTAACGCCCACCCTAACCCTCACCCTAGCCCTCACCCTAACCCTAATCCTAACCCTAAACATCATTGTAACCCTCACCCTAAACCAAACCCTCACCCTCATGCTCGGCCTAAGCCTAAGCCGAACCCTAACCCTAACCATCACCCTAATGCTAACCCTAACACTAACCCAAAATCTAACCCTAAACCTTATTCTCACCCTAACCCTAAATCTAAACCTAAACCTCATCCTAATACTTACGCTAATCCTACCCTTCACCCACACCTTAACCATAACCATAACCTGAACCCTAACCCTAACAATAACCCTAACCCTAACCCTAACCCTAACCCTAACCCGAAACCTCACCCTCAACATAACCTTAACCCTCAACCAAACCCTCACACTAAACCTAACCCTAACCCTAAAGCTCACCCTAACACAAACCCTAACCCTCAACCTCACTCTAGCCCTCACCCTAACCATAATGGTAACCCTAATTCTCCTCTTAACCCTCACCCTAAACCTAACACTAACTCACCCCCTAACCCTAACAGTAACCCTAACCCTCAACCTAACCCTAACCCTCATGCTCACCGTAACCCTAACCCTAACCCTCACCCTAATCTTAAACTTAACCAGAACCCTAACTCTCACCCTAACCCTAACCCTAAACTTCACCCTAACCCTAACCCTCAACCTCACCCTCACCCTCACTAACCCTAACCCTAATCCTAATCCTAACCTTCACCCTCACCCTAAACTTTACCCTAATAATAATCATAAGGTTAAGTGTAACCCTCACGCTCACCCTAGCCCTCAACCTATCCCTAAATCTAACACTAACCCTAACCCTAACCCTCAAAATCAGCCTCACCCTAACCTTAACTCTAACCCTAACCCTAACCCTAAACCTCACCCCAACCCTAACCCTAAAACCTCACCCTCACTCTAGCCCTCACCCTAACCCTACTCCTAACTCTAAACCTCACCCTAACCCTAAATCTCCCCCTAACCCTCACCCTCACCTTCACCCTCTGCCTAATATTAAACCTAACCCTAACCCCAACCCTAATGCTAACACTAAGACTAACCCTCACCCTAACCCTAACCCTCACCCTCAACATAGCCCATAACCAAACCCTAAGCCTAAGCCTAAATTTCACGCTAACCCTCACTCTAACGCTAACGCCAACACTCACCTTAAACATAAACCTCACCCTCACCCTTACTCTAATCCTAACCCTAACCCTAACCCTAACCCTCCCCTGAACTCTCACCCTAACCCAACCTTAACATGAACACTAACCCTAACCCTCAACCTAACCCTCACCCTAACCCTAACACTAACCTAAACCTCACCCTCACCCTAAACTTTACTCTAAAACTAACCCAAACCCTAAACCTCACCCCAACCCTAACCCTAACCCTCATCCTCACCCTCACCGTAACCGTAACCCTAAACCTAACCCTAAGAATAACCTTAACCCTATTCCTAACCCTCACCCTAACACTTACCCTCACCCGAACACTAACCCTAACCAACACAATAACCCTCCCCTTAACCCTATATCTAACACTCAACCTCACACTCACCCTAACCCTAACCCTAAACCGCACACTAACCCTGACCCTAACCCTCACTCTCATGCTCAGCCTAAGCCTAAGCCTAAGCCTAAGTCTAACACTAACCCTAAAACTCACCCTAACCCCAACAATAACACTAAACCTAACTCCAACCCTAAACCTCACCCTCACCCTAACCCTTACACTAACCCTAACCCTAAACCTAAACCTCATCCTAAAACTAACCCTCACTCTCACCCTCATCGTAACCATAACCCTAACCCTAACCCTAAAAATAACCCGAACCCGAACCCTAACCCTCATCCTAACCATAACCTTCACCCTAAACCTAACCCTCACCCTAACACTTACCCTCATCCTAACACTAACCCTCCCCCTAGCACTAACCCTCACACTAACCCTAAGCATAACCCTAACGCTAAACCTCACCCTAATCCTAACCCTTACCCTCAACCTAGCCCACAACCTAACCCTAACCCTCATCTTCACCCTAAAGCTCACACTAACCCTAACACTAATCCTCAATCTAACCCTCACCCTCACACTAACCCTCACACTCACCCTCACCGTAAACCTAATCCTAAACATAAACCAAAACCTAACATTAAAACTCAATCTAACACTCACCCTAACCCTAACCCTAATACTAACCCTAACTCTAACGCTCACCCTAACCCTCCCCCTAACCCTAACTCTAACCTTAAACCTCACCCTAACCCTAACAATAACCGTAACCCTAACTCTAACCCTTACCCTAACCATAACACTCACCCTAACCATAACCCTCACCCTAACGCACTCACCCTTATCTTCACCCTCAGCCTCAGCCTAAACCTCACCTTTAGGCTTACCATCACACTCACCCGAACCCTCACCCTAACACTCACCCTAATCCTTCCCGTAAACCCCACCCTAACCCTAACCCTAACTGTGACCCGCACCCACACCCTCACGGTAACTCTAACCCTAAACCTATCAATAACACTAACCCTAACACAAACCATCACCATAACCCTAACCCTAACCCTCACCCTCATGCTCGGACTAAGCCTAAGCCTAACCCTAACCCTCACCCTAGCCCTAACCCTAACACTAACCCTAACTCTATCCCTAAACCTCACCCTCACCCTAACACTAATTCTAACCCTAAACCTAACCCTAAACTTCATCCTTACCCTAACTCTAACACTCACCCTAAACTTAAACTAAGCCTAAACTTAAGCCGAACATTAAGCCTAACCCTAACCCTCACACTCACCCTCACAATAAACCTAACCCTAACCTTCACCCTAAACCTATCCCTCACCCTCACCTTCACCCTCAGCCTAACCCTAAGCATAATCCTAACCCTAAACCTAACCTTCACACTCACCCCCACCCTAACCCTAATCCTAACCCTACCCCTACCCCTATCCCTTAACCTCAACCTAATCCTCACCCTAACCTTAACCCTAACACTAACCCTAACCTTAATCCAAGAACTAACCCTCCCCCTAACCCTAAATCTAACCATAAACCTCACCCCCACCCTAACCCTAATACTACCCCTAAACCTAAACCTCAACCTCAACCTAAACCTAACCCTGACCATCACCCTCACCTTAACTCTAATTCTAACCCTATCAATAACACTAATCCTAACCATAAACCTAACCCTAACCACAGCCCTAATCCTGATCTTAGCACACACCCTCACCCTAACCTAATCCTAAACCTAATCCTCATCATCACCCTAACCCTAACACTAATCCTACCGTTCAACCGAACCCTAACCCTAAACCTCACCGTAACCCTAAACTTAACCTGAACCCTAACTCACACCCTAACCCTAACCCTAACCCTCACCCTAACCCTAACCCTCACCCTCACCCTCACCCTCAGCCTAAGCTTAAGCCTAAGCCTAACCCTAAACCTAATCCTCACACTCACCCTAAGCCTAATCCTAATCCTAATCCTAACCCTAACCCGAAATAGGACACTCACCCTAACCCTCACCTTAACCCTAATTCTAACACTAACCCTAAACCTCACGCTCACCCTCACCCTAACCCCAACTCTAACCCTAAACCTCCCCCTCCCCTTAACCCTCACCTAACCCTAACCCTCACCCTCAACCTCAACCTCAGCCTAACCTTAAGCATAAACCTAAACCTAAAGCAAACATACACACTCACCCTCACTGTAACCCTAATCCTAACCCTATCCCTAACCCTAAACCTCCCCCTAAATCTCACCCTAAACATAACCCTAAAAATAACCCTAACCCTAACCCTCAACCTAACCCTCACCCTAACCGTAACTCTAACCATAAACCTCAACCTCACCCTAAACCTAACTCTAGCACTAACCCAAAGCCTAACCCTCACCCTAACCCAAACCCTAACCATCAACTTAACCCTAATCCTCCGCCCCACCCTCACCCTCAGCCTCACCTTAAGCCTAAGCCTAACCCTAACACTAAACCTCACACTCACCCTCACCCTAACCAATCCTAACCCTAACCCTTTACCTCAACCTAACCTTTACCTTAACACTAACCCTAACACTAACCCACGAACTAACCCTCCCCCTAACCCTAAATCTAACCCTAAACCTCACCCTCACCCTAACCCTAACCCTAAACCTCACCGTAAATCTAAACCTCACCCTGACCCTCACCCTCACCCTCACCGTAACTCTAACCATAACCTTAACAATAACACTAATGGTAACCCTAAACCTAACCCTAAACCTAACCCTAACCCTAATCTTAACACTCACCCTCAACCTAACCCTAATCCTAGCCCTAACCTTCACCCTCACCCTAAACCTGACCCTTATCGTTACCCTAACCCTCATCCAAAACCTCATCCTAACCCTAACTCTAAAACTAAACCTCACAATAACACTAACACTAAACCTCATCCTCACCCTAGCCCTCACCCTCACCCTAATCCTAACCCTAATCCTCATCCTAACCTCACCCTAACCCTCACCCTAACCCTAACCCTCAACCTAACCCTAACCCTCACGCTGACCGTAACTGTAACCCTAACTCTCATCCTAACCCTAAACTGAACCTGAACCCAAACTCTCACCCTAACTCTAACCCTAACCCTCACCCTTACCCTAACCCTCATCCTCACCCTCACACTCAGCCTAACCTAAGCCTAAAACTAACCCTAACCAAAACCATCACACTCACCCTATTACCCTAATCCTAATCCTAACAATAACCCTAACCCTCACCCTCACCCTAACCCTCACCTTAACCCTAACCCTAACACAAACCCTAACCATAACACTCACCCTCAGCCTCAACCTAAAACAAAATCTAAACCTAAATCTCACCCTCACCCTAACCCTAACCCTAAACCTCATCCTAACCCTAACCCTAAACCTCACCCTCACCCTCACCATAGCCCTCAACCTAACCCTAACCCTAATCCTAACCCTCATACTAACCCTCCCCCTAACCCTAAATCTAACCCTCATCTTAACCCTAACCCTCACCCTCAATATCACCCTCAGCCTAACCCTAAGCCTAACCCTAAAATTAACCCTAACATACACACTCACCCTCACCCTAACACTAATCCTAACCCTATCCCTAATCCTTACCCTCCACATAACTCTCACCCTAACCCTAACCCTAACACTCATCCTAACCTTCACCCTAACCCTAAATCTAACCCTAAACCTAAACCTCAACCTCACCTTAACCCTAATCCTAAACCTCACCCTCACCGTAACCATAACCCCAGCCCTAAACCTTACAATAACAATAACCCTAACCCTAACCCTCATCCTAACCATATCCTTCACCCTAAACCTAACCCTCACCCTAACACTTACCCTCACCCTAACCCGAACCCTAAACCTCACACTCACCCTAAACGTTACCCTAAGCCTAATCCTAACCCTAAGCCTAACCCTCACCCTCACCCTAACCCTCACCCTAACCATAACTCTAACACTAACCCTAACCCTAACGCTAGCTCTCAGATTCAACCTAACCCTAACTCTAACCCTAATCCAAACACTAAATCTCACACTAACCTTAGCCCTAACCCTCACACTCACCCTCACAGTAACCGTAACACTAAACCTAACCCTAACAATAACCCTAAAGCTAATGCTAACCCTCACCGTAACCATAACCCTCACCCTAACCCAAACATTCACCCTAACACTTACCCTCACCCAAACACTCACCCTAACACTTACCCTCACCCTAACACTAACCCTCACACTAACCCTAACCATAAACCTCAACCTAACCCTCACCCTCACCCAATCCCTAACACTAACCCTATTCCTAACCCTTACCCTAACCCTCCCCTAACCCTATATCTAACCCTAAACCTCACCCTAACCCTAACCCTAACCCTCAACCTAACCCTAAACCTAATTCTAACCCTCAACCTAACACTAACCCAGACACCAATGTAACCCTAACCCTAGCACTCACCCTAAACCTAACACACATCCTAACCCTAACCCTCACCGTCACCCTAACCCTAACATTAATCCTAACCCTAAACCTCACCCTATCCCTCAAACTAACCATAAATCTAACCCTAATCCTGACCCTCACCTTAACCGTAACCCTAACCCTAAACATCACCGTCACCCTAGCCTCCAACCTAACCCTAATCCTAACCTTAACCCTCATCCTAACCCTCACCCTAAACTTAAACCTAACCCTCACCCTAACCCTAACCCTCACCCTTAACCTCACACTTAGTCTAACCCTAAGCCTAATCCTAAACCTAACACTAACCAACACACTCACCCTCAATCTAACCCTAAAGCTAACCCTCACCCTAACCCTAAACCTCACCATCAACCTCACCCTTAGCCTAACCCTAAGCCTAACCCTAAACCTAACCCGAACCCACACACTCACCCTCAGCCTAACCCTAATCCTAACCCAAACCCTAACCCTAACCCTAACCCTCACCCTCACCCTAGTCTTCACCCTAACCCTAATCCTAACCCTAACCCAAACTCTAACCATAACCCTAACCCTAAACCTCACCGTAAACCTAACCCTATCCCTCACCCTCATTGTAAGGGTAACCCTAACCCTAACCCTAACAATAACCATAACCCTAAATCTAACCCTCACCCTAACCATAACACTCACCCTAACCCTAACCCTCACCCTAACACTTACACTCACCCTTATCTTAACCCTCAGCCTCAGCCTAATCCTCACCTTTAGCCTTACCATCACACTCACCCGAACCCTCACCCTAACCCTCACCCTAACCCTAACCCTACCCGTAAACTTAACAGTACCCCTAAACCTAATCCTCACCGTAACCCTCACCCTAGCCCTCACCCTAAGCCTAATCCTAACCCTAAACCTCACCCTAACCCTAAACCTACTCCTAAACCTCAACCTCACCCTAAACCTAACTCTAACCCTAACACTAACACTAAACCTCACCCTAAGATAACCCTAACCATCACCCTAACCCTAACCCTCACCCTCAGCCCACCCTCAGCCTAACCCAAACCTAACCCTAAACCTATCCCTAACACAAACTTACCCTCACCCTAAACCTAAACCTCACACTAACCCTAACCCTAAACCTCACCCTCACCCTAGCGCTCACCCTAACCCTAATCCTAACCCTAACCTTCATCCTAACCCTCACACTTACACTAACCCTAACCCTCACCCTAATCCTAACCCTCCCCCTAACTCTCACCCTAACCCTAACCCTCAATCTAACCATAACCCTAACCCTTACTCTAACCCTAAGCCAAACCCTAAACTTCACCCTTACCCTAACTTTAACCCTCATCCTCACCCTCACCTTAACCCTAACCCTAAACCTAACCCTAACAGTAACCCTAACCCTATTCCAAACCCTCACCCTAACCATAACCCTCACCCTAACCCAAACCATCACCCTATCACTTACCCTCACTCTAACTCTAACCCTAAACCTAACACTAACCCTCACACTAATCGAAGACCTAACCCTAACGCTAACCCTAACAATAACCCTAAACATAACCCTAACCCTAAACCTCCCCCTCAACCTATACCTAACCCTCAACCTCAACCTCACCCTCACCCTAACCCTAACCCTAAACCCCACCCTAACCCTGACCCTAAACCTCACCCTCATGCTCAGCCTAAGCCTAAACCTAATCTTAACATTAACCCTAACCCTCACCATAACCCCAACACTAACACAAACCCTAATTCTAAACCTCACCCTCACCCTAAACCTAACTCTAACCCTAAACCTAAACCTAAGCCTCAATCTAACCGTAACCCTCACCCCCAACCACACCCTCACCGTAACCGTAACCGTCACCCTAAACCTAACAATAACCCTAACCCTAACCCTAACCCTCATCCTAACCATAAATTTCACACTAAACCTAACCTTCAACCTAACACTTACCCTCATCTTAACACAAACCCTGAACCTAACTCTAACTCTCACACTAACCTTAACCCTCACCCTAAACCTTAACCGCACCCTAACCCTAACCCTCACGCTCAAACTAGCCCTCAACCTAACGCTAACCCTTATCCTCACCCTAAACCTCACACTAACCCTAACACTAATCTTCAATCTAACCCTCACACTCACCCTAACCCTAAACCTCACCCTTACCCTAACCCTCACCCTCAGCCTAATCCTCATCCTTTACCCTTACCTTCAGCCTCAACCTAACCCTCAGCCTAACCCTAATCCTCATCCTAATCCTCACCCTAACGGTAACCCCAACCATCACCCTAATCCTAACCCTCACACTCATCCTCAGCCTCAACCTAACCCTAAGCCTAAGCCTAACCCTAACCCAAACCCTCACACTCACCCTAACCCTAATCCTAAACCTAACCCTCATCCGAACCCTTAACCTAACCATAACCCTAACCATCTTTCTAAACCTAATCCTCATCCCCACCCATACCCTCAGCCTAACCCTAAGCCTAAGCCGAACCCTAACCCTAACCCTCACACTCACCCTCACCGTAAACCTAATCCTAAACCTAACACTAATCCTAGCATTATACCTCAACCTGACCCTCACCCTAACCCTAACCCTAACACTAACCCTAAACCTAACCCTCACCCTAACCCACCCCCTAACCATAAATCTAACCCTAAACAACACCCTCACCCTAACCATAACCCTAACCATAACCCTAACCCTTAACCTCACCCTAACCCTGATCCTAACCTTCACCCTCATCTTCACTCTCACTGTAACTCTAACCCTTTCCCTAATCCTAACCCTCACCCTCACCCTAACCCTAACCCTAACCCTAACTCTCACCCTCACCATAACCCTAACCCTAACCCTAAACCTCACCCTAACGCTAACTTAACCGTCACATTCACTCTAACCCTCACCCTAACCCGAATGCTAACCCTAAACCTGACCCTCACGCTCATGCTCGGCCTAAGCCTAAGCCTAAGACAAACACTGACCCTCACACTCACCCTCACCCTAACCCTAACTGTAACACTTACCCTAACCCTAACCCTCACACTAACCCTCACCCTAATGCTAACTCTAACCCTAAACCTCACCCTCACCCTAACCCTAACCTCACAGTCACCTCACCCTCTACCTAATATTAAACTTAAACCTAACCCCAACCCCCACCCTAACACTAAGACAAACCCTCAACCTAACCCTCACCCTAACCCTAACCCTAACCCTCACCCTCACCATAGCCCATAACCAAACCCTAAGCCTAAGCCTAACCCTCACCCTAACCCTCACTCGAACCCTAACCCCAATACTCACCTTAAACATAACCCTCACCCTCACCCTAACTCTATTCCTAATCCTAACCCTTCCTCTAACCCTCCCCTTAACTCTCACCCTAACCCTAAACTAAAAAGGAGCACTAACCCTAACCCTCACCCTAACCCTTACCCTAACCCGAAATCTAACCTAAACCACACCCTCACCCTAAACCTAACTCTAACACTAACCCAAACCCTAAACCTCACCCTAACCCTAACCCTAACCCTCATCCTCACCCTCAAGGTAACCGTAACCCTAAACCTAACCCTAAGAATAACCTTAACCCTATTCCTAACCCTCACACTAACACTTACCCTCATTCTCACACTAACCCTAACCCTCCCCCTAACCCTATATCTAACCCTCAACCTCACCCTCACCCTAAACCTAACCCTAAACCCCACCCTAACCCTAACCCTAACCCTCACCCTCATGCTCAGCCTAAGCCTAAACCTAAGCCTAATCCTAAAACTAACCTTAAACATCACCCTAACCCCAACAATAACACTAAACCTAACTCAAACCCTAACCCTAATCCTGAACCTCATCCTAACCCTAAACCTCAAACTCACCCTCACCCTCAAGCGTAACCCTAACCCTAACCCTAACAATAACCCTAACCCTAACCCTAATCCTCATCCTAAGGATAACCATCACCCTAACACTAACCCTCACCCTAACACTTACCCTCACCCTAACACTAACACTCACCTTAACACTAACCCTCACACTAACCCTAACCATCGTGCTAACCCTAACCCTCAACCTCACCCTAACCCTAACCCACACACTTACCATAACCCTCACCCTCAGCCTAACGATAACTTTTAACCTTACCGTCACCCTCACACTAACCCTCACCCTAACCCTAATCCTCATCCTAACCCTCACCCTAACGGGAATCCCAACCATCACCCTAATCCTACCCTCACCCTCACCCTCAGCCTCAGCCTAAACCTAAGCCTAAGCCTAAACCTAAACTTAACACTCACCCTCACCCAAGCACTCACCCTAAACCTCACCCTAACCTTTAACCTAACCCTAACCCTAACCATCTTTCTAAACCTAATCCTCATCCCCAACCATATCCTCAGCCTAACCCTAAGCCTAATCCGAACCCTAACCCTAACCCTCACACTCACCCTCACCGTAAACCTAATCCTAAACGTAACCCTAACCCTAATATTAAACCTCAATCTAATACTCAGCCTAACACTAACCCTAACCCTCCCCCTAACCCTAACTCTAACCCTGAACCTCACCATGACCCTAACCATAACCCTAACCCTAAACCTCACCCTAACCGTGATCCTTACCCTCACCCTCACCCTCACCCTCACTGTAACTCTAAACCTAACCCTAATCCTAATCCTAAACTTCACCCTGACCCGAACCCAAACTCTCACCCTTACCCTAACCTTCACCCTCACTGTAACCCTAACCATAAACCTCAAACTCACCCTAACCCTCACACTCACCCTCACAGTCAACCTAATCCTAAACATAACCCAAACCCTAGCATTAAACCTCAATCTAACACTCACCCTAACCCTAACCCTAACACTAACCCTAACTCTAACACTCACCATAACCCTCCCCCTAACCCTAACTCTAACCCTAAACCTCACCCTCACCCTAACCATAACCCAAACCCTAAACCTCACCCTAACCCTGATCCTTACCCTCACCCTCAGTGTAACTCTAACCCTAACCCTAACCCTCACCTTCACTGTAAACCTAACCCTAACCCTAAACCTCACCCTAACCCTAACAATAACCCTCACCCTCACTCTAGCACTCACCTTAAAACTAATTGTAACCTTAACCCTCATCCAAACCCTCACCTTAATCCTAACCCTAACTCTCAACCTAACCCTAAACCTAATTCTAACCCTCAACCTAACCCTAACACTGAACCCACCGTAACCCTAACCCTAACCATCACCCTAAACCTAACCCTCATCCTAAAACTAGCCCTCACCCTCACCCTAACCATAACACTAATCCTAACCCTAAACCTCACCCTATCCCTCACCCTAACCCTAACTCTAACCCTAAACCTGTCCCTCACGGTAAACCTAACCCTAACCCTCAACCTCACCCTAGCCCTCACCCTAACCCTAATCCTAACCTTAATCCTCATCCTACCCCTCACCCTAACCCTAAACCTAACACTCACCCTAGCCCTAACAGTCACCCCTAACCTCACCCTTAGTCTAACCCTAAGCCTAACCCTAAACCTAACCCTAACCCACGCACTCACCCTCACCCTAACCCTAATTCTAACCCTAACCCTAACCCTAAACCTCACCCGCACCCTCACCCTCACCCTCACTGTAACTCTAACCCTAACCCTATCAATAACACTAACCCTAACCCGAACCATCACCCTAACCCTAACCCTAACCCTCACCCTCATGTTCGGACTATGCCTAAGCCTAAGCCTAACCCTAACACTCACCCTAAACCTAACCCTAACACTGACCCTAACCCTAACCCTACAATTAATCTCACCATAACACTAATTCTAAACTTAACCCTAAACCTAAACCTCATCCTAAACTTAACCCTAAAACTCACCCTCACCCTCAGACTAAACCTAAGCCTAACATTAACCCTAACCCTAACACTCACACTCAACCTCACCCTAATCCTAACTCTACCCCTAAACCTCACCATCATCCTAACCCTAAACCTAACACTAAACCTTACCCTAACCCTAACTCTAACCCTCACCCTAAACCTAACCCTCACCCTCACCCTCAGCCTAAACATAAGGCTAACCCAAACCCTAAACCTAACCATCACACTCACTCTAACCCTAAACCTAATCCTAATCTTAACCCTAGCCCTAACCCTCACCCTCACCCTAACCTTCACCCTAACCCTAACACTAACCCTAAAGCTAACCCTCACACTCAGCCTCACCCTAACCCTAATTCTAACACTAAACCTCACCCACACCATAACCCTAACGCTAACGCTAACAATAACAACCCCCAACTGTCACCCTCACCCTAACAATAACACTAACCCTAACATTAAACCTCAATCTAACACTCACCCTAACCCTAACTCTTTCCCTAAACCTCACCCTCACCCTAACCCTCACTCTAACCCTAACTCAAACACTAAACATCACCCTAAACTTAACCCTAACCCTCACACTCACCCTCATTGTAACTGTAACCCTAAACCTAACCCTAACAATAACCCTAAAGCTAATCCTAACCCTCACCCTAACCATAACCCTCACCCTAAACAAAACCCTCACCCTAACACTTACCCTTACACTAACACTAACCCTAACCCTAACACTAACCCTCACACTAACCCTAACCCTAACCCTAAACCTAAACCTCAACCTAACCCTCACCCTCACCCTAACCCTAACAATAATCCTATTCCTAACCCTTGCCCTAACCCTCCGCCTAACCCTATATCTAAACCTAAACCTCACGCTAACCCAAACCCTATGCCTAAACATAACCCTAACCCTAACACTAACCCTAAACGTAAACCTAATCCACAGCCTCACCCTCACCTTAACCCAAACCTAACCCTAACCCACACCCTCACCCTCAGCCTGACCCTAATCCTAAGCCTAACCCTAACCCTAACCATCACCTTAAACCTAACCCCAACCCTAACCCAAAATCTGAACCAAACCCTAATCCTCAGCCTCACCCTCACGCTAACACAAACCCTAACCCTTACCCTCACCCTAACCCTAAGCCTAACCCTAAACCTAACCCTCACCCTCACCCTCACCCTAACTCTAATCCTAAACCTAACCCTATCCCTAAACCTAACACTCACATTAACCCTCAGCCTAGCTCTCACCCTAACACTAATCCTAACCCTAAACCTTATTCTAACCCTCACCCTAACCCTAACCCTCACCCTCATGCTCAGCCTAAGGCTAAGCCTAAGCCAAAGCCTAAGTCTAACCCTAACCCTCACACTAACCCTAAACCTAACACTAACCCTAAACCTAACCCTCACCCTCAGCCTCACCCTAACCCTAACTCAAATAATAAGCCTCCCCTCCCCCTAACCCTATCCGTCACGCTCATTGAAAAAGTAACCCTAACCCTAACAACAAACCTAACCATAACCCTCACCCTAACCATAAACCTCACCCTAACTCTATCCCTCACCCTAACACTTACTCTCACCCTAACACTAAAACTAACCCTAACACTAACCCTCACACTAACCCTAACCCTCAACCTAATCTAAACCACACCCCAACCCAAACCATCACCCTCACCCTAGTCCTCACCCTAAACCTAATTCTAACCCTCACCTTCACCCTAACCCTAACCCTCATCCTCACCCTAAACCTCACACTAACCCTAACCCTAAACCTCAATCTAGCCCTCACCCTAACCCTAACCCTAACCCTTCCCCTAACCTAAACTTAACCCTAACCCACAACCTTATCTTAACCCTCACCCTCAGCCTAAACCTCACCTTTACCCTTACGATCATCCTCACCCTAAACCTCCCCCTAACCCTAAACCTTATCCTAACCCTCACCCTAACCATAAACCTAAACATCACCCTAACCCTAATCCTCACCCTCAACCTCAAACTCAGCCTAACCCTAAGCCTAAGCCTAACCCTTACCCTAACCCTCACCCTCTCCCTAGCCCTCACCCTAACCCTAATCCTAACCCTAACCCTCATCTTAACCGTCACCTAACCTTAAACCTAACCATCACCCTAACCCTAATCCTCACGCCCACACTCACCCTCAGCCTAAACCTAAGCCGAGGCCTAACCCTAAGCCTAACACTCACACTTATCCTCACCCTAACCCTAATCATAAACCTAACCCTAAACCTAAACCTTAACCTCAACCTAACCATCACCCTAACCTTAACCCTAACACTAAACCTAACCCTAACCCACGAACTAACCCTCCCCCTAAACCTAAATCTAACCATAAAACTCACCCTTACCCTAACCCTAATCCTACCCCTAACCAAACCTCACCCTAACCCTCACCCTCACTTGAACTCTAACTCTAACCCTAACAATAACACTAATCCTAATCCTAAACCTAACCCTAACCCTAACCATAACCCTAATCCTAACACACACCCTCACCCTAAACCTAATCCTAAACATAACCCTAACCCTCACCCTCACCATAAACTTAACCCTCATCCAAACCCTCACCCTAACGCTAACCCTCACACTAAACCTAACACAAACCCAAACCCTAACCCTAAACCTAACCCTAACCCTCAACCTAATCCTAGCCCTCACACTCAACATAACCCTAATCCTAACCCTCATCCAAACTCCAAACTTCACCCGAAACCTAACTCTCACCCTAACCCTAACCCTAACCCTCACCCTAACCCTCACCCTCACCCTCACCCTCACCCTAACCCTAACCCTAACCCTAACCCTCACAATAACCATAACCCTTATCCTAATCTCAATCCTAACCCAAAGCCTAACCCTCACACTCACCCTAACCCTCATCCTAACACTAACTCTAACAAGAACTCTAACCCTAAACCTCAAAATCAGCCTCAACCTAACCCTAATTCTAACCCTCACAGTCACCCTCAACCTAACCCTCATCCTAACCCTAAACCTTAACCTCAATCTAACCCTCACCCTAACTTTAACCCTAACACTAACACTAACACTAACACTAACCCACGAACTAACCCTCCCCCTAACTGTAAATCTAACCTTAAACCTCACCCTCACCTTAAACCTAATCTTAACCCTAACCCTAATCCATAACCTAACCCTCACCCTAACCCTCACCCTCACCCTTACCCTAAGCATGAATCTAACCACAACCTTAACAATAACACTAATCCTAAACCTAAACCTAAACCTAAACCTAACCCTAACCCTAATCCTAAAACTCACCCTCACCCTAACCCTAATCCTAAACCTAACCCTCACCCGAACCCTAACCCTCACCTTCACCGTAACACTAACCCTCATCCAAACCCTTACCCTTACCCTAACCCTAACCCTAAACCTCACCCTATCCCTAACCCTAACCGTCACCCTCACTGTAACCGTAACCCTAAACCTAACCCTAACAATAACACTAACCCTAATACTAACCCTCATCCTAACCATAACACTCACCCTAACCCTAACCCTCACACTAACACTTACCCTCACCCTAACACTATCCGTCACACTAACCCTAACCCTAACCCTAACCCTAAACCTCAACCTAAACCTCACCCTCACACTAACCCTAACCCTAACCCTCACCCTAAACCTCCCTCTAACCCTATATCTAACCCTAAACCTCAACCTCACACTAACCCTAACCCTAACCCTAACCCTCACCCTAACCAAAACCCTAAACCTAACCCTAAGCCTCACCATAACGCTTACCCTCACCCTAACACTAACCCTAACACTAACACTCACGCTCACACTAACCCTAACACTCATCCTAATCCTAAACCTCACCCTATCTCTAACCCCAACCATAATCCTAACCCTAACTCTAACCCTAAACCTCACAATTCACCGTAAACCTAAATTTAACCCTAATCCAAACCCTAAACCTCAGCCTAACCAAAACCCTAACCCTCACCCTCACCCTCAGCATAGCCCTCACCCAAACCCTAATTCTAACCCTCACCCTCACCCTAACCCTAAACCTCATCGTCACCCTAAACCTCACACTAACCCTAAACCTAATCCTCAATTTAACCCTTACCCTAACCCTAACCCTTATTCTAACCCTAAACCTAACCCTATACCTCACCCTTAACGAAACCCTCACTCTCAGCCGAAACCTCACCTTTACCTTTACCATCATCCTCAACCTAACCCTCAACCTAACACAAAACCTCGTCCTAACCCTCCCCCTAACCATAAACCTAATCATAACCCTAAACCTAACCCTCACCCTCAACCTCACACTCATCCTAACCCTAAGCCTAAGCCTAAGCCTTACCCTAACCCTCAACCTCACCCTAGCCGTCACCCTAATCCCAATCCTAACACTAACTCTCATCCTAACCCTCAACCTAACCCTAAACCTAACCGTCACCCTAACCGTAATCCTAACCCCACCCTCAGCTTCAGCCTAAACCTAAGCCTAAACCTAACCCTCACCCTAACTGTCACACTCACCCTCACCCTAAGCCTAACCCTATCCCTAAACCTCAAACTAACCCTTTCCTTAACCCTAACCCTAACACTAACCCTAGCCCTAAACCTCACCCTAACCCTACCCCTAACCCTAATTCTAACCCTAAACCTCACCCTCACCCTATCCCTAACCCTAACCCTAAATCTCACCCTACACCTCACCCTAACCCTAACCCTCACCCTCAGCCTCAACCTCACCGTAAATCTAAACCTTTCCCTAACAATAACACTAACCCTAAACTTAACCCTAACCCTAAACATAACCCTCACCCTCAGCCTCACCCTCACCGCAAACTTAACCCTAACCATAACACTAACAATAACCCTAACCCTAACCCTCATCCTCTCCTCCACCATCACCCTCAGTCTAACCCTAAGCCTATCCCTAATCCTAACCCTAACCTTAACCCTAACAATAACCCTTACCCTCAGGGTCACCCGCACCACAAACTTAATCCTAACCATAACACTAACAATAACCCTATCCCTAACCCTAACCCTAATCCTAATCTTCACCCCCACTCTCACCGTCAGCCTAAACCTAAGCCTAATCCAAACCCTAAACCTAACCCTAAACCTCACCGTAACACTATCACTAAACCTAAACCTAACCCTAAACATAACCATAACCCTAAACATAACCATAATCCTCAGCCTCACCCTCACCCTAACCCAAACCCTAACCCTAACGCTCACCCTAACCCTAACCCTAACCCTAATCCTCACACTCACCCTGACCCAAACCCAAATCCTAAACCTAACCCTATCCCTAACCCTAACCCTCTCCCTACCCCTCACCCTTTCCCTTATCCTAACCCTAAGCCTAACCCTCACCCTCACCCTAACCCTCACCCTATCCCTAACTCTAACACTAACCGTAACCCTAACCCTCACCCTCAGCCTAACTCTTACCCTAAACCACACCCTCACCCTAACTATCACACTAACCCTAAACCTCACCCTAACCCGAACCCTAAACCTCAACCTAACCCTCACCTTAACCCTAACCCTAACAGTAACCCTAAACCTAACCCTCAACCTAACCCTCCCCCTAAACCTAAGTCTAACCATGAACCTCAGACTTACCCTAACACTAATCCTAACCCAAATCCTAAACCTCACCCTAAACATAACCCTAACGCTCACCCTCAGCCTCACCCTCACAGTAACTCTAATCCTAACCCTAACAATAACACTAATCCTAACCCTTAACCTAACCCTAACACTAACCATAACCCTAATCCTAACACCTACCTCACCCTAACAGTAATCCTAACCCTAACCCTCACACTAACCCTAAACCTCACCCTCACTCTAACCCTAAACCTCATCCAAACCCTCACCATAACCCTAAACCTTACCCTCACCCTAACCCTCACACTCACCCTCACCCTAAGCCTACTCCTAAACCTAACCCTATCCCTAAACATGAACCTAACCCTTTCCCTCACTCTAACCCTAACACTAACCCTACCCTAAACCTCACCCTAACACTCCCCCTAACCCTAAGTTTAACCCTAAACCTCACCCTCACCCTCACCCTAACACTAACCCTAAACCTCACCCTATACCTCAACCTAACCCTAACCCTCACCCTCACCCTCAAACTCACCATAACTCTAACCCTTACCCTAACACTAACACTAAGCCTAAATTTAACCCTTACCTAAACATAACCCTCACCCTCAGCCTCACCTCACTGCAAACTTAACCCTAACCATAACACTAAAAATAACCCTAACCCTAACTCTAATCCTCACCCCCACCATTACCCTCAGCCTAAGCCTAAGCCTAACCGTAATCCTAACCCTAATCTTAAACCTAAACATAACCCTCACCCTCAGCATCACCCTCACCACAAACTTAACCATAACCATAACACTAACAATAACCTTATCCCTACCATAACCCTAAACCTAATCCTCACACCCACTGTCACCCTCAGCCTAAACCTAAGCCTAATCCTAAACATAAACCTAACCCTAACCCTCACCTTAACACTAACACTAACCCTAACCCAAAACCTAACACTAACCCTAAACCTAACCCTCACACTCACACTCACCCTAACCCTAATCCTAAACCTAACCCTATCCCTAACCCTAACCCTCACCCTAACCCTCACCCTAATCTTTATCTTAAACCAAATCCTAAACCTAAGCCTATCCCTCACCCTCACCCTAATCCTCACCCTCTCCCTAACTCTAACACTAACCCTAACCCTAACCCTCACCCTAAGCCTCACCCTAACCCTAAATCTAACCCTAAACCCAACCCTCACCCTAACCCTAACCCTAACCCTAAACCTCACCCTAACCCTAACCCTAAACCTCAACCTAACCCTCACCTTAACCTTAACCCTAACATTAACCCTAACCCTAACACTCATCCTAACCCTTCCCCTAACCCTAAGTCTAACCATAAACCTAACCTTACCCTAGCCCTAATCCTAACCCTAACCCAAAACCTCACCCTAAACATTACCCTAATGCTCACCCTCACCCTCACCCTCACAGTAACTCTAATCCTAACCCTAACAATAACACTAATCCTAACCCTAAACCAAACCCTAACCCTAAACCTAACCCTAATCCTAAAACCTACCCTCAACCTAACCCTAATCCTAACCCTAACCCTCACACTAACCCTAAACCTCACCCTCACTGTATCCCTAACCATCATGCAAACCCTCAACCTAACCCTAAACCTAACCCTCACATTAACCCTTACCCTCACCCTGAACCGCACGCTCAGGCTAACCCTAAGCCTAACCCTAAATCTAACCCTAACACATACATTCACCCTCACCTTAACACTAATCCTAACCCTAACCCTAACCCTAACCCTCAGCCTGCCCCTAACTCTCACCCTAAATCTAAAACTAACACTAACCCTAAACCCAACCCTCAACGTAACCCTCACCATAACCCTAACACTATAACTAACCCTAAACCTCACCCTCACTTTCACCATAACCGTAACCATAACCCTAACCCTAACAAAAACCCTAACCCAAACCCTAACCCTAACCCTAACCTTAACCCTCACCGTAACCCTAACCCTCACTCTAACACATCCACTCACCCTAACACTAACACTAAGCATAACACTAACCCTCACCCTCACCCTAGCCCTCACCTGAACCCTAGTTCTAACCCTCACCCTCACCCTAACCCTAACCCTCATTCTCACCCGAAACCTTACACTAACCCTAACCCTAATGCTCAATCTAAACCTCACCCTAACCCTAAACCTAACCCTTACCCTAACCCTAAACCTAAACCTAACCCTCACCTTTATCTTAACCCTCACCCTCACGTTTACCCTTACCATCCTCCTCACCCTAACCCTTACCCTAAACCTAAACTTCATCCTAACCAACACCCTAATCGTAAACCTAACCATCACCCTAACCCTAACGCTCAACCTCAAACTCAAACTCAGCCTAAGCCTAAGCCCAAGCCTAAGCCTTACCCTAACCCTCAACCTCACCCTAGCACTCACCCTAACCCTAATCCTAATTCTAACCCTCAAACTAACCCTCACCATCACCCTAACGCTTACCATTAGCCTAAACCTAATCCTCACCCCCAGCCTCACCCTCAGCCTAACCCTAACCCTAACCCTCACAGTCATGCTCACCATAACCCTAATCCTAA
This sequence comes from Dipodomys merriami, assembly GCF_024711535.1. Taxonomy (NCBI): domain Eukaryota; kingdom Metazoa; phylum Chordata; class Mammalia; order Rodentia; family Heteromyidae; genus Dipodomys; species Dipodomys merriami. Next base: position 868,600 of record NW_027203304.1, read on the forward strand.
CCCTAACCCTAAATCTAAACCTCAAGCTAACCCTCACCCTAACCTTAAACCTAACACTAACCCTAACCCTAACCCTCGATCTAACCCTCCCCCTAACCCTAAATCTAACCCTAAACCTCACCCTCACTGTAACCCTAATCTTAACCCTAACCCTAAACCTCACCGTAACCCACACCCTCACCCTCTCCGTCACCCACACCTTAACTCTAACCCTAACAATAACAATAACAATAATCCTAACCTTAAATATAACCCTAAACCTAACCTTAATACAAACACTCACCCTAACCCTTACCCTAATCCTAACCCTAAACCTAACGTTAACCCTCACCCTCACTGTAACCCTAACCCTCATCCTAACACTCACCCTAACCCTAAACCTAAACCTCATGCTAACACTAACCCTAACACTCACCCTCATCATAGCCCTCACCCTAACCCTAATCCTAACCCTAATCCTCATCCTAACCCTCACCCTCACCCTAACCCTAACCCTAACCCTCACCCTAACACTAACCCTAACCCTAACCCTCATCCTAACCCTAAACTTAACCTGAACCCTAACTCTCACCCTAACCCTAACCCTAACACTCACCCTAACCCTAACCCTCCCCCTCCCCCTCATCCTACCCTAAACCTAACCCTAACCCTTACCCTAAACCTCACACTCACCCTAAACCTTACCCTAAACCTAATCCTAACCCTCACCCACACCCTAACCCTCAACCTATCCCTACCTCTAACCCTAACCCTAACCCTAACCCTCACAATCAGCCTCACCCTAACCCTAACTCTAATCCTAAACCTCACCCTCACACTAAAGCTAACCCTAACCCTCACCATAACCCTCAATCTAACCCTCACCCTAAACCTCACCCTCACCCGAACCATAACACTCACCCTCACCCTAGCCCTCACCCAAACCCTAATCCTAACCCTAAACCTCATTCTAAACCTCCACCTAAACTTATGACTAACCCTCACCCTAACCCTAACTTTCTAACCCTCAACCTCACCCTCAGCCTAGCCCTAAAGCTAACCCTAACCCAAACCATAAACCTCACCCTGACCCTAACCCTAACACTAACCCTAACCCTAACCAAAACCATAACCCTCACCTTCAGCCTCACCATCACCGCAAACTTAACCCACACCATAACAGTAACAATAACCCTAACCCTCACCCTAACCCTAAACCTAAACCTCACCCTCAACCTTACCCTCAACTTAACTCTAACCCTAACCCTAACAAGAAACCCAAACCCTAAACCTAAACCTAACCCTTACCCTCAACTAAACTCTAAACCTAACCCTAACAATAGCCCTAACTCTAAAGCTAACCCTAACCCTCACACTCACAGTAACTCTAACCCTAACCCTAACACTAAACCAGACCCTAACGTTAACCATAAGCGTCACCCTCACTCTGGCCCTTACCCTAACCCTAATACTAACCCTTATCATAACCCTAAACTTCATCCTAACCCTCACCCTAACCCTAAAACCCTAACCCTCACACTAGCCCTCCATCTAACACTAAATCTAACCCTAAACCTCCCACTCAACTAACCCTAACCCTCACCCTCACCCTCATCCTCTGCCTAACACTAAGCCTAACCCTAACTCCAACCCTAACCCTAACACTAACCCTAACCCTAACCCTCATCCTAACCCTCAACCTCACCCTAGCCCACACCCTAAATCTAAGCATAAGCCTAACCCTCACCCTAACTCTCACTCTAACCATAACCCCAACCCTCACCCTAATCCTAAACCTCACCCTGACCCTAACTCTAATCCTAACCCTAACTCTAACCCTAACCCTCACACTCACCCTCACTTTAACCCTAGACCTAATCCTAAACTTATCCCTAACCCTCACCCTCACCCTAAACCTCACCCTAACCCTAACACTAACAGAAACCCTAACCCTAACCCTAAGCATAACCCTCACCCTCAGCCTAACCCTCACCGCAAAATTAACCCAAACCATAACACTAACAATAACCCTAACCCTCACCGTAACCCTAAACCTAACCCTAAACCTAAACCTAACCCTAACCCTAATTCTAAACCTAAACCTATACCTAAACCTAACCCTAATCTTAACCCTCAGCCACACCCTCAAAGTAACCATAACACTAACCCTAACCCTTACAATAACCCTAACCTTAAACCTATCCCTCATCCTAACCAAATCCTTCACCCTAACCCTAACCTTCACCCTAACACTTACCCTCATCTTAACCCTAACCCTAACCCTTACACTCACCCTAATCCTTACCCTAATCCTAATTCTAACCCTATGCCTAACACTCACCCTCACCCTAACCCTCCCCCTAACCCTAACACTAACCTTACCCCTAACCCTCACATTCAGCCACCCCCTAACCCTAACTCTAACCCTAAACCTCCCACTCCCCCTAACCCTAACCCTAACCCTAAACCTAAACCTAAACCTCACCCTAACCCTACCCCTACACCTCACCCTCACCCTAGCCCTCACCCTAAACCTAATCCTAACCCTAACCCTTATCCTAACCCTCACCCTAACCCTCAACCTAACTCTAACCGTCACCGTCACCAAAATCCTTACCCTAAAAATCACTCTAACCCTAAACTTAACCCAAACCCTAACTCTCACCTTAACCCTAACCCTAACCCTCACCCTAACCTGAACCCTCACCCTCACCCTCAGCCTAACCCTAACCCTAAACATTACCATCACCCTAACCATCACCATAACCATAACCCTAATCATAACAATAAACCTCACCCTAACCCTAAACTTAATCCTAATCCTAACCCTAACCCTAACCCTGACCCTCACCCTAACCCTCACCTTAACCTTAAGCCTAACACTAACCATAACACTATTCCTCACCTCAATCTCATCCTAACCGTAACAGTAACCCTAAACCTCACCCTCATCCTAACCCTCACCCTAAACCCAAACCTCATCCTAACCCTAGCCCTAAAGCTCACCCTCACCCTAGCCCTCACCCTAACCCTAATCCTAACCCTAACCCTCATCCTAACCCTTCCCCTAACCCTAAACCTAACCCTCACCCTAATGCTAACCCTCACCCTCAACCTCACCCTCAGCCTAACCCTAAGCCTAACCCTAAACCTAACCCTTACACACATACTCACCCTCACGTTTGCCCTAATCCTAACCCTAAACCTAACCCTAACCCTCATGCTCACCCTAACCCTCATCTTAACCCTAACGCTAACATTAACCCTAGCCCTAACGCACACCCTCAGCTTCACCCTAACCCTAACCCTAAACCTCTCGCTCACCCTAACCCTAAACCTAACCCTCACCCTAGCGCTCACCCAAACCCTAATCCTAACCCTAAACCTCAACCTAACCCTCCTCCTAACCCTATGACTAACCCTCACCCTAAGGCTAACTTTCTCACCCTCAACCTCACCCTCAGCCTAACCCTAAGCCTAACCCTAACCCTGACGCTAACACAAACACTCACCCTCAGCCTAACCTTAAGCCTGAACCTAAAACTAACGTTAACCCACACACTTACCCTCACCCTAACCCTAATCCTAACCCTAACCCTTACACTACCTCTCCCCCTAATTCTCACCCTTACCCTAACCCTAACACTATCCCTAACCCTAAATCTCAACCTAACCCTCACCCTAACCCTGACTCTAACCCTAAACCTCACCCTCACCCTAACCCTAACTCTAAACCTAACCCAAAACCTAAACCTCACCCTAACCCTAATCCTAAACCTAACACTGTCCCTAACCCTCACCTTAATCCTCACCCTAGCCCTCAAACAAACCCTAATCCTAACCCTAAACCTCATCCTAAACCTAACCCTAACCCTAAACGTAATCCTCACCCTCACCCTTACCCCCAACTTAACTCTAACCCTAAGCCTAACAATAACCCTAAACCTAAACCTAACCCTAATCCTCACACTCACCGTACTCTAACCATAACCTTAACACTAAACCTCATCCTAGTGCTAACCATAAACTTCACCCTCACTCTAGCCCTCACCCTAACACTAATCCTAACCCTAAACCTCATCCTAACCCTCACTCTAACCCTAAAAGCCTAACCATCACACTAGCTAAATATAACCCTAAATCTCACCCTCACTTAACACGAACCCTCACCCTCACCCTCACCCTACGCCTAACACTAAGCCTAACCCTAACTCCAACCCTAACATAAACCACAAACTCATCCTCACCCTAACACTATTCCCAACACTAACCCCAACCCTAACCCTCACCCTCACCCTAGCCTTCACCCTAACAATAATCCTAACCCTAACCCAAACACTAACCATAAGCCTAACCCTAAATCTCACATTAAACCTAACCCTAACCCTCACCCTCACTGTAAGGGTAACCCTAACCCTAACCATAACAATAAGCCTAACCCTAACTCTAACCCTCACCCTAACCATAACACTCACCCTAACCCTAACCCTCAACCTAACACTTACCCTCACCCTTACACTAAGCCTAACCCTAACACTAACCCTCACACTAATCTTAAAACTTAACCTAACACTAAAACTCACCCTAACCCTAAACCTAACCCACACCCTCACCATAACCCTAATTGTCACCCAAACCCTCTCCCTAATCCTAACCCTCACCATAAACCTCACACTAACCCTAACCCTAATTCTTAATCTAACCCTCACCCTTACCCTAACCCTAAGTTTAACCCTAACCCTAAACCTCACCCTAACCCTAACCCTTATCCTTATCTTAACCCTCACCCTCAGCCTAACCCTCACCTTTATGGTACCGTCACCCTCACCCTAACCCTCACCCTAACCCTAACCCTCATCCTAACCCTCACCCTAACCGTAACCCTAACCATCATCCTAACCCGAACCCTTACCCTCAACCTCACCCTCGGACTAACCCTAAGCCTAAACCTAAACCTAACCCTCAACCACACCCTAGCCCTCACCCTAACCCTAATCCTAACCCTAACCCTCCTCCTAACCCTCACCCTAACCCTAACACTAACCATCACTCCAACCGAAATCCTCAAACCCAACCTCACCCTAACCCTCACCCTCACCCTCACCGTAACTCTAACACTAACCCTAACAATAACACTAATCCTAACCCTAAACCTAACAATAACCCTAATCATATATCTAACCCTCACCCTCAGCCTCACCCTCACTGCAAACGTAACCAAAACCATAACACTAAAAATAATCGTAACCCTAAACCTAACCCTAACAATCACCCTCACCCTAACCCTTATCCTAACCTTAACCCTCACCCTAACCCTAACCCTAACCCTAACCCTAAACCTCACCCTAACACTAACCCTATCCCTCACCCTAACCCTAATACTAACCCTAATCCTCATCCTAACACTCACCCTAACCCTAACCCTAACCCTCACCCTAACCCTAATCCTCACCCTAACCGTCAAAATAACCCTAACCCCCACCCTCACTGTAACCTGAACGCTAAACCTCACCCAAAAACTAAAATTAACCCGAACGCTAATTCTCACCCTAACGCTAACCCTAACCCGAACTCTAACCCTAACCTTCACCCTTACTCTCACCCTCAGCTTAACCCTTAGCCTAACCCTAAACCTAAGCCTAACACAAACACTCACCTTAAAACTAAACCTAATACTAATCCTAACCCTAACCCTAACCCTCACCCTCATCCTAACCCTCACCCTAACCCTAACACTAATCCTAACCCTAACCTTCACCCTAACCCTCACCCTAACAATAACTCTAACCCTAAACCTCACCCTCACCCTCACCCTAAACCTAACCCTAACCCTAAATCTAACCCTAACCCTAACCCTCACCCTCACCCTCACCCTCAGCATAACTCTAATCCTAACGCTAACAATAATACTAATCCAAACCCTAACCCTAAAGCTAACGCTCACCCTAATCCTCACCCTAACCCTAACCCTAAACATCACCCTCAGCCACATCTTCACCGTAAACTTAAATCACGCTCATTGTAACCCTAACCCTAAACCTCACCCTAACCCTAAACCTAACCCTAACCCTAAATCTCACCCTAACCCAAACCCTAACCCTCACCCTAGCTCTCACCCTAACCCTTATCATTCTCACCCTAAACCTCACACTAACCCTAACACTAATCCTCAATCTAACCCGAACCCTCACCCTTACCATAACCCTCACCCTCAGCATAACTCTCACCTTTACTCTTACTGTCACCCTCATCCTAACACTCAACCTCATCCTAACCCTCACCCTAACCGTAACCCTAAACATCACCCTAACCCTAACTCTCACCCTCACCTTCAGCCTCAGCCTAGCCCTAAGCCTAAGCCTAACCCTAACCCTAAACCTCACACTCACCCTAGCCCTCACCCTAACCCTAATCCTAACCCTAACCCTCATCCTAAACCTCAACCTAACCATAATATGAACCATCACTCTAAACCTAATCCTCATCCCCACACTCACCCTCAGCCTAATCCTAAACCTAAGCCGGACCCTAAACCTAACCCTCACATTCACCCTCACCAGAACCCTAATTCTAATCCTAACCTTAACCCTAAACCTAAACCTCAACCTAACCCTCACCCTAACCCTAACCCTAACCCTAAATTTAACCCAAAACCTAACTCTCACCCTAAACCTAACCCTAACCCTCTCCCTAAACCTAACCCACACCCTCACTCTCACCCTCAGCCTAAACCTAACCCTAAGCCTAACCCTAACCCTCACACTCACCCTAACCTTAACCCTAACCCTAATCCTAACTCTAACCCTCACACTCTCTCTAACCCTTACCTTTACTCTTACTATCACCTCTTCCTAACCCTCACCCTAAACCTAACCCTCATCCTAATCCTAACCCTAATCCTCAATCCTAACCCTAAACATCACCCTAACCCTAACCCTCACCCTCACTTTCAGCCTGAGGCTAATCCTAAACCTAAGGCTAAACTCAACCTAAACCTCACACTCACCCTAGACCTCACCCGAACCCTAATCCTAACCCTAACCCTCATCCTAACCCTCAACTTAAACATAACGAGAACCATCACTCTAAACCTAATACTCATCCCCAACCTAGGCCTAAGCCTAACCCTAACACTAACCCTCATCCTCAGAGTAACCCTTACCCTAACCCTCACCCTAAAACTAAACTTAACCCGAAACCTAACTCTCACCCTAAACCTAACCCTAAACCTCACCCTAAACCTAACCCTCACCCTCACCCTCACCCTCAGCCTAATCCTAAGCCTAAGCCTAAACCTAACCCTAACACTCACACTCACCCTAACCTTAACCCTAATCCTAAACCTAAACCTAACCCTAACCCACACAGTCACCCTCACCCTAACCCTAATCCTAACCCTATCCCTAACACTATCCCTACCCCTAACTCTCACCCTAACCCTAACCCTAACACTAACACTAACCCTAAACCTCATCCTAACCCTCATCCTAACCCTGACTCTAACCCTAAACCTCACCCTCACCCTAACCCTAACTCTAAACCTAACACAAAACCTAAACCTCACCGTAACCCTAACCCTAACCCACACCCTCAATGTAACCGTAAACATAAACCTTACCCTAACAATAACCCTAACCCTAACCCTAAACCTCACCATAACCCTAGCCCTAACACTAACCCTAAACCTCACCCTCACCCTCACCCTAACCCCAACCCTAACCCGAACCCTAAACCTCAACCTTACCCTAACACTCACCCGCACCGCTACCCTCACCGTAACTATAACCCTAACCCTAAGAATAACACTAACCCCAACCCTAACCATCGCCATAACCCTAATCCTAACCCCCAAACTCACCCTCAGCCTTACACTTAGCCTAAGCCTTACCCTAAACCTAACCCTCAAACTCACTCTCACGCTAACCCTAATTCTACTCTAACCATATCCCTAAACATCAACATAAACCTCACCCTCACCCTAACCCTAACAATAAACCTAACCCTAACCCTCACCCTAAACCTCCACCTAACCCTAACTCTAACCCTAAAACTTACCCTCAACCTAACCCTAACCCTCACCATAAACTTCACCCTAACCCTCACCCTCAACATCACCCTCAAACTCACTGTAACTCTAACCCAAAACCTAACAATAAGATTAACCCTAATCCTAACCCTAACCCTAACGTTAACCCTAACCATAAACCTCACCCTCAGCCTCACCCTCACCGCAAAATTAACCCTAACCATAACACTAACAATAACCCTAACCATAACTCTAAACCTAACTCGAACCCTAAACCTTGCCTTATCCTCACTCCCAACCTCACCCTCAGCCTAACCCTAAGAATAACCCTAACCCTAATCCTCACCGTATCCCAAACCCTAACCGTAACCCTAACCCTAACCGAAACCCTAACCCTAACCCCAAACCTAACACTAACCCTAACCCCAAACCTCACCCTCACCATCACCTTAACCCAAACAATAACCCTAACCCTCACCGTAACCCTAAGCCTAACCCTAACCCTAACCCTCACACTCACCCTCACCCTAACTCTAATCCTAAACATAACCCTATCCCCAACCCAAACCCTCACCCTAGCCCTCAACCTAACCCAAATCCTAACCCTAAACCTCATCCTAAACCTCACCTGACCCTAACCTTAACCTTCACACTAACCCTAACCCTAAACCTAAACTTCACCCTAACCCTAAACCTAATCCTCACCCTCACCGTTACCCTTAACTTAACTCTAACCCTAACCCTAACAATAACCCTAACCCTAAACCTAACCCTAACCCTTGCACTCACCATAATTCTAACACTAACCTTAACCCTAAACCTCACCCTAACGCTAACAATAAGCCTGACCCTCACTCTAGCCTTCACCCTAACCCTAATTATAACCCTAAACCTCATCCTAACCCTCACCCCAAACCTAAAAGGCTAACCATTACACTAGCCCTCAACCTAACACTAAATTTAACCCTAAACCTCACCCGCACCTAACCCTAACCCTCAACCTCACCCTCACCCTCCGCTTAACACTAAGCCTAACCCTAACTCCAACCCTAACCATAACACTAACCCTAATGCTAAACCTCACCCCAACCCTCACCCTAAACCTCAACCTCACCCTAGCCCACACCCTAAACCTAAGCCTAAGCATAACCCTCACCCTAACTCTCAATATAACCCTAACCGCAACACTCACCCTAACCCTAACCCTCACACTCACCCTCACCTTAACCCAAGAACTAATCCTAGCAGTAACCCTCACACTCACCCTCACCCTAAAACTCACCCTAACCCTAACCCTAACCCTAACCCTAACCATAACCCTCACCCTCAGCCTCACCCTCACCGCAAACTTAACCCAAACCATAACACTAACAATAACTCAAACCCTCACCCTAACCCTAACCCTAACCCTAAACCTAACCCTAACCCTAAACCTAAACCTAAATCTAAACCTGACCATAACCCTAATACTAACCCTCACACATACCCTCACAGTAACCATAACACTAAACTTAACCCTTACAATAACCCTAACCCTAACCCTAAGCCTCATCCATACCATATCCTTTACACTAACCTTAGCCCTCACCCTAACACTTACCCTCACACTAACAATAACTCTAACCCTAAAATTAACCCTCACATTAAACCGAACCCTAACCCTAAACCTCAACCTAAACCTCACCCTCACCTTAACATTAACACTAACCTTAACCCTAAACCTCACCCTCCCCCTCCCCCTACCCTATATCTAACCATAAACCTCACCCTAATCCTAACCCTAACCCTCACCCGCACCCTCAACCTCACCATAACTCTAACCCTAACCCTAACAATAACACTAACCCTAACCCTAACAATCACCATAACCCTAATCCTCACCCCACCCTGAGACTCACCCTCACCTCAAACTTAACCCTAACCATACCACTAACAATAACCCTAACCCAAACCCTAATCCTAATCCTCACCCCCACCCTCATCCTCACCCTAACCCTAATCCTATCCCTAACCCTCACCCTAACCTTAACTCTAAACCTAAACCTCACCCTCAGCCTAACCCTAACTCTAACCCTAACCCTAACAATAAACCTCACCCTAACTCTAACTCTAACCCTCATCCTAACCCTAACCCTCACGCTCACCCTCACATTTAGCCTAACCCTAAGCCTAACCCTGAACCTATCCCTAACACACACACTCAGTCTCACCCTAACACTAATCCTAACCTTAAACCTAACCCTCCCCCTAACTCTCCCCCTAACCCTAAACTTAACACGAACACCAACCCTAACCCTCAACCTAACCCTCACCCTAACCCTAACTCTAACCCTAAGGGAAACCCTAAACCTCACCCTAACACTAACACTAACACTCATGCTCACGCTCACAGTAACGGTAACACTAAACCTAACCCTAACAATAACCCTAACCCTAATCCCAACCCTCACCTTAACCATAACCCTCACTCTAACCCAAAACATCACCCTAACACTTACCCTCACCTTAACACTAAACCTAACCCTAAGCCTAACCCTCACACTAATGCTAACACTAACCCTAACCCTAAAACTCAACCTAACCCTCAACCTCACCATAACCCTAATTCTAACCCTAATCGTAACCCTCCCTCTAACCCTCCCCCTAACTCTATACCTAACCCTCAACTTCACCCTCACCCTCAACCTAACCCTAACCCTAAACCCCACCCTAACCATAAACCTAACCCTCACTCTCATGCTCGTCCTAAGCCTAAGCCTAAGCCTAACACTAACTCTAACACTCACCTTAACCCCAACACTATCACTAACCCTAACTCCAACCCTAAACCTCACACCCACCCTAACCCTAACTCTAATCCTAACCAGAAACCTAAACCTCATCCTAGGCCTAAACCTCACCCTCAACCTCACGCTCACCGTAACCATAACCATAATAATACCCCTAAACCTAACCCTAACCCTCATCCTAAAGATAACCTTCACCCTAACCCTAACCCTCGCCCTAACACTTACCCTCACCCTATCACTAACCCTAACCTTAACACTAACCCTCACAATAACCCTAACCATCACCCTAACGCTCACCCTAACTCTGACCCTAACTCTCACCCTCACCCTAGCCCATACCCAAACCCTAAGCCTATGCCTAACCCTCACCCTAACCCTCACTCTAACCCTAACCCCAACACTCACCCTAATGGTAACCCTCAACCTCACCCTCATCTTAACACTAATCCTAACCCTAACCCTAACACTCACCCTCACCTTAAGTCTAATCCTAATCCTAACGCTAAGACCAACTCTCACCCCCACACTGAACCTCACCCTAACCCTAACCCTAACACTAAACCTAACCCTAACCCTAACCCTCACTCTAAACCTAACTCTAACCCTAAACCTCACCCTCACCCTAACCATAACCCTAACCCTAATCCTAAACCTCAGCCTAAACCTAAACCTTACCCTAACACTTACCCTCACCTTAATACTAACACTAACCCTAACATTAACCTTCACACTAATGCTAACCATCACCGTACACCTAAACCTCATCCTAACCCTAACCCTAACACTCAATGTCACCCTAAGCCTCACCCTAACTCTAACCCTCATCCTAACCCTTAACCTCTCACTAACGCTAACATTAATCCTCATTCTAACACTCAAACTCACCCTAACCCTAACCCGAACACTCACCCTTACCATAACCCTCACCCACAGCATAACCCTCAGATTTCTCTTACTGTCACCCTCATCCTAACCCTCACCCTAAACCTAATCCTCAGCCAAACCCTCATCCTTACTGTAACCCTAACCATAACCCTAATCCTAACCCTCAACGTAACCCTAAACGTAACCCTCTTCCTAACAATCACTCTAACCTTAACCCTAACCATCAACTTAACCCTAACCTCACCCTCACCTTCAGCCTCAGCCTAACCCTAAGCCTAAGCCTAAACCTAACCCTAAACCTCACACTTACCCTAGCCCTCACACTAACCCTAATCCTAACCCTAACCATCATCCTAACCCTCAAGCTAACCATAACATGAACCATCACTCTAAACCTAATCCTCATCCCCACACTCACCCTCAGCCTAACCCAAAGCTGAAGCCTAACCCTAACCCTAACCCTCACACTCACACTCACCCTAACCTTAATCCTAACCCTAACCCTAAAACTAAACCTCAACCTAATGCTCACCCTAACCCTAACCCTAACCCTCACCTTCACCTTAGGCCTCACCCTAACCCCACCCCAAACTTAACCTGAACCCTCACCGGAACCCGAACCCTAACACTCACCCTAACTCTACCCCTAACCCTAAACCTAAACCTAAACCTAGGCCTAACACTAACCCTCACCCTCACCCTTGCCCCCACCCTAACCCTAAGTGCAACCCTAAAACTCATCCAAACACTCACCCTAACGCAAATCCTAAACCTTAACCTAACACTAAACCTAATTCTAACCCTCAACCTAACTGTAATCCTGAACCTTACCATAACCCTAACCCTAACCCTCACCCTAATACTAAACCTTACTCGAAACCTAACCCTAAACCTCACCCTAACCCTAACCCTCACCCTCAAACTAGACCGGAACCTAACCCTAACCATCATCCTCACCCTAAACCTCACACTAACCCTAACACTAATCGTCAATCTAACCCTTACCCTCAACCTAACCCTAACCCTCAACCTAAACCTATCCCTCACACTCAGCATAAACCTAAAGCGAAACCTCACCGTATCCCTAACCCTAACACTAACACTAAACCTCACCCTAACCCTAACCCTAACCCTCACACGCACCCTCACCCAAATGCTAATCCTAAACCTAACCATATCACTAACCCTAACCCTCACCCTAACCCTCACCCTAACCCTAACCATAACACTAACCCTAACTCTAACCGTCACACTAACCGTCACCCTAACGCTAACTCTAACCCTAAAACTCACCCTCACCCTAACCCTAAACCTCACACTCACCCTCACCCACAGCCTTTCCCTAAGCCTAGCCCTAACCCTAACCCTTAGACTCACCCTCACCCTAACCCTAATCCTAAACCTAAACCTAAACCTAACCCTCATCCTAACTCTAACCCTCACCCTAATCCTAACACTAACACTAACCCTAACACTAAACCTCACCTTATCCCTCAACCTAACCCTAACTCTAACCCTGAACCTCACCCCCACCCTAAACCTGAACCTAACCCTAAACCTCACCCTTACCCTAGCCCTCACCCTAACCCTAATCCTAACCTTAACACTCATCCTAAACCTCACCCTAACCCTAACCCTCACCCTTAACCTCATCCTTAGCCGAAGCCTAAGCCTAATCCTAAACCTAACACTAACCAACACACTCAACCTCACCCTATCCCCTAACCCTAACCCTCACCCTAACCCTAACCCTCACACTCAACCTCAAACTTAGACTAACCCTAAGGCTAACCCTAAACCTAACCCTAACCCACACACTCACCTTCACCCTAACTCTTATCCTAACCCTAACCCCAACCCTAACCCTCACCCTAGCCTTCACCCTAACCCTAATCCTAACCCTAACCCAAACTCTCACAATAATCCTAACCCTAAACCTCACCCTAAACCTAACCCTAACCCTCACCCTCCCTGTAATGGTAACCCTAACCCTAACAATAACCCTAACCCTAACTCTAACCCTCACCCTAACACTTACCCTCACCCTTACACTAACCCTAACCCTAACACTAACCCTCACACTAATCTTAACCCTTAACCTAACCCTAAACTTCACCCTAAACCTAACCCTAACTCACAACCTCAGGCTAGCCCTCACCCTAACCCTAATTGTAACCCTAACCCTAACCCTAACCCTAACCTTCACCCTAAACCTCAAACAAACCCTAACCCTAATTCTCAATTTAACCCTCACCCTCACCCTAACCCTAACTGTAACCCTTACCCTAACCCTCGCCTTAACCCCAACCCTTACCCTTATCTTAATTCTCATGCTTAAACTAACCCTCACCTTTACGGTATCATCAGCCTCACCCTAACCCCCACCCTAACCCTAACCCTCATCCTAACCCTCACCCTAACCGTAACCTAACCATCACCCTAACCCTAACACTCACCCTCAACCTGACAATCAGACTAATCCTAAGCCTAAGCATAAATCTAACTCTAACCCTCAACCTCACCCTAGCCCTCACCCTAACCCTTATCCTTATCCAAACCCTCATCCTAACCCTCAACCTAACCCTAACCCTAACCATCTCCCGAAACCTAATCCTCACACCCAAACTCACCCTCAGCCTCACCCTCCACCTCACTTTAACTCTAACCCTAACCCTAACAATAACACTAACCCTAATCCTAACCCTAACCCTAACCCTAAACCTCAACCTAAACCTCCCCCTAACCCTAACCCTAACACTAACCCTAACCCTCCCCCTAAGCCTAACTCTAACCCTAAACCTCACACTCAACCTAACCCTAATTCTAACCCTCACCCTAACCCCCACCCTAACCCTAACCCTCATCCTAACCCTAAACCTAACCCTAACCCTAATCCTATATCCAACCCTCAACCTCAGCCTCACCCTCACTGCAAACATAACCATAACCATAACACTAACAATAACCCTAAACCTCATCCTAACCCTCACCCTAACCCTAACCCTAAACCTAAACCTCACCCTAACACTAAACCTAATGCTCACCCTCACCATAGCCCACACCCTAATGCTAATCCTAACCCTAATCCTCATCCTAACACTCAGCCTAACCCAAACCCTAACCCTCACCCTAGCCCTAACCCTCAAAGTAACCCTAACCCGCACCCTCACTGTAACCTGAACCGTAAACCTCACCCAAACCCTAAACTTAACCTGAACCCTAACTCTCACCTTAACGCTACCCATAACCCGAAAACTAAACCTAACCCTTACCCTTACACTCACCCTCAGATTAACCCTTAGCCTAACCCTAACCCTAAGCCTAACCCACTAACCCTAACACTAACCCTAATCCTAATCCTAAACCTAACCCTAACCCTCCCCCTCATCCTAAACCTCACCCTAACCCTAACCCTCACCCTAAACCTCACCCTAAACCTAACTCTAACCCTAAACTTCACCCTCAACCTCACCCTAACCCTAACCCTAATCCTAACCCTAAACCTCACCCTAACCCTAATGCACAACCTCACCCTCACCCTCAACATAACTCTAATCCTAACCCTAACAAAAACACTAATCCTAACCCTATCCCTAACCCTCACCCTCATCCTAACCCTAACCTTAACCCAAACCCTCACCCTAACCCTAACACTAACCCTAACCCTAAAACTCACGCTAACACTAACCCTAACTCTCACCCTCAGCCCCACCCTCACTGTAAACTTAACCCTAACCATAACACTAACAATAACCCTAAGCCTAACTCTAATCTAACCCTCACACTCACCCTAACCCTAACCCTAACCCTCACCATAACCCTAAAACTAACCCTAACCCCAAACCTCACCATAACTCTAATCCTAACCATCAACTTCACCCTAACCCTCACACTAACCCTAATCATCCTCACCCAAAACCTCACACTAATCCTAACACTAATCCTTAATCTAACCCTCACCCTCACCCTAACACTAATGTAAACCCTCACCCTTACCATAACTCTCACCCTCAGCCTAAACCTCACTTTTACTCTTAGAGTCACCCTCATTCAAACCCTAAACCTAACACTCATCCTAACCCTCACACTAACCGTAACCCTAAACATCACCCCAACCCTAACCCTCATCCTCAGCTTTAGCCTCAGCCTAAACCCAATCCTAAGCCTAACCCTAAACCTAAACCTCACACTCACCCTATCCCTCACCCTAACACTAACCCTCACCCTAACCCTAATCCTAACCCTAATCCTAACCCTAACCCTAAACCTAAACCTCAACCTCACCCTAACCCTAACCCTAACACTAAACCTAACCCTAACCATAATCATAACCCTCACCGTCAGCCTCACCCTCACCGCAAACTTAACCCAAACCATAACACTAACAATAACCCTAACCCTCACCCGAACCCTAAACCTAAACCTTACCCTAACTTAAACCCTAACCCTAAAACTAAAACTGACTCTAACCTAATCCTAACTCTCACCCTCACCCTCAGTGTAACCATAACCCTAACCTAACCCTTAAAATAACACTAACCCTAACCCTATCCCTCATCTTAACCATATCCTTCACCCTAACCTTAACCCTCACCCTAACATTTACCCTCACCCTAACCCTAACGCTAACACTAACCCTAACCCTAACCCTCACCCTCAGCTACCCCCTAACCCTAACTCTAACCCTAAACCTCTCCCTCCCTCTAACCCTAACCCTAACCCTAACCCTAACTCTAAACCTCAGCCTAACCCTAAACCTAAACCTCACCCTCACCCTAGCCCTCACCCTAACCCGAATCCAAACCTAACCCTCATCCTAACCCTCATTCTAACACTAACCCTAACACTCACCTTCAGCCTCACCCTAACATTAAACATAACCCTAACCCTCAACCTAACCCTAACCGTCACCATCACCATAACTCTTACCCTAACCCTCACCCTAAACCTAAACTTAACCCAAACCCTAACCCTAACCTAATTGTAACCCTAAACCTAACCCTCACACTCACCCTAACCCTCACCTTAACCCTAATTGTAACATGAACCCTAACCCAAAACCTCACCCTCAGTGTCATCCTAACCCTAACCCTAACCCAAAACCTCACCCTCACCCTCATCCTAACCCTCACTCTAAACCTAAACCTCATCCTAACCCTAACCCTAAACCTCACCCTCACGCTAGCCCTCCCCCTAACCCTAATCCTAACCCTAAACCTCATCCTAACCCTCACCCTAAACCTCACCCTCAGCCTCCCCCTAACCCTATATCTAACCGTAAACCTCACCCTCAACCTAACCCTAAACCTAACCCTAATCCCCACCCTAACTCTAACCCTAACACTCACCTGCAACCTCAACCTCACCGTAACTCTAACCCTAACCCTAACAATAACACTAACCCTAACCCTAACCATCACCCTAAACCTATTCCTCACCCCACCCTCAGCCTCACCCTCACTGCAAACTTAACCCTAACCATAACACTAACAATAACCCTAACCCTAACACTAACACTAATCCTCAGCCCCACCCTCATCCTCAGCCTAACTCTAAGCCTAACCCTAACCCTAAGACTAACCCTCACCTAAACCCTAACCCTATAATTAACCCTAACCCTAAACCTAACCCTAACTCTAAACCTAAACCTAATCCTCAGCTTCACCCTCACCCTAAACCAAACCCTAACCCGAAACCTCACCCTAACCCTAAGCCTAAGCCTAAGCCTAACCCTAACCTTCACACTCACTCTACCCTAAACCTAATCCTAAACATAATCCTCATCTGAACACTCACCTTAACGGCAATCCCAACCATCACCCTAACCCTAACCCTCACCCTCACCCTCAGCCTCAGCCTAACATTAAGCCTAACTCTAACCCCAACCCTAACCCTAACACTAAACCTAACCCTCACCCTAACGCTCACCCAAACCCTAACCCTAACCCTCACCCTCACCCTAGCCCATACCCAAACCATAAGCTTAAGCCTAACCCTCAACATAACCCTCACTCTAACCCTAACCCCAACACTCACCCTAAACTTAACCCTCACCCTCACCCTCACCCTAACTCTAATCCTAACCCTAACCCTAACACTTACCCTCACCTTAACCTTAATCCTAATCCTAACCCTAACACCAACCCTCACCCCCAAACTAAACATCACCAGAACACTAACTCTAACCCTAACACTCACCCTAAACCTAACTCTAACCCTAAACCTCACCCTCACACTATCCGTAACCCTAAAACTAATCCTAAACCTCACCCGAAACCTAAACCTCACTGTAACCCTAACCCTAACCCTCAACTTCACCCTAGCCCTCACCCTATCTCTAACCCTCATCCTAACCCTAAACCTCACAGTTACACTAACACTAATCATCAATCTAACCCAAACCTTCACCCTAACCCTAACCTGAACCCTCACCCTTACCAAAACCCGAACCCTCAGCCTAACCCTCACCTTTTCTCTTACTGTCACCCTCATCCTAAACCTCACCCTAAACCTAATCCTCATCCTAACCCTCACCCTAACTGTAACCCTTACCATCACCCTAACCCTAAACCTCACCCTCACCTTCAGCCTCAGCCTAACCCTAAGCCTAAGCCTAAACCTAACCCTAAACCTCACACTCACCCTAGCCCTCACCCTAAACCTAATCCTAACCCTAACCCTCATCCTAACCCTCAAGCTAACCATATCCTGAACCATTATTCTAAACCTAATCCTCATCCCCACACGCACCCTCAGCCTAACCCAAAGCCTAAGCTTAACCCTAACCCTAACACTCACAGTCACCCTCACCCTAAACTTAATCCTAATACTAACCCTAAACCTAAACCTCAACCTAACCCTCACCCTAAAACTAACCCTAACCCTCACCCTCACAATAGGCCTCACCCTAACCCTCACCCCAAACCTAACACTCACCCTAACCGTAACCAGAACCCTAACCCTCACCCAACCCTACCCCTAACTCTAAAACCTAACCACACCCTAACCCTAACTCTAAGCCTCACCCTCACCGTTGCCCTCACCCTAACATTAATTGCAACCTTAACCCTCATCCAAACACTCACAATAACCCTAACCCTAACCGTCAACCTAACCTTACACCTAATTCTAATCCTCAACGTAACCCTAACCCTGACCCTCACCGTAACCCTAACAATAACCCTCACCCTAACCTAAACCTAATCCGAACCTTAAACCTCACCCTAACCCTAACCTTCATCCTCACCCTATCCCTCATCCTACACTTAATCTTAACCCGAACTCTCATGTAAAAACTCACCCTAACCCTAACACTAAACCTCGCCCTAAACCTAGCCCTAAGCCTAACTCTCAACCTAACCCTAACCCTCACGCTAACCATAACCCTAAGCCGAAACATGACCCTATCCCTAAACCTAACCCTAACCCTAAACCTCACCCTAAACCTAACCCGAAACCTCACCCTCATGCTAGCCCTCACCCTAACCCTCACCCTAACCCTAACCCTAACCCTAACCCTCACCCTAACCCTAAACCTAACACTAACCCTAACACTAACCCTCACAATAACACTCACCCTAACGCTAATAATAACCCTAAACCTCACCCTCACCCTAAACCTAACCCTCACCCTCACCCTCACCCACAGCCTATCCCTAAGCAAAACCCTAACCCTAACCCTCACACTCACCCTCACACTGACCCTAATCCTAATCCTAACCCTAAACTTAACCCTCATCCTAACCCTAATGCTGACCCTAACAATAACCCTAACACTAACCTTAACCCTAAACCTCACCCTATCCCTCACCCTAAACCTAACCCTTACCCTAAACCTCAACCTAACACTAATCCTAACCTTATCCCTCGTCCTAACCCTCACCCTAACCCTAAACCTAACCCTCACCCTAACCCTAAACCTTACCCTCATCCTCACCCTCAGATTAACAATTAGCCTAAACCTAACCCTCAGCCTAACCTAAACCCTCACCCTAACACTAGCCCTAATCCTAATCCTAACCCTAAGCCTAACCCTCACACTCATCCTAACCCACACACTAAACCTAACATTAAACCTAACCCTAACCCTCACCCTAACCCTCACACTAACATTAACACTAAACATAAACCTCACCCTCAACCTCAACCTAACCCTAACCCTAACCCAAACCTCACCCTAACCCTAAACCTCACCCTCACACTCACCATAACTCTAATCCTAACCCTAACAATAAAACTAATCCTAACCCTCACCCTAAACCTCACACTAACATTAACACTAACCCTAACCCAAACACTCACCCTCACCCTCACCCTAACCCTAACCCTAAACCTCACCCTAACCCTAACCCTAGCACTAAAAAACCCTAAACCTAACCCTAACCCTCATCCTAACCAAAACCTTCACCCTATCCCTAACCCTCACCCTAACACTTACCCTCACCCTAACACTAACCCTTACCCTAATATTAACCCTCACACTAACCCTAACCATCACTCTAACCCTAAACCTCACCCTAACCCTAACCCTCAACGTCAACCTAGCCCTCAACCTAACCCTAACCCTCATCCTCTCCCTAAACCTCAAACTCACCCTAACACTAATTCTCAATCTAACCAGCACACTCAACCTTACCCTAACCCTCACCCTTACCATAACCCTCACACTCAGCTAAAACCTCACCTTTACCCTTACTGTCACCCTCACCCTAACCCTCACCCTAACACTAATCCTCATCCTAACCCTGACTATAAGGGTAACCCCAACCATCACCCTAACCCTAACCCTCACCCTCACCCTCAGTCTCAGCCTAACCCTAAGCCTAAGCCTAACCCTAACCCTAACCCTCACACTCACCCTCACCCTAACACTTATCCTAACCCTAACCCTCACACTCACCCTAACCCTTACCCTCACCTTAACCTTAACTGTAATACTCAGCCTAACCTCATCCTAACCATCACACTAAACCTAAACCTCACCCTAACCATAACCTTAACCCTCAGCCAAACGCACTTCCTAACCCTAACCCTAACCCTCAACCCAACCCTAACCCTAACCTTAACTCTAACCCTAACCCTAACCCTAAACCCCAAACTCACCCTCACCCTCAGCCTAAACCTAACCCTAAAGCTAAACCTAAACCTAACCCTCACACTCACCCTCACCCTAACTCTAACCCTAAACCTAACCCTGAACTTCACCCTAAACACAACCCTATCCCTAACCCTCACCTAACCCTAACCCTGTTTCTAACCCTCACCCTAACCCTCACCCTAAACCTCACCGTAAACATAAGCCTAAACCTAACCCTCAACTTCACCCTAAACCTCACCCTAACCCTTACCCTCACCAGAACCCTAAACCTAACCCTCAACCTAACCCTCATCCTAAACCTACCCCTAACCCTAACCTTCGCTCTAAGCTTAATGCTAATCCTAACCCTAACCCTCACATTAACCCTAACCCTAACCCTCACGCTCAACCTAACCCTCAGGCTAACCCTCATCCTAACCTAACCCTAATCCTAACCCTCACCCTAACCTTAATGCTAACCGTAACCCTAACCCTCACATTAACCCTAACCCTATCTGTCACGTTCAACCTCACCCTCAACCTAAACCTAACCTTAACCCTAATCCAAAACTAACCCTACCCCTCACCCTAATGCTAAACCTAATGCTAACCAAAAACCTCACCGTAATCGTAAACCTATCCCTAACCCTCACCCTAACCATAACCCTAATCCAAAACCTAATCCTCACCCTAACCCTTAACATCACTCTAAAACTTTCCCTCACCCTAGCCCTAAATTATCAGTCTAACCCTCATCCTAACCCTAACCCTAACATTCACCCTAACCTTAACCCTAACCGTAAACTTGACCCTCACCTAAACCCTAACCTTCACCCTCACCCTCAACTTCACCCTCACACTCACACTAACCCTCACACTCACCCTAACCCTCACCCTAACCCTAACCCTCATCCTAACCCTCACCCTAACCGTAACCCTAACCATCACCCTAACCCTCACCCTCACCCTCACCCTCAGCCTCAGCCTAACCTTAATCCTAAGCCAAACACTAACCCTCACCCTCACCTTAGCCCTCACAGTAACCCTAATCCAAACCGTAACCCTCATCCTAACCCTCAACGTAACCATAACCCTAACCAACACTCTAAACCTAAGCCTCATCCCCACACTCAGCATCAGCCTAACCCTAAGCCTAAGCCTAAGCCTAACCCTACCCCTAAACCTCACTATAAACCTAACCGTAACCTAACCCTAACCCTAACAATAATCCTCACAATCACTCACACCCTAAACCAAACCCTAACCCTAACCCTAAACCTCATCCAAACCCTCACTCTAACCCTAAATCTCACCCTGACTGTAACACTAACCCTCTTCCCCACCCTCACCCTCAGCCTAACCCTAAGCCTAAGCATAACCCTAACCCTAACCCTGACACTCACCCTCACCGTAAATAATCCTAACCCTAACCCTAACCCTAAACCGAAACCTAAACCTCACACTCACCCTAAGACTAACACTAACCCTAAACCTCACCCTCAACCTAACCCTAACACTAAACCTCACCCTAAACCTCACCCTCACCCTAATCCTCACCCACAACCTCACCCTCACAATAACTCTAACCCTAACCCTAACAATAACACTAACACTAACCCTAACCCTAAATCTAACCCTAACCATAAACCTCACTCTCACTGCAAACTAAACAATAACCATAATACTAACAATAACCCTTACCCTAACCCTAAGCCTAACCCTAACACTAACCATAAATCTAACCCTAAAACTCAACCTCACCCTAAACCTAACTCTAACACTAACCCAAACCCTAAACATCATCCTAACCCTAACCCTAACCCTCAACCGCATCCTCACCCTCACCATAATTCTAACCCTAAACCTAAACCTAACCATCACCCTAAACCTAATCCTCACACCACCCTCACCTTCAGGCTAACACTACACCTAAGCCTAAGCCTAACCCTAACCCTCACTATAACCCTAAACGTAATCCTATCACTAACCCTAACCCTAACCCTAAACCTGACCATCACCCTCACATTAAACCAAACCCTAACCCTAAACCTAACCCTAAGCCTAACCCTCATCCTCACCCTAAACTTCACACTAAAACTAACCCTAATCCTCAATCTAACCCTCACCCTCTCCTTAACCCCTAACCTTCAACCTTACCCTAACCCTCCCCCTAACCCTAACCCTCAAACATATCTTAACTCTCACCCTCAACCTAACCCTCAACTTTACCCTTACCATCACACTCACCCTAACTCTCACCCTATCCCTAAACCTCATGCTAACCTTCAACCTAACCGTAACCCTAACCATCACCCTAACCCTAAACCTCACTCTCAACCTCACCCTTAGCCTAAGCCTAAAACTAACCCTAACCCTAACCCCCACCCTCACCCTAGCCCTCACCCTAACCCAAATCCTAACCCTAACCCTCATCCAAAACCTCACCCTAACCCTAACTCTCACCCTCACCCTCACCCTCACCCTCACCCTCACCCTCACCATAACTCTAAACCTAACCTCAACAATAACACTAATCCTATCTCTAAACCTAACCCTAAAGCTAATCCAAAACCTAACACTCACCCTCAGCCTCACCCTCACAGCAAAGGGAATCTTAACCATAACACTAACAATAACACTAACAATAACCCTAACCCTAATCCTAACCCTCACACTCACCCTAACCCTAATCCTAACCCTAACCCTCACCCTAACCCTAACCCTCACCCTCACCTTAAGCCTAATCCAAATTCTAAAACTCACCCTAACACTAATCCTCATCCTCACCATAACCCTAACCCTCACACCTACCTTCACGCTCAGCCTAATCGTAAGCCTAAACCTAACCCTAACGCTAACCCTCACACTCACCCTTACCCTAACCCTAATCCAAAACCTAAGCCTATCCCTAAACCTCAACCTAACCCTAACCCTCACCCTAAACCTCCAGCTAAACCTAACTCTAAACCTAAACCTCACACTCAAACAAACCCTAACCCTAAACCTCACCATAAACCTCACCCTAACCCTAACCCTCACCCTCACCCTCACCCTCAACTTAACTCTAAACCTAACCCTAACAATAACACTAACCCTAACCCTAACCCTAAATCTAACCCTAACCATAAACCTCACCCTCAACGCAAACTTAACCGTAACCATAACACTAACAATAACCCTAACCCTAACCCTAATTTTAACCCTAACCCTAACCCTAATTCTTACCCCCACCCTCAACCTCAGCCTAAGCCTAAGCCTACCCTAACACTAACCCTAACCGTAAACTTAAATCTCACCCTCACCCTAACCCTAACTCTAACCCTAACCCTAAACCTCACCTTAACCCTCACCCTCAACCTCACTCTCACGGTCACTGTAACTCTAACCCTAAACCTAACAATAACGCTAACCCTTACCCTAACCCTAACCCTAACACTAACCGTAACCCTCACCCTCAACGCAAACTTAACCCTAACCATAACACTAACAATAACCCTAACCCTAACCCAACCCTCACTGTAACGCTAACCCAAACCCTAATCCAAACCCTAAACCTAACCCTAACCCTAACACTATCCCTATCCATAATCCTCACCCTCACCCTCACCCTAACCCAAACTCTATCCTTAACCCTCACTCTAACCCCAACCCTAATCCTAAACCTAACCCTGAACCTAAACATAACCCTAACACTAAACCTCATCCTAACCCTCACCCTAAACCTAACCCTAAACCTCACCCTAACCCTAACCCTAACCCTCACCCTCAAGCTCGGCCTAAGCCTAAGCCTAATAATAGGCCTAACCCGAACTCTAACCCTTACCCTAACCCTCACCCTAACCCTAACCCTAAAACTAACACTAACTCTAACCCTAAACCTCACCCTCAACGTAAGCCTAACTCTAAACCTAACCCTAAACCTTTACCTCACCCTAACCCTAACACTAACCCTCACCCTCACCGTAACCTTAACCCTAACCTTAACCCTAAACTTAACCCTCACTCTAACCATATCCCTCAACATAACCCTAATCCTCAATCTAACCCTCACCCTCACCTTAACCCCTAACCCTCAACTTTACCGTAACCTTCACCCTAACCCTAACCCTCACCCTTATCTTAACCCTCACCCTCAGCCTAACCCTCAACTTTACCTTTATATCACGCTCACCCTAACCATCACCCTATCTCTAAACCTCATGCTAACCTTAAAGCTAACCGTAACCCTAACCCTAACCCTAACCCTAACCCTCACCCTAGCCCTCACCCTAACACTAATCCTAACCCTGACCCTCCTCCAAACCCTCACCCTAACCCTAAACCTAACCCTCACCCTCACCCTCACCCTCACCATAGCTCTAACCCTAAACTTAACAATAACAGTAATCCTAACTCTAAACCTAACCCTAACCCTAACGCTAATCCTAAACCTAAACCTCACCCTCAGCGTCACCCTCATAGCAAAGGTAACCTTAACCATAACACTAACAATAACCCTAAACCAAAACCTAATCCTAAACCTCACACTCACCCTAACCCTAATCCTAACCCTAACCCTCACCCTAAATCTAACCCTCACCTTCACCTTAAGCCTAATCCAAATTCTAAATTCACCCTAACACTAATCCTCACCCTAACCATATCCCTAACCCTCACATCTACCTTCACCCTCAGCCTAACCCTAAGACTAAGCCTAACCCTAAACCTAAACCTCACACTCATGCTTACCCTATCCCTAATCCTAACCCTAAACCTATCCCTAAACCTCAACCTAAACCTAACCCTCACCTAACCCTCCCCCTAAACATAACTCTAAACCTAATCCTCACACTCAACCTAACCCTAACCCTAAACCTCACCATAAATCTCACCCTAACCCTAACCCTCACCCTCACCCTCAACTTAACTCTAACCCTAACCCTAACAATGACGCTAACCCTAACCCTAAACCTAAACCTAACCCTAACCATAAACCTCACCCTCATCAGAAACTAAACCCTAACCATAATACTAACAATAACCCTAACCTTAACCCTAACTTTAACCCTACCCCTAAACCTAACCCTAATTCTCAACCCCACCCTCAACCTCAACCTAACCCTAAACCTAACCCTAACACTAACCCTAACCCTAAACCTAAATCTCACCCTAAACCTAACTCTAACTCTAACCCTAAACCTAAACCTCACCCTAACCCTAACCCTAACCCTCACCCGCAACCTCACCCTCAACGAAAATCTAACCTTACCCTAACAATAACACTAACCCTAAACCTAATCATCACCCTAACCTTAATCCTCACCCCCACCCTCAGCCTCAGCCTAACCCTAAGTCTAAGCCTAACCCTAACCCTAACCCTCACACTCACACTCACCCTAAACCTCACCCTAACACTTACCCTCACCCTAACCCTCACCTTAAACCTAAGCCTAACCCTAAACCTCACTCTCACGTTAACAATCACCCTAACCCTTACCCTCACACGAACACTAACTCTCAGCCTAACCCTCATCTTAACCCTAGCCCT
Source organism: Dipodomys merriami (assembly GCF_024711535.1). Taxonomy (NCBI): domain Eukaryota; kingdom Metazoa; phylum Chordata; class Mammalia; order Rodentia; family Heteromyidae; genus Dipodomys; species Dipodomys merriami. Next base: position 894,882 of record NW_027203304.1, read on the forward strand.
AACCCTACCCCTCACTCTAACCTTAACGCTAACAATAAAGGTAACCCTCACATTAACCCTAACACTCACACTCAACCTCACCCTCAGTCTAACCCTAACACTAACCCTAATCCAAACCTTAACCCTCACCCTCACCCTCACCCTAAATCTAAACCTAACCAAAACCCTCACCCTAAACCTAACCCTATCCCTAACCCTCATGCTAACCCTAAACCTAATCCTAAAACTAATCCTCACCCTAACCCTAACCCTCACCCTAACCTTAACCCTAACCCTAACCCTCACCCAAAACCTCACTTTCACCCTCAACCTCAGCCTCACCCTCACCCTTACCATCACCCTCACCCTAACACTCACCCTCACCCTAATCCTAACCATAACTCTAACCCTCACCCTAAACCTAACTCTGACACTCACCCTCACCCTCACCCTAAGCGTAAACCTACACCTAAGCCTAATCCTACACCTAAACCTCACCCTCGCCCTCACCCTAAACCTAAACCTTACCCTAACCCTAACCCTAGCCCTCACCCTAACACTAACCCTAATCCTCCCCCTCACCTTAACCCTAACCCTAATGCTAACCCTAACACTCATCGTCACAGTAAACCTAATCCTAACCCTCACCCTAAACCTAACTTTAAACCTAATACTATCCGTAACCCTCACCGTCACCCTAAACCTCACTCTAAACCTTACCCTAACCATAACCCTCACCCTAACCCTAACCCTAAAACTAACACTAAACCTCACCCTAACCCTCACCCTATTCCTAAATCTAAACCTAACCCTCACCCTAACGCTCACCCTAACCCTCAACCTAAACCTAAACCACACCCTCACCCTAACCCTCACCCTAAAATTTAAACTCACCCTATCTCTAACATTAACCCTAACACTAATCCTAACCATATCCCTAACCCTGAAACTCACCCTAACCCTCACCGTCACCTTAACCCTCACCCTAACCCTAACCGTCACTCTCACCCTAAAACTCACCCTCTCCCTAACTCGAACCCTCACCCTAACCCTACCCTAAACCTCACCCGAATCCTAATCCTCACCCTAAACCTAACTCTAAACCTAACCCTCATACTAACCCAAACCATCACCTTAAACCTCACCCTAACCCTCATGCTAACCCTAAAGCTAACCCTAACTCTCACTCTCACCCTAACCCTCATCCTAACCCTTAAATTCACACTAACCCTAACCCTAACCCTAATCCTCACATTAACCCTAACACTCACACTAACCCTAATGCTACCCCTCACATTAACCCTAACCCTAACCCTCACCCTAGCCCTATCCGTAACCCTCACCTTCCCACTAACCCTCAATGTCACTGTCACCCTAACCCTCACCCTAACCCTAATACTCACCTACACCCTCACCCTCACTGTCACCCTCACCCTAACCCTCACCCTAACGCTAAACATCACCCTAATCCTAACCCTCACCCTAAACCTAACTGTAATCCTCACCCTAACATTAAATCTCACCTTAAACCTCACCCTCACCCTAATCCTCACCCTCAGACTAACCCTAACCCTAAGGCTTTCCTAACGGAAACCCTCGCCTTCATCCTCACCCTCACCCTAACACTAACCCTAATCCTCACTCTCACCCTAACCCTCACCCTAACCCTAAATCTCACATTAAACCTCACCCTCACACTAATCCTCACCCTCAGACTAACCCTAAACCTAAGGCTTTCCTAACGGAAAACCTCACCTTAATCCTCACCCTCACCCTAACACTAACCCTAATCCTCACTCTCACCCTAACCCTCATCCTAACCCTAACTTTCACCCCAAGCCTAACCCTAACCCGTACCCTCACCCCAAGCCTAACCCTAACCCTAACCCTCCCCCTAACACAAACCCTCCCCCTAAACCTCACCCTAACCCTAACACTAACCCTAACCCTCACCCTCACCCTAAACCTCACCCTAACCCTTTCCCTCACATAACCCTAAACCTAACCCTAACCCAAATCCTCACCTTCACCCTAATCCTAACACTAATCCTCAACCTAACCCTAATCCTCCCCTTAAACCTCACCCTCAACCTAATCCTCACCCTAACCGTAACTCTAAGCCTTTCCTAACTGAAACACTTACCCTCACCCTAACGCTAAACCTCACTCTCACACTCACCCTAACCTTAACTCTTACCCTAAAAATAACTCTAACCCTAACCCTAACCCTCTCCCTCAACCTAACCCTAACCCTAAAACTCACCCTAACCCTAATCCTTACCCTAAACCTCACACTCACCCTCAACCTAACCCTCACCCTTACCCTCACCCTCACTATCACACTAACCCTAACACTAACACTAACCCTCACCCTAACCATCACAGTCACCCTAACCCTCACTCTAAACCTAACCCTCAACCACACCCTAATTCTCCCCCTCAACCGAACCCTCACCCTCACCCTAACATTCACCCTCACCCTAAACCTCACCCTCACAATCAAAATCACGCTAACGCTAGCCCTTACCCTAACTATAACCCTGAACCTAACCCTAACCCTCACTGTTATCCCCACCCTAACCCTAACCCTAATGCTCAACCTAACCCTAGACCTCATCCTAACACTTACCATATCCCTAAACCTCACCCTCACACGAACCCTAACCCTCACACTAACACAAATCCTAACCCTCACCCTCACCCTCAACCTCACCCTAAACCTAACCCTAACCCTAACCCTCATCCTAACTCTAATGATAACCCTAACCCTTAACTTCACCCTATATCTCACCATAACCCTTAAACTCACCATAACCTTAACCCTAACCCTAACCCTAATCCTCACCCTAACCCTAACCCTCACACACACCTTAATCCTCACATTCACCGGAACCCTTATCCTCACCCTAACACTCACCATAACGCTAACCCTAACCCTAATCCTAAACCTAACCCTCACCCTCAACTTCACTGTCACCCTAACCCTAACCCTAAACCTAACACTCACCCTCACCTTAACACTCACCCTAACCAAAAACATCACCATAACCCTAACCCTCACCCTAAACCTAACCCTAACCCTCACCCTAAACTTAACCCTCACCCTAATGCCCTCCCTATCCCTAACACAAACCCAACACCTCATCATCACACAAACCCTCACACTAACCCTTATCCTAACACTTACCCTAATCCTAAACCTCACCCTAACCCTCACACTAACCTTAATCCTCACCCTATCCCTAACCCTAACCCAAACCCTCACCCTAACCCTCACCGTAATTCTTACCCGCACCGTAACCCTAACCATCACCCTCACCCTAAATCTCACCCTAACCCTTACCCTCACGCTAATCCACAAACTAAACCTAACCCTAAACCGACGGCACACCCTAACCCTCACCCTCACCAAAACCCTAACCCTAAACCTAACCCTCACCCTAACCCTAACCCTCACCATCACCCCAACCCTCACACTAACCCTTACCCTCACAATAACCCTATCCCTCACCCTAAACCTAACCCTTATTCTCAAAAGAACACTCACCCTCACGCTAACCCTCGCCCTCACACTAAACATCACCCTAAACCTAACACTCACCCAAACCCTAACCCTAACCCTCACCCTCACCCTAACCCTCACCATGACCCTAAACCTTACCCTAACCCCAACCCACACCCTCACCCTAAACCTCACCCTAACCCTAACTCTAACCCTTACCTACCCGAAAACCTCACCCTCACACTCACCCTCACCCTAATCCTCACCCTCACCCTAGCCCTCACCCTAAAACGAACCCTCATCCTAACCCTAAACCTAAGCCTCACCCACACACTAACCCTAACACTAAACCTAACCCTAACACACATCCTAACCCTAACTCTAAACCTAATGCTAACCCTAAACCTCACACTCACCCTAACCCGAACCCTATCCCTTACAGTCACCCTAACCCTAACCCTAACCCTCACAATAACCCTAAACCTTCCCCTCAGCCTAACACTCACCCTATACCTAACCCTAAACCTAAACCTCACCCTCACACTAACCCTCACCCTAACACTTGCCCACACCCTCACCCTCACCCTAACACTAACCCTAAACCTATACTTCACCCTAACCCTCACTCTCACCCTAACCCTCACCCTAACCGTTACCCTCACCCTAACCCTTACCCTAACCCTACACCTAACCCTCACACTAACCTAAGCCTAACCCTCAGCCTAAAACTTATGCTAACCCTAAATCTAACCCTAACCTTCACCATACCCCTAAACCTAGCCCTAACCCTAACCCTCACACTAAACCTAAACCTAACCCTCAGCCTAACCCTCATCCTAACCCTAAACCTAACCCTAATCCTAACTTCACCCTTACCCTCACCGTAACTCTAAACCTAAACCTAAACCTAACACTCACACTCATCCTCACCTTAACTTAAAACTATCCCTAAACCTCACCCTAACCCTAACCATCACCCTATATCTCACCCTCACCCTAACCCTAACCCTAACACTCACCCTAACCCTAACGCTAACCCTAACCCTCACCCTCACACTAAACCAAAGCATAACCCTTACCCTGACCATAACCTTAACCCTCAGCCTAAACCTAATCCTCACCATAACCCTAACTCTCACCCACACACTAACCCACACCCTCACCCTCAACAAAACACTTACCCTAACTCTCACGTTAACCTAACACTATTCCTAACCCTCATCCTAACCCTAACCCTCACCCTATATGTCACCCTCATCCTAACCCTAACCCTAACCCTCACTCTAACCCTCACCCTAAACTTAACACTAATCCTAACCCTCATCCTCACACTAAACCTCACCTTAACCCTTTCCCTCACCATAAACTTAACCCTAAGCCTAAAACTAATCCTCACCCTAACCCTAACCCTCACCCACACACTAACCCTCACCCTCACCCGAACCCTCACACTCACATAAACCTCGCCCTAACCCTAACATTACCCCTCTACCTAACCATCACCCTAACCATAACACTAACCCTAACCCTCAACCTAACCCTAACCCTAACGCTAACACTCAAACTCACCTAAACCTAAGGCTAACCCTAACATTACCCCTCTACCTAACCATCACCCTAACCATAACACTAACCCTAACCCTCACACTCACCTAAACCTCACCCTACACCTTATATTACCACTCTCCCTAACCATCACCCTAATCCCACACTAACACTAACCCTCACCCTAACCATAAACTTATTTCTAAACCTAGCCCTCACCCTCAAACTAGCCCTAACACTAACTCTAACATTAATCCACACCCTAACCCTAACCCTAAACCTTAACCCTCAACCTAACCCTAAACCTAAACCTAACCGGCACACATACCTAAACCTGACCCTAACCCTAACATTACCACTCTCCCTAACCATAACCCTAACGCTAACCCTAACCCTAACCCTCAACCTAACCCTAATCCTACCCCTCACCCTCACCCTCAAACTAACCATAAACCTAATGCTAACCGTCACCCTAACCCTAACCCTCAACCTAAACCTAAACTCAGCTTAACACTCACTCTCACCCGAATCCTCACCCTAACCCTAACACTTAACTAACCGAAACCCTCACCCTCAAACTCACCCTCAGCCTAGCCCTCAGCCAAACCCTCACCCTAACCTTAACCCTCACCCTTAGTGTAACCCTCACCCTCAGCCTAACCCTCATCTTTACCCTTACCATCAACCCCACGCTAACGCTCACCCTAACCCTAACCCTCACCGTAACCCTAACTCTACCCCTAAACCTCACCCTCACCCTAACCCTAATTCTAACCCTAACCCTAACTCTAAACTTTACCCTAAATCTAACCCTCAACTTCACCCTCACCTTAACCGTAACCCTAACCCTAACCCTAACAATAACCCTAACCCTAACCCTAACCCTCACCCTAACCATAACTCTCACCCTAACATTAACCCTCACCCTAACACTTACCCTCATCCTAACACTGACCCTAACACTAACACTAACCCTCAAACTAACCCTAACCCTCACCCTAATCCTAAACCTCACCCTAACCCTAACCCTAACTCTAAAACTCACCCCCAACTTAGACCTCAACCCAACCCTAATCCTAACACTCACCCTCACCCTAACCATAATCTTAACCCTAACCCTCAACCTAACCCTAACCCTCTCCCTCACCATAACCCTAACCCTCATCCTAACCCTAACCCAAACCCTAACCCTAACTCTAAACCTTACCCTAAAACTAAACCTAACCCTCACCTTCACACTAGCCCTCACCCTAACCCTAATCCTAATCCTCACCCTAACCCAAAACTTAACCGAACCGTAACTCTCACCCTAAACCTAACCCTGACCTTCACCCTAACCCTTACCCTCACACTCACCCTCACTCTCAGCCGACCCTAAGCCTAAGCCTAACCCTAATCCTAACCGTCACACTCACCCTAACCCTTACCCTAATCCTAATCCTAACCCTAAGCCTAACCCTCACCCTCAAACTTAACCACATCCTAACCCTCACCCTAACCCTAACTCTAACACTAACACTAAACCTAACCCTCAACCTCAGCCTCAACATACCCTAACTCTAACCCTGAACCTCATCTTCACCCTAACCCTAACTCTAACCCTAACCATACCACTAAACCTCACCCTCACCCTAAACCTAAACCTAAACCTCACCCTAACCCTAACCCTAAACCTCACCTTCTCCCTAGCCCTAACCTTAACCCAAAACCTAGCACTAACCCTCATCCTAACCCTCCCCCTAACCCTAACCCTAACCCTCACCTTAACCCTAAACCTCACCCTCAAACTTACTCTCAGCCTAACCCTAAACCTAATCCTAAACCTAATCCTAAAACACACACTCACCCTCATCCTAAACCTAATCCTATCCCTAAGCCTAACATTAACCCAAACACACCCGCTAACTCTCAATCTAAACCTAGCCCTAACACTAACCCTAAACCAAACCCTCAACTTAAACCTCACTCTAACCCTAAATCTAACCCTAAACCTCACCCTCACACTAACCCTAACTCTAACCCTAACCCAAAACCTACACCTCACCCTAAACCTAAACCTCACCCTCACCCTCAACCTCAACATAACTCTAACCCTAACCCTAAAAATAACATTAACCCTAACCCTAACCCTAACCCTAAACATAACCTTCACCCTTAGCCTCAACCTCACCGCAAACTTAACCCTAACCATAACACTTACAATTACCCTATCCCTAACCCTAATCCTCATCCTCAACCCCACCCCCACCCTCACCCTCAGCCTAACCCTAACCCTAACCCTAACATTAACCCTAGCCCTCACTGTAACCCTAAACCTAACCCTAAAAATAACCCTAACACTAACCCTAATCCTAGCCCTCACCCTCACATTATCCCTAATCCTAACACTAACCCTCACCATAACCCTAACCCTCACACTTACTGTAACCTTAACCCCCAACCTAACCCTCACCCTAACACTAACCCTAACCCTGAACCTCACCCTAACACTAACACTAAACCTCACCATCAACCTAGCCCTCACCGTAACCCTAATCCTAACCCTAATCCTCATCCGAACCCTCACCCTAAACCTAACCCTAAACCTCAACCTAACCCTAAACCTAACCTGAAACCTCACACTCACCCTAACCTGAACCGTAACCCTAGCCCTAAAACTCTCCCTAACCCTAATCCTAAACTTCACCCACACCGTAGCCCTTACCATAACCCTAATCCTAAATCTAAACCTCATCCTAACCCTCCCCCTATCCCTAAACCTAACAGTAAACCTAACCCTAACCCTCACCCGGACCCTAACCTACCCCTAAACCTCACCCTCACCCTAACCCTAACTCTAAACCTAACCCTAACACTAAACTTCACCCTATTCCTAACCCTAACACTCATTCTAACCCTCACACTAACCCTAACCCTAACCCTAAACATCACACTAACCCTAATCCTCACCCCCACACTCACCCTCAGACTAAGCCTAAGCCTAACCCTAACCCTAACAATCACACTCACCCTCATCCTAACCCTAATCCTAACCCTAACCCTAACCCTAAACCTCAACCTAACCCTCACCCTAACCTTAACACAAACACTAACCCGAAACCTTACCCTAATCCTAATCCTAACCCTAATCCTAAACCTCACCCTAAACCTCACCTTAACCCTAAGTCTAACCCTAAATCTTACCCTCACCCTTACCCTAACCGTAATCCTAATCCTCACCCTAACCCTAACCCTAAACATCACCCTCACCCTAGCCCTCACCCTAACCCTAATCCTAACCCTAACCTTGACACTAACCCTCCCCATAACTCTAACCCTAACCCTCATTATAACCCTAACCCTCACCCTCACCCTCACAGTCAGCCTAACCCTAAGCCTAACCCTAAGCCTAAATCTAAACTTAACCGTAACCCTCACAGTCACCCGCACGCTCACCCTCACCGTAATTCTATCCCTAACCCTAAACCTAACCCTAAACCTCACCAGAACCCTAATCCTAACCCTAAACCTCACCCTCACCCTAACCCTAACACTATCCCTAACACTAACCCTCACCCTAACCCTCACCCTAACCCAATATCTAACCCTAAACCTCACCCTCAACCTAAACCTAACCCTAACCCTAAACCCCACCCTAACCCTAAACCTAACCCTCACCCTCAAGCTCACAATCAGCCTCAGCCTAACCCTAAGCCTAAGCCAAACCCTCACCCTAATCCTCATACTCACGGCACCCTAACCCTAACCCTAAACCTAACCCTAAACCTGAGACTCACACTAACCCTAACCCTAATCGTAATTCTAAACCTAACCCTAACCCTCACACTCACCCTAACCCTCACCTAAACCTAACCCTAATCCTATCATTAACCCTAAACCTAACACTCACCCTCAGCCTCACCCTAACCCTAACTCTAACCCTAAACCTCAACCTCAACCTAATCCTAACCCTAACCCTAACCCTAAACCTCATGCTAACACTAACCCTAAACCTAACCCTCACCCTTGCCCTTACCTTAAGCCTAATCCTAACCCTAACCCTAATCCTAACCCTCTCACTAACCCTAACCCTAACCCTCACGCTAAACCTAACCCTCACCCTCAACCTCACCCTCAGCCCAACCCTAAACCTAACCCTAAACCTAACCCTAACACACACACTCACCCTCACCCTAACCCTAATCCTACCCTAACCCTAACCCTAACCCAAACCCTCCCCCTAACTCTCACTCTAAACCTAACCCTAATACTAACCCTAAACCTCACCCTCAACATAAACCTCACCCTAACCCTAACTCTAAACCTAAACCTCACGCTCTCACTAACACTAACTCTAAACCTAACCCAAACCCTAAACCTCACCATAAACGTAACCCTCACCCTCACCCTCAACCTCACAATAAGTCTAACCCTAACCCTAACAATAACACTAACCTTAACCCTAACCCTAACCCTAACCATAAACCTCACCCTCAGCCTCACCCTCACTGCAAACTTAACCCTAACCATAACACTAACAATAACCCTAACCGTAATCATAATACTCACACCCACCCCCACTCTCACCCTCAGTCTAACCCTAACCCTAACAATAACGCTAATCTTATCCCTCACCATAACCCTAACCTTAACCCTAACAATAACCCTAACTCTACCCCTAATCCTAACCATCACCCTCACCCTAACCCTAATCCTAAAACTAACCCTCACCTAACCCTAACCCTAACCATTATTGTAACCCTAACTCTCAACCTAACCATCACCCTAAACCTAACCCTAACCCTAAACCTCACCCTAACTCTAACCCAAACACCGCCCTCAGCCTAGCCCTCAACCTAACCCTAATCCTAACACTAATCCTCATCCTAACCCTCACCCTAACCCTAACCCTAAAGCTCACCCTAACCCTAACCCTAAACCACAACCTAACCCTAACCCTCACCTTAACCCTAAACTTAACCTGAAATCTAACTCTCATCCTAACCCTAACACTAACCCTCACCCTAACCGTAAACCTCACCCTCTCCCTCACCCTCAGTGTAATGCTTAGCCTAACCCTAACCCTAAAATTACCCCTCACACTCACCCTAACGCTTACCAAAATCCTAATCCTAACCCTAATCCTAACATTAACCCTCAGCCTCAACTTAACCCTAAGTCTAACCGTAAACCTCACACTCACCCTAATCCTAACCCTAACCCTAACCATAAACCTCACCCTAACCCTAAGCCTAAGCATCACCCTCACCCTAGCCCTCACCCTAAAGCTAATCCTAACCCTAACCCTCATCTTAACCCTCCCCATAATCCTTACACTAACCCTCACCCTAACTCTAACCCTCACACCTACCTTTATCTTACTCTAATCCTAATCCTAACCCTAAGCCTAACCCTCACCCTCAAACTAAACATCACCCTAACCCTAACTCTAACACTACCCCTAACACTAACCCACAACTTCAGCCTCAACCTTACCCTAACTCTAACCCTCAAACTCACCATCAGCCTAACCCAAACCCTAACCCTAACCCTCACCCTAACCTTAAATCTAACCATCACCATAACCTTAAACCTCACCCTCAACCTCACACTCAGCCTAAACCTAAGCCTAAGCCTAACACTAACCTTACCCTCACCCTCAAACTAGTCCTCACCCTAACAATAATCCTAACCCTATCCCTCATCCTAACCCACACCCTATCCATAACCCTTACCATCACCCTAACCCTAATCCTCATCCCCACCCTCACCCTCAGCATAACCATAACCCTAAGCCTAACCCTAACTCTAACCCTCACATACCCTAATCCTTACTGTAAACCTAAACCTAACCCTAACCCGAAACCTCAACCTAACCCTCACCCTAAACTTAACCCTAACACTAACCCTAACCCTAAGCCTTGATCTAACCCTCCCCCTAACCCTAAATATAATCCTAAAACTCACCCTCACCCTAACCCAAATCCTAACCCTAACCCTCACCCTAACCGTAACCCTCAACCTCACTGTGACCCTAACCCATATCCTAACCCTCACCCTAACCCTAACCCTAAACTTCACCCAAACACTAATCCTAACCCTCACCCTCACCCTAGTCCTAAACCGAACCCTAATCATAACCCTAATGCTCATCCTAACCATCACCCTAACACTAACCCTAACCCTCACCTTAATCCTAAGCCTAACCCTAACCCTCAACCTAACCCTAACCCTCACCCTCACTATAACCTTAACTCTAACCCTCACCCTAACCCTAAACTTAACCCGAACTCTAACTCTCACCCTAACCCTACCCATAACTCTCACCCTAACCCTAATCATTAACCTCACCCTCACCCTAAGCCTAAGCTTAACACTATACCTAACTCTAACCCTAACCTTAACCCTCACCCTAACACTAAACTTAAACCGAAACCTAACTCTCACCCTAACCCTTCCCCTAAATCTCACCCTAACCCTAATGCTCACCCTCACCCTCACACTAAGCCTAACTCTAAGCGTAAACCTAACCCTAACCCTAACTCTCACTCTCACCCTAATACTTACCCTAATCCTAAAAAGAACACTAAGCCTTACCCTCAACCTCAACCTAACCCTCACCGTAACCGTAATTCTAACACTAACCCTAACCCTCAACTTCAGACTCACCCTAACCCTAACTCTAACTCTAAACCTCACCCTCTCCCTAACACTAACCCTTAACCTCACCCTAAACCTAATCCTAAAACTCACCCTCACCATAGCCCTCACCCTAACCCTAATCCTAACCCTAACCGTCATCCTAACTCTCACCCTAACACTAACCCTAACCCTAACACTCACCCTAACCCTAAACTTAACAGGAATGCTAACTCTCACCCTAATCCTAACCCTAACACTCACCCTAAACCTAACCCTCACCTTCAGCCTAACACTAAGCCTAAACGTAACCCTAACTCTAACCCTCACACTCACCATAAACCTAACCCTAATCCTAATCCTAACACTAACCCTAATCCACACCCTCACCCTAACCCTCACCTTAAGCCTAACCCTAATATTAATCCAAACCCTAACCCCAACCCTAAACCTCATCTTCACCCTAAACCTCACACTAACCCTAACATTAATCCTCAATCTAACCCTCACCCTCATCCTAACAATAGCCCTCACCCAAACCCTATCCCTCATCCTCGCCCTAAACCTCACACTAACCCTAACACTAACCGTCAATCTAACCCTTACCCTTACCCTAACCCTAAACCTAACCCTCACCCTGACACTAACCCTATCCCTAAACCTCACCCTCAACCTAAATATAACTCTAACCCTAACCCTAACACTAAACCTCACCCTATCCCTAACCCTAACCCTCACACTCAACCTCATGCTCAGCCTAACCCTAAGCCTAACACAAACCCTAACCCTAACACTCAGCCTAACCCTAACCCTAACTCTAACCCTAAACCTCACACTCACCTGCACCCTCACTGTCACTGTAATTCTAACCCTAAACCTAACCCTAACCCTAAACCTCACCCTAACTCTAACCCTAACCCTAACACTAACCCTCACCCTTACAGTAACTCTAAACCTAACCTTAACCCTAACCCTAAACCTCACCCTAACCGTAACCGTAACCCTAACCCTAACCCTCCCCATAACCCTATATCTAACCCTAAATCTCACCCTCACCCTAACCTTAACACTAACCCTAACCCTAACCCTCAACCTAACCCTCATCCTAACCCTATATCTAACCCTAAACCTGACCCTCACCCTAACCCTAACCCTAACCCTAACTCTAAACCCCACTCTAACCCTAACCCTAAACCTCACCCACACTCTCACATTCACCAGAATTCGAACCCTAACCCTAACAATAACACTAACCCTAACCCTAACCATCACCCTAACCCTAATCCTCACCCCCACCCCCACCCTCAGCCTAAGCCTAACCCTCACCCTAACCCTCATACTCACACTCACCGTAACCCTAATCCTAACCCTAACCCTATCCCTAAACCTCAACCTACCCCTCACCCTCACCCTAAAACTAACCCTAACCCTAAACCTCACCCTAACCCTCCCCCTAACCCTACCTCTAAACCTAAACCTCACCCTCACCCTAACCCTAACCATAACTCTAACCCTAAACCTCATCCTAAACCTAACCCTTACCATCAACCTCAACCTCATTGTAACTCTAACCCTAACCCTAAAAATAACATGAAACATAACCCTAGTCCTAAACCTAACCATAAACCTCAGCCTCACCCTCACAGCAAACTTAACCCTACCCATAACACTAACAATAACGCTAACCCGATCCCTAACCCTAATACTCACCCCCACCCTCACCCTCAGCCTAACCCTAACCCTAAACCTAAATCTAACACTCCAGGTAACCCTAACCTTAACCCTAACCCTAACACTAAGCCTAACCCTAAACCAAACCCTAAATCTAACCCTAATCCTCAGCCTCATCCTCACCCTAACCCAAATCCTAACACTAACCCTCACCCTAACCCTAAGCCTAACCCTAACACTAATCCTAACCCTCACACTTACCCTCACCCTAACCCAAATCCTAAACCTAAACCTATTCCTAAAACTCACCCTAGCCCTCACCCTAAGCCTAATCCTAACCCTAAACCTCATCCTAAACCTCACTCTAACCCTAACCCTAACCCTCACCCTAACCCTAACCCTAACACTCACCCTCATGCTCAGCCTAAGCCTAAGCATAAGCCTAAGCCTAACCCTAACCCTCAACCTATCCCTAACCCTAACACGATCACTAACTCTAACCCTAAACCTCACCCTCACCCTAAACCGAACTCTAACCCTGACCCTAAACCTAAACCTCATCCTAACCCTAAATCTAACCCTCACCCTCACCATAACTGTAACCCTAACCCTAAAAATAACACTAACCCTAATCCTCACCCTCACCCTAACCATAACCCTCACCCTAACCCTCACCCTAAACCTAACCCTAATCCTAAACCTCACCCTAACACTAACACTAAACCCTCAACCTAGCACTCACCCTAACCCTAATCCTTACCCTAATACTCATCCTATCCCTCACACTAACACTAATTCTAAACCTCACAATAACCCTAACCCTAACCAACAACCTAACCCTAACCCTCAACCTAACTGTAACACTAACACTCACACTCAATGTAACCCTTACTGTAATGCTAATCCTAACCCTAATCCTAAACCTCACCCTAAGCCTCACCTTAACCCAAAGTCTAACCCTAAACCTCACCCTCACCCTAACCCTAACCCTAACTCTAACCCTAAACCTCACCCTAACCCTAACCCTAAACATAACCCTCACCCTAGTCCTCACTCTAACCCTAATCCTAACCGTAACCCTCATCCTAACCCTCCCCATTACCCTAACCCTAACCCTGACCCTAAACCTAACCCTCACCCTCATCCTCAGCCTGTCCCTAAGCATAAACCTAAGCTTAAGCATAAACCTAACCCTAAAACTCACACTCACCCGCACTCTCACCCTCAAACTAACCCTAACCCTAAACCTAACCCTCAACCTGACCCTAAACTTAACACTAACCCTAACCCTCGACCTAACCCTCCCCTTAACCCTATATCTAACCCTAAACCTCACCCTCACCGTAAACCTAACCCTAAACCTAAACCCCACCCTAACCCTAAACCTAACCCTCACCCGCACGGCCACCGTCACCAAAAATCAAAACCTAACGCTAACAATAACACTAACCCTAACGCTAACCATGACCCTAACCCTAATCCTCACCCCCAGCCTCACCCTCAGCGTAAGCCTAAGCCTAAGCATAACGCTCACCCTAAGCCTCATACTCATGCTCACCCTACCCCTACTCATAAACCTAACCCTATCCCTAAACCTCAACCTAACCCTCACCCTCACCCTACCCCTAACACTAAACCTAACCCTAACCCTCACACTCACCCTAACCCTTAAGGTATTCCTAATCTGAACACTAAGCCTTACAATAACCCTAACACTAAACCACACCCTCACCCTCACCCTAACCCTAACTCTAACCCTAAACTTCAACTTCACCCTAACCCTAACTCTAACCCTAACCCTAACCCTAAATCTCACCCTAAACCTAACCCTAATCCTCACCCTCACCCTCAGCGTAACCCTAACCCTAAAACTCACCCTAAACCTAACCCTCACCATAACACTTACACTCACCTTCACACTAACCCTAACCCTCACCCTAATCCTAACCCTCACCCTCACCCAAACCCTAACCCTAGCCCTCACCCTAACCCTAAATCTAACCCTAAACCTCACCCTAACCCTAACCCTCATCCTCACCCTGAACCTCACACTAACCCTAACCCTAATACTCAATCTAACCCTTACCCTCACCCTAACTCTAACCCTAACCCTTACCCTAACCCTCACCCTAACCCTAACTCTCACCATTACCGTAACCCTCATCCTCAGCCTAACTCTCACCTTTAAACTTACCGACACCCTCAACTTAAATCTCACCATAACCCTAAACTTAACCCGAACCCTAACTATCCCCCTAACCCTAACCCTAACCCTCACCCTCACCCTAACCCTCATCCTCACCCTCACCCTCAGCATATAACAAAGCCTAAAACTAGCCCTAAACTTAACCCTCACATTCACTGTCTCCCTAACCCTAATCCTAATCCTAACCCTAACCCTAACACACAACCTCACCCTAACCCTCACCCTAACCCTAATCCTAACATTAAACCTTACCCTAACCCTCACCCTCACCCTATCTCTAACCCTAAACCTCAAACTCACCCTGACACTCACCCTAACCCTAACCCTAAACTTCACACTAAACCTAACCCTAAACCTTTCCCTCACCCTAGCCCTCACCCTAAACCTAAACCTAACCCTAAACTTCACCCTCACACTAACCCTAACTCAAACCTTAACCCTAAACCTAAACCTCACCCTAACACTAAGCCTCTCCCTCATTCTCACTGTAACCCTAACCCTAAACCTAACAATAACCCTAAACCTAACCCTAAAACTCACCCTAAACATAACACTCACCCTAAACCTAACCCTCACCCTAACACTTACCCTAAACCTTACCCTAACCCTAACTCTAATACTAACCCTCACAGTAACCCTAACTCTCAACCTAAACCTAAACCTCGCCCTAACACTAACCCTATTCCTAACCCTCACCCTCAACCTAACCCTCACCCTAACCCTAATTCTAACCCTAACACTAACCGTAATCCTCACCCTAAACCTCATACTAACCCTAATCCTCAATCTAAACCTCACCCTCACCCTAACCCTAACCCTAAACCTAACACTAACCCTAACCCTAAACCTCACCCTCAGCCTCACCATAACCATAACTCTAAACCTAAACCTCAAACTCACCCTAACCCCAACCCTAACCCTAACCCTAAACCTTACGCTAACCCTAACCCTAAACCTCACCCTCTCCCTAGCCCAAATCCTAACCCTAATCCTAAACCTAACGCTCATCCTAACCCTCCCCCTATCCCTAACCCTCACCTTAACCCTAACATTAATCCTAACCCTAACCATCATGCTCAGCCTCACCTTAAACCTAAATCTAACCGTAAACCTCACCCTGACCCTAAACCTAACCCTATCCCTAAACCTCATCCTACCCTAAACCTAACCCTCACCCTCACGCTCACAGTAACCATAACACTAACCCGAACACTTACAAAAATCCTAACACTAACCCTCACCCTGACCCTAACCCTCACCCTAACACTTAACCTCACCCTAACACTAAACCTAACCTTAAATCTAACCCTCACACTAACCCTCACCATCACCCTAACCCTAAATCTCACCCTAACACTACCCCTAAACCTCATCCTCACCCCAGCCCTCACCCTAACCCTAACCGTCATCCTCACCCTAAACCTCACACTAACCCTAACACTAATCCTTAACTTAAACCTCACCCTCACCCTAAACCTAACCTTAAACCTCAACCTAACCCTAACCCTCACCTTAGAGTAACCTCACCCTCAGCCTAACCCTCAACTTTACCCTTACCATCAACCCAACCCTAACCCTCACCCTAACACTAACCCTCACCCTAACCCTAACACTACCCCTAAACCTCACCCTAACCCTAACCCTAAACCTCACCCTCAACCTCATCCTCAACCTAACCCTAAGTCTAAGCCTAACACTTATCCTAACACTCACCCTCACCCTAGCCCTCACCCAAACACTAATCCTAAGCCTCACACTAACCCTAACCCTAACCATAACCCTAACCCTAATCCTCACCCCGACCCTCACCCTCAGCCTAACCCTAAGCCGAAGCCTAAGCCTAACTCTAACCCTCACACTCAACCTCACCCTAACCCTAACCCTCACCCTAAACCTCAACCTAACACTCACCCTAACTTTAACCCTAACATTAACCCTAAACCTAACCCTCGACCTAACCCTCCAACTAACCCTAAATCTAACCCTAAAACTCACCCTCACCCTAACCCTAATCCTAACCGGCACCCTAAACCTCACCCTAACCCTAACCCTCAACCTCACCCTCAACCTCACCCTGAAAATAACTATAACCCTAACCCTAACAATAACACTAATCCTAAACCTAAACCTAACCCTAACCCTAACCCTAATGCTAACACTCACCCTCACCCTAAGACTAATCCTAACCCTAACCCTCACCCTAACCCTAACACTCACCCTGACTATAACCCTAACCCTCATCCTAACCTTAAACCTTACCCTAACACTAACCCTAACCCTCACCCTCACCCTAAGCCTCACCCAAACCCTTACCCTAAACCTAATTCTAACACTAAGCCTAACCGTCTCCCTCACCCTAACCCTCACTCTAAACCTAACTCTTACACTAACCCTAAACCTAACCCTCAACCTCAGCCTCACCCTTATCCTAAATCTAACACTAAGCCTAAACCTAAACCTCACACTAACCCTAACCTTAAACCTCACCCTCACCCAAGCCCTCACCCTAACCCTAATCCTAACCCTACCCCTCATCCTAACCTGCACCCAAACACTAAACCTAACTCTCACCCACACCCTCACCCTAACCCTAATCCGAACCCTAACCCTCAACCTAACCTGAACCCTCACCCTCACCGTAACTCTTACCCTAACCCTCAACTAAACCTAAACATAACACGAAATAAAACTCTCACCCTAAACCTGACCATAACTCTAACCCTAACCCTAACAATAACACTAATCCTAACCCTAAATCTAACCCTAACCCTAACCCTAATCCTAACACTCTCCCTCACCCTAAACATAATCTTAAACCTAATCATCAACCTCACCCTAACCCTCAACCACACTGTAAACCTAACATTCATCCTAAGCTTAACCCTAACCCTAACCCTAACCCTAAACCATACCCTAACACTAACTCTAACACTCACCCTTACCCTAGCCCTCACCGTAACCCTAATCCTAACCCTAACCCTTACCCTAAACCTAACTCTAAGCCTCACCCTCATACTAACCCTAAACCTCACCTTATCCCTCACCCTAAACCTAATGCTAACCCTACCCCTCACTCTCACCCTAACCCTCACCCTTACCCTTATCCTCACACTGACACTAACCCTAATCCTAATCCTCACATTAACCCTAACCCTCAACCTAAACCTAACCCTACCCCTCACTCTATGCCTCACCCTAACCCTAAACCTAACCCTAACCCTAACCCTCACGATAACCTTAACGCAAACTCTAACCCTGACCCTAAACCTAACCCTATCCCTCAACCTAACCTTACCCTAACCGTAAACCTGACCCTCACCTAAACCCTAACCCTCACCCTCAACCTCAACCTCACCCTCACACTCACACTAACCCTCACACTCATCCTCACTCTAACCCTAACCATAACCCTAATCCTCACCCTAAACCTAACCCTCACCCTCACCCTCACCATCACCCTCATCGTAACCCTCACCCTATCCCAAACCATAACCATAACCATAACACTAAACCTCTGACCCTCACCCTCACCATCACCCTAAGCCTGACCCTACACCTAAGCCTATTCCTAAACCTAACCCTCACCCTCACCCTAACCCTAACCCTAACACTCACCCTCACCCTAACCCTAACCCTAACCCTCAGCCTAACCCTAACCCTAACCCTAATGCTAACCCTAACCCTCACCCTCACAGTAAGCCTAACCCTCATACTAACCCTCACCTTAAATCTAAACTTAACCATAATGCTATCCCTAACACTCACCCTCTCCCTGAACCTCACTTTAACCCTTACCCTCACCCTAACCCTTACCCTAACCCTAACACTAAAACTAAACCTCACCCTAACCCTCACCCTAACACTAATCCAAATCTGACCCTCACCCTAACGCTCACCCTAACCCTCAACCTAACCCTAACCCTCACCCTCACGCTAACCCTCACCCTAATCCTTAACCTCAGCCTAAACCTAACTCTAACCCTCACCCTCACCCAATCTAATCTGAAACCTAACCCTCACCCTAACCCTCACCCTAAATCTAACGCTATCCCTCACTGTCACCCTCACTTCAAACGTCATCCTAACCATTACCCTCACCATAACCCTAACCCTAACATAAACCTCACCATAACCCTAACCCTCACCCTCACACTAACCGTCACCCACAACCTGAAACTCACCCTCATCCTAACCCTCACCCTAACCCTAACCCTACCTTAAAACTCACCCTAACCCTAATCCTCAACCAAAACCTAACTCTAACCCTCAAACTCATACTAACCCTAACCCTCAACTTAACCCTCACCATAAACCTCACCCTAACCCTAACGCTAAACCTAACCCTCAGTCTCACCCTAACGCTTATCCTCACACTAACCCTAACCCTAACCCTTACATTAACCATAACCCTCACCTTACACCTCACACTACCCCTCACCCTAACCCTTAACCCTAACACTCACCCTAACCCTAAACCGAACCCGAACCATCACCTTCACACTGACCCTCACCGTGACCCTAACCCTCACCTACACCCTCACCCTCACCCTCATCCTAACCCTCACCCTAAACATCACGCTCACCCTAAACATCACCCTAACCCTAATACTCACCCTAACCCTAATCCTCAAGTTAAATTTCACCCCAAACCCTAATACTCACCCTAACCTTAACCCTAAGCCTTTCCTAACCAAATCACTCACCCTCACCCTAACCCTCAACCTAACCATCTCCCTCAACCTAAACCTCACCCTCACCCTAACCTGAAAATGAACCCTAATACTAACACTAGCCGTCACCCTCACCTTAACCCTAATCCTAACCCTAACTCTATCCCTAAACCTGACCCTAATCCTAACCCTAAATCTCAACCTCACCATAACCGTCACACTAACCCTTACCCTCACCCTCAACCTCACCCTAAACTTAACCCTAACATAAACCAACACCCTAACCCTCACCCTAACACTAACCGTAACCCTATCCCTCATCCTAACCGTCACCCTAAACCTAACCCTAAACCTAATACTCACCCTGTCTCTAACACTAACACTAACCCTCACCCTAACCCACACACTCGCCTTACCCATAATGCTAATATTAACCCTCAGCCTCACCCTAAACCTCGCCCTAACCCTTACCCTCACCTTAACCCTATCCCTCACCATCAGCCTAACACTCACCCTAACCCTTACCCTCATGCTAAACCTCACTCTAACCCTAACCCTAACACTAACACTAAACCTCACACAAACCGTCACCCTACCCCTAAGCCTAAACCTAACCCTCACTCTCACTCTAACCCTTACTCTTAACGAAACCTAACACTAATCCTCAGCCTAACTCTCATCCTAACCCTAACCGTAACCCTAAACCTCACCCTGTCACCCTCAACCTCAAACTCACCCTCGGCCTAACACTAACCCTATACCTAATACAAGACCTAACCCTCACCCTCAACCTAACTCTAAACCTAACCCTAAACAAAACCCTCACCCTAAGCTTAACCCTATCCCTTACCCTCACCCTAAAACTAACCCTAATCCTAATCCTAAGGCTCACCCTCACTCTAACCCTCACCCTCACCCTAAACCTAAACCTAACCCTCAGCCTAACCCTCATCTTAACTCTAACCCTAACCCTCAACCTAACCTTAACCCAAACCCTAAACTTAACCTTCACCCAAACGCTAATCGTCACCCTCACTCTCAACCTCACAATCACCCTCACCGTAACCCACACCCTCACCCTCAGCCTAACCATAACCATAACCCTATCCCTCACCCTAAACCTAACCCTCACCCTCAACATCAATCTTACCCTAAACCTCACCCTCACCCTAACCCTAACCATAACCCTAAACCTCATCCTAATGCTAACCTGACCCTCACCCTCACCCTAAGCCTAACCCTACACCTAAGCCTAATCCTAAACCTAACCCTCTCACTCACCCTCACACTAAAACTAAACCTCACCCTAACCCTAACCCTAACCCTAGACCTCAACCTAACGCTAACCCTCACCTACACCCTAGCCCTCACCCTCACCCTAACCCTCACCCTCACTCTAAACATCATCCTAATCTTCACCCTCACCCTAACCCTAACCCTAATCCTCAACCTAACCCTAATCCTCACTTTAAACCTCAGCCTCACCCCAATCCTCACGCTAACCCTAAACCTAAGCCTTTCTTAACCTAAACCCATACCCTCAACCTAACCCTCACACTAAACCTCTCCCTCACCCTAGCCCTCACCCTAAAACTAACGCTAACCCTAACCCTCACCCTCAACCTCACCCCCACCCTCAGCCTAACCCTATCCCTAACTCTAATCCTAACTCTAAACCAAACCTTCACCCTCACCCTTACCGTAACCCTAACCCTTACCCTCATCCTTACCGTTACCCTATCCCTAACCCTCACACTAACCCTAATCCTAAACCTAAGACTAACCATAATGCTAACACTAGCCCTCACCCTCACCCCAACCCTAATCCTAACCCTAAACTTCAGCCTAAGGCTAACCCTAAATCTAATGCTAACCCTAAACCTCAAAATCACCCTAACAATCACCCTAAAACTTACCCTCACCCTCAACTTCACCCTAATTCTAACCCTAACCCTAACCCTCACCCTAACCCTCACACTAACCCTAAACCTACCCTTCAGCCTAACACTCACCCTAAACCTAACTTTAACCGTAATCTTCACCCTATGCCTAAACCTAACCCTAAACGTCAGACTAAACCTCACACTCAACTTCAACCTCACCCTCACCCTCTATCTCACCCCAAACCTAATCCTACACCTAAACCTCAGCCTAACACTAACCTTAACCTTAATGCTAACCCTAAACCACAACCTCACCCAAACCCTAACCCAAACCCTCACCCTAACGCTCACACTAACCCTAAACCTAACACTCACCCTAAACCTCACCCTAACACTAATCCTCACCCTCTCCCTAACCCTCACCCTACACCTCAGCCTAAACCTCACACTCACCCTCACCATCACCCTCACGCTGAACCTCACCCTCACCCTAACCCTACCCCTAAACCTCAGCCTAACCCTAACCCTAACCTTAATGCTAACCCTAAACCTCAACCTCACCCTAACCCTAACCCTAACCCTCACCGTCACCCTCCCACTCACCCTCACCCTAACTCTCACGCTCAACCTCACCCTCACCCTAACCCTCAACATCATCATAAACATCACCCTAACACTAACCCTTACCCTAACCCTAACACTTACCCTAACCCTAACACTAACCCTAACCCTCACCCTAAACCTTATGCTAACCCTAACCCTCACCTTCACCCTAATCCTCACCCTAACCCTGATCCTCACACTAACCCTAACCCTAACCTTCAGCGTCACTCTCAACCTAAACCTAAACCTAAAACTAACCCTCACCCTAAACCTAACCCTTACCCTAACCCTAACACTAACCCTCACACTCACCCTAATCCTAAACCTAACCCTCACCCTAACCCTAACCCTTACCCTATACCTAATCCTACCCCTCAACCTAACCCTCACCCTCGCCCTAATCCTAACCCTAACCCTCACTCTAAACATAACCCTAACCCTAACACTCACCCTAACTCTAAACCTAACCCTCACCCTAACCCTAACTGTAACCCTTACCCTAAACCTAAACCTAATCCTAAACCTAACCCTAACCCTATCCCTCACCCTCACCCTCAACATCCTAAACCTAACCCTAACCCTAACTCTCAACCTAACCCTAACCCGAATCCTAACCCTAACCCTCACCGTCACCATCACCCTCACCCTAACCCTCAACCTCAAACTCACCTTCACCCTAACCCTCAAACTAACCCTACCCTTCACCCTAACCCTAACCCTCTGCCTAACCCTAACCCTACCCCTCACCCTAACAATCACCCTAAACCTAACCCTCACCCTAACCCCAATCCTAAACCTCACCCTCACCCTAACCCTCACCGTCACCCTAAACCTCACCCTAAACCTAACCCTGACCCACACCCGAACCCTCAACCTCACCCGAACTCTCACGCTCACCCGAACCCTCATGCTCTCCCTCACCCTCACCCTCACCCTAACCCTCACCCTCAACCTAACACTCAACCTAAACCTCATCCTCACCCTAATCCTCACCCTAACCCTAACCCTAACCCTTACCTAACCAAAACCCTCAACCTCACCCTCACACTCACCCTCACACTCACCCTCACAATAGCCCTCACCCTAAACCTAAACCTCACCCTAAACCTACCCTAACCCTCAGCCTAAACCTTAGCCTCAACCTAACCCTAACCCTAACCCTCAACGTAACCCTAAAACTCACCCTAACCCTCACCCTAACCCTAATATTAAAGCTCACCCTAACCCTCACCCTCCTTCTCACCCTCACTTAACCCTGATCCTCACACTAACCCTAAACCTAATCCTAACCCTAAGCCTCACCCTCACTCTCACCCTAACCCTAACCATAATTCTAACCCTAATCCTAACCCTAACCCTCATGATCACCCTCACCCTAATTCTCACCCAAACCCTATCACTCATCCTCACTCTCACCTAACTCTAACCCTAACCCTAATCCTAATTCTAACGTCACCATCACCCTCATCCTAAATCTAAGCCTAACCCTAACCCTAACACAGACCCTCACCCTCACACTAACCGTAACCCACACCCTCACCCTAACCCTAACCCTAACACTCAACTCTCACCCTAAACCTCACCCTAAAACTAACGCAAACCCTAAACCTCACTCTCATCCGACCGCTCAACCTAACCCTAAATCTACCCCTAACTCTAACCCTAAACCTCACCTTCACCCTCACCCTCACCCTCATGCTCAGCCTAATCCTAACCCTAACTCTAATACTAACCCTAAATCTAACCCTAACTCTACCTCTACCCCTAACACTAGACCTCACCCTCACTCATAACCTCAACCTCAGCCTAACCCTAACCCTAACCCTAATCCTAAACCTAACCCTCACACTCACCCTAACCCTAAACCTAACCCTCATGCTCACCCTAAGTCTAGCCTTAACCCTCACCCTCACCCACACCCTAACCCTAAAACTACCCCTCAGCCTAACACTAACCCTCACCCTCAACCCAACACTGATGCTAACAGAAATGCTCATTCTCAACCTAAGCCTCAGCCTAAATCTTACCCTCACCATAACCCTATCCCTCACCCTCCCCCTAACCGTCACCCTACTCCTTCTCACCTAACCCTCACCCTAACCCAAACCCTAAACCTAAACTTCACCCTAACCTTCACCCTAACCCTAACACTAACCCTCACACTAACACTCATCCTAATCCTAAACCTAACCTTAACCCTCACCCTCACCCTGTCATCCTAACCCTTACGCTCCCACTAACCCTAAAGGTTACCCTAACCATAAACATCACCCTAACCCTAATCCTCACCCGAATCCTCACTCTCACCTTCACCCTCAACCTAAACATCACCCTAACCCTAACCCTCACCCTAACCCTAACCCTCACCCTAACCCTAACCCTAACCCTCACCTTAAACCTCAACCCCACACTAATCCTCACCCTAAACCTAACCCTAGACCTATCCTAAACAAAAACATCACCCTCACCCTAGCCCTCACCTGAACACTAAACCTAAACTTAACCCTCTCCCTCACCCTCACCCTCACTCTAACCCTAAACCTAACTTGCACCCTAACCCTAAACTTAACACTCAACCTAACCCTAACCGTAACCCTAAGGCAAACCCTAAACCACACCCTAACCCTAACCCTGACCCTAACCCTAACCCTTACCCTCACCCTCACTCTCAACCTAAACCTAACACTTACCCTCACCCTAACCATCACCCAACCCTAACCCGAACCCTAACCCTCACCCTAACCCCCAATCTAACCTTCACACTAACCCTAACGCTAACCCTAACAATCAGTCTCAACCTAACACTCACCCTAACACTTATCCTCACACTAACTCTAAACCTAACCGGAACACTCACACTAAGCCTAACCCTCATCCTAACCTTAACCCTACCTCTCACCCTAACCCTCACCCTAACCCTAACCCTAACACTCAACCTAACACTAACCCTCACCCTCACCCTAATCCTCATCCTAAACTTAACCCTAACACTTACCTAACCTCACCCTCACCCTCACCCTCAGCCTAACCCTTGCCCTAACCCTAACTCTTACCCTCACCCTAAACCTAACCCTCACCGTCACCCTCCCACTCACCCTCACCCTCACCCTAACCCTCACGCTCAACCTCACCCTCACCCTAACCCTCACCGTCACCCTAAACATCACCCTAACCCTAAACCTCATGCTAACCCTAACCTTACCCTAACCCTAAACTTAACCCTAACCCTCACCCTAACCCTAACCCTAAGCCTAACACTCACCCTAACCCTAACCCTAACCCTAACCCTAAGCCTAACCCTAACCCTTACCTAACCCCATTCCTTACCCTAACCCTAACCCTAACCCTCACCCTAAACCTTATGCTAACCCTAACACTCACACTCACCCTAATCCTCACCCTAACCCTTATCCTCACACTAACCCTAAGCCTAAACCTCAGCATCACCCTCACCCTAACCCTAAACGTCACCAAAACCCTAACATTCACACTCACCCTAACCCGAATCCTCATCCTCACCCTAACCCTAACCCTAACCCTCACCCCAACCCTAACCCTCACCCTAAACCTAACTTTAAAACTCACCCTCACCCTAATCCTAACCCTAACCCTTACCTTAACCCTCACCCTAACCCTTAATTTAACCCTAACACTCACTCTCACCCTAATCCTCAACCTAACCCTTATCCTTACACTAACCCTAACCCTAACCCTCACCTAGTACTAACCATAACCCTCACACTAACCCTCACCCTAGCCCTCACCCTCACCCTAGACCTCACCCTAAACTTAATGCTAAACTTAACCCTCACCTTCACGCTTACCCTCACCCTCACCCTCACCCTCAGCTTCACCCTAACCCTAAACCTAATCCTAACCCTAACCCTGACCCTCACCCTCACTCTAAACCTAAACCTAACCTACACCCTAACCCTAACCGTAACCCTAATGCTAACCCTAACCCTCAACCTCACCCTAACCCTTACCCTAACACTCAATCTGACCCAAACCCTAATGCTAACCCTAACCCTCACCCTCACCCTAACCCTGACCCTAACCATTACCTAACACTCACCCTCACCCTAACCCTATATGTAACCATCACCCTAACCCTAACCCTAACCCTATCCCTCAGCCTTCCCCTCACCCTCACCCTAACGCTCACCCTCACCCTAACACTGATGCTAACCCTAACCCTCCACCTCACCCTAACCGTCGCCCTAACCCTTACCCTCACCATAACCCTATACCTCAACCTCAACCTAACCCTCACCCTAAACCTTTCACTCACCCTAACCCTCACCGAACCCTAACCCTAACCCTAACCCTCACCCTAACCCTCATCCTAGCCCTAACCCTCAGTCTCACACTAACCCTCACCCTAACCCTTATACTCACCCTAACCCTAACCCTAACCCTAACCGTAACCCTCACCCTAAGTCTAAATCTCATCCTAACACTAATCCTACCTCTCACCCTAACATTCACCCTAACCCTAACCCGAACCCAAACCCAAAGACTAACCCTAACCCTAATCCTCCCCTGAACCCTAACACTCCCGGTCACCCTAAGCCACACCCTTACCCTAACCCTCACCTACACCCTAACAATTCCCCTTCCCTGAACCCTAACTCTCACCCTAAACCTCACACTCATCCTAAACATGACCCTAACCCATACCCTCACCCTAATCCTCACCCTCACCCACACCCTAACCCTCACCCTCACCCGAAACCTCTCACTCTCTCTAACTTCGACATTCACCTTAAACATCACCCTAACCCTCACTCTCACCCTAACCCACACTCTAACACTTACCATCACCCTAACCCTAACCCTAACCGTAACCCTCACACTAAAACTAACCCTCACCCTAATTCTAACCCTAAATCTACCCAGCATCCTAACCCTCAGCCTAACCCTAGCCGTGAGTGCTAGGGTGAGCCTCACTCATACCTTCAACCTGAGCCTAACCATAAACCTAAACCTAATTCTAAACCTAACCCTCACACTCACACTCACACTCACCCTAACCCTAAACCTCAACTTCACCCGCACCCTCACCCTAACACTTAACCTCACCCTAAACCTAACCCTAACCGTAACCCTCACCCTAACCCTTAACCTAACCCTCACCTTAACCCTAACCCTTCCCCTAAATCTCACCCTAATCCTAAACCTAACCCTAAACCTAACCCTCATCCTCACCCTCAACCTCACCCTAACCCTAACCCTAACCTTAACTATCACCTTAACCCTAACCCGAATCCTAACACTAACCCTCACCGTCACCATCACCCTCACCCTAACCCTCAACCTCAAACTCAACTTCACCCTAACCCTCAAACTAACCCTAACCCATACCCTAACCCTAACCCTCTCCCTAACCTTAACCGTACCCCTCACCCTAAACCTAACCCTAACCCTCACCCTCACCCTAACCCTTACCCTAACCCTAATCCTAACTCTAACCCTAACCTTCACCCTAACTCTAACCCTTACACTAACCCTAACCCTAACCCTAAACCTCACCCTAACCCTAACCCTAAACCTCACCCTCACCCTAACACTACCCCTAACCCTAACCCTCACCATAACCCTAACCCTTACCCTATACCTAACCCTCAGCCTCAAACTAACCCTAACCCTTACCCTATACCTAACCCTCAGCCTCAACCTAACCCTAACCGTAACCCTCAACATATCCCTAACTCTCACCCTAACCCTGAGCCTCACCCTAACCCTCACCCTAATCCTCACCATAACCCTAAACATAACCCTTACCTAACCGAAACCCTCAACCTCACCCACACACTCACCCTAAAACTCACCTGGACCATAGCCCTCACCGTAAACCTAAACTTCACCCTAACCCTAAGCCTAAGCCTCACTCTAACCCTCACCCTAACCCTCACCATAAGCCTAACCCTAATCTTAAACCTAAACGTCACGCTCACCCTCACCCTAATTCTATCCTAAACCCTAACCCTCACCCTCAATCTCACCTACCTCTAACCCTAACCCTAATCTTAATTCTAATGCTCACCCTCACCCTCACCCTAAATCTAACCCTAACCCTTACCAAGACCCTCACCCTCACACTAACCCTAATCCTCACCCTATCCCTAACCGTAACCCTAACCCTCACACAAACCCTCACCCTCAACCTAACCCTAATGCTAACCCGAACCCAAACCCTCACAATAACCCTCATCCTAACCCTTACCCTCACCCTAACCCTAACACTCACACTCAAAATAACTCTCACTGTAACCCTTACCCTCACCCTTACCCTACACGAAACATTAACCCTAAACCTCACCCTAAACCTCACCCTAACCCTAACCCTCACCCTCACCTCACCCTAAACATAACCTCAACCCTAACCCTCACCCTCAACGTCACTCTCAACCTCAACCTGACCCTCAACCTCACCCTAACCCTAACCTTCACCGTCACCCTAAAAATCACCCTAACCCTAACCCTCACCCTAACCCTAACCCTTACCCTAACCGTAAGCCTAATCCTAACCTTCACCCTAAACTAACCCTAACCCTAATGCTAACCCTAAACCTCAACCTCACTCTGACCCTCAACCTAACGGTTACCCTCACTATCAACCTCAACCTGAACCTAACCCTAATCCTAACCCTCACCCTAACCCTAACCCTCACCGTAACGCTAAACCTAACCCTAGCCCTCAGCCTTACCCTCACCCTAAACCTAACCCTAACCCTAATCCTCACTGTATCCCTAAGCATAACCATAACACTCACCCTAACCCTCACCCTCCCAGTAACCCTAATTCTAACATTAAACCTCAAGCTCACCCTAAACCTCGCCCTAACCCTTACCCTCACTCTAAACCTCATCCTCACATTAACCCTAACCATAACCCTAATACTAACACTAGCCCTCACCCTCACCCTAACCCTAATCCTAAGCCTAACCCTAATGCTAACCCTAAACCTCAACCTATCCATAACATTCACCTTAACCCTAACCCTCACCCTCAACCTCACCCTAACCCTAACCCTAACATTAACCCACTCCCTAACCCTAACCCTAACACTAACCCTAACCCTACCCCTCAGCCTAACCCTAACCCTAAACCTAACCCTAACCTTAATCCGCACCCTATCCCTAACCCTAACTCTAACCCTCACCCTAACCCTCACCCTCACCATGCCCCTAATGCTAACATTAACCCTCAGCCTCACCCTAAACCTCGCCCTAACCCTTACCCTCAATTTAACATCATCCATCACCATCACCTTAACCCCAACCCTAACCCTTACCCTCACCCTAACCCTCATTCTAACCCTAACCCTAACACTAACACTAAACGTCACCCTAACCGGCACCCTAACCCTAAGCCTAAGCCTAACCCTCACTCTCACCCTAACCCTTACCCTTACCGAACCCTAACCCTAAACCTCAGCCTAACCCTCATCCTAACCCTAAACCTAACCCTAATACAAAACCTAGCCCTTACCCTCACCCTCACCCTAACTCTAAACGTAACCCTAACCAAAACCCTCACCCTAACCCTAGCCCTATCCCTTACCCTCACACTAAAACTAACCCTAACATTAATCCTAAGCCTCACCGTCACCCTAACACTTATCCTCACCCTAAACCTAAACCTAACCCTCAGCCTAACTCTCAACCTAACCTAAACCCAAACCCTAAACTTAACCTTCACCCAAACCCTAACCATAACCCTATCACTCACTCTAAACCTAACCCTCACACTAACCCTAACCCTCACAGTCACCCTAACACTCACCCTAACCAACACCCTAACTCTAACCCTCACCCTCACCATAACCCTAACCCTAAACCTAACCCTAACCCTAACCCTCAACACCACACTCAGGCTAACCCTAACCCTAGCAATTAATCCTAACCCTAACCCTAACCATCACCCTCACCCTCACACTTACCCTAAACTTAACCCTAACCCTTACCCTAACCCTATCCCTCAGCCTAACCCTCACCCTAACCCTAACTCTAACCATAACCCTCACGCTAAACCTCACACTCACCATAACCCTAATGCTAACATTAACCCTCAACCTCACCCTAAACCTAGCCCTAACCCTTACCCTCACCATAACCATATCCTTCATCCCCACACTAACCCTCACCCTAACACTTTCCCTCACCCAACCCTATCCCTAACCCTAACACTAACCCTCACCCTAACCCTCACCCTAAACCTCACCCTAACCCTCACCCTAACCCTAAGCTAACCCTAACCCTCACCCTGACCATAACCCTCACCCTAACCCTTATCCTCACCCTAACACTAATCCTAACCCTCAGCCTAATCCTGATCCAAACCCTAACCCTAACACTATCCCTCACCCTAACATTTACCCTAACCCTAACCCTAACTCTCAACCTAACCCTCAAACTCACCCTCACCCTTAACCTCACCCTCAGAGTAAACCTAAACCTAACCCTAATCCAAAACCTAATCCTCACACTCACTCTCATCTTAACTCTAAACCTAACGGTAACCATCACCCTCACACTAACCCTCACCCTCATCCTCACCCTCACCTTAAACTTCTCCCTAACCCTTACCCTCCCACTAAACTTAAACCTAAACCTACCCCTCACCCTTACCCTCACCCTAACCCTAATCCTCACCCTAACACTAACCCTAACCCTACCCCTCACCTTATCCTTCACCCTAAGCCTAACCCTGAGCCTAACCATCACCCTAACCCTAACCTGAATCCTAAAACTATCCCTCACCAATACCCTAATCCTTACCCTCACCCTAAGCCTAAACCTAACGCTCAGCCTACCCCTCATCCTAACTCTAACTCTAACCCTAACCCTCACCCTCACCTTAACCCTAACCATAACCCTAACCCTCACCCAAACCCTAAAACTCACCCTCACCCTCAACCTCACCCTCAGCATAACCCTAAACCTAACCCTAATTCAAACGCTAACCCTCAACCTCACCCTCATCCTAATTCTAAACCTAACCCTAACCCTCACCCTAACCCTAACCCTAACACTAACCCTCACCCTAAGCATCACCCTAATACTAAACCTAACCCAAACCCTCAACCTATCGCTCACCTCACCCTAAACCTAACCCTAACCCTCACTCTCACTGTAAACAAAACCCTAACCCTAACCCTCACACTAACACTAACCCTCACCCTCACCCTAACCCTAACCCTCAGCCAAAACCTCATCCTAAACCTAACCCTAACCCTCAACCTAACCCTAACCCTAACCCTAACCCTCACGCTAAACCTAACCCTCACCCTAAGCCTAACCGTACACCTAATCCTAACCCTAACTGTAACCCTCACCCTCTCTCTAACTCTAAACCTACCCCTAACTCTGACCCTCACCCAAACCCTAACCCTATCCCTAGCCCTCACCTTAACCCTAAACCTCACCCTAACCCAAACCCTAACATGCACCCTCACCCTAACCCTAACACCCACCCTAAACCTCAGCCTAACCCTAATCCTAACGCTAACCCTCATGCTAAACCCATCCCTCACCCTCAGCCTAACCGTACACCTAATCCTAACCCTAACTCTAACCCTAATCCTCACATTTCGCCTAACCCTAACCTTAACCCTAACGCTCACCGTAACCCTAACATTCACTCTCACCCTAACACTCAACATCACCTTAACCATAACCCTAACCCTAAACTTCACCCACACTGTAACACACACCCTCACCCGAACCCTCACCCTCACCCTAAACCTAACCCTCACCCTAACCCTCACCCTAAATCTCACCTTAACCGTAACGCTAATCCTAACCTTCAGTCTCACCCTAACCCTCACCCTAACCCTTATCCTCACACTAACCCTAACCGAACCCTAACGTCACATTAAACCTAACCCTCACCCTAACCCTAACCCTCCCTCTCACCCTAATTCTTTCCCTAACCCACACCCTAAAACTAACCATAATCCTCACCTTCACCTTAAACCTCACTGTCCCATTAACCCTAACCCTAACCCTCACCAACACCCTCACCCTCACCCTCACCCTCACCCTAACCCTCACCCTCACCCTAAACATCACCCTAAACCTAAACCTCACCCTAAACCTAACCCTAATCTTCACCCTAACCCTAATCCTCACCTTAAACCTCACCCTCACACTAATCCTCATTGTAAACCTAACCCTAAGCCTTTCCTAACCTAAAACCTCACCCTCACCCTAAACCTAACCGTAGCCCACACCATAAACCTAACCCTAACCCTAACCCTCACCCTCACCCTCATAATCAGCCTAACCCTAACCTTAACCATAATCCTAACCCTACCCTAATCCTAACCCTCTAAATAAACCTAACCGTAACCCTAATGCTAACCCTAAATATCACCGTCAACCTAACTCTAACACTAACCCTCACCCTAACCCTAACACTAAACCTAATGCTATCCCTAAACCTCACCCTCACCCTAACCCTCACCGTAACCTTTACCATCCCCATTACCCTCACTCTAACACTAATCCTACCCCTCAGTCTAACCCTCACCCTAACCCTATCTCTAACTGTAATCCAAACACTAACCCTCACACTGAACCTCACCCTAACTCTAACCCTAACCCTAACCCTAACCCTAAGCCTATACCTAAACCTCACACTAACTCTAAGCCTAATCCTAAACCTAACCATCACCCTCACCCTCACCATAACCCTAACGCTCTCTGTAACCCCAAACCTAACCCTAGCCCTAACCCTAAAACTTACCCTCACACACAACCTACCTTAAGCCTCAACCTGAACCTAACCCTCACCCTAAGCCTTACCCATACCCTGACTCTAAACCTAACTCCAGCCCTAAATCTCACCCTAACCCTAACCCTATCCCTAACCCTCACCATAATCCTAACACTCACACTAACCCTATACCTAACCCTTAACCTCACCCTCACCCTAACACTAACCCTCACCCTAACCCTAACCCTAACCCTAACTCTAACCCTAACACTCACACTCACCCTAAACCTTACCCTAGCACTTACTCTCACCATAACAATAACCCTAACCGTAACCTTAATTCTAACACTAACCCTAACACTAACCGGCACCCAAACCATCACCCTAACACTAATCCTCACCCTCATCCTGAAAAGTGCCATCACTTTAACCCTAAACCTAACCGTCACCCACACGGTCACCCTCACCCTCACCCGAACCCTCACTCTCACCCTAAGCCTAACCAGAACCCTCACCCAACCCTAACCCTAACTCTAACCCACACCCTCACCCTAACCCTAACACTAACCCTAACCCTTACCCTAACCCTTAACTTAGACCTAACGCTAGCCCTACCCCTCATTCTCACACTTACGCTTACACTAACCTTTATCCTCACACAAACCCTAACCCTAAAACTAACCCTCACACTAACCCTAACGCTCACCCTAACCATTACCCTACCCCTGACCCTAAACCTCACTCTAACCCAACCTAAA
Organism: Dipodomys merriami; assembly: GCF_024711535.1. NCBI lineage: Eukaryota > Metazoa > Chordata > Mammalia > Rodentia > Heteromyidae > Dipodomys > Dipodomys merriami. The sequence goes on from NW_027203304.1 coordinate 929,040, forward strand.
ACAAACGATAACCCTAACCCTCACCCACAACCTAACCCTCAAACTAAACCTTATCCTCACACTAACCCTAACCCTAATGCTAACCCTAACCCTCACACTAACCCTAAACCTCACCCTAACCCTAACCCTACCCCTCACCCTAAACCTAACCCTGACACTCACCCTGGCACTAACCCTCTACCTAACCCTCCCGCTCCCCTAATCCTCACCCTAACCTTAACCCTATCCCTTGCCTACCGAAAATCTCACCCTCACACTCAACCTAAACCTCACCCTCACCCTAGCCCTCACCCTATCCCTAACCGTACCCCTCAACCTAACACTTACCCTCACTGTAACCCTAACCCTCACACTAACCCTAACCCTCACCCTAACCCTAACCCTACCGCCTCACACTAACCCTCACCCTAACCCTCACCCTAACCATAAACCTCACCCTCAACCTAACCCTAACCCTCACATTCAACCTAACCCTCACCGTCACCCTAACACTCAACTTAACCCTAACCCTCACCCACACCCTAACCCTCACCATCACCTGACCCCTAACCCCACCCTAACTCTAAACCTCACTCTAAACATAACCCTAACACCAACACTCACCCAAATCCTAACCGTAACCCTCAACTTAACACTAACACTCACACTAACCCTCAAACTCAACCTAATCCTCACCCTAAAATTAACCCTGAACCTTACCTAACTGAAACCCTTACCGTCACCCTCACCCTAACCCTCACCCTCACCCTAGGCCTTAACCTAACCCTAACCCTAACCCTCACCCTAAATCTCCCCCTCCCACTCAGCCTAACCCTAAACCTAACCCTAATCCTAAACCTAACCCTCACCCCCATACTCACCGTAACCCTAACACCAACGCTAATGCTGAACCTCACCCTCACCCTCACCCTCACCCTAACTCTAACCCTAAAAATAACCCTAACCTTAACCGTAACCCTCACCCACACCCTAACCCTAACCCTAACCCTAAAACTCACCCTAACCCTAATCCTAACCCTAACCCTCACAATCACACTCACCCTAACCGTCACCCTCACGCTCACCCTCTCTATCACACTAACCCTAACACTAAATCTAACCTGCACCCTAACACTCACCGTCACCCTACCTCACCCTAAACCTAACTCTCAACCACACCTTAACCCTCATGATCAACCAAACCCTGACCCTCACCCTGAAACTCACCCTCACCCTAACACTCACCCTCATAATAAACATCACCCTAACGCTAAACTTCACCCTAACCCTAACCCTCAACCTAACCCTAACCCTCACCCTAACCATAACCCTCACCCTAACCCTAACCCTCACCCTAACCAAAACTCTCAACCTCACTCTAACCATAACCCTAACACTAATCGTAACACTAAATCTCACCCTCACCTTCAAACTCACCCTAAACCTAACGCTCACCCTAACCATCATCCTAACTCTAATGCTAACCCTAACCCTCACTTTCACGGTAAACCTCACCCTAACCCTTAACCTCACCATAATCCTAACCCTAACCCTAATCCTCAGCCTAACCCTAAACCTCACACACACCATAACCCTCACCATCACCCGAACCCACATCCTCACCCTAACATGCACACTAAGCAAAACCTTAACCCTAATCCAAAACCTAACCCTCATCGTCACACTCACACTAACCCTAACCCTAACCCTTAACCTAACCTTCACCCTCACCCTCACCGTAACACTCAGCTTCACCATAAATATCAACCTAACCCTAACCCTAAGCCTAAACCTAACCCTACGCTCACCCTAAACTTAACATTCACCCTATCCCTAATGCTAACCCAACAACTCACCCTCACCCTAACCCTCACCCTAACACTTCTCCTCACAATGAACCTAATCCTAAACCTCACCCTAACCCTCACACTAACCCTAATCCTCACCATATCACTAACCCTAACCCTAACCCTCAACCTAATCCTTAACCTCACTCTAACCTTAACTCTTACCCTCACGCTAAACCACACCCTAAACATTACCCTCACCCTAACCCGCCAACTAACCCTAACCCTAAACGTACGCCGCACCGTAATCCTCACCCTAACCATAACCTTAAACCATAACCTCGACCTAAACCTAACCCTCACTCTCACCATAACCCTCAACCTAACCCTTATCCTCACATTAACCCTAATCCTCAACCTCACCCTAACCCTCACACTAACGCTTATCATCACCCTATCCCTAACCCTAACACTCACCCTAACCTCAACCTAACCCTAAACCTCACCCTCACCCTAAACCTCACCCTAAACCTTACCCTCACCCTAACCTGCAAACTTACCCTAAACCTAAAACTACGGCTCACCCTAGCCCTCCCCAAACCATAACCCTAACCTTAACCCTCACACTAACCCTAACTTTCACCCTCACCCTAACCCTGCCCCTAATCCTTACGCTCACACTAACCCTATCCCTAAACCTCACCCAAACTCTAATTCTCAACAAAACACTCACCCTCACCCTAACCCTCACCTCACACTAGCCCTCAACATAACCATAACCCTCATGCTCACTGTAACCCTAATGCTAACATTAACCCTCAACCTCACCCTAAAACTTGCCCTAACCCTTACCCTCACCATAACCATATCCCTCCCCCTTACCCTAACTCTCACCCTAACCCTTTCCCTCACCCTAACCCTCACCCAGCCCTAAACCTATCCCTAACCCTAACCCTCACCCTAACCCTAAGACTAATCCTAACCCTCAACCTCACCATAAACCTCACCCTAAACCTTACCCTCACCCTAAACCTAAACCTAACCTTCAGCCTAACCCTTATCCTAATCCTAACCCTAACCCTAACCCTCAACCTAACCTTAACCCTAACCCTAACCCTAACACTCACACTAAACTTAACCCTCACCCTGACCCTCAACCTCACCCTCAGCCTAAGCCTAACCCTAATCCAAAACCTAACCCTTAACCTCATTCTCACCCTAAATCTAAACCTAACCATAACCATCACCCTCACCCTAACCCTCACCCTCATCCTTCCCTTCACCCTTAACCTCTACCTAACCCTTATCCTCACACTAACTCTAACTCTAAACCTAACCCTCACCCTAACCCTCACCCCAACACTAACCCTAATCCTCACCTTAACACTCACCCTAACCCTAACCCTAACGATAACACTAACCCTAATCCTCATCCTAAAGCTAACCCTCACAGTCACCCTAACCCTTACCCTAACCCTAAGCCTAAACCTCACCGTCAGCCTAACCCTCATCCTAACTCTAACCCTAACGCTCACCCTCAGCCTCAACCTAACCCTCACACTCACCCGAAACCTACCCTAAATCTAACCCTACCCTCTCCCTACCCCTCATCCTAACCCTAACGCTAACCCTAACCCTCAACCTAACACTAACCCTACCCCTAATGCTAAACCTCACCCTAACCCTAATCCTCACCCACACCCTAACCCTCACCCTCAAACGAACCCTCACCCTCAACTAAACCCTCATCCTCAGCCTAACCCTCACCCTCACTCTAAACATCACCCAAACCCTAACCCTCACCCTAAACCTAACACAGACCCTAATCCATACACTCACATTCACCCTAACCCACACCCTAACGCTTATTCTCACCCTAACACTAACCCTCAACCTAACCCTAACCAAAACCCTCACACTAACCATAACACTCACTCTAATCCTAACCCTTACCTGACCCTAACCTTCACTCTCACCCTGACCCTCACCCTCAGCTTAACCCTAACCCTAATCCTATTCCTAATCCTAAACTTCACACTCACCCTAAACCTAAACTTAACCCTAACCCTCACCTTCCCTCTCACCAGAACCCTAAACCTCACCCTCACCCTAAACATCACCCTAACCCTAAGTCTCACTCTAACCCTAACGCTGACCCTGAACCTAACCTCAGCTTAATCCTCATCCTCACCCTAATCTTCACCCTAACCCCAACCTTTACTTAACCGAAACCCTCACCCTCACCCTCAGCCTAACCCTCACCCTCACACAAGCCCTCAACCTAACCCTAAATTTAACCCTAAACATCAGCCTCAACCTCCCCTTCCTCAGCCTTAACCTAAACATAACCCTAATAATAACCCTGACCGTCAACCCCACCATCACCCTAACCCTAACCCTAACTCTAACAATAACCCTCACCCTCATCCTAACCATAATCCTAACCCAAACAATAACTCTAACCCTAATCCCAAAACTCACCCTAACCCTAATCCTAACACTTACCCTCAACCTTACCCTCACCCTCATTCTAACCCTCACCCTCACCCTGACCCTCACCCTCTCTTTCCCCCTCACCCTCAGCCTAACCCTAACTCTAACCTTAATCCTAAACAAACCTCACTCTCACCCTCATCCTACCCCTCACCCTCAACCTCACCCTCACCCTCACACTAAACCTCAACCTCACCCTAAACATCACCTTAACCCTAATCCTTACACTGAACCTAACCCTAACGCTCACCCTAAACCTCATCCTCAAACTAACCCTCACCCTAAACATTATCCTCAAGCTAAACCTAACCCTAACCCTAACCTTCACACTAACCCTAAACCTCACTCTTACCATATCACGACACCTCACCCTAACTCTCACCCTAAAGCTAACACTAATCCTAACACTCACCCTAACCCTAACTCTAAACCTAACCGTCACCCTCACCCTGATCCTCACCATCACCCTAACACTCACCCTAAACCTAACCCTCACCCTAAACCTAACCCTCAACCTTAACCTAAACCTCACCCTGACCCTCACCCTAACCCTAACGCTAGCCCTCACCTTAACCCTTACTTTAACCATAACCTGTACCCTAAACCTAACCCTCATCCTAACACTAACCCTCACACTAACCCTAACCCTAGCCTTTCCCCTCCCCCTACCCCTCAACCTAACCCTAACACTCATCCTAACCCTAACCTTAAACCTAAACCTCACACTAAACCTGAACCTCACTCTAACCCTAATCCTCACAGTAAACATAACAGTCATTCTATCCCTGACCCTATCCCGCAGCCTAACCCTCACCCTAAACCTAACCCTAACCCTAATCCTCATCCTATCCCTAACCTTAACCCTAACCCTCACCCTAACCCTAATGCTAACCCTAACCCTCACCCTTACACTAATTCTCAACCTAACCCATAGCCTCACCCTAACCCTCACCCTCACCCTCACCCTAACCCTAACCCTCACCCTAACAACCCTCACTCTTACAGTCACCCTCACCCTCAGCCAAACCATATCCCTAACCCTCACCCTAACACTCATCCTATACCTCACCCTCAAACTAACCCTAAACCAAACCCTAACCCTCACCCTAAACCTCACCATAACCCTAACACTAACCCTAACATTCATCCTCACAATAAACCTCACCCTGTACCTTACCCTCACCATAACCGTAACCCTAACCCTAACCCTAATCCTCAACCACACCTTAAACTTCACCCTCACCCCAACCGTCACCCTCACCCTCATCCTCATCCTCACCCTAAACCTCTCCATCACCCTAAACATCACACAAACCCTAACCCTCAACCTGACCCTCACACTAACCTTCACCCTAACCCTAACCCTCACTCTCAAGCTAATCCTCATCATAAACCTAACCCTGACCTAAAAGAAAATCTCACCCTAACCCTCACACTAACCCTCACCCTCACCCTAGCCCTCACCCTAACCCTAACCCGATCCCTTACCCTCAACTTCACCCTAACCCTCACCGTAACCCTTACCCTCACCCTAACCCTAACCCTAATCATAACCCTCACACTATCCCTTACCATCACCCTAACCCTAACCCTAACCCTATCACCCGCACACTGACCCTCACCCTCACCCTAACCCTAACCCTATTGCTAATCCTAACCCTCACAATCACCCTCAACCTAAACCTAACCCTAACCCTCACCCTCACCCTCACCCTCACCCTCACCGAACAGTCACCCTCACCCTAAACATCACCCTAACCCTAATCCTAAGGTAAACGAAACCCTCAACCTCACACTAACCCTCACCCTTACCCTAGCCCTAACCCTAACCATAACCATAACACTTACCCACACCCTAACCCTCACCCTCATCCTCACTCTAACCCTAATCCTAACCATAACGCTCACACTAACCCTCTCCCTAACCCTAAATGAAACCCTAACCCTCAAACTCATCCTAACCCTCAAGCTCAACAGAACACTCACTCTCACCCTAAACCATACTCTCACAACAGTCATCACCCTAACGCTAACCCTCAACTTAATCCTAACCCTAACCCCCACCCTAACCCTAATCCGTACTCTAACGCTCACCCTAACCCTTACCCACAACATAATACTAACACTCACCCTCAACCTTACCATCACCCTAACCCTTACCCTCACCCTAACCCTCACACTAACCCTCACACTAACCCTAACCCTCACCCTCGCCCTAATGCTCACCCTAATCTTCACCCTCACCCTCACCCTAACCCTCACCCTAACCTTTACCCTGACCCTAACCCTAACCCTAAACCTAAACCTAACCCTCACCCTAACCCTAAACCTAATCCTTATCTTATGCCTAAACCTGACCTTAACACTCACCTTAACCTTAACCCTAACCATCACATTAACCCTAACCCTCACCCTCACCCTCAGGCTAACTCTAATACTAAACCTAACCCTCATCCTCACCCTAACTCTAACCATAAACCTAACCCTAACTCTTACCTTAACCCTCAACCTCACCCAAATCCTCAACCAACCTTACCTTAACCCTTACCTAAACTAAACCCTTACCCACAGCCTCACCCTAACCCTCACCCTCACCCTAGCCCACAACCTAACCCAAACCCTAAACCTAACCTTCACTCTAACCTAACCATAACCCTCAGGATAAACCTTATCCTATCCCTAAACCTAAAACATAACTTCACCCTAACCAAACCCTAACCCTAACCCTAACCCTCACCCTCATCCTCACTCTAACACTAATTCTAACCATAATGCTCACCCTACACCTCTCCCTAACCCTAAATGTAACCCTAACCCTCATCCTCATCCTAACCCTCAAGCTCACCTGAACACTCACCCTCACCCTAAACCATACTCTCACAACAGTCATCACCCTAACCCTAACCCTCACCCTAACCCTAACCTCAGCTTAACCCTCACCCTCAACCTAATCCTCACCCTAACCCTAACCATAAGGTAAACGAAACCCTCACCCTCACACTAACCCTCACCTTCACCTGAGCCCTAACCCTAACCCTAACCATAACACTTGCCCACACCCTAATCCTCACCCTCATCCTCTCTCTAACCCTAATCCTAACCGTAATGATCACCCTACCCCTCTCCCTAACACTAAATGTAACCCTAACCCTCACCCTCATCCTAACCCTCAAGCTCAACTGAACACTCACACTCACCCTAAAACATACTCTCACAACAATTGTGAACACTCACCCTAACCCTCACCTTAACCCTCACCCAACCCTCACACTAACCCTAACCCTCACCCTCGCCCTAATGCTCACCCTAACCTTTACCCTGACCCAAACCCTAACCCTAACCCTAACCCTAAACCTAACCCTCAACCTAACCCTTATCCTAAACCTAAACCTAACCCTAACCCTCACCCTAACCCTAACCCTAATCCTCACACTAACCCTAAACTTAACCCTCAGCCTAACACTCATCCTAACCCTAACCCTAATCCTAACCCTCACCCTAACCGTAACCCTACCCATAAAACTCACGCTAACCCTAACCCTCACCCTCACCCTCAGGCTAACTCTAATACTAAACCTAACCCTCACCCTCACCCTATCTCTAACCCTAAACCTAACCCTAACCCTCACTTTAAACCTCAACCTCACCCTAATCCTCAACCTAACCTTACCTTAACCCTTACCTAAACTAAACCCTTACACTCACTCTCACCCTAACACTTACCCTCACACTAGCCCACACCCTAACCCTAACCCTAAACCTAATCTTCACACTAACCCTAACCATAACCCTCAGGATAAACCTTATCCTAACCCTAAACCAAAACAAAACTTCACCTTAACCAAACCCTAAACCTAACCCTAACCCTAACCCTAACCGCACACTAAACCTAACACTATCCCTAACACTAACCCTCAGCCTAACCCTAACCCTAACCCTAACCCTCACCCTAAACCTTATCCTAACCCTAACCCTCAACCTAACTGTAAACCTCACCCTCATCCTCAACCTCACCCTCAGCCTAAACCTAGTGCTAACCCTAATCCTAACCCTCACCCTAACCCTAACCCTCACCCTAACCTTTACCCTCACCCTCACCCTAACCCTCACCCTAACCTTTACCCTGACTCTAACCCTAACCCTAAACCTAACCCTCGCACTAACCCTAAACCTAACCCTCAACCTAACCGTTATCCTAAACCTAAAACTAACCCTAATCCTCAAACTAACACTAACACTAACCCTAAACTTCACACTAACCCAAACCCTAACCCTAAGCCTAACGCTCATCCTAAACCTAACCCTAACCCTAACACTCACCCTAAACCTACCCCTAACCCTAACACTCACCCTGAACCTAACCCTCACCCTCACCATCAGGCTAACTTTAATACTAACCCAAATACTAACCCTCACCCTCACCCTAACTCTAACCATTAACAAAAACTAACCCTCACACTTACCCTCACCCTATCCCTAAACCTATCCCTAACCCTCACCCTAAACCTAACCCTAAGCCTAACCCTCACACTAAACCTCACCCTAACACTTACCCTCACCATAAATCTAAATCTAACCCTAATAATCACCCTAAACATAACCCTCAACTACACTCTAACCCGGACCCTGACCCGATCCCTCACCGAAACCCTAACACTCTTCCTAACCCTAACCCTAATCCTAAAACTAAGCCTCACCCTCAAAGTCACCCTAACCCTGCACCTAACGCTAACCCTCACCTACAACCTCACCCTAATCTTCACCCTAACCCTAACCCTAACCCTACCCTTCACCATAACACTCATAGTAACCCTAACCCTAATACTAACCTTCAACCTAACCCTAACCCTAGCCCTAACCCTCACCCTCACACTAAATCTAAACCTAACGCTAAAACTCAACCTAACACTAAACTTCATCCACACCCTAAATCTCACCCATACTTGAACCCTCAACCTCTCCCTCACACTAAACATCACCCAAACCCTAACCCGCAACCTAACCCTTGCCCTAACCCTAACCCTAACCCTAACCCTAACCCTAACCCTAACCTCAGCGTAACCATAACCCTGACATAAAGCAAACCCTCACCCTCACACTCACTCTAACCCTCACCCTCACCCTAACCCTCACCATCCCCCTAAACATAACCCTAACCATCAACGTCACCCTCACCCTCACCCTCAGCCTAAACCTAACTCTAACCCTAACCCTCACCCTCACCCCAATCCTAACCCTAACCCTAACCCTCACCCCAACCCCAACCCTAACCCTCACCCTAACACTAACCCTCATCCTCACCCTCACCCTAATCCTAACCCTAAAGCTAATCCTAACCCTCACCCTCACCCTAAACTTCACCCTAACCCTTACCCTGACCCTCACCCAAACCCTAAACCTAACACTCAGCCTAAACCTTATCCTAACCCTAAACCTAAAACTAAACTTCACCCTAACCAAACCCTAACCCTAACCCTAACCCTAACCCTCACACTAACCTTAATCTTAACCCTGAGCCTAACGCTCATCCTAACACTAACCCTAACCCTAACCCTCAACCTAAACCTAACCCTAACCCTAACCTTCACCCTAACCCTAAACCTCACCCTCAAACTCACCCTCACCCTCAGCCTAAACGTATTGCTAACCCTAACCCTAACCCTCAACCTCAACCTAACTCTAACCCAAAACCAAACTCTCCCCGCCCCCTCACACTCACTCTAACCCTCACTCTAGCCCTAATCCTCACCCTCAACATCTCCCACACCCTCAGCCCAACCCAAGTCCTTACTCTAATCCTAACCCTCAACCTATACCTGAACCTAACCCTAACCCTAATCCTAACGATCACCATAACCCTCACCCTCACCACAGTCCACACCCTAAACCTAACCCTAAACCTAACCCTCACACTAACCCCAACACTAACCCACAGCCTAAACCTGAACCCAACCCTAAACCTAAAATTAACCATCACCATAACCAAACCCAAACCCTAACCCTAACCTATCCCTAACCCTCACACTAACCCTAACCCTAACACTCAGCCTAACGCTCATCCTAAACCTAACCCTAACCCTAACCCTAAACCTCAACTTAACGCTCATTCTAACCCTAACCTTAACACTAACCCTAAAACTGACCCTCAATTTAACCCTCTTCTAACCCTAAACCTCACCCTCACCCTAACCCTAATCCTACCACTAACCCTAAACCTCACCCTAACTCACACCTTAACGCTCACCCTCAGCCTAAACATCACCCTAACCTTAACCCACACCCTAACCCTAAACCTCACAATAAACCTCACGCTAACCCTAACCCTCACCCTAACCATAACCCTACACCTCACCGTACCCCTCACCCTAACCCTTACCCTCACCCTAACCCAAACCCTAACCCTCACCCTCACACTAGCCCTCAACCTTACACTAATCCTAACCATAACCCTAAACCTAAACCTAAAATTACCCTCACCCTCACCCTCACCCTCACCCTCACCCTAACCCTAAACCTAAACCTCACACTCACTCTAACCCTAACCCTAACATTAATGCTAACACTAAGCCTCACCCTCACCCTAACCCTTACCCTAACCCTTACCATCACCCTCTCCCTCACCCTTACCCTAAACCTACCCTTTCAGCCTTAACCCTTACCTTCACTATAAACCTAACACTAACCCTAATCCTCATAGTAACCCTAAAACTAACCCGAACCCCAACCCTCACTTTAACCCTTTCCCTAATCCTAACCCTGACCCTAACCCTCACACTAATGCTAACACTAAACCTAAACCTCACCCTCACCCTAACCCTCACTGTCACCTTAACACTCAACATCACCATAATCCTCACCCTAACCCTAACCCTCACACTAAACCTCACCCTAACCCTTACCCTCACCATAACCTTAACCCTAACCCACACCCTAAACCTCAACTTCACCATCACCCTCACCCTCAACCTAACCGTAATCCTAACATTCACCCAAACCCTAACTCTCACGCTAACCCTCGCCCTCAACCTAGCCCTCACCCTAGCCCTCACCCTAAGCCTAACCCTAACCCTCACCCTCACCCTCAACCTCAGCCTCACCCTAAACCTAAACCTAATCCTAACCCTATTCCTCACCCTCACCCTCACTCTAAACCTAACCGTAAACCTAATGCTAACCCTAAACCTCTCCCTCATTTTAACCCTAATCCTAAACCTCACCCTAACCCTAATCCTAAGCCTAATGCTATACCTAACCCTAACCCTCACTCTAACACTAATGCTAACCCTAATACTCAACCTCACCCTAAACCTCACCCTAAAACTTACCCTCATCCTAACCCTCACGTAACCCTAAAACTAAACCTAACCCTCACACAAACACTCACCCTAAACCTTACACTAACCCTATCCCTCACCCTAACCCTCAATATGTCCCTTATCCTCACATTAACCCTAACCCTAACCCTACACCTCACCCTAACGCTAACACTGAACTCAACCCTAACACTAACCCACACCCTTACCCTACACCTAACCCTCATCCAAATGCTCACCCTAACCCTAACACTAACCCTATCCTGCAACCTGATCCTAACCCTCACCCTAACGCTTACCCTCACCCTAACCCTAAGCGTCACACTAAACCTAACCCTCACACTAATTCTAGCCATAATCCTCACCCTAACCCTCATCCTAACCCTAAACCTAACCCCCAACCTAACCCTAACCCTAAACATTACCCTAACCCCAACCCTCACCCTCATCCTCACCCTCACCCTAAACATCACCCTAACCCTAACACTAACCCTAACCCTAACCCTAAACCTCACCTTAACCCTAACCCTCACCTTCAACCTCACCCTCAGCCTAATCCTCACCCTAAACCTAACCCTAACCCTAACCCTTTCCTAACTAAAAACTGCACCCTCACACTCACCCTCAACCTCACTCTAGCCCTCACCCTAAGCCTAACCCTAACCCTCACCCTCAAACTCATCCTCAACCTCAGCCTCACCCTAACCCTAAACCTAATCCTAAACCTAAACCTCAACCTCACCCTCACTCTAACCCTAATGTTAAACCTAATGCTAACCCTAACCATAAACCTATCCCTAACCCACACCCTAACCCTAACCATAATCCTCACCCTAATCCTAATCCTAACACTAACCCTAACCCTCAATCTAAACCTAACCCTAAACATTACCCTAACCCTAACACTCAGCCTCACCCTCACCCTCACCCTCACCCTCAGCCTAACGCTAACCCTAACCCTAATCCTAACCCTAACACTCACCTTCACACTCACCCTAACTGGAACCCTAACTATAACCTAAACCTCCGCCTAACCATAAACCTATCCCTAACCCACACTCTAACCATAAACATCACCCTAACCCTAACCCTAACCCTCACACTCACCCTAACCCTAAACCTCACCCTAACTCTCGCCTTAACCCTAACGCTAAACCTAACCCTCACCCTCAACCTAAACCTCATCCTAACCCATACCCTCACCCTATCACTCACCCTAACCCTAACCCTCACCCTCACCCTAACCTTCACCGTAACCTTATCCTTCAACCTAACCCTAACCGTCACCCACACCCTAACACTCACACTCACCTGAACCCTCACCCTAACCCTAACCCTAACCCTCACCCCAACTATAACCCTCACCCTAACCCTAAATTTATCCCTCACACTCACCCTAACCCTAACCCTAACCCTTACCCTAACCCTCACCCTAACCCTTAATCTAACCCTAACACTCACTCTCACCCTAAACCTCAACCTAACCCTTATCCTTACACCAACCCTAACCCTAACCCTCACACTAACCCTAATCCTCACCCTATCCCTAACCATAACCCTCACCCTAACCCTCACCCTAACCCTAACCCTAACCCTCAACCTTAACCCTAACAGTCACCCTCACCTTAACTCTCACCAACACACTAACTCTCACCCTCACCCTCACCCTCACTCTCACCCTAGCCCTCACCAACACCCTAAGCCACACCCTCAACCGAATCCTCACTCTCACCCTCACCCTCACCATAAACATCACCCTAACCCAAACCTAACCCTAACCCTCACCCTAACTGTCATCCTAACCCTTATCCTCACCCTAACACTAACCCTAACCCTAAACTTCACCCTAAACCTAACCCTCACCTGAACCCTCACTCTCACCTTCACCCTCACCCGAAACATCACCCTAACCCTAAACCTCACGCTAACCCTAACCCTAACCCTCACCCTAACCCTAACCCTCACCTTAAAGCTCACCCTCACACAAATCCTCACCCTCAACCTAACAATAAACATTTCCTAACAAAAAATATCTCCCTCACCCTAGCCCTCACCCTAAACCTAACCCTAAACTTAACCCTCACCCTCACTCTCACCCTCACCCTCAGCCAAACCTAACCCTACCCTAATCCTAACCCTAACCCACACCCTCACCCTCACCCTCACCTGCAACCTAACCCCAACAATAACCCTAACCCTCACCCTAACACTGAACCTCAACCTCACCCTCATCCTAAACCTAATCCTAACTCTAACTCTAATCCTAACCCTCACCCTCAAACTCACCTTCACCCTAACCCTTACCTCCACCTTCACCTAACCCTAACCCTAACCCTCACACTAACCCAAACCCTCACCCTAACCATACCACTAACCCTTACCCTTACCCTCACCCTAACCCTAACCCTAACAGTAACCCTAAACCTAAACCTAGTCCTCACACTAACCCTAACCCTCACCCACACATTAACCCGAACGCTCACCCAAACCCTCACTCTAACCCTAACCCTAAACCTAACCCTAACACTCCCACTAAACCTAAGCCTCACCCTAACTGTAACCCTACACATCAGCCTAAATCTCACCCTAAACCTAACCCTAACCCTAATCCTTAACCTATCCCTAAATAAAACCCTAACCCTCACACTCACCCTAGCCCTCACCCTAACCCTACCCCAAAACCTAACCCTCACACTAAACCTAACCCTCACACTATCCCTAACCCTTCCCCTCAGCCTAAGACTCACCCTAACCCTAACCCTAAACCTAATCCTCACCCTATCCCTAACCCTAACCCTAACCCACACACTCACCCTAGCCCTCACCCTAACCTCATCCTAACCCTATCCCTAAACTTAAACCTCACCCTCATCCTAACCCTCACCCTATCCCTTACCCCTAACCTAATCCTATCCCCGACCCTAACCTTAAACCTAAAACTCACACTAACCCTAACCCTCACCCTAACCCTAACCCTACCCCACAGCCTAATCCTCAACCTAACCCTAACCCTAATCCTATCCCTCAACCTAACCCTAACCCTAACCTTAACCCTCACCCTCACCCAAAACCTAACCCTCACCTTCACCCTCACACTCACCCTCAGCCTAACCCTAACACTAACCCTAATCCTAAACCTAACCCTCACCCACAGCCTCACCCTAACTCTAACCCGAACCCTAACCATAAACCTCCCCCTTCACCCAAAACCTCACCCGAACCCTCACTCTTACGCTACGGCTCACCCTCAACTTAACCCTAACCCTAACCCTCAACCTAACCCTAAACCTCACCCTCACCCTCAAACTCACGCTAACCCTAAGCCTCACTGTTACCCTAAACCTCACCCTAACCCTTAACCTTACACTAACCCTAACCCTCACACTAAACCTAAGCCTCACCCTCACCCTTACCCTAACCCTACCCAAACCCTAACCCTCAACCTAACCGTAACGCTCACCCTCACCCTAACCCTCACCCTAAACCTAACCCTCACCCTCACCCTAACCCTCACCCTCACCCTCAAACTCATACTAACCCTAACCCTCACACTAAACCTAAACCTCACCCTCACCCTAACCTTAACCCTACCCCTCACCGTACCCCTCACTCTCACCCTAGCCCTCACCCCTACCCTAATCCTAACCCTGACCCTAATCTTAACCCTAAAACTCACACTAACCCTAACCCTCACCCTGACCCTAACCCTACCACACAGCCTAACCCTCATCCTAACCCTAATCCTAACCCTATCCCTCACTCTAACCCTAACTCTAATATTAACCCTAACCCTCACCCAAAACCTAACCCTCAACCTCACCCTCACCCTCACCCTCACCCTCACCATCACCCTAACTCGAAACCGAACTGTACCTCTCACCCTCACCCTAACCCTAACCCTAACCCTAACCCTCACCTTAACCCTCACCCTAAACCTAACCCTGATCCTAACCCTCACCCTAAAGCTAACACTAAACCTAAACCTCACCCTCACCCTAACCCTCAGCATCACCCTAACCCTCACCCAAAGACGAACCCTCACCTCAACCTAATCCTCACTCTCACCCTAACTGTAAACCTAACCCTAATCCTCTCCCTAACCCTCAACCTCACCCTCACCTTAAGGCTAACCCTAACCCTAATCCTAAACCTAACCCTCACCCTAACTCTAACCCTAACCCTAATCCTAAACCGACCCCTCACCTTCACCCTAAAACTACCTCTAAACATCACCCTCACACTCAACCTTACCCTATCCCCAACCCTAAGCCTTAGCCTAACCCTAACCCTCACCCTAACCCTAACCATAACACTCACCCTCACCCTCACCCTAACCCTAACAATAACCCTATCCCTCACACTAACCCTTATCCTCACACTTACCCTATACCTAACCCTAAACCTCACATTAACCCTAAACCTCACCCCAACCCTGACCCTACTCCTCACCCTAAACCTCACCCTAATCCAAACCCTAACCCTAACCGAAACCCTAAACCTAACTGTAACCCTCACCCTCATGCTAACCCTCATCCACACCCTAATCCTCACCCTCACCCGAATCCTCACCCTCACCCTAACCCTCACCCTCACCCTAAACATCACCCTAAACCTAACCCTCACCGTAACCCTAATCATAAACCTCAACTTCACCCTCACCCTCAGCCTAACCCTAGTCCTTAACCTAATCATAATACTCACCCTGACCCTAACCCTCACCCTAACCCTTACCCGATCCTTCACCTAACCCTAACCCTAACCCTCACACTAACCCGAACCCTCACCCTAACCATAAAACTAACCCTAACCCTTACCCTCACCCTAATCCTAACCCTAACAGTAACCCTAACCCTAAAGGTAGTCCTCACACTAACCCTAACCCTCACCCACTACTTAATCCGAAACCTCACCGGAACCCTCACCCTAACCCTAAACCTAAACCTAACCCTAACACTCCCACTAAACCTAACCCTCACCCTAACTGTAACCCTACCCATCAGGCTAAACCTCAGCCTAACCCTAAACCTAACCCTAATCCTACACCTAATCCTCACACTCACACTCACCCTATCCCTAACCATAACATTCACCCTCACTCTAAGGCTAAGCCTAACCCTCACCCTCACCCTCAACCAAACCCTTAACCTCACCTTAACCCTAAACCTAAACCTCACCCTAACCCTAAAACTACACCTTAAACTAACCCTAACCCTAATCCTCAACCCAACCATGATGCTAACACAAATGCTCACTCTCAACCTAACCCTTAGATTAACCCTTACCCTCAACATAACCCTATCCCTCACCCTCTCCTTAACCCTCACCCTACCCCTTCCCCTCCCCCTAAACCTCACCCTACCCCAAACCCTAACCCTAACCCTAACCTTCACCCTAACCCTCACACTAACTCTAACCCTAACCCTCACTCTAACCCTCACCCTAACCCTAAACTTAACCCTAACCCTGACCCTCACCCTAGCTGTCATCCTGACCCTTACCCTCACCCTAACCCTAACCCTAAACCTCATAATAACCCTAAAACTACCCCTCAGCCTAACCCTAACCCTAACCCTCAACCCAACACTGATGCTAACACAAATGCTCACTCTCAACCTAACCTTTAGATTAACCCTTACTCTCACCATAACCCTATCCCTCACCCTCTCCTTAAGCCTCACCCTACCCCTTCTCCTCCCCCTAAACCTTACCCTACCCCAAACCCTAACCCTAACCCTAACCTTCACCCTAAGCTTCACCCTAACCCTCACACTAACCCTAACCCTAACCCTCACCCCAACCCTCACCCTAACCCTAACCCTAACCCTAACCCTCACCCTCACCCTGTCATCATGACCCTTACCCTCACCCTAAACCTAAACCTAACCCTAACCCTAACCCTCACCCTAACCCTAACCCTCACCCGAACCCTCAGTCTCACCTTCACCGTCACCCTAAACATCAACCTAACCCTAACCCTCACCCTAACCCTAACCCTAACACTGACCCTAACCCTAACTTTCACCTTAAACCTCACCCTCATCCTAATCCTCACCGTAAACCTAACCCTAAACTTTTCTTAAACAAAAACATCACCCTCACATTAGTCCTCACCCTAAACCTAACCCTAACCTTAATCCTCACCCTCACCCTCACCTTCACCCTCAGCCTCAGCCTCAGCCTCACCCTAACCCTAAACCTAATCCTAACCCTAACCCTGACCCTCACCCTCACTCTAACCGTAACCCTAACGTGCACCCTAGCCCTAACCCTAACCCTAACCCTAACCCTAACTCTCAACCTAATCCTAAACCTAACCCTAATGCTAACCCTAAACCTCACCCTCACCCTAATTCTGACCCTAACCCTTACACTTACCCTCACCCTCACTCTCAACCTAACCCTAACCCTTACCTTCACGATAAACCTATCCCTCACCCACAACCTAACCCTCACCCTAACCCTTATGCTCACCCTTACCCTCACCCAACCCTAACCCGAACCCTAACCCTCACCCTAACCCCCATCCTAACCTTCACCCTAACCCTAACGCTAAAACTAAACCTCAGTACTAACCTAAACGTAACCCTAACACTTATGTAACCGAGACCCTAACCCTCACCCTCACAATCAACCTAAGCTTTACCATAACCCTAATAGCAACCCAAACACTTACCCTCACCCTAAACCTAACCCTAAACCTAACCCTCACCGTCACTCTCCCACTCAGGCTCACCCTCACCTTAAACCTCATGGTCACCCTCACACTAACCCTCAACCTCACCCTAAACATCACACTAACCCTAACCCTCACACTAACCCTTATCCTAACCCTAACCCTAACGCTAACATTCACACTAACCATAACACTCACCCTAACCCTATCCCGACACCTCACCCTGACTCTCATCCTAACCCAAACACTCAACCACACCCTAAACCTCACCCTCACCCGAACACTCACCCTCACACTAACACTCACTCTCAACCGAACCCTCACCCTCACCCGAACCCTACCCCTCATACTAACCCTAACACAAAGCCGAATTCCAGAACCTCACACTCACCCTAACCCTTACCCTCACCCTAACTCTAACCATAAAGCTCACATAACCTTAACCCTCACTCTAAACCTAACCCTAAACTTGACCATAACCTTGACCCTCACACTCAGTTTAACACTAACCCTAATCCTATTCCAAATCCTAACCCTCAGCCTCACCCTAAACCTAACCCTAACCCTAACCCTAACCCTCACCCTCACCCTCACCCTAACCCTCAACCTCACCCTAAACATCTCCCTAACCCTAACCCTCACCCTAACCCTAAAACTAACCCTCACTCTGAACCTAACCTCAGCTTAATCCTCATCCTCACCTTAATCCTCACCCTAACCCTAAACTTTACCTAACCAAAACCCTCACCCTCACCTTCAGCCTAACCCTCACCCTCACCCAAGCCCTCACCTTAACCCTAAACTTAAACCTAACACTCACCCTCAACCTCCCCTTCCCCATCAGCCTTACCCTAACCATAACCCTAAGACTAACCCTTACCCTCAACCCTACCCTCACCTATCCCTAACCCTAACCCTAACAATAACCCTCACCCTCATCCTAAACTTAACCCTAACAATAACTCTAACCCTAGCCCTAACCCTAAAACTCACCCTAACCCTAATTCTAACCCTAACCCTCAACCTCACCCTCACCATCATTCTAACCCTCACCTTCACGCTGACCCTCACCATCACACTTACCCTCACACTAACCCTAACCCTCACCCTAGCCCTAACCCTAACCCTCAACATCATTTTCCCCCTCGCCCTCAGCCTAACCCTAACTCTAACCCTAAACCTCAACTAAACTCACTTTCACCCTAACCCTCACCCCCAGCCTCACCCTCACCCTCACCCTCACACTAACACTCAACATCACCCTAAACATCACCTTAACCCTAAACCTCACACTGAACCTAAACCTAACGATCACTCTAACCCTCACCTTCAAACTAACCCTCAACCTAAACATTATCCTAACACTAACCCTACCCCTACCCCTAACCTTCACACTAACCCTAACCCTCAGCCTAACCGTATCCTGACACCTCATCCTAAGTCTCACCCTAAACCTAACCCTAACCCTAACCCTAACCCTCACCCTAAACCACACCCTAACCCTTACTCTCAACATAACCTTAACCTTAAACCACACCCTAACCCTCACCTGAACCTCACCCTCACCCTCACCCTAACCATAAGCCTAACCCTCACCCCAACCCTAACCCTCACCCTAACCCTAACTCTAATCCTCACCCTCAACTGAACCCTAACCCGAACTCTAACCCTATACCTCACCCTAACCCAAACTCTAAACCTAACCCTAACACTTACTGTCATCCTAATCCTCACCCTAAGCCTTTTCCTCACACTAACCCTAAACCTAACCCTCACCATCACCGTAACCCTCACCCTCACCCTAACCCTCACTTACACCCTAACCCTCACCTTCACCCTCACCCTCACCCTAAACAACACCCTAAATATCACCCAAACCCTAAAGCTCAGCCTAACGCTAACCCTAACCATCATCTTAACCCTAAACATCACCTTCAACCTCACCCTCAGCCTAATCCTCACCCTAAAACTAACCCTAACCCTTCCCTAACAGAAAACCACACCCTCACCCTAACCCTCACCCTAACCCTCGCCCTCACCCTAGCCCTCACCCTAACTCTAAACCTAACCTTAATCCTAAACCTCACCCTCACCCTCACCCTCACCCTAACCCTCAACCTCACCCTAAACATCTCCCTAACCCTAACCCTCAACCTAAACTAAAACTAACCTAAAACTAACCCTCACCCTGAACCAACCTCAGCTTAATCCTCATCCTCACCCTAATCCTCACCTTAACCCTAACCTTTACCTAACCAAAACCCTCACCCTCACCCTCAGCCTCACCCTCACCCTCACCCAAGCCCTCACCTTAACCCTAAACTTAACCCTAACACTCACCCTCAACCTCCTCTTCCCCATCAGCCTTACCCTAACCATAACCCTTACCCTCAACCCCACCCTCACTTAACCCTAACCCTAACACTAACAATAACCCTCACCCTCATCCTAACCTTAACCCTAAGAATAACTCTAACCCTAGCCCTAACCCTAAAACTCACCCTAACCCTAATCCTAACCCTAAAACTCAACCTCACCCTCACCGTCATTCTAACCCTCAACTTCACGCTGACCCTCACCATCACACTAACCCTCACACTAACCCTAACCCTCACCCTAGCCCTAACCCTAACCCTCACCCTCACCCTCAGCCTAACCCTAACTCTAACCCTAAACATAAACTAAACTCACCTTCACCCTAACCCTCACCCTCAGCTTCACCCTCACCCTCACCCTCACACTCACACTAACCCTCAACATCACCCTAAACATCACCTTAACCCTAAACCTCACACTGAACCTAACCCTAACACTCACTCGAACCCTCACCCTCAAACTAACCCTCACCCTAAACATTATCCTAACACTAATCCTACCCCTACCCCTAACTTTCACACTAACCCTAACCCTCAGCCTAACCGTATCCCGACACCTCACCCTAACTTTCACCCTAAACCTAACCCTAACCCTAACCCTAACCTTCACCCTAAACCACACCCTAACCCTTACTCTCAACATAACCTTAACCCTAACCCACACCCTAACCCTCACCTGAACCTCACCCTCACCCTCACCCTAACCGTAAGCCTAACCTTCACCCCAACCCTAACACTCACCCTAACCCTAACTCTAACCCTCACCCTCAACTGAACCCTAACCTGAACTCTAACCCTATACCTCACCCTAACCCAAACTCTAAACCTAACCCTAACACTTACTCTCATCCTAATCCTCACCCTAAGCCTTTTCCTCACACTAACCCTAAACCTAACCTCACCATCACCCTAACCCTCACCCTCACCCCAAACCTCACCTACACCCTAACCCTCACCTTCACCCTCACCCTCACCCTAAACATCACCCATACCCTAACGCTCAGTCTAATACTAACCCTAACCCTCACCTTAACCCTAAACCTCACCTTCAACCTCACCCTCAGCCTAATCCTCACCCTAAACCTAACCCTAACCCTTTCCTAACAGAAAACTGCACACTCACCCTAACCCTCACCCTAACCCTCGCCCTCACCCTAGCTCTCACACTAACCATAAACCTAATCCTAACCATAACCCTCACCCTCACCCTCACTCTAATCCTAACCCTCACCCTCACCCTAAACCTAACCCTAACCCTAACCCTCACCCTCACCCTAACCCTAACCCTCAACCTCACGCTAAACATCTCCCTAACCCTAACCCTCAACCTAACCCTAACACTAACCCTCACCCTGAACCTAACCTCAGCTTAATCCTCATCCTCAGCCGAATCCTCACCCTAACCCTAAACTTTACCTAACCAAAACCCTCACCCTCACCCTCAGCCTAACCCTCACCCTCACCCAAGCCTTCACCTTAACCCTAAACTTAACTGTAACACTCACCCTCAACCTCCCCTTCCCCATCAGCCTTACCCTAAACATAACCCTAAGACTAACCCTAACCCTCAACCCCACCCTCACCCTAACCCTAACCCTAACCCTAACAATAACCCTCACCCTCATCCTAACTTTAACCCTAACAATAACTCTAACCCAAGCCCTAACCCTAAAACTCACCCTAACACTAATCCTAACCCTAACCCTCAACCTCACCCTCACCGTCATTCTAACCCTCACCTTCACGCTGACCCTCACCATCGCACTAACCCTCACACTAACCCTAAACCTCACCCTAGCCCTAACCCTAACCCTCACCCTCACTTTTCCCCTCACCCTCAGCCTAACCCTAACTCTAACCCTAATCCTAAACTAAACTCACCCTCACCCTAACCCTCACCCTCAGCCTCACCCTCACCCTCACCCTCACACTAACCCTCAACATCACCCTAAACATCACCTTAACCCTAAACCTCACACTGAACCTAACCCTAACGCTCATTCTAACCCTCACTTTCAAACTAACCCTCACCCTAAACATTATCCTAACACTAACCCTAACCCTACCCCTAACCTTCACACTAACCCTAACCCTCCGCCTAACCGTATCCTGACACCTCACCCTAACGCTCACCCTAACCCTATCCCTAATCCTAACACTCAGTCTAACCCTAACTCTAAACCTAACCCTCACTCTCACCCTAACCCTCACCATCACCCTAACTCTCACCCTAACCTTAACCCTCACCCTAAACCTAACTCTCAACCTAAGCCAAACCCTCACCCTGACCCTCACCCTAACCCTAACCCTCACTCTAACCCTTACTTTAACCCTAACCCTCACCCTAAGCCTAACCCAGACCCTAACAATAACACTCACACTAACACTAAACCTAGCCCTCACCCTCACCCTCACTCTCAACATAACCCTAACACTCATCTAAACCCTAACCTAAACCTAAACCTCACAGTAAAATTAACCTCACTCTATCCCTAATCTTCAAACTAACCCTAACTATCACTCTTTCACTAACCCTACCCCTCATCCTAAACCTCACCCTAAACCTAACCCTAACCCTAATCCTCACCCCATCCCTAACCTTAAGCCTAACCCTCACCATAACCCTCACCCTCACCCTCACCCTAACACTAATGCTAACCCTCACCCTCACCCTAACCCTCAACCTAACCCTTACCCTCATCCTAACCCTTACCCTGAAACTTACCCTAACCCTCACTCTCGCACTAACCCTCACTCTAATATTTACCCACACCCTCCCCCTAACCCTAACCCTCACCCTTACCTTAACCCTAACCCTAGCCCTAACCCTAAACCTAAACCTAAACCTCACTTTTACAGTCACCCTCAAACTCAGCCAAAACCTAATCCTTACCCTAATCGTAAACCTCAACCTCACCCTAACTCTAAACCTAACCCTCAACCTCACCCTTACCATTTCCCTATCCCTCACCCTAACACTAACACTCACCCTATACCACACCCTCACCCTAACCCTAAACCAAACCCTTACGCTCACCCTAAACCTCACCCTAACCCTAACAATAAACCTAACCCTCATCCTCACAATAAACCTCACCCTATACCTTACCCTCACCATTACCCTAACCCAAACCCTAACCCTAATCCTCAACCACACCCTAGCCTTCACCCTCACCTTAATCCTCACCCTCACCCTAAACATCACCTAAACCCTCACCCTCATGCTAACCCTAAACCTAACCCTCACTCTCACGCTAATCCTCACCATAAACCTAACCCTGACCTAAAAGAAACCCTCACCCTAACCCTCACACTAACCCTCACCCTCACCCTAGCCCTCACCCTAACCCAAACCCTCACCCTAACCCTTACCCTAACAGTAATCCTAACCCTAACCCTAATCATAACTCTCACACTAACCGTAACCCTCACCCTAAGCATAACCCTAACCCTATTCCTATTCCTAACCCTCACAATCACCCTCAACCTAAACCTAACTCTAACACTAACCCTCACCCTCACCCTCACCCTCACTAAACACTCACCCTCACCATAAACATCACCCTAACCATAACCCACACCCTAACCCTAACCTCAGATTAAGCCTCACCCTAAACCTAATCCTCACAATAACCCTAACCCTAAGGTAAACGAAACCCTCACCCTCACACTAACCCTCACCCTAGCCCTAACCCTAACCCTAACCATAACACTTACCCACACCCTAATCCTCACCCTCATCCTCATTCTAACCCTAATCCTAACCCTAATCCTAACCCTAATGCTCACGCTACCCCTCTCCCTAAACTTAACTGTAACCCTAACCCTCACCCTCATCCTAACCATCACGCTCACCCGAACACTCACCCTCACCCTAAACGATACTCTCACAATAAATATCAGGTTAACCCTAACCCTAACCCTAACCCTCAGACTAATCTCATCCTAACCCTAACCCTAACCCTAACACTCACCCTAACCCAAACCCTACCCATAAAACTCACCCTAACCCTAACCCTCACCCTCACCCTCAGGCTAACTCTAATACTAACCCTAACCCTCACCCTCAACCTAACTCTAAACCTAAACCTAACCCTAACCCTCACTCTCACCCTATCCCTAAACCTATCCCTAACCCTCACCCTAACCCTAACCCAAAACCTATACCTCACACTCACCCTAACCCTCACCCTAACCGTCACACTAAACCTCACCCTAACCCTTACCCTCACCAAAAACCTCACTCTAACCCTAATCCTCACCCTAAACCTAACCCTCACCAACACCCTAACCCTCACCCCCACCGGAACCCTAACCCACACCCTAACACTCACACTAACCCTAACCCTAACACTATTCCTCAACGTAAACCTAACCCTTAAACTCATCCTAACCCTACACTTACGCCTAACCTTCACCCACACCCTCACCCTAACCCTCACCCTAACCATAACCCTACCCTTCACCCTAAACCTCACACTAACCCTAACCCTAATCCAAACCCTCAACCTAACCCTAAAGCTACCCCTAACCCTCAACCTCACACTAAACGTAAACCTAACACTAAAACTCAATCTAACCCTAATCCTCACCCACACCCTAAACCTCACCCTCACCTTAACCCTCACTTTCACTCTAAACATCACCCAAAACCTAACATTCATCCTATCCCTAGCCCTAACCCTCACCCTAACCCTAATCCAAAACCTAATCCTCAACCTCACTCTATTCCTCAACATAACCCTAAACCTTGGCTAAAAGAAACTCTCAATCTGAAACTCACACTAACCCTCACCCTCACTCTAACCCTCACCCTAATCCTAACCCTAACCATAACCCTAAACCTAACCTCAGGTTAAACCTAACCCTGAGGTAAACGAAACCCTCACCCTAAACCTCATACTAACCCTAACCTCACCCTAAACATCACCTTCACCCTAACCATAATCCTAAACATCAACCTCACCCTCACCCTCACCCTCAGCCTAAATATAACCATAACCCTAACCCTAACCCTCACCCTCAACCCAACCCTAATCCTCACCCTAACACTAACCATTCATCCTTACCATCACTCTAACCCTAACCATAACTCTAATCCTAACCTTCACCCTCACCCTAAACCTCACCCTCACACTTACCCTCACCCTCACCCTAACCCTAACCCTAACCCTCACAGTAATCCTAACCCTCACCCTAACCCTAATCCTCACCTTAACCCTCAACCTCACCCTAATCCTCACCCTAACCTAACCTTAACCCTTACCTAAACTAAACCCTCACCCTCACCCTAAAACTCACCCTCACCCTAGACCACCCCCTAACCCTAACACTAAACCTAACCCTCACAGTAACCCTAACCCTAACCCTCTGTCTGAACTTTATCCTAACCCTAAAGCTAAAACTAACCTTCAACCTAATCAAACCCTAACCCTAACCCTCACATTAACCCTAACTGTAACCCTCAGCCTAATGCTCATCCTAACCCTAACCCTAACCCTAACCTTCACCCTAAACCTAACCCTAACCCTCACCCTAACCCTAACCCTCACCCTCAACCTCACACTCACCCTCAGCACAAACCTAGTGCTAACCCTAATCCTAACCCTCACCCTCAACCTAACTCTAACCCTAAACCAAACTCTCCCCCTTCCCCTCACCCTCACTCTAAACCTCACTCTAACCCTACCCATAAACCTCAACCTAACTCGCATCCTAACCCTAACCCTAGCACTAACCCTAACCCTGACCCTCAATTTAACCGTCCCCATAACCCTAAGTCTAACCCTAAACCTCACCCTCACCTTAACACTAATACTAACACTAACCATAAGCTTCACCCTAACTCTCACCCTAACCCTCAGCCTCACCCTAAACATCAACCTAAGCTTAACCCACACCCTAACTCTAACCCTAACCCTCACCCTAACCCTAACCTCAGCTTAACACTAACCCAGATGTAAACGAAATCCTCACCCTCACTCTCACCCTAATCCTCACCCTAACCTTAACCCTGATGTAAAAGAAACCCTCACCCTCACCCTCACACTAATCTGCACCCTCACCCTAGCCCTCACCCTCACCCTCACCCTAACACTAACCATCAACCTCACCCTCACCCTCCCCCTCAGCCTAAACCTAACCTTACCCTAACCCTAACCCTCAACCTTACCTGCACCCTAACCCTAACAATAACCCTAACCCTCACCCTAATACTAAACCTCAACCTCACCCTAACCCTAATCCTAACCCTAACTCTACTTCTAACCCTCATCCTCACCCTAACCCTCACCCTAACCCTTACCCTCACCTTCACCTAAACCTAACCCTAACCCTCACACTAACCTGAACCCTCTCCCTAACCGTAAAACTTACCCTACCCCTCAGCCTAAGACTCACCCTAACCCTAACCCTAAATCTAAACATAACCCTCCCCCATTCCTAACCCAAATTTTAACCCTCACACTAACCCTAGCCCTCACCCTAACCTCAGCCTAACCCTATACCTAACCCTAAACCTCACCCTCATCCTAACCCTCACACTAACCCTTACCCTCACCCTAATACTAACCATGACCCTAATCTTAACCCTAAATCTCACACTAACCCTAACCCTCACCCTAACACTAACCCTAACCCACAGCCTAACCCTCATCCTAAAAGTAATCCTAACCCTATCCCTCATCCTAACCCTAACCCTAACATTAAGCCTAACCCTCACCCTAACCCTAACCCTCACCCTCACCCTCACACTCACCCTCAGCCTAAACCTAACCCTAACCCTAATCCTAAACCTAACCCTCACCCACACACTCACCCTAACTCTAACCCGAACACTAACCATAACCCTCCCCCTCCCCTTCCCCCTCACCTGAATGCTCACTCTCACCCTAATACTCACCCTCACCCTAACCCTAACACTATCCCTAACCCTCACCCTAACCTTAATCCTCACACTCACCATCAACCTCACACTCACCTTAACCCTCACCATCACCCAACCCCTAACCCTAACCATAAACCTCACGCTAACCCTAAACCTAACCCCTCCCCTCACCTGAAACTTCACCCTCACCCTCACCATAAACATCACCCTAACAATCACCCTCACCTAACCCTAATTCTCACCCTAAACCTAACCCTCACCTCAGCCCTCAACCTCATCCTAATCCTCACCCTAAACTTACCCAAACCCTTACCTAAAGTAAACCCTCACCCTCACCCTAACCCAACCCTAAACCTAACCTCATACTAACCCTAACCCTAATCCTCAGCCTAACGTTCATGCTAAACTTAACCCAAACCCTAACCGTCACCCTAACCCTAACCATAATCCTAACCCTCACCCTATCCCTAACCCTCACCCTCACCCTGACCCTAACCCTAATCGTAAACCTAACCCTCACCCTCACCCTAAACTTAATCTTAACCGTAACCCTCATCCTCACCCTCATCCTAAACCTAAGCCTCACCCTGATCCTAAACGTAGCCCTAACCATCACCTTCATCCTCATCCTCACCCTTAACCTAACCCTAACCCTCAACCTAACCCTCACCCTAACCCTAACCCTAACCGTAACTCTCACACTAAACCGAACCCTCACCCTCACTGTAACCCTAACCCTACCCCGCGCCCTAACCCTCACACTCACCCTAACTCTAACCCTAAACTGAACCCTAATCTTCACGCTAACCATAAAGCTAACCCTCCCCCTCACCGAACCTTCACCCTCACCCTAAACATCACCCTAACATTAACCCTCACCCTAATCGTAACCCTAAGGCTCACACTAACCCTAACCCTCAACTTAACCCTCAATCTCACCCTAACCTTACCTTAACCCTTACCTAAACTAAACCCTCAACCTAACCCTCACCTTACCCTAGCCCACACCCTAACCCTAACGCTAAACATAACCCACACACTAACCCTAAATCTTACCATCAGCCTAAACCTTATCCTAAACCTAAAACTAACCTTCACCCTAACCTAATAGTAACCTAACATTAACCTTAACCCTAAACCTCACACTAACCCTAAACCGAACCCTCAGCCTAACGCTCATCCTAACCCTAACCCTAACCCTAACCCTAACCCTGACCCTAAACCTCACCGTAACCCTTACTCTCACCATAACCTTAACCCTAACCCACACCCTAACCCTCACCTGAACCCTCACCTGAACCCTCACCCTAACCGTAACCCTAACCCTCACCCCAACCCTAACCCTCACCCTAACCCTAACTCTAATCCTCACCCTCAACTGAACCCTAACCCGAACTCTAACCCTATACCTCACCCTAACCCAAACTCTAAACCTAACCCTAACACTTACTCTCATCCTAATCCTCACCCTAAGCCTTTTCCTCACACTAACCCTAAACCTAACCCTCACCATCACCGTAACCCTCACCCTCACCCTAACCCTCACCTACACCCTAACCCTCACCTTCACCCTCACCCACACCCTAAACATCACCCTAAACATCACCCAAACCCTAACGCTCAGTCTAATACTAACCCTAACCCTCACCTTAACCCTAAACATCACCTTCAACCTCACCCTCAGCCTAATCCTCACCCTAAACCTAACCCTAACCCTTTCCTAACAGAAAACCGCACCCTCACCCTCACCCTCACCCTAACCCTCGCCCTCACCCTAGCCCTCACCCTAACCCTAAACCTAATCCTAACCCTAACCCTCACCCTCACCCTCACTCTAATCCTAACCCTCAACCTCACCCTAAACCTAACCCTAACCATAACCCTCACCCTAACCCTCAACCTCACCCTAAACATCTCCCTAACCCTAACCCTCACCCTAACCCTAAAACTAACCCTCACCCTGAACCTAACCTCAGCTTAATCCTCATCCTCAGCCTAATCCTCACCCTAACCCTAACCTTTGCCTAACCAAAACCCTCACCGTCACCATCAGCCTAACCCTCACCCTCACCCAAGCCCTCACCTTAACCCTTAACTTAACCCTAACACTCACCCTCAACCTCCCCTTCCCCATCAGCCTTACCCTAACCATAACCATAAGACTAACCCTAACCCTCAACCCCACCCTCACCCTAAACCTAACCCTAACCTGCAACCTAACCCTAACCCTTATGCTAAAACTTACCCTCAAGCTTACCCTAACCCTAACTCTAACACTCACCCTAAACCTAACCCTAACCCTAATGCTAACCCTAACCCTCACCCTCACCCTAACCCTGACCCTAACTCTAACCCTACCCCTCTGCCTACCCCTCACCCTCACCCTAACCCTCACCCTCACCCTAACACTAATGCTTACCTTAATCCTCAAGCTCACCCTAACAGTTTCCCTAACCCTTACCCTCACCATAAACCTATCCTTCAACCTCAACCTAACCCTCACCCTAAACCTTTCGCTCACCCTACCCCTAAACCTCACGCTAACCCCAACCCAAACCCTAACCCTAACCCTAATCCTCACCTGAACCCTAACACTCACGGTCACCCTAAGCCTCACCCTTTCCCTAACCCTTACCTACACCCTAACTATTCCTCTTCCCTGAACCCTAACTCTCATCCTAAACCTCACCCTCACCCTAAACATCACCCTAATCCTTACCCTCAGCCTAACCCTCACCCTCACACACACCCTAACCTTCACCGTCACCCAAAACCTCTCACTCTCCCTAACTTTCACCTTCACCTAAAACATCACCCTAACCCTCACTCTCACCCTAACCCTCACTCTAACACTTAACATCACCCTAACCCTAACTCTAACCCTAACTCTCACACTAAACCTAACCCTCACATTAAATCTAACACTAAATCTACCCGTCCCCCTAACCCTCACCCTAACCATAGCCATGAAAGCTAGGGTGAGTCTCAATCATATCCTCAACCTCAGCCTCACCCTAACCCTAACCCTCATCCTAGCGCTCAACCTAACCCTAACCCTAACCCTAACCCTAACTCTAAACCTCACCTTCACCCTCACCCTCAACCTCACCCTCAGCCTAATCCTAACCCTAACCTTAATACTAACCCTAAACCTAACACTAAACCTACATCTACACCTACCCCTAACCCTAACCCTCACCTTCACCCTCACCCTAACCCTTACCCTCACCCTCACCCTAAACCTCACATTAAGTCCAACCCTCACCCTCACCCTAAACCTCAACCTCACCCTCACCCTACACCTAAACCTAACCCTCAACCTCACCCTTACCCTCACACTCACCCTAACCATAACCCTCACCCTCACCCTCACGCTAAACCTAACCCTAACCCTCTCCATAACCCTCACCCTAACCCTAATGCAAAACCAAATCCTCACCCTCACCCTAAACCTAAAACTAACCCTAACAGTCACCCTCACCCTAAAGCTCACCCTAACCCTTAACCTCACCCTAACTCTAACCCTAACCCTCACACTAACCATAACCCTCACCCTAACCCTAAACCTATCCCTCACCCTAAGGCTCACCCTATACCTAACCCTAACCTTAATACTCACCCTAACCCTAAACTTCATCTTAACCCTCGCCCTTACCCTAATTCTCGCCTGACGCTAACCCTAATACTTACCTAACCGAAACCCTCATCCTCACACTTATCCTCACCATATTCCTCACCCTCACCATCGCCCTCACCATAACCCTAAACCTAACCCTCTCCCTAAACATAACATTAACTTTAACCCTCAACATAACCCTCACCCTAGCACTAACCCGAAATTTAACCCTCAGCCTAACCCTCACCAAAACCCATACACTCACCCTCACCCTCACCTTAACCCTCAGACTAAACCTAAACCTCACCCTAACCCTAACACTAACACTAAACAAAACCCTCATCCTATCCCTCAAACTAATGCTAAACCTTACCCTAACCCTCACCCTCACCATCACCCCAAACCTAACACTGACCCTCACCCTCACCCTAATCATTAACCTCACCCTAAACATAACACTTACCCTTACCCGAACCCGAACCCTAATCCTAATATTCACCCTAATCCTAACCCTACCCCTTACCCTAACCCTCACCCTAACCCTAACCCTAACACTAACCTTCACCCTAACACTAACCCTAAACCTATCCCTAACCCTCAAATACACCCTAACCTTCACCCTAACCCTAATGCAAACCCGAACCCTAAACCTCAACCTAACCCTAACCCTAACCCTAAACCTCAACCTAACCCTAACCCTCACCCCAACCATAAACTTCATCCTATCCCTGAACCTCACCCTAACCATAATCCTAACCCTTACCTATCTGAAACACTCTCCCACACCCATTCCCTCTCCCTAACCCGCAATCTCACATTAGACCTCACCATAAACCTTACGCTAAACCTAACAATAACCCTCACACTGACCCTCACCCTCACACTAAACCTAAACCTAAGCCTCACCCTCACCCTCACCATCACCCGAACCCTAACCCTCACCCTCACTCTCCCCCAACCCTAAACCTAACCCTCCCCCTAATCTTAACCCTCACCATAACCCTAACCCTAACTCTCACCCTCACCTTCACCCTAAACCTAAACCTAAACCTCACCCTAACCCTCAACCAAACCCGAATGCAAACCCTAAACCTCACCCTCACCTTAACCCGAAAGCTAACCCTAACCCTCACCCTCACCCTAAACCTCACCCTAATCCTTACCCTCACCCTAAGCCTAACCCTAACTCTAACCCTCATACTAACCCTAACCCTCATCCTAACACTAACCCTACCCCTCAACCTAAGCTTCACCCTATAACTAACCCTAACCTAAATCGAACACTAACTCTCACTGTCACCTTAACCCTCACCCTCAACCTAACATTAACATTACCACTAACCCTCACCTAAACCTAACCCTAACCCTAAACCTCACACTAACACTCACCCTAACGGTAACCCTAACCTTCACACTAACCCTAACCCTCACCCTAAACCTAAACTTAAAACTCACCCTCACCCTCAAGCTCATCCTCAGCCAAAAGCTAACCCTAACACTAATCCTAACCCTAAGCCTCATCCACACCCTCACCCTCCCCCTAACCCTAACCCTAACCCTCATTCTAACCCTCATCCTCGCCCTAACCCTCACTCTCACCCTAACCCTAACCCTAACCCTATCCCTACCACTCATCCTAACCCTCACCCTAACCCAAATGCTAACCATAAACGTCACCCTCACCCTAACCCTCACAATAACCCTTACCCTCACCCTAACCCTAACCCTCACCCTCATTCTAACCCTTACAATAACACTTATCCACAACCGAACCCTCACCATAACCCTCACCCTAACCATAAACTTCACCTTAAACCTCACCCTAACCCTAATCCTCACCCTAAACCTAACCCTAAACCTTTCCTAACCAAAAATTTCACCCTCATCCTAGCCCTCACCGTAAACCTAACCCTAAAATTAATCCTCACTCTCACCCTCACCCTCAGCCTCACCCTAACCCTAAACCTAATCCTATCCCTAACTCTGAACCTCACTCTCAGTGTAACCCTAACCCTAACCTGCACCCTAAACCTAACCCTAACCCTAATCCTAACAATCAACCTTACCCTAACCCTAACTCTAATGCTAACCCTAACCCTCACCCTCACCCTAACCCTCACCATAACCCTTACCCTTATCCTCACCCTCACTCTCACCATAACCCTAACACTTACCCTCACCAAAACCCTATCCCGCACCCTCAACATAATCCTCATCCTAACCCTAACCCTACCTCTCACCCTAACCCTCACCCTAACCCTAACCCTAACCCTAACACTCAACCTAACGCTAACTCTCACGTCACCCTAATCCTCACCCTAAACCTAATCCTAACGCTTACCTATCCAAAACCCTCACCCTCAACTGCACCCTCTCCCTCACCCTCAGCCTAACCCTTACCATATCCCTAATCCTAACCTTAACTCTTACCCTCACCCTAAACCTAAACCTCACCCTAACCCTCACTCTCAAACTCACACTCACCCTAACCCTCAACCTAACTCTAACCCTAAGCCTAAACATCACCCTAACCCTAAACCTAAACCCTAAGCCGAACCCTAATCCTTACCCTAACCCTAACCCTTAACCTAAACGTAACAATAACCCTAACTCTCACACTAAACCTTATGCTAACCCTAACCCTCATCCTCACCCTAATCCTCACCCTAACCCTTATCCTCACACTAAGCCTAACCATAACCCTCAGCATTAACTTCAACCTATTCCTAAACGTAAATCTATCGCTCACCCTAAACCTAACCCTTACCCTAACCCTAAACCTAAAACTCACACTAACCCTCACCCTAAAATTATCCCTCACACTCACCCTAACCCTAACCCTAACCCTAACCCTTACCCTATCTCTAACCCTGCCCCTCAACCTAACCCTCATCCTCACCCTAATGCTAACACTAACCCTCACCTTAAATTTATCCCTAACCCTAACCCTCACACTAACCCTAAATCTAAACCTCACCCCAACCCTAACCCTTACCCTAAACCTAACTCTAATCCTAAACCTAACCCTAACCCTAAACCTCACCCTCACCCTCACCCTCACCCTAACCCTAAATCTAACCCTAATCCTCACCCTAACCCTAACCCGTATGCTATCCCTAAACCTTACCGTCACCATCACCCTCACCCTACCTCTCAAACTCAAACTCACCTTCACCCTAACCCTCAAACTAACCCAAACCCTAACCCTAACACTAACCTTCTTCCTAACCCTAACTCTACCCCTCACTCTCACCCTAAACCTTACCCAGACCCTTACCCACACCCTAACCCTAACCCTATCCCTAATGCTAAATCTAACCTTAACCCTCACCCTAACCCTTACCCTCAACTTAACCCTAACCCTAAGCCTAACCCTCACCTAACACTAACCCTAAACCTAAACCTCAACCTAACCCTACCCCTCACCCTCACCCTAACCTTCAACCTCACCCTAACCCGGACCCTAACCCTAACCGTCACACAAACGCTAACCCTCATGAGAACTCGAACCCTCACCCTTAGCATCACCCTCACCCTAAATATCACACTAACCCTAACCCTAACCCTAACACTAAACCTAACACTCAGCCTATACCTAACGGTCACCCTAACCCAAAACTTCACCCTAATACTCAAACTAACACTAACCCTAATCCTAACCCTAACCCTAACCCTAACCCTAACCCACACCCTCACCCTAAACCTAACCTTCACCCTCACACTCATCCTAAATCTAACCCTGACCCTCACCCTCACCCTCAACCTCACCCTCACCCTCACCCTCACCCTAAACCTACCTCTAACCCTAAACCTCAACCTAAACCTAACACTCACCATAACCCTAAACCTAACCCTCACCCTCACCCTCGCCCTAACCCTAACTCTAAACCTCACCTTAACCCTCACCCTCACCCTCACCCTCACCCTCAGCCTAATCGTAACCCTAAACCTGACCCTAACCCTACCTCTATACCTCACCCTAACCCTAACTCTCACGCTAACCCTAAAACTAAACCTTACCCTCACCCTCACCCTAAACCTCACATTAATCCTAACACTCAAACTAACACGAACCCAAACGCTAACCTTCACCCTCACCCTCACCCTAACACTAAACATCACCCTCAACCTCACCCTAACCCTAACCCTAACCCTTACCCTAACCCTAACCCTAACCCTTTCCCTAACCCTAACCCTAAACCTAAACCTAAACCTCACTCTCAACCTCACCCTAAACCTAACCATAACCCTCACCCTCACCCTCACCCTAACCCTAACCCTCACCCTCAACCTCACCCTCATCCTAACCCTAACCCTAACCCTCACCCTAAACCTAACACTCAACATAACCCTAAACCTAACAATCACCCTCACCCTCACCCTAACCCTAACCCTAACCCTCACCATAACCCTCACCCTAACCCTAATGCAAACCCAAAACCTCACCTCACCCTAAACCAAAAGCTAACCCTAACTGTCTCCCTCACCCTAAACCTCACAGTAACCCTTACCCTCACCCTAATTCTAACCCTAACCCTCACACTAACCCTAACCCTCAACCTAACCCTAAACCTACCTGTGACCCTAACCCTCACCCTATCCCTCACCCTAAACCTATCCCTCTCCCTAAACCTAACCCTAACCCTCAACCTAACCCTAACCCTAAACCTCACCCTAACCCTAACCCTCACACTCACAATCTGCCTAACACTAACCATAACCCTAATCCTAACCCTAAATCTCACCCTCATACTCACACTAACTCAAACCGTAACCCTAACCCTAACCCTCACAATAAACCTAACCCTATCCCAAACCCTCACTCTAACCCTAAACCTCATCCTAACCCTAATCTTATCCCTCATCCTAACCCTAACCCTAACACTAACACTAATTCTAACCCTAACCCTCATCCTCACCTTAACTCTAAAACTAAACCTCAATCTAACACTCACCCTCACCCTCATCCTAACCTAAAACTTACCCTAACCCTCACCCTAACCTTAAAGGTCACCATATACCTCACACTCACGCTAATGCTAACCTAAACTCTAACCCTCACCCTAACCCTCACCCTCTCCCTAACCCTAACCCTAACCCTCACCCCAACCCTAACCCTAAACCTCACCCTAACCCTAACCCTCACGCTCACTCTCTGCCTATCACTAACCCTATCCCTAATCCTAACCCTAAAGCTCACCCTCATACTCACCCTAACTCAAATCGTAACCCTAACCCTAACCCTCACAATAACTCTAACCCTATCGCTAACCTTCACCCAAACCCTAAACCTCATCCTAACCCTAATCCTAACCCTCATCCTAACCCTAACCCTAAGCCTAATTCTAACCCTAACCCTCACCTTCACCCTCACCCTAACTCTAAGCCTAAACCTAAACCTAACACTCACCCTCACCCTCACCCTAACCTAAAACTATCCCTAACCCTCCCCCTAACCTTAAAACTCGCCCTATACCTCACACTCACCCTAACGCTAACCCTAACTCTATCCCTCACCCTAACCCTCACTCTAACCCTAACAATAACCCTAACACTCATCCACACACTAAACCTCACCCTAACACTTACCCTCAACATAAACTTAACCCTAAGCCTAAACCTAATCCTGACCCTAAACCTAACCCTCACCCACACACTAAAGCTCACCCTATCCCTAACCCTAATTAATCATAAACCTAACCCTCACCCTCAAACTCAACCCACCCCTAACTCTAAGCCTAACCCTCACCCTAACCCTAACCCTCAACCTAACCCAAACCCTCACACTCACCCTAAACCTCACCCGAACCCTAACATTACCCCTCTCCCTAACCCTCAACCTCACCCTCACTCTAAGCCTAACCTTTACCCTAACCCTCACCCTAACCCTAACCCTTACCCTATCCCTAACCCTGCCCCTCAACCTAACCCTCATCCTCACCGTAATCCTAACACTAACCCTCACCCTAAACCTAAACCTAACCCTAACCTTCACCGTAAACCTAAACCTAACCCTCACCCTAATGCTATCCCTTACCCTAAACCTCACCTTAATCCTAAACCTGACCCTAACCCTAACCCTCACCCTCACCCTCACCCTCACCCTAACCCTAAAACTAACCCTAACCCTCACCCTAACCCTAACCCGTATGCTATCCCTAAACCTTACTATCACCATCACCCTCACCCTAACTCTCAACCTCAAACTCACCTTCACCCTACCCCTCAAACTAACCCAAACCCTCACCCTAACACTAACCTTCTCCCTAAACCTAACCCTACCCCTCACCCTCACCCTAACCCTTAACCAGACCCTTACCCACACCCTAACACTCACCCTATCCCTAATGCTAACCCTAAACTTCACCCGCACCCTAACCCTCAACCTAACCCTGACCCTCACCTTAACCCTAGTCCTAACCCTAATCCGAATCCTCACACTAAACCTAAACCTAACCCTACTGCTCAGCCTAACCCTCACCCAAATCATAACACTAATACTCACCCTATACCTAACCCTAACACTAACACTAACCCTCACCCTCACCCTAGACCTCACCCTAATACTAACTCTAACCATAACCATCACCCTCACACTAACACTAACAATAACCCTAAACCTAACACTAACCAAAATTCTCACCCTAACCCTCACCATCAACCTAACCCTAACTCTCACCCTTTCCCTTACCCAAACCCTAACCTAACCCTCACCCTCAATCTAACCCTCATTCTAAACCTTACCCTCACCATAACCCTAACCCTAAACCTCACCGTAACCCTCACCCTAAACTTAACCCTAATCTTAAACCTAACCCTGACCCTAACCCTCCCCATAACCCTCACCTAACACTAACCCTAAACCTAAAAATCACACTAAACCTAACCCTACCCCTCAAACTCACCCTAAACTTCAACCTCACCCTAACCCTAACCCTAACCCTAAGCATCACCCAAAAGCTAACCCTCATGAGAACCCGAACTCTCACACTCAGCCTCACCCTCAGCCTAAATATCACACTAACCCTAACCCTCACCCTAACCCTAAACCTAACACTCAGCCTATACCTAACAGCCACGCTAATCTAAAACCTCACCCTAATCCTCAAACTAACCCTAAAGCTAACCATGACCCTAACCCTAAACCTCACCCTCACCCTAACCCTCACACTAACCCTTACCCACACCCTCACCCTAAACCTCACATTAACCCTAACCCTCAAACTAACACTAACCCTAACCCTAACCCTCACCCTCACCCTAACCCTTACCTTCACCCTCACCCTCACCCTCACCCTAAACCTAACCCTCACCCTCACCCTTACCCTCACCCTAATCCTGACCCTCACCCTCACCCTAACCCTAACCCTAAGCCTAACACTCAACCTAAACCTAACACTCACCATAACCCTAAACCTAATCCTCACCCTCATCCTCACCCTAACCCTAACTCTAAACCTCACCTTCACCCTCACCTTCACCCTCACCCTCAGCCTAATCCTAACGCTAAACCTAACCCTAACCCTACCTCTACCCCTCACCCTAACCTTAACCCTCACCCTAACCCTCACACTAACCCTTACCCTCACCCTCACCCTAAACCTCACATTAACCCTAACCCTCAAACTGATACTAACCCTAACCCTAAACCTCACACTCACCCTCACCCTAATCCTAACTCTCACCCTCACCCTCACTCTAAATTTAACCCTAATCCTAACCCTAACCCTAAACCAAAACCTCACCCTCACCCTCAAGCTAAACCTCACCCTCACCCTCACCCTAATCCTAACCCTCACCCTCACCCTCACCCTAACCCTAACCCTCACCATAACCCTCACCCTAACCCTAATGCAAACCCGAAACCACACCTCACCCTAAACCTAAAGCTAACCCTAACTGTCACCCTCACCCTAAACCTCACAGTAAGCCTTATCCTCACCCTAACACTAACTCTAACCCTCACACTAACCGTAATCCTCAACCCAACCCTAAACCTACCTGTGACCCTAAGCCTCACCCTATCCCTACCCTAACCCAATCCCTCTCCATAACCCTAACCCTACCCGTCACCCTAACCCTAAACCTAAACCTCACCCTAACCCTAACCCTCACTCTCACACTCACCCTCTGCCTAAAACTA
Organism: Dipodomys merriami; assembly: GCF_024711535.1. Taxonomy (NCBI): domain Eukaryota; kingdom Metazoa; phylum Chordata; class Mammalia; order Rodentia; family Heteromyidae; genus Dipodomys; species Dipodomys merriami. The sequence goes on from NW_027203304.1 coordinate 968,305, forward strand.
ACCCTAACCCTAATCATAACCCAAAAGTTCACCCTCATACTCAGCCTAACTCAAAACGTAACCCTAACCCTAACCCTCACCATAACCCTAACACTATCCCTAAACCTCACCCTAACCCTAAACCTCATCCTAACCCTAATCCTAACCCTCAACTACACCCTAACCCTAACCCTAACCCTAACCCTCACCCTCACCTTAAACCTCACCCTGACCCTTACACTCTCCATAAACTTAACCCTAACCCTGAACCTAATACTCACACTAACTATAACCATTACCCTCACCCTACCCCTCACTCTCAGCTTAAACCTCACCCTAACACTCACCGTCACCCACACCCTAACCCTCACCCGAAACCCAACCCTCACCCTCACCCTCACCCTAACTGTAACCCTAACACTCACCCCAAACCTAACCCATACCCGAACCCTAAGTCTAACCCTCACCCTCAATTTAACCCTAACATGAACCCTAACCCTAAACCTCACCCTAACCCTAAAGCTAAACCTAACCCTAAATCTTACTCTCATCCTAATCCTCACCCTAACCCTTTTCGTCACACTAACCCTACACCCTAACCCTTACACTAAATCAAACCCTCAACCTAACCCTCACCCTAAACTTAACCCTAACCCTCACCCTGAAACGAAACCTAACCCTTTTCCACACCCTCACCCTAACACTATCAACCTAACCCTCACCCTAAACCCAACCCTCACCTATACCCTAACCCTCACCCTCAGCCTCACCCTTACCCTCACCCTAAACATCAACCTAACCGTAACACTCAGCCTAACCCTAACCCTAAACTTCACCTTAACCCTAACGCTAACCCTAACCCTCACACTCACCCTAACCCATATCCTTACCATAACCCTAATGGTAACCCTAACCCTAATCCTCACACTCACCCTAACCCTAACTCTAACCCTCACTCTCACCCTCACCCTAACCCTAACCCTCACCCTCACCCTAAATCTAACCCTAACCCTAACCCTAAACCTAAACCTAAACCTCACCCTCACCCTAAACCTAACCCTAACCCTCACCCTCACCCTCACCCTCACCCTAAACCTCAACCTAACCCTAACCCTCACCCTAAACCTAACACTCAACATAACTCTAAACCTAACCCTCACCCTCACCCTCACCCTAACCCTAAACCTATCCCTCACCATAACCCTCACCCTAACCCTAGTGCAAACCCGAAACCTCACCTCACCCTAAACCTAAAGCTAACCCTAACTGTCACCCTCACCCTAAACCTCAGAGTAACCCTTACCATAACCCTAACACTAACCCTAACCCTCACACTAACACTAAATCTCAACCTAACCCTAAACCTACCAGTGACCCTAACCCTCACCCTATCCCTCACCCTTACCCTATCCCTCTCCCTAACCCTAACCCTACCCCTCACACTAACCCTAACCCTAAACCTGACACTAAACCTAACCTTCACCCTCACCCTCACCCTCTGCCTAACACTAACCATAACCCTAATCCTAACCCTAGGGCTCACCCTCATACTCACCCAACTCAAAACATAACCCTAACCCTAACCCTCACCATAACCCAAACCCTATCCCTAACCCTCACCCTAACCCTAAACCTCATCCTAACCCTAATCCTAACCCTCAACTTCACCCTAACACTAACCCTAACCCTATCCCTCACCGTAACCCTAACGCTAACCCTAACTCTCACCCTCACCCTAAACCTCACCCTGAGCCTTACCCTCTCCATAACCTTAACCCAAACCCTAAACCTAATACTCACACTAACTCTAACCATCACCCTCATCCTAACCCTCACTGTCACCTTGAACGTCACCCTAACACTTACCGTAACCCACACCCTAACCCTCACCTGAAACCCAACCCTCACCCTCACCCACACCCTATCCGTAACCCTAACACTCACCCCAAACCTAACCCTCACCCGAAACCTAACTCTAACCCTCACCTTCAACTTAACACTAACCCGAACCCTAACCCTAAACCGAACCCTAACCCTAAAGCTAAACCTAACCCTAAATCTTACTCTCATCCTAATCCTCACCCTAACCCTTTTCCTCACACTAACCCTAATACTAACCCGTACACTAACTCAAACCCTCACCCTAAACCTAACTCTAACCCACACCCTGAACCTAACCTAACCCTTTTCCACACCTTCACCCTAACCCTCACCATCACCCTAACCCTCACTCTAAAACTAACCCTCACCTATACCCTAACCCTCACTCACACCCTCACTCTTACCCTCACCCTAAACATCACCCTAAACCTAACCCTCACCCTAACCCTAACCCTAACCCTCACCTTAACCCTAACGCTAACCGTAACCCTCACCCTCACCCTAAACCTCACCCTAACCCATACTCTCACCATAACCCTAAGGGTAACCCTAATCCTAATCCTCACACTCACCCTAACCCTAACCCTCATGCTCTTGCTCACCCTAACCCTAAACCTCACCCTCACGCTAAACCTCAACGTCAACTTAACCCTCATCCTAACCCTAACCGTCACCAACACCCTAACACTCACACTCATCCAAACCCTCTCCCTCACCCTCAGCCTAACCCTAACCCTAACCCTCACCCCAACCCTAACCCTCACCCTAACCCTAACTTTAACCCTCACACTCACCCTTACCCTAACCCTAATCCTTACCCTAACCCTCACCCTAAAACTTAATCTAACCCTAACCCTAACCCTAATACTCACTCTAACCCTAACCTTCATCCTAATCCCACCCTCACCCTAATCCTCACCCAAACCCTAACCCTAACCCTAAACCTCACCTTAAACATAACATTAACCCTGACCCTCACCGTAAGCCTCGCCCTAGCCCTAACCAGAACGTTAAAACTCACGCTAACCCTCACCCAAACCCTTACTCTCACCCTCAACCTCACCCTAACCCTCACACTAATATTAAACCTCACCCTAACCCTAACACTAACACTAAACAAAACCCTCATCCTATCCCTCAAACTGAGCCTAAACCTAACCCTAACCCTCACCCTCACCATCACCCTAAACCTAACACTAACCTTCAACCTCACCCTAATCCTTAACCTCACCCTAACCCTAACCCTTACCCTAACCCTCTCCCTAATCCTAACATTCACCCTAACCCTAACATTACCCCTTACCCTAACCATCATCCTAAACCTAATCCTAACCCTAACCCTCACCCAAACACTAACCCTAACCCTATCCTTAACCCTCAAAATCACCCTAACCCTCACCCTAACCCTAATGCAAACCCCAACCCTAAACCTCACTCTAACCCTAACCCTAACCCTAAGCCTCACACTAACCCTAACCATCAGCCTAACCCTAAACTTCATCCTATCACTAACCCTCACCCTAATCCTCACCCTGACCCGAATCCTAACCCTTACCTAACTGACACGCTCTCCCTCACCCTCTCCCTCTCCCTAACCCGCAACCTCACATTAGACCTCACCATAAACCTTACGCTAAACCTAACAAAAACCCTCACCCTAACCCTCACCCTCACACTAAACCTCACCCTAATCCATAGCCTCACCCTAACCCTAACCCTAACCCTAACCATCTTCCTAACCCTAGCCCTACCCCTCACCCTAAGCCTCACCCTATAACTAACCCTAACCCTAAATCCTAACCCTAACTCTCACCGTCATCATTACCCTCACCCTCAACCTAACCCTAACATTAACCCTAACCCTCACCCTAACCCTCACTTAAACCTAACCCTAACCCTAAACCTCACACTAACACGCACCCTAACCGTAAACCTAACCCTCACCCTAATCCTAATATTCACATTAACCCTAACCCTCACCCTAAACCTAAACCTAACCCTATCACTCACCCTCAAGCTCTCCCTCAGCGAAACCCTAACCCTAACACTAATCCTAACCCTAACCCTCACCCACACCCTCACTCTCACCCTAACCCTATCCCTAACCCTCAACGTCAACCTCAGCCTCAACATAACCCTCACCCTCACCCTAACCCTAACCCTAACCCTATCCCGATCGCTCACCCTAACCCTAACCCTAACCCTAATGCTAACCCTATCCCTCACCCTCACCTTAACCCTCACACTAACCCTTACCCTCACCCTTACCCTAACCCTCACCCTCATTTTAACCCTCACTCTAACACTTACCAACAACCTAACCCTCACCCTAACCCTCACCCTAACCCTAAACCTAACCTTAACATTAACACTAACACCAAACCTAACCCTCACCCTCACCCTCACCCTCAGCCTAACCTAACCCAAAACCTCACCCTCAGCCTAACGCTGATGCTAACCCTAACACTCACCCTCACCCTAAACCTCTCACCAACCCTAACCCTCATCCTAAACCTAACCCTTACCCTAACCCTCACATGAAAGCTAACCCTCACCGTAACCCAAACCCTCACCCTAACGCTAAACCTAATGCTAACCCTAAACCTCACCCTAACCTTAGCTTTAATCCTAATCCTCACCTTAACCCTAACCCTAACACTAATGCTATACCTAAGCCTAAACCTCACCCTAAGAATGATGCTAAGCCTAATACTCAACCTCACCCTAAACCTCACCCTAACACTTACTGTCAGCCTAACCCTCACCCTAACCCTATCCCTAAGCCTAACCCTAACCCTGAACCTAAACATTATGCTACCCCTAACCCTAACCCTAACCCTCAGCCTAACCCTGATCCTAACCCTAACCCTAACACTAATCCTAACCCTCACCCTCACCCTCACCCTAACTCTAAACCTAAACCTAAACCTAACACTCACCCTCACCCTCACCCTAACCTAACATTATCCCTAACACTCACCCTAACCCTAAACCTCACCCTATTCCTCACCCTCACCCTAACGCTAACCCTAACAATAACCCTCACCCTAACCCTCACCCTAGGCCTAATAATAACCCTAACCCTCATCCACACACTAAACCTCACCCTAACACTTACCCTCACCATAACCTTAACCCTAAGCCTAAACCTAAACCTAACCCTCACCCTAAAACTCACCTTACCCCTAACTCTAACCCTAACCCTCACCCTAACCCTAACCCTGAACCTAACTCTCAACCTAACCCTAACCCTCACACTCATCCTAAACCTCACCCTAACCCTAACATTACCTCTCTCCCTAACCATCACCCTAATCCTAACCCTAACACTCAACCTAACCCTAACCCCACCCCTCACCCTCACTGTCAAACTAACCCTAAGCCTAATGCTAACCCTCACCATAACCCTAATCCCACCCACACGCTAACCCGATACCTCACACTCACCCAAACCCTCATCCTCACCCTAACCTTCATCCTCACCCTAAACATCACCCAAACCCTAACTTTCACCCTAACCCTGACCCTCACTCTCAGCCTAACCCTAACCCTAACCCTAACCCTATTCCTAATCCTAACTCTCACCCTCACACTCACCCTAAACCTAAACCTAACACTCACCCTCATCCTCACCCTAACTCTAACCCTATCCCTAAACCTCACCCTAACACTAACCCTCACCCTATACCTCACCCTCACCCTAACCCAAACCCTAACACTAACCCTCACCCTAAACCTCACACTAACCCTAATCCTCATCCTCAAACTAAACCTCACCTTAACCCTCACCCTCACCCTAACTCTAATGCTAACCCTAACCCTCACCTTCACACTCACTCTCAACCTAACCCTTACCCTTATCCTAACCCTAACCCTCATCCTCAACCTAAACCTCACCCTAACCCTTACCCTCACCATAACCCACAAACTAACCCTAACCCTAAACCTACCACTCACCCTAACCCTCACCCTAAATATAACCCTAACCCTAACCCTAACCCTCACCCTAACCCTAAACTTGACCCTCACCCTAACACTCACCCTAACCCTTACCCTCACACTAAACTTATCCCTGATCCTAACCCTAATCCTAACTCTCAGCAGAACACTCACCCTCATCCTAACCCTTACCCGGACACTAATCATGACCCTATAGCTAACCCTCACCCTAATGCTAAACCTAACCCTTACCCTCACCCTAAACCTCACCATAATCCTAACCCTCACAGTAAACCTAACCCTAACCCTCACTCTACCCCTAACCCCTACCCTCATCCTAACTCTAACCTTCACCCTCACCCTCACCCTAACCCTAAACCTAACCCTAACACTCCTGCTAAACCTAATGCTAACCCTAAACCTCATACTCACCCTAACCCTCACACTAACCCTTACCATCACCCTAACCCTAACACTAACTTTCACACTAAACCTAACCTTCACCCTAACCCTAAGCCTACCTCTCCTCCTAACCCTCACCCTAAACCTAACCCTAAACCTAATCCTCACCCTATCTTTAACCTTAACCCAAACCCTCACCCTAACCCTCACCCTCACCCTAAACTTAATGCTAACCCTAATCCTAACCCTAACCCTAACCCTCACCCTTACACTAACCCACACCCTAAACTTCACCCTACCCTAACCGTAAACCTAACCTTCACCCTAACCCTCACCTTAATCCTAACCCTCACACTCACCCTAACCCTCACCCTAAACTTTAGACTTACCCTAACCCTACACCTAACCCTCAGACTAACCCTAACCTTAACCCTCAGCCTAACCCTTATGCTAACCCTAAATATAATCCTAACGCTCACCCAAAACATAAAGCTAATCCTAACCCAAACACTAAGCTTAACCCTCACCCTAACTATAACCCTAACCCGAACCTTCACCCTCACCCTGACCCTCACCTCAGCCTGACCCTAACACTAACCCTATTCCTAATCCTAACTCTCAGCGTCACCCTCACCCTAATCATCACCCTAACCCTAACCCTAACCATCAGGCTAAACCTAACCTCAGGTTAACCCTCACCCTCTCTCTAATCCTCACACTAACCCTAAACCTTAACCTCACCCTAACTCTCACACTAACACTAATCCTTACCCTATCACTAACCCTAACCCTAACCCTCACCCTAACCCTCACCCTAAACCTTACCCTCACCGTAACCCTAAAACTCACCCTCAACCTTAACCTCACCCTAACCCTTACCCTCACCCTAACCCGCAAACTAACCCTAACCCTAAACATACGGCTCACCCTAACCCTCACCCTCATCATAACCCTAAACCTAACACTCACCCTAACCCTAAACCTCACCCTAACACTTACCCTCACACTAAGCCAATCCCTAACCCTAACCCTAATTCTCAAAAGAACACTCACCCTCACCCTAACCGTCACCCTCACACTAAACATCACGCAACCCTAACCCTCCCTGTAACCCTAACCCTACTCCTCACCCTAACCCTAACCCTCACCGTAACCCTAACTCTCACACTAACCCTAACACTAACCCTTACCCTCACCCTCACCCTAACCCTAACCCTAATCCTCATCCTAACACTAACCTTCACCCTCAGCCTCACCCTAACCCTAACCCTAACCCTAACCCCAACCCACACCCTCACCCTACACTTCACCCTAACCCTAAGCCTAAAACTTACTTAAATGAAAACCTCCCCTTCCCCCTCACCCTCACCCTAAACCTCACCCTCACCCTTGCCCTCACCCTAAAACTAACCCTAACCCTAAACCTAACCCTAACCCTCACCCTCACCTTAACCCTAACCCTAAACATAACCCTAACATTCATCCTAACCCTAACTCTAAACCTAATGCTAACCATAAACCACACAATCACCCTAACCTTCACCCTAACCCTTACCGTCACACTAAACCTAACCCTAAACCTAAACACTAAACCTCACCCTCACCCTAACCCTAAGTCTTCCCCTCAGCCTAAACCTCACCGTAAACCTAACCCTAACACTAATCCTCACCCTATCCTTAACATTAAGGCAAAACCTCACCCTAACCCTAACCCTAACGCTAACCCTAACCCTCACCCTCACCAGTACACTCACCCTAACCCTTACACTCACCCTAAACCTAAACCTCACCCTAACGCTAACCCTCACCCTAACACTTACCCACACCCTCACCCTCACCCTAACCCTAAACCTAACCTTCACCATAACGCTCACACTAACCCTAACCCTCAACCTCAACGTAACACTCATCCTAAACTTTACCCTCACACTAACCCTTACCCTAACCCTAAACCTAACCCTCAAACTAACCCTAACCCTTACCCTCAGCCTAAACCTTATGCGAACCCTAAAACTAACAATAAACCTCACACTAACCCTAAACCTAACCCTAACCCTAACGGTGACACTAACCCTAACCCTAACCCTCAGCCTAACCCTCATCCTAACCATAATCCTAACCCTAATCCTAACCCTCACCATCCCCTTCACAATAATTCTAAACCTAAACCTAACACTCACCCTCACCCTCACCCTGACCTAACACTAGCCCTAATCTTCAACCTAACCCTAACCCTCAACCTATACCTCACCCTCACCATAACCCTAACCCTAACCCTAACCGTAACCCTCACCCTAATCCTAAAACTAACACTAACCCTCATCCTCACACTAAACCTAACCCTAACCTATACCCTCACCATAAACTTAACCCTAAGCCTAAACCTAATCCTCACCCTAACCCTAACCCTCACCCACACACTAACCCTCAACCTCACCCTCAACATCACCCTAACACTAACCCTCACACTAACCCTAATCCTAACGCTCACCCTAACCCTAAACCTCACCATAAACCTCACCCTCACAGTAACCCACACCCTAACCCTAACGCTAACCCTTACCCTCACCCTCACAATAATCCACACCCTAACTCTTATCCTCACACTAACGCTAACCCTAACCCTAACCCTAACTCTAACCTTCACACTAACCCTAACCCTCACCCTAACCCTATCCCTACACTTCACCCTGACACTCATACTAACCCTATCCCTCAACCACACCCTAATCGTCACCCTCACCCAAACAGTCACCCTCACCCGAACAATCACACTCGCCCTAACACTCACCCTCACAATAAACATCACCCTAACCCTAAATCTCACCCTAACCCAAACTCTAAACCTCACCCTAAATCTAATCCTCAACCTAAACCTATCCCTCACCCTGACCCTCACCCTCAACCTAACCCTAACCCTAACCCTCACCCTTACCCTAACCCTAATACTCACCCTAAACCTAACCCTCACCCTCACACTAAACCTAACCCTCACCCTCACACTAAACCTGACCCTCATCCTAACCCTTACCCTCACCCTCACCCTCTCCCTCACCCTAACCCTCATCCTAACCCTAACCTTAAACCTAATGCTAACCCTAAACCTCACTCTCACCCTAACCCTCACCCTAAACCTTACCCACAACCTAACCCTAACCCTAACCAACACACTAAACCTAACCCTCACTCTAACCCTAACCCTAAACCTCACACTAAACCTAACCCTCAACCTAACCCTAACCCTACCCCTGAGCCTAACCCTCACCCTAAATCTAAACTTAACCCAAATGCTCACCCTATCAGTAACCTTAATCCTAACGCTCACCCTCAACCTCTCCTTCCCCCTCAGCCTTACCCTAACCATAACCATAATCCTAACACTCAACCTAACCCTCACCCTAAACTTATCCCTGAGCCTCACCCTAACCCTCACCCTAACCATTACCGTCAACCTAACCCAAACCCTAACCCTAAACCTAACACTCATATTAACCGTAACCCTAACCCTCACCCTATAACTTATACTAACCCTAAACCTGAATCCAACCCTCACCCTAACCTGAAACTTCACACTAACCCTAAACCTAAACCTAACCCTCAGCCTAAACCTCATCTTAACCCTAAACCTAACCCTAACCTTCACGCTAACCCTAATCATCACCCTCACCCTAAACTTTACACAAACCCTAACCCTATCCCTAACCCTAACGTGAACCCTAACTCTACCCGAATACTCACCCACACCCTAAACCTCACTCTCACAATAAACATCAACCTAACACTAACCCTCAACCTAACCCTAACCCTAAACCTCACCCTAAACATTACCTTCACCGTAAACCTAAACCTCACACTAACCCTAAGCCTAACCCTAACCCTCACCCACACCCTCACACTAACCCTATCCCTAACCCTCATCCTAACATTAACCCTCACCCTCACCCTCACCCTCACCCTAACCGTAACCCACAACCTCACCCTAATCCTCACCCTAACCCTAACCCTAAACCTTACCTAACCGAAAAACTCACACTCACTCTCACCCTCAACCTAACCCTCAACCTAGCCCACCCCCTAACACTAACCCTCACCATAACCCTAACCCTCACACTCACACTCACCCTCACCCTAACCATAAACCTAACCCTTACCCTCACCCTAACCCTAACCCTCACACTGAGCCTAACTCTCACCCTAACCCTAACCCTACCTCTCAGACTAACCTTCACCTTTACCCTAACTCTAACCCTCACCCTAACCCTAACCCTATCACTAACCCTCACACTAACCCTAACCTTAATAATGAACCTAAACCTCAGCCTCACCCTCACCATAACCCTAACACTCACCCTAATCCTAAACCTAACCCTAGTCCTCACGCTAACACTTACCCTCACCCTCACCCTAACCCTAAACCTTATCCTCACCATAACCCTCACCCGAAGCCTTACCGTCACCCTAACTCTAATCCTAACCCTAACCCTCACCACAACCCTAAACCTATCCCTAACCTTCACCATAACCCTAACCCTCATCCTACCTCACATTCAATCTAACCGTCACCCTAACCCTTACCGTCACCCTAAACCAACCCTAATCCTCACACTAAACCTAACCCTCACCCAAACTCTAATGTTACCTCTCACCCTAATCCTCACCCTCAACCTAACCCTAACCCTAATCCTCACCCTATCCTTAACCTTAACCCAAAATTACACCCTAACCCTCACCCTCACCCTAATGCTAACCATAAGTCTCAGCCTCACCGTAACCCTCTCCCTAACACTTTACCCTCACCCTAACACTCACCTTCACCCTAAAACTCACCCTAACACTCACCCAAACCCTAACCCTCACCTTAATCCTAACCCTAACCTTTACCTTGACGCTAAACCTCACCCTCACTCTAAACCTCACCCTAACACATACCCACACCCTTTCCCTCACTCTAACCCTAACCCTAAACCTAAAATTGACCCTAACCCTCACCCTAACCCTAAACCTCACCCTCACCCTAACCCTCACCCTAAACTTTACCCTCACCCTAACTCTTACCCTAACACTAAACCTAACCCTCACACTAACCCAAACCCTAATCCTCAGCCTAATCCTTATCCTAACCCTAAACCTAGCCCTAAACCTCACCCTAACCCTAACCCTAACCCTTAGCCTAACCCTCATCCTAACCATAACCCTAATCCTAACCCTCACCCTAACCCTAACCGTAAACCTAAACCTCATCTAACCCTAAGCCTCACCCTCATCCTCTCGATCACCCTCAGCCTAACCCTAAATGTAACTTAACCCTAACCCTCACCCTCACCCTCACCCTAACTCTAACCCTAAACCTAAACCTAACACTCACCCTCACCCTTACCCTAACCCTAACACTATCCCTAACCCTCAACCTAACCCTAACCCTCACCCTAATCCTAAACCTAACCCTCACCCTCAAACTCACCCTAAGTCTAACGCAATCCCTAACCCTAACCCTCACCCTCACCATCAACCTAACCCTCACACTCACCCTAAACCTCACCCTAAACCTGACCCTACCCCTGTCCCTACCCCTCACCCTAACCCTAACCCTAACCCTCAACCTAACCCTAAACCTACGCCTAACGCTAACCCTCACCCTAAACCTAATCCTCACCCACACCCTAACCCTCACCCTCAACCGAACCCTCACCCTCACCCAAACCCTCATCCTCACCCTAACCTTCACCCTCACTCTAAACATCACCCAAATCCTAACCCTCACCCTAACTCTAACACAAACCCTAATCCAAACCCTCACACTCACCCTAATCCTCACCCTAACCTTTACTCTCATCCTAATCCTTACCCTCACCATAACCCTAAACATTATCCTCACACTAACCGTAACCCTCACTCTAACCCTAATCCTAACCCTGACCCTAACCTTCACCCTCACCCTGACCCTCAGCTTCAGCTTAACCCTAACCCTAATCCTATTCCTAATCCTCACCCTCACAACCTAAACCTAACCTTAACACTAACCCTCACCCTCACCCTCACCGAACACTCACCCTCACACTAAACATCACCCTAACCCTAACCATCACCCTAACCCTAACCACAGCTTAACCCTCACCCTCAACCTAACCTCACCCTAAACCTATCCCTAACCCTAAACCTAACCCTCAACCTAACCCTAACCCTTACCCTAAACCTAACCCTAATCCTATCGCTAAACCTAACCCTAACCCTCACACTCAACCTCACCCTCACCCTAACACTCACTGTCACCCTAACCCTCACCCAAAACCGAACCTTAACCCACACCCTAACCCTCACCCGAATCCTCAACGGAACCCTCACACTCACCCTAAGCCTAACGCTAACCCTAATCCTAACACTAACCCTGACCCTCCCCCTCCCCCTAAACCTAACCCACAACCTCACCCTAATCCTCACCCTAACCCTAACCCTGAACCTTACCTAACCGGAAACCTCACCCTCACCCAAACCCTAACCCTCAACCTATCCATCCCCCTAACCCTCACCCTAACCCAAACCCTCACCCTCAAACTCACCCTCACCCTAACCCTAAACATATCCCTAACCCTCACACTAGCCTAACCCTCACCGTAACCCTAACCCTACCTCTCAGACTAACCCTCACCTTAACCCTAACTCTGACCCTCACCCTAACCCAAACCCTATCACTAACCCTCACACTAACCCTAAACCTAATACTGAACCTAACCCTCACCCTCACATTCACAATAACCCTAACACTCACCCTAAACTTAACCCTAAAATTAGTCCTCACCCTAACACTTACCCTCCCACTCACCCTAACACTAACCCTCAACCTCACCCTAACCCTCACCCTAAGCTTTACTCTCACCCTAACTCTAATCCTAACCCTAACCCTCACCATCACCCTAATGCTAACCCTAACCCTCAGACTCACACTAATCCTCACCCTAACACTTACCCTCACCCTAACCCTAACCCTTACCCTCACCCTAAACCTCACCCTAACACTTACCCAAATCCTAAACCTCACCCTAAACCTAACCTTGACGCTAAACCTCACCCTCACCCTAAACCTCACCCTAACACTTAGTCACACCCTTACCCTCACCCTAACCCTAACCCTAAACCTAAATTTTACCCTAACACTCACCCTAACCCTAACCCTCACCCTCACTCTAACTCTCACCCTAACCTTTACCTTCACCCTAACTCTTACCCTAACTCAAAGCCAATCCCTCACACTAACCCTAACCCTAACCCTCAGCCTAACCCTTATCCTAACCCTAAACGTAGCCCTAAACCTCACCCTAATCCTAACCCTAACCCTCATCCTAACCCTAACCCTAACCCTCACACTAACCCTAACCGTAAGCCTAAACCTCACCCTAAACCTAACCCTCACCCTCACCCTCTCCTTCACCTTCACCTAATCCTAATCCTAACCTAATCATAACCCTCACCCTCACGCTCACCCTAACTCTAACCCTAAACCTAACCCTAACACCCACCCTCACCATTACCTTAACCCTAACAATATACCTAACCCTCAACCTAACCCTAACACTCACCCTAATCCTAAACCTAACCCTCACTCTCAAACTCACCCTATCTCTAACCCAAACCCTAACCCTAACCTCACCCTCACCCCCAACCTAACCCTCACCCTAACCCTAATCCTCACTCATACCCTAACCCTCACCCTCAACCGAACCCTCACCCTCAACCGCACCCTCATCCTCACCCTAACCCTCACCCTCACACTAAACATCACCTAACCCTCACCCTAACCCTAACCCAAACCCTATTCCAAACCCTCACACTCACCCTAACCCTCACCCTAACCCTAATCATAACCCTCAAAATAACCGTAACCCTCACTCTAGCCCTAAACGTAACCCTGACCCTGACCTTCACCCACACCCTGATCCTCACCCTCAGCTGAACCCTAACCTTAATCCTATTCCTATTCCTAACCCTCAGCCTCACATTAAACCTAACCCTAACCCTAACCCTCACCCTCACTCTAACCTTCACCTTCACCCTAAACATCATCCTAACCCTAACCCTCACCCTAACCCGAACCCGAACCCGAACCCTCAACCTAACCTCAGCTTAATCCTCACCCTCACCCTAATCCTCACCCTAACCCTAACCTTTAACTAACCGAAACCCTCACCCTCACCCTCAGCCTAAAGCTCACTCTAACCCTTCCCCTCACCCTAACCCTAACCCTAAACCTAACCATAACCCAAACCCACAACCTCACCCTACCCCTCACCCTCACCTTATCCTAAACCTTATCCTAACCCTAAACCTAAAAGAAACCTTCACCCTAACCAAACCCTAACCCTAACCCTAACCCTCAGCCTATGCTCATCCTAACCCTAACCCTAACCCTAAACCTTACCCTAAAACTAAACCTAACCCTCACCCTAACCCTAAACCTCACCCTCAAACTCACCCTAACCCTCAGCCTAAACCTAGTGCTAACCCTAATCCTAACACTCACCCTCAACCTAACTCTAACCCTAAACCAAACACTCCCACTCCCCCTCACCCTCACTCTAACCCTCACTCTAACACTAACCCTCACCCTCAACCTCACCCTCAACTTCAGCCTAACCCTAGTCTATACCCTAATCCTAACCCTCAGCCTACCCCTGACGCTAACCCTAGCTATAACCCTAACCCTCACCCTAACCCTCACCCTCAGCATAGTCCACACCCTAACGCTAAACCTAACCCTCACACTAACCCTAAACCTAACCCTCAGCCTAAACCTTATCCTAACCCTAAACCTAAAACTAACCTTCACCCTAACCAAACCCTAACCCTAACCCTAACCCTAAATTAACCCTAACTCTCACACTAACCCTAAACCTAATCCTCAGCCTAACCCTCATGCTAACCCTAACCCTAACACTAACCTTAACCCTGACCCTCAATTTAACCCTCCCCATAACCCTAACTCTATCCCTAAACCTCACCCTCAACCTAACCCTAATCCTAACACTAACCCTAAACTTCATCTTAACTCTCACCCTAACCCTCACTCTCACCCTAAACATCACCCTAAACTTAACCCATACCCTAACCCTAACCCTAACCCTCACCCTAACCCTAACCTCAGCTTAATCCTAACCCTGATGTAAACAAAACCCTCACCCTCACCCTCACCCTCACACTAACCCTATCCCTAACCCTCATCCTAACATTAACCCTCACCCTCACCCTCACCCTCACCCTAACCCTAACCCACAACCTCACCCTAATCCTCACCCTAACCCTAACCCTAAACCTTACCTAACCGAAAACCTCACACTCACTCTCACCCTCAACCTAACCCTCAACCTAGCCCACCCCCTAACACTAACCCTCACCATAACCCTAACCCTCACACTCACACTCACCCTCACCCTAACCCTAAACCTAACCCTTACCCTCACCCTAACCCTAACCCTCACACTGAGCCTAACTCTCACCCTAACCCTAACCCTACCTCTCAGACTAACCCTCACCTTTACCCTAACTCTAACCCTCACCCTAACCCTAACCCTATCACTAACCCTCACACTAACCCTAACCTTAATAATGAACCTAAACCTCAGCCTCACCCTCACCATAACACTAACACTCACCCTAATCCTAAACCTAACCCAAGTCCTCACGCTAACACTTACCCTCACCCTCAACCTAACCCTAACTCTCATCCTCACCCTAACCCTCACCCGAAGCCTTACCGTCACCCTAACTCTAATCCTAACCCTAACCCTCACCCACACCCTAACTCTAAACCAAACCATAACCATAACCCTCCCCTCCCCCAAACCCTCCCCCGAACCCTCACTCTCACCCTAACGCTCACCCTCATTCTAACCCTCACCCTAACCCTCACCCTCAACCTCACACTCTCCCTAACCTTCACCATTACCCTAACCATAACCATAAGCCTCAGGCTAACCCTAACTCTAACCCTCCCCCTCACCCGAACCTTCACCCTCACCCTCACCCTAAACATCACCCTAAAAATAACCCTGACGCTAATCCTAACCCTAATGCTCACCCTAACCGAAAACCTCATCTTAACCCTCAACCTCATCCTAAACTTCACCCTAATCTTACCCTAAACGTTACCTAAACTAAACCCTCACCCTCACCCTAACCTTAACCCTAAACCTAACCTGCACACTAACTCTAACCCTAACCCTCAGCATAACGCTCATCCTAACCCTAACTATACCCATAATCTTCACCCTAACCCTAAACATAACCCTAACCCTCACCCTAACCCTAACCCTCACCCTCATCCTCACCCTCACCCTCACACTAAGCCTAAACCTAACCCTAATCCTAATCCGAAACCTCACCCTCACCCTAAACCTAACACTAATCATTACTCTGATCCTCACCCTCACCTTTACCGTAACCCTAACCCTCACCATCACCCTAAACCTCACCCAAAACCGATCCCTCACCTCACCTAACCCTCAATCTCACCATAACCCTAAACCTAACCTTAATCCTCTCCCTAACCCTAACAATAACCCTATCCCTCACCCTAACCGTTATCCTAACACTTACCCTAAACCTAACCATAAACCTCACACTAACCCAAAAACTCACCCTATCCCTGATCATACCACTCACCCTAATCCTAACCCTAACCCTAATCCACACCCTAAATCTAACCCTAACCCTCACCCTCACCATAACCCTCATCCACACCCTAATCCTCACCCTCACCCGAAACATCACTGTCACCCTAACCCTCACCCTCACCCTAAACATCACCCAAAACCTAACCCTCACCCTAACCCTAAATATAACCCTCACCCTCACCCCAACCCTAATCCTAACCCTAACACGAACCCTCACCCTAATCCTGACCCTCACATTCACGCTAAACCTAACCCTCACCCTCACCCTAACCCTAACCCTACCCCTCACACTACCCCTCACCCTAACACTTACCCTCACCCTAACACAGACCCGAACCCGAACCCTCACCCTAGCCCTCACCCTAACACAAATCCTAACCCTAACCCTAACCCTAAACCTAACCCTCACTCTAACCCTCACCTTGAAACTCATCCTAACACTAAACCTAACCCTAACCCTAACCCTCACCCTCACCCTCATCCTAACCCAAACCCTAATTCTTATTCAAACCCTAACACTCACCCAGAAACTAAACCTCACCCTAATCCTTAGCCTCAACCTCACCCTAACCGGAACCCACACCTTAACCTTAACCCTCACCCTACCTCTAACCCTAAACCTCAACCTCACACTCACACTAACCCTAACCCTAACCCTCACCCTCACCCTATCCCTAAACCTAATGCTAACCCTAACCCTCATCCTCACCCTAACATTAAACCTACCCCTCATCCTAACCCAAAACCTAACCCTAATGCTAACCCTAACCCTCACCCTCACCCTAAGCCTCACCCTAACCCTTACCCTCACCCTCTCCCTAACCCTTACCTTAAACATACACATGATCCTAACCCTCATCTTAACCCTTACCCTCACTATAAACCTAACACTAACCCTAATCCTCACACTAACACTAAACCAAAGCCTAACCCTAACCCTCACTTTAACCCTCACCCAAATCCTAACCCTGACCCTCACCCTTACTGTAACACTAACACTAAACCTAAACCTCACCCTCACCCTAACCCCCACTGTCACCCTAACCCTCAATGTCACCCTAACCCTAAACCTCACCCTAAACCTCACCCTAACCCTTAACCATAAACTTAACCCTAACCCACAGCCTAACCCTCACCCGAACCCTCACCGTCACCCTCAACCTCACCCTAACTGTAACCCTAAGACTCACCCCAACCCTAACACTCACCCTAACCCTAAGTCTAACCCTCACCCTCAACCTAACCCTAACCCGAACTCTAACCCTATACCTCACCCTAACCCTAAGGCTAAAACTAACCCTAACACTTACTCTTATCCTAATCCTCACCCTAACCCTTTTCCTCACACTAACACTAATCCTAACCCTCACACTAACCCTAACCCTCAACCTAACCCACAGCATCACCCTAACCCTCACCGTCACCCTAACCCTCACCTACACCCTAACCCTCTCCCTCACCCTCACCCTAAACATCAACCTAACCCTAACCCTCAGCCTAAGCCTAACCCTAAACCTCACCTTAATCCTAACCCTGACCTTCAACCTCACCCTCAGCCTAATCCTCACCCTAAACTTAAACCTAACCCTTTCCTAACCAAAAACTGCACACTAACCCTAACCCTCACCCTAACCCTCGCCCTCACCCTAGACCTCACCCTAAGCCAAACCCTAACCCTCACCCTCAAACTCAACCTCATCCTCAACCTCAGCCTCACCCTAAACCTAAACATATTCCTAACCCTAACCCTCCCCTTCACCCTCACTCTAACCCGAACTGTAAACCTAATGCTAACCCTAAACCTCACCCTCACCTTAACCCTAATTCTAACCCTCACCCTAACCCTAACCCTAACCCTAATGCTATACCCAACCCTAACCCTCACCCTAAGACTAATGCTAACCCTAATACTCAACCACAACCTAAACCTCACCCTAACCCTTACCCTCATCCTAACCCTCACCCTAACCCTAAACCTAAAACTAAACCTCACCCAAACACTCACCCTAACCCTTACCCTAAACCTCACCCTCACACTGACCCTCACCCTAACCTTTACCCACACCCTCACCCTAAACTTAACCATAACCCTCACACTAAACCTAACCCTCACCCTAACCCTAACCATAATCCTCACCCTAAACCTCATCCTAACCCTAAACCTAACCCTCAAACTAACGCTAACCCAAAACATTACCCTAACCCTAACCCTCACACTCACCCTCAGCCTAACACTAACCCGAGCCCAAATCCTAACCCTAACACTCAGCCTCACACTCACTTTAACTTGAACCCTAAACATAAACCTAACCCTCACCCTAACCACAAACCTATCCCTAATGCACAACCTAACCCTAAACATCACCCTCACCCTAACCCTAACTCTCACCCTAACTCACACCTTAACCCTGACGCTAACCCTAAACCTCACCCTCACCCTAAACCTCACCCTAACCCAAACCCTCACCATAGCCCTAAGAGTAACCCTAAACCTAATCCTCACACTCACCCTAACCCTAACCTTCACCCTATCGCTCACCCTAACCCTAACCCTCACCCTCACCCTAAACCTCACCCTCACCTTAACACTCACCCGAATCCTAACCTTAACCCTCACCCCAACCCTAACCCTCACGCTAAACCTAACTTTAACCCTCACCCTAAACCTTAATCTAACCCTAACCCTCACTCTCACCCTAATCCTCAACCTAACCCTGATCCTTACACTAACCCTAACACTAACCCTCACACTAAACCTAATCCTCACCCTAAACCTAAACGTAACCCTCAACCTAACCCTCACCCTAACCCTAACCATAACACTCACCATAATCCTAACCCTAAACCTAACCCTCTCCCTAACCCTAACCCTACCCCTCACCCTACCCCTCACCCTAAACCTAACCCTCACTCTTACATTTAACCTAACCCTCAACCTGAACGTAACTCTCACCTTCACCCTAACCCTCACCCTAACCCTACCCCTCACCAACACCCTAACTCTCACCCTCACCCGAACCCTCACTCTCACCCGAATCTTCACCAACACCCTTAGCCACACCCTCAAACGAATCCTCACTCTCACCCTCACCCTCACCCTAAACATCACCCTAACCCTAAACCCTCAACTTAACCCTAACCCTAACCCTCCCCCTAACCCTAACCCTAAACTTAATCCTCACCCTCACCGTAATCCGCACCCTCAACCTAAATCTATACCTTTCCTGACCGAAAACCTCACCTTCACCCAAACCCTCACCTTAGCCCTGACCCTCACCCTAGCCCTCACCCTATATCTAACGCTAAACTTAACCCTCACCCTCACTCTCACCCTCACCCTCACCCTCACCCTCAGCCTCACACTAACACTAAACCTAATCCTAACCCTAACCCTGACCCTCACCCTCACTCTAAACCTAACCCTAACCTGCACCATAAGCCTAACCCTAACCCTAATGCTAACCCTACCCCTCAACCTCACCCTAATCCTAACCCTAACACTCAACCTAAACCTAACCCTAATGCTAACGGTAACCCTAACCCTCTCCCTCATCCTAACCCTGACCCTAACCCTTTCCCTAACCCTCACCCTCACCCTATCCGTAACCCTAACACTCACCCTAACCCTAACTCTAACCCTAACCCTAATCCTACCCCTCAGCCTAAACCTCAACCTCACCCTAACCCTCACCATCTCCCTAACATTAATGATAAGCCTAAACATCAACCTCAACCTAACCGTTGCCCTAATCCTTACCCTCACCATAACCCTATCCCTCAACCTCAACCTAACCTTCACCCTAACCCTTACACTCACCCTAACCCTCACCCAACCCTAACCCTAACCCTAACCCTCACCCTAACCCCCACCCTAACATTCACCCTAACCCAAAAGCTAACCCTACACCTCAGTCTCACCCTAACCCTCACCCTAACTCTTATCCTCACACTAACCCTAACCCTAAACCTAACCGTAACCGTCACACTAAGCCTAAACCTCATCCTAACCCTAACCCTACTTCTCACCCTAATACTCAGCCTAACCCTAAACTTAACCCTAACCCGAACCCTAACATTAACCCTAATCCTCCCCCGAAACCTAAACCTCATGGTCACCCTAAGCCTCACCCTCACCTACACCCTATCCCTTCCCATACCCTGAAGCCTAACTCTCACGCTAAACCTCACCCTCAACCTAAACATCACCCTAACCCTCACCCTCACCCAAACCCTAACCCTCAATCTCACCCACAACCTATCCCTCACCCTCACCCGAACCC
The DNA here is from genome assembly GCF_024711535.1 of Dipodomys merriami. Classification (NCBI taxonomy): domain Eukaryota; kingdom Metazoa; phylum Chordata; class Mammalia; order Rodentia; family Heteromyidae; genus Dipodomys; species Dipodomys merriami. The sequence continues at coordinate 989,450 of NW_027203304.1, forward strand.
TCTCACTCTCCCTAATTTTCACTTTCACCTTAAAAATCACCCTAACCCTAACACTCATCCTAACCTTAACCATAACCCTCACCCTCACCCTAACCCTAACCCTAACCCTGACCCTTACCCTAACCCACAACGTAACACTTAGGCTAACCTTAACCCTCACTCTCACCCTAACCCTCCCCCTAACACTTACCATCACCCTAACCTTTACCCAAACCATAACCCTCACACTAAATCTAAGCCTCACCCTAACTCTAACCTTAAATCTGCCCCTCACCCTAACCCTAGCCGTGAGGGCTAGCGTGAGCCTCACTCATACCCTCAACCTCAGACTAACCCTAAGCCTAACCCTAATCCTAAACCTAACCCTCACACTCACACTCACCCTAAACCTAACCCTAACCCTCATCCTCACACTAAGGCTAACTCTAACCAACCCTCAACCTCACCCTAACCCTTAACCTCACCCTAACCCTAACCCTAACCTTCACACTAACCCTAAAACTACCCCTCAGCCTAACCCTAAGACTCACCCTAAACCCAACACTGATGCTAACACAAATGTTCACTCTCAACCTAAGCCTCACCCTCTCCCTACCCCTTCCTCTCACCCTATCCCTCAACCTAACCCAAACCCTAACCCTAACCATAAACTTCCACCTAACCCTCACCCTAACCCTCACCCTAGCCCTAACCCTAACCCTCACCCTAACACTAAACCTAAGCCTAACCCTCACCTTCACCGTAACTGTCATCCTAACACTTAACCTTACCCTAACCCTAACACTAACACTCACCCTAACCCTAACCCTCACCGGAACCCTCACTCTCTCCTTCACCCTCACCCTAAATATCACCCTAAACCTAAACCTCACCCTAACCCTAACCCTAACCCTCACCCTAAACCTAACCCTTACCTTAAACTTCACCCTCACCCTAATCCTCACCCTAGCCCTCACCATAAACCTAACCCTAAACTTAACCCTCAGCCTAACCCTTAGCCTCACCCTCAGCCTCACCCTAAACCTCAACCTTACTCTCACCCTAACCCTAACCCTTTCCCTCACCATAACCCTATCCCTAACCCTCAACCTAACCCGCACCCTAACACTTACGCTCACCCTAACCCTCACCCAACCCTAACCCGAACCCTAACCCTCACCCTAAGCCCCACCCAAACCTTCACCATAACCCTAACGCTAACCCTAACCCTCAGTCTCAACCTAACCCTCACCCTAAACCTTATCCTCACACTAACCCTAACCCTTACCGTAAAGGTCACACTAAGCCTAACCCTCATCCTAACCCTAACCCTACCTCTCACCCAAAGCCTCACCCTAACCCTATCCCTAACCGTAATGCTCAACCTAGCCCTAACCCTCACCCTCACCCTAATCCTCACCCTCAACCTAACCCTAACCCTTACCAAACCGAAAGCCTCACCCTTAACCTCACCCTCGCCCTCACCCTCAGCTTAACCCTTACACTAACCCTAATCCAAACCCTAACTCTTACCCTCAACCTAAACCTAACCCTAACCCTAATCCTCACCATCACCCTCTCACTCACCCTCACCGCACCCTAATCCTCACGCTCTACCTCACCCTAACCCTAACGCTCAAAGTCACCCTTAACCTCAACCTAAACCTAACTGTCACGCTAACCCTAACCCTTACCATAATCCTAACCCTAACCCTAACCCTCACCCTAACTCTAACCCTAACCCTAAGCCTAACCCTCACCGTAACTCTAACAATAACCCTAACCCTAAACGTCAACCTAACCCTCATCCTAACGCTAACCCTAACACTAACCCTAACCCTGACCCACAATCTAACCCTCCCCTTAACCCTCACCCTCACCCTAAACATCACCCTCACCATAACCCTAACACTAACCCTAACCCTGACCCTCAATCTAACCCTCCCCTTAACACTCACCCTCACCCTAAACATCACCCTCACCCTAACCCTAATCCTAACACTAACCCTAAACCTCACCCTAACCCTAACCTCAGCTTAACCCTAACCCTGATGTAAACTACACCCTCACCCTCACCCTCACCCTAATCCCTACCCTACCCCTAACCCTGACATAAAGGAAAGCCTCACCCTCAACTTCACACTAACCCTCACCTTAACCCTCACCTTAATCTTGACCCTGATCTTAACCATCAGCCTAACTCTAACACTAAACCTAAATCTCACCCTCACCTAATCCTCACCATCACTCTAACCCTCCCCCTAAACCTAACCCTCACCCACACCCTAAACCTCACCCTCACCATAGCCCTCATCCTCACCCTAACCCTAACACTAACCATCAACCTCACCCTCACCCTCTGGCTAAACCTAACCCTAACCTAGCCCTAAACCTCACCCTCACCCTCAACCTCACCCGCACCATAACCCTAAAAATAACCCTAACACTAACACTAACACTAAACCTCAACCTCACCCTAACCCTAACACTAATCCTAAACCTCACCCTAACCCTCACCCTAACTCTAACCCTCACACTAACCCGAACTCTCACCCTACACCTAACACTAACCCTAACCCTTACCCTCACAATCACCCCAACTGTAACCCTTACCCTCACTCTAACCCTAACCCTAACAGTAACCCTAACCCTAAACCTAGTCCTCACACTAACCCTAACGCTCATCCACACTTTAATCCGAACCCTCACCCGAACCGAAACCGAACCCTAACCCTAACCCTAAACCTAACCCTAACACTCCCACTAAACTTAACTCTCACCCTAACTGTAACCCTAGCCATCAGCCTAAACCTCACCCTAACCCTAACCCTACCCCAAACCCTAACCCTCACACTAAACCTAACCCTCAACCTATCCATAACCCTACCCCTCAGCCTAAGACTCACCCGAACCCTAACCCTAACCCTAAACCTAATCCTCACCCTATACCTAACTCTAACCCTAACCCTCACACCCACTCTAGCCCTCACCCTAAAATTACCCTAACCCTATCCCAAACCCTAAACCTCACCCTCATCTTAACCCTCACCCTAACCCTTCTCCTCACCATAAACCTAATCATGAACCTAAACTTAACCCTAAAACTCACATTAAACCTAAGCCTCACCCTAACCCTAAGCCTACCCCACAGCCTAACCCTCATCCTAACCCTAACCCTAACCCTATCCCTCACCCTAACCCTAACCCTAACATTAACCTAACCCTCCACCTAACCCAAACCCTAACCTCACCCTAACACTCACCTTCAGCCTAACCCTAAAGCTAATCCTAATCCTAAACCTAACCCTCACCCACACCCTCAACCTAACTCTAACCCGAACCCTAACCATAACCCTCCCCCTCCCCCTCACCGGAACCCACACTCTCACCCTAATGCTCACCCTCACTCTAACCCTCGTCCTCACCCTCACCCTCAACCTCACCCTCAACCTCACCATCACCCTAAACCTAACCCTAACCATAACCCTCATGCTAAACTTAACTCTAAACCTAACCCTCACACTCACCTGAACCCTAACCCTCACCTTAACCCTAACACTAAACCACACCCTAAACCTCACCCTCACCCTCCACCTCAACCACAAACTCACCCTAACCCTCACCATCACCCTAACCCTAACCCTAAGCAAAACCCTCACGCTAACCCTAACTCTAACCCTAACCTCACACTCACCTTAACCCTAACCCTCACCCTCAACCTTACCGTAACCCTAACCCTTACCCTAACCCTCACCCTCACACTTACCGTAACCCTAACCCTTACCCTAACCCTTACCGTCAACCTCACCCTCACCGTGACCCTCACCCTAAGCCTAACCCTAACCGTAATCCTAAACCTAACCCTCACCCTCACCCTAACCCTAACCCTCATCCTAAATCTAACGGTCACCCTCACCCTAAACCTAACACTAACAATCAGCCTCATCTTCACCCTTACCCTTACCCTAACCGTAACCCTCACCCTCACCCTAACCCTAACCCTCACACTAAACCTAACCCTCACCCTCACCCTAACCCTACCATTACGCCTCACCCTAGCCCTCAGGCTCACCCTAACTCTAACCCTAAACCTAATCTCAAGCTAACCCTAACCCGAACCCTCACCCTCACCCTAACCTTAACCCTAACCCACACACTTAACCTTAAACCTAACCCTCAGCCTAACGCTCATCCTAACCCTAAACCTAAATCTCATCCTAACCCTAACATTAAACCTCACCCTCACCGTTACCATAACACTAACCCTAAAAATAAAACTAACCCTAACCCTCACCCTAACCATAACACTCACCCTAACCCAAACCCTCACCCTAACACTTACCCTCACACTAACCCTAACCCTAACACTAACACTAACCCTCACACTAACCCTAACCCTAACCCTAACCCTAAACCTCAACCTCACCCTCACCCTCAGCCTAACCCTAGTACTTACCCTCAACCTATACCTTCCCCTCAACCTAACCCTAACCCTAACCCTCACCCTCACCCTCACCCACACCTCACCATAACCCTATCCCTCACCGTCCACCTAAACCTAACCTTAACACTTGCCATCACCTTAACACTCACCCTAACCCTAACCCTGAACCTAACCCTCACCCAAATGCTCACCCTAACACTAACACTAAACCTATCCCTCACCCTCAGTCTAACCCTCACCCTAAAGCTTACCCTCACCCTAAACCTAATCCTCACACTAACCCTAAACCTAACCCTAAACCTAACCTTCACCTTAACCCTCACCTTAATCCTGACTCTGATCTTAACCCTCAGCCTAACTCTAACATTAAGCCTACATCTCACCCTCACCTAACCCTCACCATCACCCTAAACCTCACCCTAAACCTAACCGTCACCCACACCCTAAACCCCCCCCTCACCCTCACCCTCGCCCCAAAGCTAACAGTAAGTGTAAACTTCACCATCACCATCATACTAACACTAATCCTAAACCTAACCCTCACACTCACCCTAAACCTAACCCTAACCCTCACCGTCACCCTCACCCTTACCCTAACCCCAAACCTAACCATCAGCCTAACCCTAACACTAAACCTAACCCACATCTTAAACCTAACCCTAACCCTAAAACTCACCCTCACCCTAACCTTCAACCTCACCCTAAACCTCACCCTCATTCTAACCCTCACCTTAACCCTAATCATAAGCCTCTCCTTCACGCTAAACCTCACCCTAACCCTTAACCTTACCGTAACCCTAACACTAACCCTAACCCTCACACTAAACCTAAACCTCACCCTCACCCTAACCCTAACCCTACGCCTCACATTAACCCTAACACTCATCCTAACTCTAACCCTAACCCTCACCCTCACCCAAACCTGAACCCTCACCTCAACCTAACCCTCACTCTCACCCTAACCCTAAATCTAAATCTAATCCTCTCCCTAACCCTCACCCACACCCTCACCCTCACCTTAAGCCTAACCCTAACCCTAATCCTAAACCTAACCCTCACTCTCACCCTAAAACTAACCCTAACCCTAATCCTAAACCAAAACCTCACCTTCACCATAAATCTAACACTGACCATCACCCTCACAAGCACCCTTACCCTAACCCCAATCCTATGACTTACCCTCACCCTAACCCTAACAATAACCCTATCCCTCACTCTAACCCTTATCCTCACACTTACCCTAAACCAAACCCAAAACCTCACACTAACCCTAAACCTCACACTAACCCTGACCCAACCCCTCACCCTAAACCTCACCCTAATCCTAACCCTAACCATAACCCACACGTTAAACCTAACCCTAACCCTCACCCTCACTTTAACCCTCACCTTAATCCTTTCCATGACCCTAACCCTCACTGTAACGCTACCACTAAACCTAAAACTAACCCTCACCCTAACCCTCACTGTCAGCTTAAACATCACCCTAACCCTCACCCTCACACTCACACTAACCCTAACACTAACTCTCACCCTAACCCTCACTCTAACCCTTAACCTTACCCTAACCCTACCCCACAACCTCACACTAAACCTAACCCTCAACCTCATCCCAACCCTAACCCTAACCGTCAACCTAACACTTACCCTCACCCTAAACCAAACCCTAACCTTCACCCTCACCTAGCCCTCAACCTTACACTAATCCTAACCCTAAACGTGACCCTCACCCTCACCCTGACCCTCACTCTAACCGTATCCTTAACCCTAACCCTCACCCTCACCTTCACCCTAACCCTAACTCTAATTCAAACCCTAACCCTCACACACACCCTAAACCTCACCAGAATCCTTAGCCTCACTCTCACCCTAATTGGAACCCACAACTTAACCTTAACCCTCACTCTACCCCTGACCATAAACCTGAACCTAACACTCACCCTAAACCTAACCCTAACCCTCACCCTCAAGCTAACCCTAAACCTAATGCTAACCCTAAACATCATCCTCACCATAACCCTAACCCTAACCCTCACCCTAACCCAAACCCTAAACCTAATGCTAACCCTAACCATCAACCTCAGCCTAACCCTCACTCTAATCTTTACCCTCACCCTCTCCCTCACCCTTACCCTAAACCTACCCTCAGCCTAAACCTCACCTTAAACCTTACCCTCACTATAAACTTAAAACTAACCCTAATTCTCACACTAACCCTAAACCTAACCCTAACCCTAACCCTCACTTTAACCCTCACCCTAAGCCTAACCCTGAACCTAACCCTCACTGTCACCCTAACCCTCAACGTCACCCTAACCCTCAACCTAACCCTAACCCTCACCCTAAATCTCACCCTAAACCTTACCCTCACCACAACCTTAACCCTAACCCACACCCTAAACCTCACGCGAAACCAAACCCTCACCCTCAGCCTCATCCTAACCGTAACACTAACATTCACCCCAAACCTAACCCTCACCCTAACCATAACTCTAACCCTCACCCTCAACCTAACCAACACCTGAACTCTAAACCTATACCTCACACTACCCTTAATGCTAAACATAACCCTAAATCTTAGTATCATCCTAATTCTCACCCTAAACCTTTTCCTCACCCTAATCCTAATCCTAACCCTCACACTAGCCCTAACCCTCAACCTAACCCTCACTGTCACCCTAACCCTCACCCTAACCCTAACCCTCACCCTCACCCTCACCCTAAAAATCACCCTAACCCTAACCCTCAGCCTAAACCTAACCCTAACCCTCACCTTAACCCTAACCCTCACCTTCAACCTCAGCCTCAGCCTAATCCTCACCCTAAACCTAACCCTAACCCTTTCCTAACCGAAAACCGCACCCTCACCCTAACCCTCATCCTAACCTTCGCCCTCACCCTAGCCCTCACCTTAAGCCTAACCCTAACCCTAACCCTCAACCTCAACCTCATCCTCAACCTCAGCCTCACCCTAAACCTAATCCTAAACCTAACCCTCACCCAAACCCTCACGGTAACCATAACCGTAAACCTAATGCTAACCCTAATCCTAACCCTCACCCTAACACTAACCCTAAGCCTAATGCCATACCTAACCCTAACCCTCACACTAAGACTAATGCTAACCCTAATACTCAACCACAACCTAAACATCACCCTAACACTTACCCTCATCCTAACCCTCACCTTAACCCTAAACCTGAACCTAATCCTCATCCAAACACTCACCCTAACCCTTACACTAACCCTATTCTTCACCCTCACCCTAACCCTCACCATATCCCTTATACTCACACTAACCCTAACCCTAACCCTACACCTCACACTAACGCTAACCCTTAACTCAACCCTACCCCTATCCCTCACCCTAACCCTAAACCTAACCCTCATCCAAATGCTCACCCTAACCCTAACACTAACCTTATCCCTCACCCTCACTGTAACCCTCACCCTAACGCATACCCTCACCCTAACCCTAACCCTAACACTCAACCTAAACCTAACATAACACTAATGCTAACCCGAACCCTCACCATCACCCGAACCCACACCCTCACCCTAACACTCAGCTAATCCTCACCCTAACCCTAACATTACCTAATCAAGACCCTCACCCTCACACTCACCTTCACCCTACCCCTCACCCTCACCCGAGCCCTCACCCTAACCGTAACCCTAACACTAAACCTCACCCTCATCCTCAACCTCAGCCTAACGGTATCCCTATCCCTAATCCTAACTGTCACCCTCAACCTAAGCCTAACCCTAACACTCAACCCTCACCCTAAGCCTCACCCTAACCCTAACGCTAACCCTAACCCTCACCCTCATCCTAGCGCTCAACATAACCCTAACTGTAATCCTAAATCTAACCCTAAACCTCATCTTCACCCTCACCCTCACCCTCACCTTCAGCCTAATCCTATCCCTAACCCTAATATTAACTCTAAACCTAAACCTAACCCTACCTCTACTCCTAACCCTAGCCCTCACCCTCACTCATACCCTCAACCTCAGCCTAACCCTAACCCTAATCCTAAACCTAACCCTCACACTCACACTCACCCTTACCCTAAACCTAATCCTCACCCTCAACCTAAGTGTAACCCTAAACCTCACCCTTACCCTAACCCTTAACATCCCCCGAAACCTAACCCTAACCCTAACCTTTAAACTACCCCTCAGCCTAACTCTAACCCTCACCCTCAACACAAACCTGATGCTAACACAAATGCTCACTCTCAACCTAAGCCTCAGCCTAAAACTTACCCTCACCATAACCCTATCCCTCCCCTCTCCCTAACACTCACTCTAACCCCTCCCCTCACCCTAACCCTCACCCTAACCCAAAGCCTAACCCGAATCCTAACCTTCACCCTAAGCCTCACGCTAACACTCACCCTAACCCTAACCCTAACCCTCACCCTCAAACTCACCCTAACCCTAAACCTAAACTTAACCCTCACTCTCACCCTAACTATCATCCTAACCCTTACCCTCGCCGTAAACCTAACCCTAACCCAAACCCTAAAACTCAACCTAAACCTAACCCTAACCCTAATGCTAACCCTAACCCTCACCCTCACCCTAACCTGGACCCTAAACCTTACCCTTAACATCACCCTCACATTCACCCTAACCCTAACCCTTACCCTCACCATAACCCTATCCCTCACTCTCAATCTAACCCTCACCCTAAACCTTACGCTCAACCTAACCCTCACCCAACCCTAACCCGAACCCGAACCCACACCCTAACCCCCACACTAACCTTCACCCTAACCCTAACGCTAACCCTAACCCTCACTCTCAACCTAACCCTCATCCTAACCCTTATCCTCACATTAACCCTAACCCTAACCGTAACCCTCACACTAAGCCTAACCCTCAACCTAACCCTAATCCTCACCCTCACCATAATCCTCACCCTAAACATAACCCTAACCCTTACCTAACCGAAACCCTAACCCTGACCCTCACTCTCACCCTCAGCCTAACCCTTACCCTAAACCTAATAGTACCCAAACTCTTATCCTCACCCTAAATCTAACCCTAACACTAACCCTCATGGTCACCCTCCCACTCACGCTCACCCTCACCCTAACGCTCACGCTCAACCTAACCCTCACCCTAACCCTCACCGTCACCCTAAACATCACCCTAACCTTAACCCTCATGCTAACCCTAACCCTTACCCTACCCTAACCCTAACCCTAAACCTCTCCCTAAACCTTATGCTAACCCTAACTCTCATCCTCACCCTAATCCTCACCCTAACCCTTATCCTCACACTAACCCTAACCCTAACCCTCAGCATCACCATAACCCTAAACCTAAACCTAAAACTAACACTCACCCTGGACCTAACCCTTACCCTAAAAGTAAACCTCACACTAAGCCACACCCTAACCCTCACCCTAAACTTAAACCTCACCCTCACCCTCACTCTAAACCTAACCTTTAACCTATCCCTAACCCTGCCCCTCAACCTAACCCTCACCCTCACCCTAACCCTAACACTAACCCTCACCCTAAACCTAACCCTAACCCTAACCCTCACGGTAACCCTAACTCTCATCCTAACGCTCACCCTAACCCTAAAACTCACCCTAACAGTAAACCTAAACGTCACCATCACCCTAGCCCTCACCCTAACTCTTATCCTAACCCTAATCCTCATCCTAAGCCTAACCCCCACCCTAACCCTAACCCTAAACCTCAAACTAACCCTAACCCTCACGCTTACTGTAACCCTAACCCTAACCCTCACCCTAAACCTCACCCTAACCCTAACCCTCACCCTCACCCTCAACCTCAGAATAACCCTAACAATAATCCTAACCCTAACCCTCACCCTAACCATAACCCTCTCCCTAACCCAAACCTGCACCCTAAAACTTACGCTCACACTAACACTAATCCTAACCCTAACACTAACCCTCATACTAACCCTAACCCTAACCCTAAACCTCAACCTAACCCTCAAACTCACCATAACCCTAACACTAACTCTAACACTCACCCTCACCCTAAGCCTTCCCCTAACCCTATATCTAACCCTAAACCTCACCCTCACAATAACCCTAACAATAACCCTAAACATAAACCTCACACTAACCCTAACACTAACCCTCACCCCCACCCTCACCCTCAGAGTAACTCTAACCCTAACCCTAACAATAACACTAACCCTAATCCTTACCATCCCACTAACCCTAATCCTCACCCCCACCCTCACCCTCAGCCTAACCCTCAGCCTAAGCCTAACGCTCACCCTAACCCTCACACTCACCCTCACCTGAACCCTAATCCTAAACCTAAACCTATCCCTAAACATCAAGCGAACCCTCATCCTCAAACTAACCCTAAACTTAAACCTACCCCTGACCCTCCCCCTAATCCTAACTCTATCCCTAAACCTCACCCTCACCCTAACCCTAACCCTAACCCTAACCCTAAAACTCACACTAAACCTCACTCTAACCATTACCCTCAACCTCACCCTCAACCTACCCTTAACTCTAACTCTGACCCTAACAATAACACTAACCCTAAACCTAACACTAACCATAACCCTCACCCTCAGCCTCACCTTCACCGCAAACTGAACCCTAACAATAAAATTAACAATAACCCTAAACCAAACAACAACCCTAACCCTAACACTCACCCTAACCCTAACACTAAAACTCACCCTAAACCTGCCACTAAACCTAACTCTAACCCTAAACCTCACCCTCACCCTAACCCTAACCCTAACCCTAATCCAAAACCTCACCCTAAACCTCACCCTAACCCTAACACTAACCCTCACCCTAATCCTAAGGCTAACCCTAAACCTCAACCTAACCCTAACCCCCAAGCTCACCGTAATCCTAACCCCAAACCTCACAATAATCCTGCCCCTAAACCTAACGCTAATCCTAAACCTCACCCTCACCCTAACCCTAACCCTAACCCTAATCCAAAACCTCACTCTAACCTTCACCCTAAACCTAAACCTCACCCTCACCCTCACACTAACCCTGACCTTTACCCTATCCCTAACCCTACCCCTCAACCTAACCCTCACCCTCACCCTAACCCTAACACTAACCCTCACCCTAAACCTAACCCTAACCCTAACCCTCACCCTAAACCTAAACCTAACCCTCATCCTAAACCTAAACCTTACCTGATACCTAACCCTAACGCTAAACCTAACCATAACCCTAACCCTCACCCTCAACCTTACCCTCACCCTAACCCTAAACCTAACCCTAACCCTCACCCTAACCCTAACCAGAATCCTAACCCTAACCCTCACCGTCACCATCACCCTCACCCTAACCCTCAGTCTCAAACTCACCTTCACCCTAACCCTCAAACTAAACCAAACCCTCACCATAACCCTAACAATCTCCCTAACACTAACCCTACCTTTCACCCTAACCTTAACCCTAAAGGTCACTCTAACCCTAACCCTCACCCTCACCCTCACCCTCTGCCTAACACTAACCGTAACCCTAATCCTAACCCTAACTCTCAACCTCATACTCACCTTAACTCAAATCCTAACCCTAACCATAACCCTATCCCTAATTCTCATCCTAACCCTAACACTAATCCTCAATCTAACCCTAACCTTCACCCTCACCCTAACCCTAACCCTATCCCTCCCCATAACCCTAACCTTAACCCTTACCGTAATCCTCACCCTCAGGCTAAACCTCACCTTTAACCTTACCGTCACCCCCACTCTAACCCTCACCCTAAGCGTAGCACTCACCCTAACCCTATCTCTACCCCTAAACCTCACCCTCACCCTAATCTTAACTCTAAGCCTAACCCTAACTTTAACAGTAATCCTAACACTTACCATCACCCTAACCTTATTCCTCACCGCCACCATCACCCTCAGACAAACCCTAAGCCTAAGCCTAAGACTCACCCTAACCCTCACACTCACCCTCACCCTAACTCTAATCCTAAACCTAACCCTATCCCTAAATCTCAACCTAACCCTCACCCTCATCCTAACCCTAACCCTAAAAATCACCCTAACCCTACCCTCAACCCTAACTCTAATCCTAAACCTCACCCTCACCCTAAACCTAACCCTAACACTAACCCTAAACTTCACCCTAAAACTCACCCTAACCCTAACACTCACCCTCACCCTCAACCTAATTTAACTCTAACCCTAACCCTAACAATAACACTAACCATAACCATAAACATAAACATAACCATGACCCTCACCCTCAGCCTCACCCTCACCGCAAACTTCAACCTAACCATAACACTAACAATAACACTAACACTAACCCTAACCCTAAGCCTCACCCTAACCTTAACACTAACCCTAACCCTAAACCTCACCCTAACCCTGCCCCTAAACCTAACTCTAACCCAAAACCTCACCCTAAACCTCACCCTAACCCTAACCCTAAACCTAAACCTCACTCTCACCCTAACCCTCACTCTTATCCTTACCCTCACACTAACCCTAACCCTAACCCTAATCCTCACATTAACATTATACCTCACCCTAACCCTAACCCTACCCCTCAACTTAAACTTCACACTAACCCTAACCCTAAGCCTAACTTTGACAGTAACCCTATCCCAAACCCTAAACTTCACCCTAACCCTTACCGTCACCGTCACCCTAAACCTCACCCTCACCCTAACCCTGAACTACACCTCACCCTAACGCTAACCCTAAACCTAACCCTCACCCTAACCCTCACCCTAATCCTAACCCTATCCCTAACCCTCACCCTAACCCTAAACCTAACCCTAAACCTAACCCTCACCCTCACCCAAACCCTTACCCTCACCCTTATACTAACCCTAACAATCAGCCTAACCATCATCCTAACCCTCACACTAACCCTAAACCTCACCCTAACCATAACCCTAACTCTCAGCCAAACCCACTTCCTAACCCTAACACTAACACTCAACCCAACCCTAACCCTAACCCTAACTCTAACCCTCATCCTAAACCTAAAACTCACCCTCACCCTCACCCTCACCCTCAGCCTAACCCTAACCCTAAAACTAAACCTAACCCTAACCCTCACACTCATCGTCACCCTAACTCTAACAGTAACCCTAACCTTGACCCTGACCCTAACCCCAACCCTATCACTAACCCTCATCCTCACCCTAACCCTAAACCTCACTCTCACTCTAACCCTAACCCTAACCCTCACCCTAACCCTAATCCTTAACCTAACCCTCACCCTCACCATAAACCTCAACCTAACCCTTACCCTCACCCGAACCCTAAACCTAACCCTCATCCTAACCCTCATCCTAACCCTAACCCTAAACCTAACCCTCACAATAACCTTAACGCTAATCCTAACCCTAACCCTCACATTAACTCTAACCCTCAACCTCATCCTCAACCTCACCCTAAGCCTAACCCTAACCCTCCCCCTAATCCAAACACTAACCCTAAACCCTCAACCTAACCCTAACCCTAATCCAAAACCTAACCCTCACCCTCACTGTAACCCTTACCCTCACTCTAAACCTTACCCTCACCCTAAACCTAAACTTAACCCTCAGTCTAACCCACATCCTAACCCTAACCCTAACCCTAACCGTCACCCTAACCTTAACCCTAACCGTAAACCTGACCCTCTCCTAAAACCTAACCCTCACCCTCACCCTTAACCTCACCTTCATGCTCACACTAACCCTCACACTAACCTTCACTCTAACCCTAACCCTAACAATAACCCTCACCCTAAACCTAACTCTAACCCTCACCCTCATGTTAACCCTAAACCTCACCTTAACCCTCATCCTAAACCTACCCCTACCCCTAATGCTAACCCTAATCCTCACTATCACCCTAACCCTCACCCTAACCCTTATCCTCATAGTAACCCTAACCCTAACCCTAACCCTCACCCTAACCCTAACTCTAACCCTCATCCTAAACCTAAAACTCACCCTCACCCTCACCCTCACCCTCAGCCTAACCCTAACCCTAAAACTAAACCTAACCCTAACCCTCACACTCATCGTCACCCTAACTCTAACAGTAACCCTAACCTTGACCCTGACCCTAACCCCAACCCTATCACTAACCCTCATCCTCACCCTAACCCTAAACCTCACTCTCACTCTAACCCTAACCCTAACCCTCACCCTAACCCTAATCCTTAACCTAACCCTCACCCTCACCATAAACCTCAACCTAACCCTTACCCTCACCCGAACCCTAAACCTAACCCTCAGCCTAACCCTCATCCTAACCCTAACCCTAAACCTAACCCTCACAATAACCTTAACGCTAATCCTAACCCTAACCCTCACATTAACTCTAACCCTCAACCTCATCCTCAACCTCACCCTAAGCCTAACCCTAACCCTCCCCCTAATCCAAACACTAACCCTAAACCCTCAACCTAACCCTAACCCTAATCCAAAACCTAACCCTCACCCTCACTGTAACCCTTACCCTCACTCTAAACCTTACCCTCACCCTAAACCTAAACTTAACCCTCAGTCTAACCCACATCCTAACCCTAACCCTAACCCTAACCGTCACCCTAACCTTAACCCTAACCGTAAACCTGACCCTCTCCTAAAACCTAACCCTCACCCTCACCCTTAACCTCACCTTCATGCTCACACTAACCCTCACACTAACCTTCACTCTAACCCTAACCCTAACAATAACCCTCACCCTAAACCTAACTCTAACCCTCACCCTCATGTTAACCCTAAACCTCACCTTAACCCTCATCCTAAACCTACCCCTACCCCTAATGCTAACCCTAATCCTCACTATCACCCTAACCCTCACCCTAACCCTTATCCTCATAGTAACCCTAACCCTAACCCTAACCCTCACCCTAACCCTAACCGAACCCTCACCCTCAACTTTACCCTAACCCTCACCGTCACCCCAACCATCAGCACCACCCTAACACTCACCTACACCCTCACCCTCACTCTCAGCCTCACCCCCACCCTAACCATCACCCTCACCCTAAACATCACCCTAACCCTAACCCAAACACAAACGTTAACCCTAATCCTCACCCTAACCCTAATCCTCAACTTAAACCTCACCGTCACCCTAATCCTCACCCTAACCCTAACCCTAATCCTTTCCTAAACAAATCCCTCACCCTCACCCTAACCGTAACCCTAACCCTAATGCTAACACTAGCCCTCACCCTCACCCTAACCCTAATAATAACCCTAACCCTAATCCTAAACCTAACCCTAATGCTAACCTTAAACATCAACCTCACCATAACCCTCACCATAACCTTTACCCTCACACTAAACATAAACCTAATCCTAACCCTCACACTCACCCTAACGGTAATACTCACCCTAACCCTAATCCTCAGCTGAAACCTCACCGTCAGCCTAAACATCACCCTAACTCTAACCCTCAGCCTAACACTAACTCTAACCCTCACCCTAACCCTAACGCTAACCCTAACCCTCACTCTCACCCTAAACCTCACCCTAACCCTTACCCTCAACATAACCCTAACCCTAACACTAATCCTCACACATAATCTCACCCTAACCATAACACTAAAGCTCACCGTAACCATCACCCTCACCCTCACCCTCACCCTAACCCTAAACGTCACCCTAACCCTAACCCTGTCCCTAACCCTAACTCTAACCCTCACCCTCATCTTAACATTAACCCTAACCCTAATCCTCACCTAAACCTCCACCCTCACCCTCACCCTCACCCTCATCCTAACCCTCACCCTCACCCTAAACATAAACCTAACCCTCACCAAAACCCTAACCCTAATCCTCCCCCTTACACTAATCCTCACCCTAAACCTCACCCTCACCCTAAACATCACCCTAAACTTAACCCTCACCCTAACCCTAACCCTCACCCTCACCCTAACCCTCACCATTACCTTAACCCTCACCCTAACCCTAACCGTCACATACACCCTAAAACTCCCCCTCATCCTAACCCTCACCCTCACCCTAACCCTAATCCTAACCCTAACCCAAACCCTGACCCTAACCCTAATGCTAACACTAAACCTCAACCTCACCATAACCCTCACCCTAACCCTTACCCTCACCCTCAAACTCACCCTAACCCTAACCCCTAAGCCTCACCGTAATCCTAAACCTAACCCTCACCCTATCCCTAACCTTAACCCTAAACTTCACCCTAACCCTCACCCTCACCGTACACCTAATGCTACATTAACACTCAGCCTCACTTTATGCCTCGCCGTAACCCTTACCCTCACCTTAACCCTATCCCTCACCATCATCCTAAACCTCACCCTTACCCTTACCCACACCCTCATGCTCAATCTACCCTAAAGCTAACCCTAAAACTAAACCTCACCCTAAACCTCACCCTAACCCTAAACCTAGCCCTAACCCTCACTCTCACCCGAACCCTTAGCCTTACCCGAAACCTAACCTAACCCTCAGCCTAACCCTCATCCTAACACTAACCCTAACCCTAACATTCACCCTAACCGTCACCCTCCCCCTCAACCTCACACTCAGCCTAACCCTGAACCTAATCCAAAACCAAACCCTAATTTTCAACCTCACCCTAACCAAAACTCTCTCCCTAACCCTCACCCTAAAACTAACCCTAATCCTAATCCTAACCCTCACCCTCACCCTAACCCTTACCCACACCCTAACCATAAACCTAACCCTCAGGATAACCCTCATCCTAATCCTAACCCTAACCCTCAACCTAACATTAACCCAAACCCTAAACTTAACCTTAACCCAAATCCTAACCCTCACCCTCACCCTCAACTTCACCATCACGCTCACCATAACCCAGACACTCACACTCACCCTAACTGTAACCATAACCCTATCCCTCACCCTAAACCTAATCCTCACCCTCACCCTCACCATCACCCTCACCCTAACCCTCATTCTCACCCTAACCCTATCCATAAACCTAACCCTCACCCTAAACTCATTCTGACCCTCAGCCTCACCTTCACACTAAATCTAAACCTCACCCTAACCCTAAACCTAACCTTAGCCCTCACCCTAACACTAACCCTCACATAAACCCTAACCCTCACCCTCACTCTCACCGTAACTGTAACCCTAACCCTAACCCTAACAATAACCCTGAACCTAACACTAACACTAACCATATCTATAACCCTCACCCTAACGCTAACCCTCACCCTAACATTTACACTCACCCTAAAAGTAAACCTAGTCCTAACACTAACACTCACACTAACCCTAACCTTCACCTTAACCCTAAACCTCAACCTAACCCTATCCCTATCCCTCAGCCTCACCCTAGCCCTCACCCTAACCCTAACACTCATCCTCACCCTAAACCTCACTCTAAACTTAACACTAATCCTTAATCTAATCCTCACCCTCACCTTAACCCTAACCCTAATCCTCATCCTAAACCTCTCCTTTACCCTTACTGTTACCCTCACCCTAACCCTCACCCTAACTGTAACCCTAACCCTACCCCTCACAGGAAACCTAACCCTAACCCTAATCCTCACCATATCCCTAACCATAACCCTAACTCTCACGCTAACCCTCACACTCACCATAACCCTAATTCTAACATTAACCCTCAACCTCACCCGAAACCTCGACCCTAACCCTTCCCCTGACCTTAAGCCTATCCCTCACCCTCACCCAAAACTTCACCCTAACTCTTACCCTCACCCTATCCCTCACCCTAACCCTAACCCTAACCCTAACACTAACCCTCACCCTAAACCTCACCCTAACCCTAAGCCTAACCCTAACCGTCACCCTCACCCTTACCCTAACCCTTACCCTCATCCTAACCCTAACCCTAACCCTCACCCTAACCTTAAAGATAACCCTAACTCTAACCCTCACATTAACCCTAACCCTCACGCTCAACATCAACCTCAGCCTAACCCTAACCCTAATCCAAACGCTAACCCTCACCCTCACCTTCACCCTAACTCTAAACCTAACCCTAAACAAAACCTTCACCCTAATCCTAACTCTATCCCTAACACTCACCCTAAACCTAACCCTAATCCTAAACCTAACCCTCACCCTAACACTTACCCTCACCCTAAACCTAAACCTAACCCTCAGCCTAATCCTCATCCTAACACTAACACTAACCCAAATCCTCACCCTAAACTTAACCCTAACCCTAACCCTCACCCAAACACTAACCCTCACCTTCACCCTCACCCTAAAAATAACCATAAACCTAACCCTCACCCTAAACCTAACTCTCACACTCACACTCACCATCACCCTAAGCCGAACCCTACACCTAAGCCTCATCCTAAACCAAACCCTCAAACTCACACTCACCCTAAACCTAAACATGAACCTAACCCTAAACCTTAACCTAGCCCTCACCCTGACCTTTACCCTCACCGTCACCCTAACCCTAACTCTCACCCTCACCATAACCCTAACACTAACCCTAACCCTCACCCTAAACCTAACTCTGACACTCACCCTCACCCTCACCCTAATCTGAACCCTACATCTAAGCCTAATCCTAAACCTAACTCTCACTCTCACCCTCACCCTAAACCTAAACCTTACCATAACCCTAACACTAACCCTAGTCCTCACCCTATACCTTACCCTCACCGTCACCCTAACCCTAACCCTAACCCTCACCCTAACCCTAACCCTAACCCTCACCCTCACCGTAACCCTAACACTAACCCTAACCCTCACCCTGAACCTATCCTTAACCCTAATGCTATCCCTAACCCTCACCTTCCCTGAAAACCTCACTCTAACCCTTACCATCACCCTAACCCTCACCCTCACCCTAACCCTAACAGAAACACTAAACCTCAACCTAAACCTCATCCTCACCCTAAATCTAACCCTAAGTCTCACCCTCACCCTCAACCTCACCCTAACCCTATCCCAAACCCTCAACTGAAATCTCACCCTAACGCTCACCCTAACCCTCAATTTAACCCTAACCCTCACCCTCACCCTAACGCTCACCCTAAACCTTACCCTCACCCTAAACCTAACCCTAAACCTAACGATAACCCTCACCCTCACCTAACCTAACCTGGATCCTAATCCTCACCCTAACCCTCACCCTAACACTAACACTATTCCTAAAACTCACCCTCACCTTAAACCTCATCCTAACCCTTACCCTCACTATAACCCTAACCCTAACCCTAACACTAATCCTCACCGTAAACCTAACCCTCACCCTAACCCTAACCGTCAACCACACCCTAAAACTCACCCGAACCCGAACCCGAACCCGAACCCTAACCAGAACCTAAATCTCACCCTAACCCTACCCCGCAATCTAAACCTAACTCTAACCCTCACCCTCATACTAACCCTAACCCTCACCTTAACTTTCACACTAACCCTCTCCCTAACCCTAACGCTAACCCTTAAACCTCACTGTCAACCTAACCCTCACGCTTATCCTTATCCTCACACTAACCCTAACCGTAACCCTAATCCTCACATTAACCCTATCCCTCACCCTAACCCTAACCCTACCCCTCACCCTACCCCTCACACTAACCCTAACCCTAATCCTAACCCGCACACTAACCCTATCCCAAACCCTCAACTTCACCCTAACCCTCACCGTCACCATCACCCTAACCCTCACCCTAACCCTAACCCTCAACTACACCTCCACCTTCACTCTCACACTACACCTCACCCTCACCCTAAGTATCACCCTAATCATAAACCTCACCCTAACCCTAACCCTAGTCATCATCCTAACCCTAACCCTCACCTTAAACCTCACCCTCGCCCTAATCCTCACCCTAACCCTAACACTAACACTCAGCCTAACCTTCATCCTAACCCTCACACTAACCCTAAACCTCACCCTAACCCTAACCCTAAACCTCACCCTCACCCTAGGCCTCAACCTAATCCTAACTCTCATCCTCACCCTAAACCTCAAACTAACCCTAACACTAATCCTCAATGTAAGCCTCACCCTCACCCTAAACCTAAACCTAAACCTCACCCTAACACTCACCCTAACCCTAACCTTCACCATTACCATAACACTCACCCTCAGCCTAACCCTCACCCTTACTCTTACTGTCCCCCTCACCCTAACCCTCACCCTTACCCTAATCCACATCCTAAAGCTCACCCTAACTGTAACTCTAACTATCACCCTAACCCTAACCCTCACCCTCACCTTCAGCCTCAGCCTAACCCTAAGCCTAAGCCTAACCCTAACCCTAAACATCACCCTCATCCTAGCCCTCAACCTAACCCTAATCCTAACCCTAACCCTCATCCTAACCCTCAACCTAACTATAAACCTAACCATCAATCAAAAGCTAATCCTCATCCCCACTATCACCCTCAGCCTAATCCTAAACTTAAGCCTAATCCTAAACCTAATCCACACACTCACCCTCACTGTAAACCTAATCCTAAACCAAACCCTAACCCTTACTGTAACACTATTACTAAACCTAAAACTCAACCTCACCCTAACCCTAATCCTAACCCTAAACCTCAGCAAAACCCTAACCCTAACCCTCACCCTCACCGTGACCCTAACCTTAATCCAAACCCTCACCCTCACCCTAACCCTAAGCCTAACCCTAAACCTCAACCTAACCCTAACCATAACGTTCACCCTCAGCCTCACCTTCACTGTAAACTTAACCCTAACCATAAAAATAACAATAACCCTAACCTTAAACCTAATCCTAACCCTCAACCCCACCCTAACCGTAACCTTAACCCTAACCCTCACCCTCAATGTAACCCTAACCCTAACCCTAAACCTCATCCTAACGCTAACCCTAACCCTCACCCTCACTCTAGGCCTCACCCTAACCCTAATCCTAACCCTAAACGTCATCCTAACACTCACCCTCAACTTAAAACCCTAAACCTCATCCTAACCCTAACCCTCTCCCTCATATTCATGCTCGGCCTAAGCCTAAGCCTAAGCCTAAGTCTAACCATAACCCTCACACTCACCCTAACCCCCACCCTAAACCTAACACTAACCCTCACCCTCACCCTAGCCCATACTCTAACTCTAACCCTAACACTCACCCTCACCCTCACGCTCTGCCTAACACTAAGACTATCCCTAACCCCAACCCTAACCCTAACCCTAAACCTAACCCTCACCCTAACCCTCACCCTAACCCTCACCCTCACCCTAGCCCATACACTAACTATAAACCTAATCCTAACACTCACCCTAACCCTCATTCTAACCCTAACCCCAACCCTCACCCTAACCCTAACCCTCACCCTCACCAACACCATTACTCTAATCCTAACCCTAACCCTAATCATCACCTTAAACCTCACCCTAACCCTAACCCTAAACCTAACAGTAAACCTAACCATAAACCTAACCCTCAGCCTCACCCTCACCGCAAACTTAACCCTGACAATAACACTGACAATAACCCTAACCCTAAACCTAAACCTAACCTACACTGTAACCCTAACCTTAACCCTAACCCTAACTGTAAACCTTAAACTTACATTAACCTTAACCCTAACCCTAACCCTAATTCTCACCCTTACTCTCACCTTAACCCAAACCCTAACCCTAATCCTCACCATAACCCTAAATCTAAACCTTATCTTAACCCTAACCCTAACCCTAACCCTACGCCTACCCTAAACCTAAACCTCAGCCTAACCCTCACCCTAACCCTAACCCTAACACTCACACTAACCCTAACCCTAACCCTCACCCTCATGCTCGGCCTAAGCCTACGCCTAATCCTAAACCTAACCCTAAACCTCACCCTAACCCTAACCCTAACAATAACCCTATCTCTAACCCTAAACCTCACCATTGCCTTAACCCTAACTCTAACCCAAAACCTAAACCTAAACCTCACCTAACCCTAACCCTAACCATCACCCTCACAGTAACTTTAAATTTAACCCTAATCCTAACAATCACCCTAACCCTAACACTAACCCTCACCCTGTCCATAACCCTCAATCTAACCCTAAACCTCACCCTAACCCTAACTATCACCCTCACACTTAGGCTCGGACTAAGCCTAACCTAAGACTAAGATTAACCCTTACCCTCACAATCAACCTCACCCTAACCCAAAAAGTAACACTAACCCTAATCCTAACCCTCACACTAAGCCTCACACTGACTCTCACCCACAACCTAAGCCTCACTGTCACCCTCACGCTCACCGTCACCGTAACCCTAACCCTAAATCTAACCCTAACCCTCACCCTAAATCTCACCCTAACCCTAATGCTAACTCTAACCCTCACACTCACCTTAAACCTCACGCTAACCCTTACTCTCAACATAAAGCTACCCCTAACCCTAACCCTCACCCTGACCATAACCCTCACCCTAACCCTAACTCTAACCATAACCTTCACCCGAACCCTGACCCTAACCCTAACCCTAACCCTAACCCTCATCCTAAACCTCACCCTACCATAACCCTATCCCTAACCCTAAAACTAAGCCTAACGCTCATCCTAACAGTAACCGTACCCCTTAAAGTAACTCTCATCCTAAACTTAACCCTAACCCAAACCCTCACCCTAACCCTAACCCTAACACTCAACCTAACCCTAATCCTCACCCACACCAACCTAACCCTAATCCTAAAACTCATCCTCACCCTCATCCTAACTCTAACCCTAAACTTCAATCTCACCCTCAACCCCACCCTCACCCTAACCTTAACCCGAACCATAACCCGAATCCTCACCCTAACCCTCATCCTAAAACTCTCCCTAACCCTCATCCTAAAACTAAACCTAAACCTAATCATAACCCTAAACCTCAACCTCACCCTAACCCTAACCCTAACCCTCACCCTCACACTCACCATAACCCTCACCCTCAACCTTACACTCACCCTAAACCTCATCCCAACCTTCACCCTACCCCTAAACCTAACCCTCAACCGAACCCTTACACTCAATCTAACACTAAGCCTAACCCTAACACTAACTCTCACACTAAACCTCACCCTAAATATCACCCTACCATTAACCCTAACCCTAACCCTCACCTTAACCCTAACCCTCACCCTCACCCTCAGCCTAACCCTCAGCCAAAAGCCTAACCCTAACCATAACCCTCAGAGTCACCCTCACCCTAACCCTAACCCAAAGCCTTACCCTCACCCTAAACCTCACCCTAAACCTAACACAAACCCTTAAACCAACCCTCACCCTCATAAATGTCATAAATATCATAAATAAATAAATATCATAAATATCACCGTAACCCTAACACTCACCCTAATCCGCACCATAACCCTAACCCTAAGCCTCACACTAAAGCTAACCCTCACCCTCACCCTAACCCTAACCCTAACCGTAAACCTAACCCTCACCCTCATCTAACCCTCACTCTAACCCAAACCCTAACTCTCACACTAACCCTCAACCACAGCCTCACCCTAAAGCTAACCCTAATGCTCACACTCAACATAACCCTAAACCTCACACTCACCCTAAACCTCAGCTTAAACCTAAGACTAACAATAAAGCTAACCCTAAACCTCACACTCACCCTCAACCTAAATCTAATCCTAACCCTAAACCTAAACCTCTCACTCAACCTCACCCTCAACCTAACCCTAACCCAAACCCTCAACCGAAACTTCACCCTCACCCTAACCCTAACCCTGACCCTCAACCTAAACATCAACCTAAACCTAACCCTCACCCTCACCCTAAACCTAAACCCAAGTCTCAACCTTACCCTAACCCTAACCCAAACCCTCTACTGAACCTTGACACTCACCCTCACCCTAATCCTCACCCTCACCCTAAACATCACCCTAACCCTAACCCTCACCCTTACCGTCATCTTATCCCTAACCCTCATACTAACCCTAAACCTCAGCTAACCTAACCCTCAACCTAAACCTTACCCTCACCCTAACACTAAGCCTAAACCTAACATGAACCCTCACAGTAACCCTAAACCTCACCTTAACCCTAACCCT
Organism: Dipodomys merriami; assembly: GCF_024711535.1. NCBI lineage: Eukaryota > Metazoa > Chordata > Mammalia > Rodentia > Heteromyidae > Dipodomys > Dipodomys merriami. Next base: position 1,013,837 of record NW_027203304.1, read on the forward strand.
CACACTATCCCTAACCCTCAACCTAAACCTAACCCTAAACCTCACCCTAACCCTAATCATCACCCTCACCTTCACACTCAGCCTAACCCTCAGCCTAAAGCCTAACCCTAACCCTAACCCTCACAGTCACCCTCACCCTAACCCTAAACCTAAGCCTCACCCTCACACTCAACCTCACCCTAAACCTAAAGCAAACCCTCAAACCAAACCTCACCCTCACCCTAAACATCACCCTTACCCTAAACCTCACCCTAATCCGTACCAAAACCCTAACCCTCACCCTAACGCTAACCCTCACCCTCACCCTAACCCTAACCCTCACCCTAATCCTAACCCTCACCCTCATCTAACCCTCAGCCTAACCCACATCCTAAACCTCACCCTAACCCTCAACCTCATCCTCAACCTAAACCTAATCCTAATGCTCACACACAACCTAACCCTAACCCTCACACTCACCCTCTCCCTCAGCTTAAATCTAAGCCTAACAATAACCCTAACCCTAAACCTCACACTCACCCTCATCCTAAAACTAACCCTAACCTAATCCTAACCCTCTCACTCACCCTCACACTCCCCCTAACCCTAACCCAAACCCTCAACCTAAACATCACCCTAAACCTAACCCTCACCCTAACCCTTAGCCTAACCCTCACCCTAACCCTAACCCTCATCCTCACCCTCACCAACAGGCTCACCCTAAACCTAATCCTAACAATAACCCTCACCCTCACCCTCAATATAACCCTACCCCTAACGCTAATCCTCACCCTAAACCTAAACTCCAACCTAACAATAACCCTCACCCTAACCCTAACCCTCATGCTCACAGTCACCCTCAGCCTAAACCTAAACCTAAGCCTAACCCTATCCCTAATCCTCACACTAACCATCACCCTAAACCTAACCCTAAATCTCATCCTAACCCTCAACCTCACCCTAACCCTAACCCAAACCTTCAACTGAACCCTCACCCTCGATCTCACCCTAACCCTCACCCTCAGCCTAAACATCACCCTAACCCTAACCCTCACCCTTAACCTCACCATATCCCTAAACCTCATACTAACCCTAAACCCTACCCAAACCTAACCCTCAACCTAACACTAACCCTCACCCTAACACTAAGCCTAAACTTAACATGAACTCTCACAGTAACCCTAAACCTCACCCTAACCTTAACCCTCACCCTAACCCTAACTCTCACTCTAACCATAACCGTAACCCAAACCCTCACCCTCATAGTAACTTCACACCTAAACCTAATCCTAACAATAACCCTAATGCTAAACCTAACCCTCACCCTCTCGATAACCCTCACCCTAAACCTAACCCTCACCCTAACCCTCACCCACACCCTTAGGCTCGGTCTAAGCCTAAGACAAAGACTAAGACTAAACCTTACCCTACCACTCACCCTCACCCTAACCCTAAAATTAACACTCACTCTAACCGTAACACTCACACTAACCCTCACCCTTACACTAACACTAACCATAAACCTCTCCCAAACCCTAACCCTAAACCTCACCCTAACCCTCACCCTCCGCCTAACACTAAGAATATACCTAACCCCAACCCTAACCCTAAAACTAACCCTAAACCTAAACCTCACCTTAACCCTCACTCTAACCATGACCCTAACCATCACCCTCACCCTAGCCCATACCCTAACCCTAAGCCTAATCCTAACCCTCACCCTAACCCTCACTCTAACCCTATCCCCAACCCTCACCCTAACCCTAACCCTCAGCTCACCTTCACCATAACTCTAATCCTAAACCTAACCCTAAACCTAACCCTCACACTCACCCTCACCTTAACCCTAATCCTAATCCTAACATTAACCCTAACACTCACCCCCAGCCTAAACCTCACCCTAAACCTAACCCTAACCCTAACCCTAACCCGCACCCTAACACTAACTCTAAACCTAAATGTCACCCTAACCCTAAACCTCACCCTAACACTTACCTTCACACTAAAACTAAACTTAACCCGAACACTAACCCTCACACTAACCCTAACCATCACCCTAAACTTAAAACTCACCCTAAGCCTAACCCTAACCCTCAACCTCGCTCTAACACTAACTATTACCCTAACCCTAACCTTCACCCTAACCGTAACCCCCACCCTCATCATCAAGCTGGGCCTTAGTCTAAGCATAAGCCTAAGACTAACCCTAACCCTCACAATCACCCTCACCCTAACCCTAACCGTAACCCTAACCCTAACCCTAACCCTCACACTAACCCGCACACTAATGCTAACCCTAAACCTAACCCTAAACCTAAACCTAACCCTCACCCTAACCGTCACCCTAACCCTAACGTTCAACATTACCATAACACTCACCCTCAGCCTAACCCTCACCTTAATCCTTACTGTCCCCCTCACCCTAACCCTCACCCTAACTGTAACCCTAACCATCACCCTAACCCTAACCCTCACCCTCACCTTCAGCCTCAGCCTAACGCTAAGCCTAAGCCTAACCTTAACCCTAAACATCAACCTCATCCTAGCCCTCACCCTAACCCTAATCCTAACCCTAACCCTCATCCTAACCCTCAACCTAACACTAAGTCTCAACCTCACCCTAACCCTAACCCAAACCCTCAACTGAACCCTCACCCTCACACTCACCATAACACTCACCCTCACCCTAAACATCACCCTAACCCTAACACTCACACTTACCCTCACACTAGCCCTAACCCTCAAACTAACCCTAAACCTCACCCTAACCTAACCCTCAACCTAACCCTTACCCTCACCATAACACTAAGCCTAAACCTAACACGAAACCTCACTGTAACCCTAAACCTCACCCTAACCCTAACCCTCACACTATCCCTAACCCTCACCCTAACCCTAACCCTAACCCTCACCCTAACCCTAACACTCACCCTCATCCTAGCCCTCACCCTAACCCTAATCCCAACCCTAACCCTCATCCTAACCCTCAACCTAACCATAACCCTAACCATCACTCAAAAGCTAATCCTCATCCTCAAACTCACCCTCAGCCTAACTCTAACCCTCAGCCTAACCCACACCCTAAACCTAACCCTAAACCTAACCCTCACCCTCAGCCTCACCCTCACTGTAAACTTAACCCTAACCATAAAACTAACAATAACCCTAACCCTAAACCTAATCCTAACCCTCACCCTCACCCTAACCCTAAAACTAACCCTCACACTAATCGTAACCTTCACCCTCAAAGTAACCCTAACCCTAAACGTAAACCTCAACCTAACGCTAACCCTAACACTCACCCTCATCCTAACCCACACCCTAACCCTAAAACCCTAATCCTCATCCTAACCCTAACCCTCTCCCTCACACTCATGCTCAGCCTAAGCATAAGCCTAAGACTTAATCTAACCTTAAACCTCACACTCACCTTAACCCTCACCCTAACCCTAACACTAACCCTCACCCTCACCCTAGCCTATAATCTAACCCTAAGTCTAAGCCTAACCCTCACCCTAACCCTCACCCTCAACCTAAGTCTAAACATAACCCTAACCCTCACACTCACCCTCACCCTAACCCTAACTGTAACACTAACCCTAATCCTAAAACTAACCCTCACCCTAATGCTAACTCTAACCCTAAACCTCATCCTCACCCTAACCCTAACCCTCACCCTCACCTTCACCCTCCACCTAACAGTAAGACTATCTCTAAACCCAAACCAAACCCTAACACTAACCCTAAACCTAACCCTCACACTAACCCTCACCCTAACCATGACCCTAAACCTCACCCTCACCCTAGCCCATAACTTAACCCTAAGCCTAATCCTAACCCTCAGCCTGACCCTCTCTAACCCTAACCCCAACCCTCACGCTAACCCTAACCCTCACCCTGACTCTCACCCTCAACCTTAACCTAAGCCTAACCCTAACCCTAACCTTAAACATCACACTCACCCTAACCCTAATCCTAACCCTAAACTTAACACTCACCCTCACCCTAACCCTATCTCTAACACTAAGCCTAACCCTAACCCTCACCCTCAGCCTCACCCTAACCCTAACCCTCACCCTCAACCTCACCCTCAGCCTAACTCTAAGCCTAACTCCAAACCTAACCCTAAACCACACCCTCACCCTCACCCTAAACCTAAACCTAACCCTAACCCTAACCCTAACCCTCCTCCTAACTCTCACCATAAACCTAACCCTAACACTAATAGGAACACTAACCCTTAACCTCATCCTAAACCTAACCATACTCCTCACGCTCACCGTTATTCTAACCCTAACTCTAATGATAACACTAACCCAAACCCTCACCCTCAGCTTCACCCTAACCCTAACCCTCACCCTCAACCTCACCCTCAGCCTAACCCTAAGCCTAACCTCAACCCTAACCCTAAACCACACCCTCAAACTCACCCTAACCCTAATCCTAACCCTTACCCTAACCCTACTCCTAACTCTCACCCTAACCCTAACCCTAACCCTAACCCTAAGCCTAACCCTAACCTAACCCTAATCCTCACCCTCCCGGTTATTCTAACCCTAACCCTAACCATAACACTAACCCTAACCCTAACCCTAACCCACACCTTCACCGTAACCCAAACCCTCCTCCTAACCCTAACCCTAAACCTAACCCTAAACGTCACCCTAACAATAAGCCTAATCCTCACCCTCAACATAAGATTAACGCTAAACATAACACTAAAAATAACCCTAACCATATCCTTAATCCTAACCCTCACCATCACCCTAACCCTAACCCTAACCCTCAACCTAACCCTAAACCTCACCCTCAATGTAACCCTAACCCTAACCCTAACTTCACCCTTATGCTAACCCTAACCCTCACCCTCACTCTAGCCCTCACTGTAACCCTAATCCTAACCATAAACCTCATCCCAACCCTCACCCAAACCCTAACACCCTAACCCTCACCCTTACCCTAACCCTAACCCTCACCCTTAAGCTCGGCCGAAGCCTAAGCCTAAACCTAAGACTAACCCTAACCCTCACACTCACCTTCACCCTAACCCTAACCTAACACTAACCCTAACCCTAACCCTCACACTAACCCTAAACGTAAAACTCACCCTCATGCTCGGCCTAAGCCTAAGACTAAGTCTAACCCTAACCCTCACCCTAACCCTCACCCTAACCCTAACCCTAACACTAACCCTAACTCTAACCCTAAACCTCACCCTTACCCTAATCCTATTCCTAACGCTAAGCCTCACCCTATCCTTAACCCTAACCCTCACCCTCACAGTAACTTTCAACCTAACCCTAATCCTTAACCCTAACCCTAATGCTAACCTTCACCCTGTCCATAACCCTAAACATAACCCTAATCCTAAACCTCACAAGTAGGCTCAGCCTAAACCTAAGCCTAAGCCTAAGACTAACCCTAACCCTCACACTCACCCTCACCCTAACCCTAAGAGTAACACTCACCCTAACCCTAACCCTCACATTAACCCTCACCCTAATGCTAACACTAACCCTAAACCTCACCCAAACCCTAACAATAACCCTCATCCGCATCCCTAACCCTAACCCTAACCCTCACCCTCACCCTCCGCCTAACACTAATCCTATCCCTAACCCCAACCCTAAACTTAACACTAACCCAAAACCTAACCCTCATCCTAACCCTCAATCTCACACTAGCCCATACCCTAACCCTAAGCCTAATCCTAACCCTAACCCTAACACTAACACTAAACCTAACCCTAAACCTAACCATAAACCTCACCCTCATCCTCACCCTCACTGTAAACTTAACACTAACCTAACACTAACACTAACCTTAACCCTAACCCTAACCCTCACTGTAACCCTAACCTTAACCTTTAGTCTTACCCTCACCAGAACCCTCACAATATCCCTAACCCTCAACTTAACCCTAACCCTAACCGTAACTCTCACCCTCACGCTCACCCTCAGCCTAACTTTAAACCTAACGCTACTCCTAACACTAACCCTCAACTTCACCCTCACACTAACCCTAACCCTAAACCTAAGCCTAACCCTCACACTCACCCTCACCCACACCCTAAGCCTCACTGTCACCCTCACACTCATCCTCACCCTAACCCTAACCCTAACACTAAACCTAACTCTAACCCTAAACCTCACCCTTACCCTAACCCTAACTCTAACCCTATCCCTAAACCTAAACTTCACCCTAACCCTAACCCTAACCCTCACCCTCACAGTAACTTTCAACCTAACCCTAATCCTACCAATAACCCTAACACTAAAGCTAACCCTCACCCTGTCCATAACCCTCACCCTAACCCTCACCCTCACCCTTAGGCTCAGCCTAAACCTAAGCCTAAGCTTAAGACTAAACCTTACCCTCACACTCACCCTCACCCTAACCCTAACAGTAACACTCTCCCTAACCCTAACCCTCACCCTCACCTTCACCCTCCGCCTAACACTAAGCCTATCCCTAACCCCAACCCTAAACTTAACACTAACCCTAAACCTAACCCTCACCCTAACCCTCACCTTCACCCTAGCCCATAACTTAACCCTAAGCCTAATCCTAACCCTAACCCTAACCCTAACCCTAAACCTAACCATAAACCTCACCCTCAGCCTCACCCTCACCGCAAAATTAACACTAACCTAACACTAACAATAACCCTAACCCTAAACCTAACCCTCACTGTAACCCTAACCTTAACCTTTAGACTTACCCTCACCATAACCCTCACAATAACCCAAACCCTCAACCTAACACTAACCCTAACCGTCACCCTCACTCTCATGCTCACCCTCAGTCTAAATTTAAACCTAACGCTACTCCAAACACTAACCCTCAACTTCACCCTCACACTAACCCTAAACCTAACACTAACCCTAACCAAAACACTCACCCTCACCCACACCCTAAGCCTCACTGTCACCCTCATGCTCACCCTCACCCTAACCCTAACCCTCACCCTCACCTTAAACCTATCTCTCACCCTAACCATAAACCTCACAATCACCCTCACCCTCACCTCACCCTAACCATATACCTAACCCTAACCCTCACCCTAAACCTCACCCTAACCCTAATGCTAACTGTAAACCTCACATTCATCTTAAAACTCATGTTAAACCTTACTCTCACCATAAATCTAACACTAACCCTAACCCTCACCCTGACCCTAAACCTCACCCTAACCCTAACACTAACCATAACCTTCACCCGAACCCTGACCCTAACCCTAACCCTAACCCTAACCCTCATCCTAAACCTCACCCTAAACCTAACCCTATCCCTATCCCTAACGTTAACCCTAATGCTCATCTTAACCATACCGTACCCCTCAAACTAACACTCATCCTAAAGTTAACCCTAACAAAAACCCTCACCCTAACCCTAACCATAAAACTCAACCTAACAATAATCCTCACCCAAATCCTCAGACTCATCCTCAGCCTAAACCTAACCCTAACCCTAATCTTAAACTAATCCTCACCCTCATCCTAACTCTAACCCTAACCTTCACTCTCAACCTCACTCCCACCCTCACCCGAACCCTAACCCGAACCCTAACCTGAACCCTCACCCTAACCCTCATCCTAACCCTCTCCCAAACCCTCATCCTTACCCTAAACCTAACCCTTAACATAACCCTAAACCTCACCCTCACCCTAAACCTAACCCTAACCCTAACTCTCACACTCACCATAACCCTCATCCTAAAACTTACTTTCACCCTAACCCTCATCCCAACCCTCAACATATCCCTAACCCTAACCCTCAAGCTAACCCTTACACTCACTCTAACACTAAGCCTAACCCTAACAATAACTCTCACACCAACCCTCACCCTAAATATCACCCTATCATTAAGCCTAATTCTAACACTCACCCTAACCCTAGCCCTGACCCTCACCCTCAGCCTAAAACTCAGCCTAAAGCATAACCCTAACCCTAACCCTCAGAGTCACCCTCACCCTAACCCTAACCCTAAGCCTCACCCTCACCCTCAACCTCACCCTAAACCTAACACAAACACTCAAACTAACCCTCACCCTCACCATAAACATCACCGTAAACCTAACACTCACCCTAATCTGCACCATAACCCGAACCCTCACCCTAACGCTAACCCTCACCCTCACCCTAACCCTAACACTCACCCTAACCCTAACCCTAACCCTCATCTAAACCTCCCCATAAACTAAACACTAATCCTCTCCATAACCGTCAACCACACCCTCACCCTAAACTTAACCCTAATGCCCACACTCAACATAACCCTAAACCTCACACTCACCCCCACCCTCAGCTTAAATCTAAGCCTAACAATAAACCTAATCCTAACCCTCACACTCACGCTCACCCTAAACATAATACTAACCCTAAACCTAACACTCTCACTCACCCTCACCCTCAACCTAACCCTAACCCAAACCCACAACCGAAACTTCACCCTCACCCTCACCCTCAACCTAAACATCACCCTAAACCTAACACTCACCCTAACCTTTAGCTTAACCCTCACCCAAAACCTAACCCTCACCCTCACCCTCACTCTCAGGCTCACCTTAATCCTAATCCTAACCCTAACCCTCAACCTCACCCTCAACCTAACCCTACCCCTAACGCTAACCCTCACCCTAACACTAACCTCCAAACTAACCCTAACCCTAAACCGAAACCTAACCCTGACCCAAACCCTAACACTCACCCCAACCCTTACGCTCACCCTTACCCCAAACCTAATTCTCACCATAACCCTAACCCTCAAACTCACAGTCACCCTCAGCCTTACCCTAAACCTAAGCTTAACCCTATCCCTAAACCTCACAGTCACCCTCAGCCGAACCCTAATCATAAACCTATCCCTAACCCTAACCCTCCTCATAACTCTCACCCTAACTCCAACCCTAATAATATCACTAACATTATCCTAAAACTCACCCTAACCCTAACCTAATCCTCACCCTCACCCTGATTCTAACTCTAACCCTAACGATAACACTAACCCTCACCCTAACCCTAAACCTCACCCTCACCCTAAACCTATCCCTAAGTCTCAAGCTCACCCTAACCCTAACCCAAACCCTCAAATAAACCCTCACACTCACCGTCACCCTAACGCTCACCCTCACACTAAACATCACCCTAACCCTAACCCTCACCCTTACCCTCACCCTAGCCCTAACCCTCATACTAACACTAAACCTCACCCTAACCTAATCCTCAACCTAACGCTTACCCTCACCCTAACACTAAGAGTAAACATAACATGAACCCTCACAGTAACCCTAAACCTCAGCCTAACCCTAACCCTCACACTCTCCCTAACCCTCACCCTAACCCTCACCCTAACACTCACCCTAACCCTAACTCTCACCCTCATCTAACCCTCACCCTAACCCTCACCCTAACCCTCACCTTAACCCTCAACCACACCCTCACCCTAAACCTAATGCTCACAGTCAACATAACCCTAAACCTCACACTCACCCTCACCCTCAGCTTAAACCTAAGCCTAACAATAAACCTAACCCTAACCCTCACACTCACACTCACCCTAAACCTAATCCTAACCCTAAACCTAACCCTCTCACTCACCATCACCCTCAACCTAAACCTAACCCAAACCCTCAACCGAAACTTCACCCTCACCCTAACCCTAACCCTCACCCTCAAACTAAACATCACCCTATACCTAACACTCACCCTAACCCTTAGCCTAACCCACCCCCTAAACCTAACCCTCACCCTCACCCTCACCCTCAGGCTCACCTTAAACCTAATCCTAACCCTAACCCTCAACCTCACCCTCAACCTAACCATACCCCTAACGCTAACCCTAACCCTAACACTAACCTCCTACCTAAACCTAACCCTAAACCTAACGCTAACCCTCACCCAAACCCTAACACTCACCCCAACCCTTACCCTCACCCTAACCCCAAACTTAATGCACACCATAACCCTAACACTCAAGCTCACAGTCACCCTCAGCCTAACCCAAAACCTAATCCTAACCCTATCCCTAAACCTCACACTCACCCTCACCCTAACCCTAATCATAACCCTAACCCTAACCCTAACCCTCCTCCTAACTCTCACCCTAACCCTAACCCTAATCCTCAACCTCACCGTTATTCTAACCCTAACCTTAACGATAACACTAACCCTAACCCTAACCCTAACCCTCACCCTCACCCTAACCCTAATGCTAAGTTTCAACCTCACCCTAACCCTAAACCAAACCCACAACTGAACCCTCCCCCTAACCCTAACCCTAAACCTCAACCTCACCCTAAACCTAAACCTAAGTCTCAAGCTCACCCTAACCCTAACCCAAACCCTGAACTGAACCCTCACCCTCACCGTCACCCTAACCCTCACCCTCACCCTAAACATCACCATAACCATAACCCTCACCCTTACCCTCAACCTAGCCCTAACCCTCATACTAACCCTAAACCTCACCCTAACCTAACCCTCAACCTAACCCTTACCCTCACCCTAACTTTAAGCCTAAACCTAACATGAACCCTCACATTAACCCTAAACCTCACCCTAACCCTAACCCTCACCCTCAACCTCACCCTCCGCCTAACACTAAGACTATCCCTAATCCCAACCCTAACCCTAACACTAACCCTAAACCTAAGCCTCACACTAACCCTCACCCTAAACCTGACCCTAACCCTCACCCTCACCCTAGCCCATACCTTAAACCTAAACCTAATCCTAACCCTCACCCTAACCCTCACCCTCAGCCTAAACTTAAGCCTAACCCTAACACTAACCCTAAACCTCAACTCACCCTAACCCTAATCCTAACCCTAATCTTAACCCTCACCCTCATCCTAACTCTAACTCTAACACTAAGCCTAACCCTAACCCTCACCCTCAGCCTCATCCTAACCCTAACCGTCACCCTCAACCTCACCTTCAGCCTAACCCTAAGCCTAACCCCAATCCTAACCCTAAACCACACCCTCACCCTCACCCTAACCCTAATCCTAACCCTAAACCTCCTCCTAACTCTCACCCTAACCCTAACCCTAACACTAACACTAACACTAACCCTTAACCTCATCCTAACCCTAACCCTAATCCTCACCCTCACTGTTATTCTAACCCTAATCCTAACGATAACACTAACCCTAACCCTAACCCTCACCCTCACCTTAAACCAAACCTTCCTCCTAACCCTAACCCTAACCCTAACCCTAAACGTCACCCTAACCCTAACCCTAACGCTCACCCTCAGCCTCACCCTCAACATAAGCTTAACCCTAACCATAACACTAACAATAACCCTAACCATATCCCTAATTCTAACCCTCACCATCACTCTAACCCTAACCCTAACCCTCACCCTAACCCTAAAACTCATCCTCAATGTAACCCTAACCTTAACCCTAACTTCACCCTAATGCTAACCCTAATCCTCATCCTCACACTAGCCCTCACCCGAACCCTAATCCTAACCCTGAACCTCATCCTAACCCTCACCCAAATCCTAACACCCAAACCCTAACCCTAACCCTAACTCTCACCCTCAACCTCACCCTCCGCTTAACACTAACACTATCCCTAACCCCAACCTTAACCCTAACAATAACCTTAAACCTAACCCTCACACTAAACCTCACCCTAACCCTGACCCTAACTCTAACCCTCACCCTCACCCATAGGCTCGGCCTAAGCCTAAGCCTAAGACTAACCCTAACCCTCACACTCAATTTCACCCTAACCATAACCCTCACACTAACCCTAAGCCTAAAACTCTCCCTCATGCTTGGCCTAAGCCTAAGCCTAAGCCTAAGCCTAACCCTAAAACTCACACTAACCCTCACCCTAACCCTAACCCTAAAACTAACCCTAAATCTAACCCCAAACCTCACACTTACCCTAACCCTAACTCTAACCCTATCCCTAAACCTAAACCTCACACTATCCCTATCCCTAACACTCACCCTCACAGTAATTTTAAACCTAAACCTAATCCTACCAATAACCCTAACCCTAACGCTAACCCTCACCTTGTCCATAACCCTCACCCTAACCCTAACCCTCACCCTCACTCTTAGGCTCAGCTTAAACCTAAGCTTAAGCCTAAGACTAACCCTTACCCTTACACTCACCCTCACCCTAACCCTAACAGTAACACTCATCCTAACCCTAACCCTTACACTAACCCTCACCCTAATGCTAACACTAACCCTAAACCTCACCCGCACCCTAACCCTAACCCTCACCTTCAACCTCACCCACCGCTTAACACTAAGCCTATCCCTCACACCAACCCTAAACCTAACACTAACCCTAAACCTAACCCTCACCCTAACCCTCACCCTAGCCCATACCCTTACCCTAAGCCTAATCCTAACCCTCACCCTAACGCTAACTCTAACCCTAACCCCAACACTCACCCTAAACTTAACCCTCACCCTCACCCGCACTATAACACTAATCTTAACCCTAACCCTAATCCTCACCTTAAACCTCACCATAACCTTAACCCTAACAATAACCCTAACCCTAAACCTAACCATAAACTTCACCCTCAGCCTCACCCTCACCGCAAATGTAACACTAACCTAACACTAACAATAACCCTAACCCTAACCCTAACCCTCACTGTAACCCTAACCTTAACCTTTAGCCTTACCCTCACCATAACCCTCACACTAACCCTAACCCTCAACCTAGCCCGAACCCTAACCCTAACCGTCACCCTCAGCCTCACGCCCAACCTCAGCCTAAATTTAAACCTAACGCTACTCCTAAAACTAACACTCAAGTTCACCCTCACACTAACCCTAACCATAACCCTATCCCTCACACTCACCCTCACCCACACCCTAAGCCTCACTGTCACCTTCACGCTCACTCTCACTGTAACCCTAACCCTAACCCTCACGCTAAACCTATCTCTCACCCTAACCATAAACCTAACAATCACCCTCACCTTCACCTCACCCTAACCCTAAACCATACCCTAACCTTCACCCTAAACCTAACCCTAAGCCTAATGCTAACTCTAACCCTCACACTCACCCTGAACCTCACGCTAACCCTTACTCTCACCATAAAGCTAATACTAACCCCAACCCTCACACTGACCCTAACCCTCACCCTAACCCTAACACTAACCATAACCCTAACGCTAACCCTAACGCTCATCTTAACCGTAACCATACCCCTCAAACTAACTCTCATCCTAAACTTAACCCTAACCCAAACCCTCACCCTAACCCTAACCCTAACTTTCAACCTAACCCTAATCCTCACCCACACCCTCAGCCTCATCCTCAGCCTAAACCTAACCCTAACCCTAATCCTAACCCTAAACTTCACCCTCATTCTAACTCTAACCCTAACCTTCACTCTCACCCTCACTCCCACCCTCACCCTAACCCTAACCCGAACCCTAAACCGAACCCTCAACCTAACCCTCATCCTAACCCTCTCCCTAATCCTCATCCTAACCCTAACCCTAGCCCTTACCATAACCCTAAACCTCACCCTCACCCTGACCCTAAACCTAACCCTAACCCTCACCATAACGCTAAACTGAACCCCAACCCGAACCCTCACCCTAACTCTCATCCTAACCCTCTCCCTAACCCTCATCCTAACCCTAACCTTAGCCCTTATATGACCCTAAACCTCACCCTCACCCTAACCCTAACCTTAACCCTCACACTCACCATAATCCTCACCCTAACCTTACCCTCACCCTAACCCTCATCCCAACCCTCACACTATCCCTAACCCTAACCCTCAAGCTAAACCTTACACTCACTCTAACGCTAAGCCTAACCCTAACAATAACTCTCACACCAACCCTCACCCTAAATATCACCCTGTCATTAACCCTAACCCTAAAACTCACCCTAACCCTAACCCTCAACCTCAACCTCAGTCTAATCCTCAGGCTAAAGCCTAACCCTAACCCTAACCCTCAGAGTCACCCTCACCCTAACCCTAACCCTAAGCCTCACGCTCACCCTCAACCTCACCCTAAACCTAACGCAAACCCTCAAACCAACCCTCACCCTCACCATAAACATCACCGTAACCCTAACACTCACCCTAATCCGCACCATAACCCGAACCCTCACCCTAACGCTAACCCTCACCCTCACCCTAACCATAACACTTACTCTAACCCTAACCCTCACCCTCATCTAACCCTCACCCTAACCCAAACCCTACCCTCACCCTTACCCTCAACCACACCCTCACCATAATCCAAACCCTAATTCTCACACTCAACATAACCCTAAACCTCACACTCACCCTCACCCTCAGCTTAAACCTAAGCCTAACAATAAACCTAACCCTAACACTCACACTCAACCTCACCCTAAACCGAATCCGAACCCTAAACCTAACCCACTCACTCACCCTCACCCTCAACCTAACCCTAACCCAAACCATCAACTGAAACTTCACCCTAACCCTAACCCTAACCCTCACGCTCAACCTAAACATCACCCTAAACCTAACCCTCACCCTAAACCTTAGCCTAACCCTCACCCTAACCCTAAACCTCACCCTCACCCTCACCCTCAGGCTCACCTTAAACCTAATCCTAACCCTAACCTTCACCCTAACCCTCAACTTAAACCTACCCCTAATGCTAACCCTCACCCTAACACTAACTTCCAAACTAACCCTAACCCTAAACCTAACGCTAACCCTCACCCAAACCCTAACACTCACACCAACCCTTACCCTCACCCTAATCCCAAACCTAATGCTCACCATAACCCTAACACTCAAGCTCACAGTCACCCTCAGCATAACCCTAAACTTAAGCCTAAACCTATCCCTAAACCTCACACTCACCCTCACCCTAAACCTAATCCTAACCCTAACCCTAACCCTCCTCCTAACTCTCACCCTAACCCTAACCCTAACACAATCACTAACATTAAGCCTAAACCTCACCCTAACCCTAACCCTAATCCTCACCCTCAACGTTATTCTAACCCTAACCCTAACGATAACACTAACCCTAACCCTAACCCTAACCCTCACCCTCACCCTCAACCTAACCCTAAGCCTCAACCTCACCCTAACCCTAACCCAAATATTCAACTGAACCCTCACCCTCACCTTCTCCCTCACCCTAACCCTCACCCTCACCGTAAATATCACCCTAACCCTAACACTCAACCTTACCCTCACCCTAGCCCTAACACTCATACTAACCCTAAACCTCACCCTAATGTAACCCTCAACCTAACCCTTACCCTCACCCTAACACTAAGCCTAAACCTAACATGAGCTCTTACAGTAACCCTAAACCTCACCCTAACCTTAACCATCACACTATGCCTAACCCTCACCCTAACCCTAACCTAACCCTCACCCTAACCCTAATCATCACCCTCACCCTCACTCTCATCCTAACCCTCTGCCTAAAGCCTATCCCTAACCCTCACAATCACCCTCACCCTAACTCTAACCCTAAGCGTCACCCTCACTCTCAACCTCACCCTAAACCTAACGCAAACCCTCAAACCAACCCTCACCCTCACCATAAACATCACCGTAAACCTAACACTCACCCTAATAGGCACCAAAACCCTAACCCTTACCCTAACGATAACCCTCACCCTCACCCTAACCCTAACCCTCACCCTAATCCTAACCCTCACCGTCATCTAACCCTCACCCTAACCCAAACCCTAAACCTCTCCCTAACCCTCAACCTCAACCTCACCATAAAACTAACCGTAATGCTCACACTCAACATAACCCTAACCCTCACACTCACCCTAACCCTAAGCTTAAACCTAAGCCAAACAATAACCCTAACCCTAACCCTCACACTCACCCACACCCTAAACCTAACCCTAACCCTAATCCTAACCCTCTCACTCACCCTCAGACTCACCCTAACCCAAGCCCAAACCCTCAACCTAAACATCACCCTAAACCTAACCCTCACCCTAACCCTTAGCCTAACCCTCACCCTAACCCTAAGCCTCACCCTCACCCTCACCAACAGGCTCACACTAAACCTATTCCTAACCCTAAAACTCACTCTCATCCTCAACCTAACCCTACCCCTAATGCTAACTCTCACTCTAAACCTAACCTCCAACTTACCCTCACCCTAACACTAAGCGTAAACCTAACATGAACCCTCACACTATCCCTAAAACTCACCCTAACCCTAAACCTCACATTAACCCAAACCCTCACCCTAACCCTAACCCTATCCCTCACCCTAACCCTCACTCTAACCCTAACCCTGACCCTAACCCTCACCCTGTCCATAATCCTCATCCTAACCCTAACCCTCACCCTCTGCCTTAGGCTCGGACTAAGCCTAAGCCTAAGACCAAAACTAACCCTTACACTCACACTGACCCTCACCCTAACCCTAAAAGTAACAGTCACCCTAACCCTAAGCCTCACACTAACTCTCACCGTAACACTAACACTAACCATAAACCTCACCCAAACCCCAACCCTAACCGTCACCCTCACCCTCACCCTCCGCCTAACACTAAGACTATCCCTAACCCCAACCCTAACCCTAAAACTAACCCTAAACCTAACCCTCACCCTAACCCTCACTCTAACCCTGACCGTAACCCTCACCCTCACCTTAGCCCATACCCTAACCCTAACCCTAACCCCAACCCTCAACCTAACCCTAACCCTAACCTCACCCTGACCATAACTCTAATCCTAACCTTAACCCTAACCCTAACCCTCACACTCATCCTCACCTTAACCCTAATCCTAATCCTAACCCTAACCCTAACACTCACCACCACCCTAAACCTCACGCTAACCCTAACCCTAACACTAACCATAACCCTAACCCTCACCCTACACTAACTCTAACCTTAAACCTCACCTTAACCCTAAACCTCACCCTAACACTTACCTTCACACTAAAACTCACCTTAACCCGAACACTAACCCTCACACTAACCCTAACCATCACCCTAAACTTAAAACTCACCCTACCCCTAACCCTAAACTTCAACCTTGCCCTAACCCTAACCATTACCCTAACCCTATCACTCACCCTAACCGTAACTCCAACCCTCAACCTCAAGCTGGGCCTAAGCCTAAGCATAAGCCTAAGACTAACCCGATCCCTCACACTCACCCCCACCCTAACCCTAATCGTAACCGTAACCCTAACCGTAACACTCACACTAACCCTCACCCTAACGCTAACACTAACCCTATCCCTAACCCTCACCTAACCCTCACCCTAACCCTTAACCTTCACCATTACCATAACACTCACCCTCAGACTAACCCTCACCTTTACCCTTACTGTCACTCTCACCCTAACCCTCACCCTAACCGTAATCATCATTCTAACACTCACCCTAACTATAACCCTAACCATCACCCTAACCGTAACACTCACCCTCAACTTCAGACTCAGCCTATCCCTAAGCCTAAGCCTAACCCTAACCTAAACATCACCCTCATCCTAGCCCTCACCCTCATCCTAACCCTCAACCTAACCATAACCCTAACCATCACTCAAAAGCGAATTCTCATCCCCATTATCACCCTCAGCCTAATCCTAAGCCTAAGTCTAACCCTAACCCTAATCCACACACTCACCCTCACTGTAACCCTAATCCTAAACCTAACCCTAACCCTAAACCTAATCCTAAACCTCACCCTCACCCTAACCCTAACCCTAACGCTCACCCTAACCCTAACCCTCACCCTCAAAGTAACCCTAACCCTAAACCTCATCCTAACGCTAACCCTAACCCTCACCCTCACTGTAGCCCTCACTTAACCCTAATCCTAACCCTAAACCTCATCCTAACCCTCACCCTAACCCTAAAACCCTAACCCTCATCCTAACCCTAACACTCTCCCCTCACATTCATGCTCGGCCTAAGCCTAAGCCTAAGACTAAGACTAACCGTAACCCTCACACTCACCCTAACCCTCACCCCAACCCTAACACTAACCCTCACCCTCACCTTAGCCCATACTCGAACCCTAAGCCTAAACCTAACCCTCACCCTTACCCTCACTATCACCCTCACCCTAAGTCTAATCCTAACCCTAACCCTCACACTCACCCTCTTCCTAAACCTAATTGTAACACTAACCCTAACCCTAACACTAACCCTCACCCTAATGCTAACTCTAACCCTAAACCTCATCCTCACCCAAACCCTAACCCTCACCCTCACCTTCACCTTCTGCCTAACACTAAGCCTATCCCTAACCCCAGCCCTAACCCTAACACTAACTCTAAACCTAACTCGAACACTAACCCTCAAATTAAACCTCACCCTAACCCTCAACCTCACCCTCACCCTAAACCTAACCCTAATTCTCACACTCAACATAACCATAACGGTCACACTCACACTCACCCTCAGCTTAAACATAAGCCTAAAAATAACCCTAACCCTAAACCTCACACTCACCCTCACCCTAAACCTAAACCTAACCATAAACTTAACCCTCACACTCACCCTCACCCTCACTCTAACCCTAACCGAAACCCTCAACCGAACCCTCACCCTCACCCTCACCCTCAACCTAACCCTAACCCTCACCCTAACCCTCAACCTAACCCTACCCCTAACGCTAACACACATCCTAACCCTAATCTCCAACCTAATCCGCTCCCTAATCCTAACGCTAACACTCACCCTAAACCTAACCTCCAACCTAACGCTAACGCTCACCCTAACCCTAACGTGAACCCTCACCCTAACCCTAACACTCAACCCAACCCTTACCTTCACCCTAACCCTAAACCTCACCCTAACCCTAACTCTCACGCTCACAGTCACCCTCAGCCTAACCCTAAACTTAAGCCTAACGCCATCCCAAACCCTCACACACACCCTCACACTAAACCTAATCCTACGACTCACCCTCACCCTCAACCTCACCCTAACGCTAACCCAAACCCTCAACTTAACCCTCACCCTCACCCTAACCCTAACCCTCACCCTCACCCTGAACATCACCCTAACCCTAATACTCACCCTTTCCCTCACCCTAGCCCTAACCCTCATACTAACCCTAAACCTCACCCTAAACCAAAACCTCAACCTAACCCTAACCCTAACCCTAACACTAAGACTAAACCTAACATAAACCCTCAAAGTAACCCTAAACCTCACCCTAACCCTAACCCTCACACTAACCCTAAACCTCACCCTAACCCTAACACTAAACCTACCCTTCACCCTACCCCTCACTCTAACCCTAAACCCAACCCTAACCCTCACACTCACCGTCACCCTAACACTCACCCAAACCTAACACTCAACCAAACCCTAACCCTCATACTCTCCCGAACCCTAAGCCTCACACTATCACTCACACTCATCCTCAACCTAAACCTCACCCTAACCCTAACCCTCACCCTAACCTTACCCTTACCCTCAACCTAACCCTCACCATCAACCTAACACAAACCGTAACCCTAACCCTAAACCTCACCCTAATCCTCACCCTAACCCTATGCCTAACACTCACCATCACGCTAACCTTTAACATTACCCTCAGCCTAACCCTCACACAAACCCTAACCCTCAACCTAACCCTAACTCTAACCATCACCCTCACCCTCACGCTCACTCTAAGCCTAACTGTAAACCTAACCCTACTCCTAACACTAACATTCACCTTCACCCTCACACTAACCCTAATCCTAAACCTAACCCTAGGTGTAAGCCTCACACTCACCCTCACCGTCACCCTGACCCTAAGCCTCACTGTCACACTCACACTCGCCCTCACCCTAACACTAACCATAACTCTAACCCTAAACCTCACCCTAACCCTAACCCTAACACTCACCCTCAATCTAACCTTTAACCTTACCCTCACCCTAACCCTCACACTAACCCTAACCCTCACCCTAACCCTAACCCTCACCCTAACCCTCACGCTCACCATAGACCTCACCCTAACCCTAATCCTAACCCTAACCCTCACCCTAAACCTAACCCTCAACCTAACCCTAACCCTCACGCTCATCTAAACCTCACCCTAACCCAACCCTAGCCTTCACCCTAACCCTCACCTTAACCCTAACCCTCACACTAAACAAACCCTAACACTCACCCTAACCCTCACACTAACCCTAATGCTAACCCTAATCCTAACCATAACCCTCACCCTAAACCTAAACCTCAAACTAACCCTAACCCTCACACTCATCTAACCCTCACCCTAACCCAACACTAACCCTCACCCTAACCCTCACCCTAACCCTAACCCTCACCCTAACCTAACCCTAACACTCACCCTAACCCTCACACTAGCCCTAATGCTAACCCTAACCCTCACCCTCACACTAACCCATCAAAATAACCCTTAAACTCACACTAACCCTAACCCTAACACTAACCCTCAACCTCACCCTGAACCTCAGCCAAACCTTAACCCTCACCCCAACACTTACCCTCACCCTAACTCTCATCCTAACGCTAACCCTAACGTTAAACCTCACTGCACCCGCAATCTCACCTTAACCGTAACCCTAACACTAACCCTAACAATAACCCTCACACTAACCCTTACCCTCACACTAACCTTCACCCTCAACCTCACCCTAACCCTCACCCTCATCTTAACGCTAACCATAACCCTAACCCTGAACCTCACCCTAACCCTCACCCTAACCCTAAACCTAACCCTCACCCTCTCCCTAACCTTTAGCCTTAACCTCACACTAACCCTCACACTAAACCTCACCCTAACCCTAACCCTAACCGTCACCCTCATCCTCACGCTCACCCTCAGCCTAACTTTAAACCTAACGCTACTCCTAACACTAACCCTCAACTTCACCCTCACACTAACCCTAACCCTAAGCCTAAGCCTAACCCTCACACTCACCCTCACCCACAACCTAAGCCTCACTGTCACCCTCACGCTCACCCTCACCCTAACCCTAACCCTAACCCTCACGCTAAGCCTATCTCTCACCCTAACCATAAACCTCACAATTACCCTCACCTCACCCTAACCCTAAACCTAAACCTAACCCTCACCCTAAACGTCACCCTAACCCTAATGCTAACTCTAACCCTCACACTCACCCTAAACCTCACGCTAACCCTTACTCTCACCATAAATCTAAACCTAACCCTAACCCTCACTCTGACCGTAACCCTCTCCCTAAACCTAATCCTAACCCTAGCCCTCACCCTCACCCTCAACCTAACCCTACCCCTAACGCTAACCCTCACCCTAAACCTAAACTCCAACCTAACCCTAACCCTAACCTTACCACTAAGCCTCACCCTAAACCTAACCCTCATCCTAATCCTAACCCTCAACCTCACAGTCACCCTCAGCCTAAACCTAAAGCTAAGCCTAACCCTATCCCTAATCCTCACACTCACCATCACCCTAAACCTAACTCTAAGTCTCACCCTCACCCTCAACCTCACCCTAACCCTAACCCAATCCCTCAACTGAACCCTCACCCTCACCCTAACACTCACCCTAACCCTAACTCTCACACTCACCATAACCCTCAAATTAAACCTTACCCTCACCCTAACCCTGATCCCAAACCTCACCCTATCCCTAATCCTAACCCTCAACCTAACACTTACACTCACTCTAACACTAAGCCTAACCCTAACACTAACTCTCACACTAACCCTCACCCTAAATATCACCCAATCATTAACCCTAACCCTATCCCTAACCCTCACCCTCACCCTCAGCCTAACCCTCAGCCTAAAGCCTATCCCTAACCCTGACCCTCAGAGTCACCCTCACACTAACCCTAACCCTAAGCCTCACCCTCACCCTAAACCTAACGCAAACCCTCAAACCAACCCTCACCCTCACCATAAACATCACCGTAACCCTAACACTCACCCTAATCCGCACCATAAACCTCACCCTCACCCTAACGCTAACCGTCACCTTCACCCTAACACTAACCCTCAAACTAACCCTCAACCTCACCCTCACCCTAAACCTAACCCTAATGCTCACACTCAACATAAACCTAACCCTCACTCTCACCCTCACCATCAGCTTAAACCTAAGCCTAACAATAACCCAAACCCTAACCTTCACACTCACCCTCACCCTAAAGCTAACCCTAACCCAAATCCTAACCCTCTCACTCACCCTCACACTCACCCTAACCCTAACCTAAACTCTCAACCTAAACATCACCCTAAACCTAACCTTCACCCTAACCCTTAGCCTAACCCTCACCTTAACCCTAACCCTCACCCTCACCCTCACCCACAGGCTCACCCTAAACCTAATCCTAACCCTAGCCCTCCCTCTCCCCCTCAACATAACCCTACCCCTAACGCTAACCCTCACCCTAAACCTAACCTCCAACCTAACCCTAACCCTAACCCTAACGCTAACCCTCAACCTAACCCTAACCCTAACCCTCACGCTCACAGTCACCTTCAGCCTAAATCTAAACATAAGCCTAACCCTATCCCTAATCCTCACACTCACCATCACCCTAAACCTAACCCTGAGTCTCACCCTCACCCTCAACCTCACCCTAACCCTAACACAAACCCTCAACTGAATCCTCACCCTCACCCTCACCCTCACCCTAACCCTAACCCTAACCCTCACACTCACCATAACCCTCACCCTAAACCTTACCCTCACCCTAACCGTCATCACAACCCTCACCCAATCCCTAACCCTAACCCTCAACCTAACCCTTACACTCACTCTAACACTAAGCCTAACCCTAACACTAAATCTCACACTAATCCTCACCCTAAATATCACCCTATCATTAACCCTAATCCTAAAACTAACCCTCACCCTCACCCTCAACCTAACCAACAGCTTAAGCCTAACCCTAACCTTAACCCTCTGAGTCACCCTTACCCTAACCCTAACCCTAAGCCTCACCCTCACCCCCAGCCTCAACCTAAAACTAATGCAAACCCTCAAACCAACCCTCACCCTCACCATAAACATCAGGGTAATCCTAACACTCACCCTAATCTGCACCATAACCCTAACCCTCACCCTAACTCTAACCCTCACCGTCACCCTAACCCGAACCGTCAACCTAACCCTAACCCTCACCCTCATCTAACCTTCACCCTAACCCAAACCCTAACCCTCAAACACACCCTCACCCTAAACCTAACGCTAACCCTCACCCAAACCCTAACACTCACCCAAACACTTACCTCACCCTAACCCCAAACCTAATGCTCACCATAATACTAACCCTCAAGCACACAGTCACCCTCAGCCTAACCGAAAACTAAGACTAACCTTATCCCTAAACCTCACACTCAACCTCACCCTAACACTAACCCAAACCCTCAACTGAACCCTCACCCTCACCCTCACCCTAAGCCTCACCCTCACCCTAAACATCACCCTAAACCTAACCCTCACCCTTATCCTCACCTTAGCCCTAAACCTCATACTAACCCTAAACCTCACCCTAAACCTGACCTTCAACCTAACCCTTTCCCTCACCCTAACACTAAGTGTAAACCTAACATGAACCCTCACAGTAACCCTAAACCTCACCCTAAACCTAACCCTCACACTATCCCTAACACTCACCCTAACCCTAACCCTAACCCTCACCCTAAATCTAAACATCACCCTCACCCTCACACTCAGCCTAACCCTCAGCCTAAAGCCTAACCCTAACCCTAACCCTCACAGTCACCCTAACCCTAACCCTAACTCTAAGCCTCACCCTCACCCTCAACCTCACCCTAAACCTAATGCAAACCCTCAAACCAACCTCACGCTTACCCTAAACATCACCCTCACCCTAACCCTCACCCTAATCCGCACCAGAACCCTAACCCTCACCATAACGCTAATCCTCACCCTCACCCTAACCCTAACCCTCACCCTAACCCTAACCCTCACCCTCATCTAACCCTCACCCTAACCCAAACCCTAACCCTCACCCTAACCCTCAAACTCACCCTCACCCTAAACCTAACCCTAATGCTCACACTCAACATAACCCTAACCCTCACACTCACCCTCACCCTCAGCTTAAACCTAAGCCTAACAATAACCCGAAACCTAACACTCACACTCACCCTCACCCTAAACCTAATGCTGACACTAATCCTAACCCTCTCACTCACCCTCACACTCACCCTAACCCTAACCCAAACCCTCAACCTAAACATCACCCTAAACCTAACTCTCACCCTAACCCTTAGCTTAACCCTCAACCTAAACCTAACCCTCAACCTCACCCTCACCCTCAGGCTCACCTTAAACCTAATCCTAACCCTCACCCTCATGATCAACCTAACCCTTATCCTAACTCTAACCCTCACCCTAACCCTAACCTCCAACCTAACCCTAACCCTAAACCTAACGCTAACACTCACCCAAACCCTAACACTCAACCGAACACTTAACCTCACCCTAACCCCAACCCTAATGCTCACCATAACCCTAAACCTCAGGCTCATAGTCACCTTCAGCCTAACCCTAAACCTAAGCCTAACCCTATCCCTAAACCTCACACTCACCCTCACCCTAAACCTAACCCTAAGTCTGAATCTCACCCTAACCCTAACCAAAACCCTCAACCTAAACATCACCCTAAACCTAACCCTCACCCTAAACCTTAGCCTAACCCTCACCCTAACCCTAACCCTCACCCTCACCCTCACCCACAGGCTCACCCTCAACGTAATCCTAACCCTAACCCTCACCCTCAACCTAACCCTCACCCTAACTCTAACCCTCACCCTAAACCTAACCCTCACGCTCACAGTCACCCTCAGCCTAACCCTAAACCTAAGCCTAGCCCTATCCCTAATCCTCACATTCACCGTCACCCTAAACCTAACCCTAAGTCTCACCTTCACCCTCAACCTCACCCTAACCCTAACCCAAACCCACAACTGAACCCTCACCTTAACCCTCACCCTAATACTCACTCTCACCCTAAACATCACCCTAACCCTAACCCTCACCATTGCCCTCACCCTAGCCCTAATCCACATACTACCTCTAAACCTCACCATAAACCTAACCCTCAACCTAACCCTTACTCTTACCCTAACACTAAGCCTAAACCTAACATGAAACCTCACAGTAACAGTAAACCTCACCCTAACCCTAACCCTCACGCTAAACCTAACACTACCCCTCACCCTAACCCTCACTCTGACCCTAAACCCAACCCTAAGCCTCAACCTCACCATCATCCTAACACTCACCAAACCCTAACCCTCACCCAAACCCTAACCCCCACACTCTCCCGAAACCTGAGCCTCACTCTAACAGTTACCCTCATCCTCACCCTAACCCTCACCCTAACCATAACCCTATCAGTCACGCTCACCTTCACCCTCACACTCATCCTAACTCTAAACCTATACCTCACCCAAACCCTCAACTTAACCCTAAACCTAACCCTCACCTTCACCCTAACCCTAACCCTCACTGACAACCTAGCATTCACCCTAAACCTAATCCTAACCCTAACCCTCACCCTAACACTCACCCTTACCCTCACCCTAACACTCACCCTTACCCTCACCCTAACCCTCACCCTCACCCTAACCCTAACCGTAACCCTACCCCTAATCCTCAAGCTAACCCTAATCCTAACCCTCACCCTAAACTTTAACCTTACCCTCACCCTAACCCTCACACTAACTCTAACCCTCAACCTAACCCTAACCCTAACCATCACCCTCACGCTCACCGTCAGTCTAACTTTAAACATAACCCTACTCCTAACACTAACCTTCACCTTTACCCTCACACTAACTCTAACCCTAAACCTAAACCTAATCCTAACCCTCACACTCACCCTCTCCCTTACCATAAGCCTCACTGTCACCCTCACGCTCACCTTCACCCTAAACCTAACCCTCACCTAAAACCTATCCCTCACCCTAACAATAAACCTCACAATCACCCTCACTCTCACCTCACCCTAACCCTAAACCTAACCCTAACCCTCACCCTAAACCTACCCTAACCCTTATGTAACTCTAACCCTTTCACGCTAAACCTCAAACTAATACTTACTCTCAGCCTAAACCTAATCCTAACCCTCACACTGACCCTATCCCTTACCCTAACCCTAACCATAACCATAACCTTCACCCTAACCCTCACCCTAACCCTCACCCTAACCCTAAACCTCATCCTAAACCTCATCCTAACCCTAACTCTATCCCTAACCCTAAAGCTAACCCTAATGCTCAATCTAACTGTAACCGTACCCCTCAAACTAACTCTCATCTTTTTTTTTTTTTTTGTCGGTCGTGGGGCTTGAACTCTGGGCCTGGGCGCTGTCCCTCTGCTCTTCAGCTCAAGGCGAGTGCTCTACCACTTGAGCTACAGCGCCACTTCCGGTTTTCCGGTGGTTTATTGGAGATAGGAGTCTCACGGTCTCTCCTGACCGGGCTGGCTTTGAACCGCGATTCTCAGATCTCAGCCTCCTGATTAGCTAGGATTACAGGCGTGAGCCACCAGCGCCTGGCCTAACTCTCATCTTAAACATAACCCTAACCCAAACCCTTACGTTAACACTAACCCTAACACTCAACCTAACCCTAATCCTCACCCACACCCTCAGCCACATCCTCAGCCTAAACCTAACCCTAACCCTAACCCTAACCTTAATCCTCACCCGCATCCTAACTCTAACCCTAACCTTCACTCTCACCCTCACCCCCACCCTCACCATAACCCTAACCCGAACCCTAACCCGAACCCTCAACCTAACCCTCATCCTAACCTTCTCCCTAACCCTCATCCTAACCCTAACCCTAACCCTTACCGTAACTCTAAACCTCATCCTAAACCTCACCCTAACCATAAACCTATCCCTAACCCTAACGCTAACCCTAACACTCACCCTAACCGTAACCATACCCCTCAACCTAACCCTGATCCTAAACTTAAGCCTAACCCAAACCCTCACGCTAACCTTAACCCTAACACTAACCCTAACTCTAATCCTCACCCACACCCTCACCATCACCCTCAGCCTAACCCTCAGCCTAAGCCTAAACCTAACCCTAACAATCACACTCACCCTCACACAAACCCTAACCCTAAGCCTCACCATCACCCTCAACCTTACCCTTACCAAAACCCTAACCCTCACACTAACCCTAACCCTCACCCTAATGCTAACCCTCAACCTAAACCTTACACTCACCCTAACACTAAGCGAAACCCTAACACTAACTCTGACAATAACACTCACCCTAAACATCACCCTATCCCTAACCCTAACCCTAAACCTCACCCTAACCCTAACCCTAACCCTCACACTCACCCCCACCCTCAGCCTAACCCAAAGCCTAAGCCTAACCCTAACCCTAACCCTCACACTCACCCTCACACTAACCCTAAGCCTAATTCTCACCCTCACCCTCAACCTCACCCTAACTCTAACCTATACCCTCAAACCAACCCTCACCCTAACCCTCACCCTAAACATCACCCTAACCCTAAACCTCACCCTAATCCTCACCCTTACCAAAACCATCACCCTAACCCTAACCCTCACCCTAAACCTAAACCTCAATCTAAACATTACCCTCAACCTAACACTAAGCCTAACCCTAACACTAACCCTCACTAACCCTATACCTCACCCTAACCCTAATCCTCACCCTAACATAACCCTATCACTCACCCTAACCCTCAACCTATCCCTTAATCGCACCCTAAACCTAACCCTAACACTAACCCTCAACCTCACCCTAAACCTCACCTTAACCCTAACCCTAACACTAACTCTCATCCTCACCCTCAACCTCACCCTAACCCTAACCCTCACCCCAACACTTACCTTCACCAAAACCCTCACTCTAACGCTAACCGTAACGCTAAACCTCACCTCACCCGCAACCTCACCTTAACCGTAAACCTAACCCTAACCCTAACAATAACCCTAACCCTAACCCTAAACCTAATCCTTACCCTAACCCACACCATCACCCTCACCTTCACCCTAAATCGAACCCTAATCCTCTCCATAACCCTAAACCTCTCCCTAAACCTAACCCTCACACTCACCCTAACCCTCACCCTAAAACTTACCCTCAGCCTAACCCTAAACCTAACTCTAACCCTCACCTTAACCTTCACCCTAAACCCAACCGTAACGTTAACCCTCAAACTAACCCTGAACCTCACCATACCCCTAACCCTGCCCCTCATCGTAACCATCATCCTAACCCTCACCCTAAACCTAAATCTAACCCTAAAACTTACCCGCACCCTAACACTCACCCTCAAACTCACCCTAAGCCTCACCCTCACACCCACCCTAACCATCACCCTATCCCTAACCCTCACACTAACCCTAAGATTAACACTCACCCTAATCATAACCCTCACCCTCACCCTCACCCTCAGCCTAAACCTAACCCTAATCCTAACCCTAACTCTAACCCTCACCCTAACACTTACCCTAACAATCACCCTAACCCTAACCCTTATGCTCACACTCAACATAACGCTAAGCCTCATACTCACCCTCACACTCAGCTTAAACCTAAGCCTAACAATAAAGCTAACCCTAACCCTTACACTCACCCTCACCCTAAACCTAATCCTAACCCTAAACCTAACCCTTAACCTCACCCGCATCATAACACTCACCCTAACCCTCACCCTAACACTCACTCTCACCCTAACCATCAACCTATCCCTAACGGTCACCCTCACCCTAAGCCTAAGCCTCACAGTAACCCTAACCCTCACCCTCACCCTCACCCTCAGCCTAACCTGAACCCTAATCCTAACCCTAACCCTCACCTTAACCCTCACCCTAACTCTAATCCTAAAACTCACACTCACCCTAACCCTAACTCTCACACTCACCCTTACCCTCAGCCTAAACCTAAGCCTAATATTAACACTAACCCTAACCCTCACACTCACCCTCACCCTGAACCTAAACCAAACCCTGAACCAAAACCTCACCCTCACTCTCACCCTAAACATCACCCTCACCCTAAACATCACACTAAACCTAAGCCTCACCGTAAGCCTTAGCCTAACCCTCACCCTACCCCTCACCCTCACCCTCAGGCTCACCATAACCCAAATCCTAATCCTAACCCTCACACTCAACCTTATCCTCACCCTCACCCTAAATTTAACCCTAACAATAACCCTAACCCTAACCCTGAACCTAACCCTCAACCTAACCCTAAACCTCACGCTAACCTTCGCCCTCACCCTCACCCTCATCTTAAACCTAAGCCTAACCCTAACCCTCACACTTACACTCACCTTAACACTAGTCCTAACCCTAAACCTCACCCTAACAGTAACCATAACCCTCACCCTTTCTTTATCCTCAACCTAAACCTAACCCTCACATTAACCTTTATGCTCACCCTAACCATAACCCTACCCTTCACCATAACCCTCACCCTAATTCTAACCTTAACCACTAACCTAACCCTCTCTCTATTCCTAACCCTAACCCTCACCCTCACCCTAACTGTCACCTAATCCTCACCCTAACCCTAACCTCTACATAACCGAGACCCTCACCCTCAACCTCGCCCTCATCTTTAACCTAACACTCACCCTCACACTACCCCTCACCCTAACCCTACCCCTAATCCTAAACCTCAAACTCACCCTCACCCTCACCCTCAGCCTAACCCTAACTCTAAAGCTAATCCTAAACATAACCCTCAGCATAACCCTAACCCTCACCCTAAACCCTTACTCTCACCCTCACCCTAACCCTAACTATAACCCTCACACTAAACCTAACCCTCACCCTAAACCTAACCCTAACCCTCACCGTATCCCTCACCCTAAAACTAACCCTAACCCTCACCCTAACCCTAATCATCATCCTAATCTAGCTATCACCCTAACCCTCACCCACACCCTAAACCTGACCCTCACCCCATCCTCAAATTAACACTAAGGCTAACTCTCACCCTAAGCCTAACCCTTACCCTAAAATTAACCCTCACCCTATCCCTCAACCTAACCCTAACCCTAAGCATCACCCTCACTCTCACCTTAACCAGAACCCTTATCCTAACCCTCAACCTAAACCTAACCCTCACTCTAACCCTAACCCTCACCCTAAAAGTTACAATCACTCTAACAGTAACCCTAACCCTAACACTAAGCCTCACAGTAACCCTAAAAATTAACCTAAGCCTAACATTAACCCTAACCCTAACCCTCACCCTCACCCGAAAACTAACCCTAACCCTAACCCACACCCTCACCCTCACCCTCATCCTTACCCTCACCCTAAATCTGACCCTAACAATAACCCTAACCCTAACCCTAAACCTAACCCTCACCCTAACCCTAACCCTCACTCTAACCCTCATCCTCAACATCACCCTAACCTTAACCCTAAGCCTAACACTAACCCTCACCCTCACCCTCACCTTAACTCTAAAGCTAACTCTAACCCTCACCCTAACAGTAACCCTAACCCTCACCCTAACCCTAACCGTCACCCGAACTTTATCCTCACCCTATCCCTAACCCTCAAATTAATCCTAATGCTCACCCTAACCTTAACAGTACACCTCACGCGAACCCTCACCCTAACTCTAATCCTAACCCTAAACCTAACCCTCATCTAAACTTAACCCTAATTGTCAACGTTACCCTAACCCTCACCATCACCCGAACTCTCACCCTAACCCTAACACTCACCCACACCCTAACCCTCAAGCTCACCCTAACCCTAACCCTCACCTAATCCTCACCCTAAACTTAACCATTATCTAACAAAGACCCTCACCCTCACCCTAACATTCACCCTAAGCCTCACCCTCACCCTATCCCTCACCCTAAATGTAACCCTAACTCTAAACCTCACCCGCACCCTCACCCTCATGCTCAGCCTTACACTAACCCTACCCCTAATCCTAACCCAAACCACAACCTGATCATAACACTCACCATAACCCTTACCCTCACCCTCACAATATCCCTAACCTTAACCCTCACACTAAACCTAACCCTCACCCTAAACCTAACCCTACCCCTCACCCCAAACCTCAACCTATACCTAACCCTAACCCTTACCCTAATTCTAACCCTCACCCTCACCCTAGCCCTCACCCTAATCCTAACCCTCATCTTAAACTTCACCCTCACACCACCCTCAAACTAACCCTAACCCTAACCTTCTCCCTAACCCTAACCCTAACCCGCACACTAGCCCTCACCTTAAACCTAACCCTAACCCTACCCTTCACCCTAACCCTAACCTTAACCCTAACTCTAACCCTCACCCTAACACTAACCCTAACCCTATCCCTCACCCTTACCTTAACCCTCACCCTAACCCTTAACCTCATCCTCACCCTAAACCTCACACTAAACTTAACCTCACCCAAACTCTAACCCTAACCGTCACCCTCACCCTCACCCTCATGCTAACACTAACCCTAACCCTCACCCTAACCCTAAAACTCACCCTAACCCTAAGCCTAACCCTCACCCTCACCCAAACCTACTGCTACCTCTAACACTCACACTAACCCTCACGCAATCACTTACCCCCACCATAAACCTAAACATAACCCTCAACCTCACCCTCACCCTAAATCTCACCCTAAACTTAACCCTAACCGAAATACGAAACCCAAACCCTAACCTGAACCCTAACCCTCACCCGAAACCTTAACCCTAACGCTAAACCTAACCCTCAAGCTACATGTCACCCTATCCCTAACCCTATCCCAAACCCTAACCCTCACCCTAATCCTCACCTTAAACCTTATACTCACCCTCACCCTAACCCTAACCCTAACGCTGACGCTTACAATAACTCTAACCCTCACCCTAAACCTCTTACCCCTCACCCTAACCCTCATCCTAACCCTAAACCTACCCAAAACCTATCCCTAACCCTAATCCTAACCCTAACCCTCACCCTCATCATAACTAACCCTAACCCTAACACTAACTCTCACCCTCACCCTCACCCTCAGCCTAACCCTGACCCTCTCACTAACCCTAACCATCACGCTAACCCTCAACCTAATCCTCAACACTAACCCTAACCGTAACCCTTACACTAACCCTAACCCTAAACATCACCAAAATCCTCAATAACCCTAAACCTAGTCATAACCCTAACCCTTACCCTCATCCTAACCCTTATACTAACCCTAACCCTAAACATCACCAAAATCCTCAATAACACTAAAATTAGTCCTAACCCTAACCCTTACCCTCACCCTAACCCTAACACTCACCCAACCCTAACCTTCACCCTAACACTAATCCTAACCCTAACACAAACCCTCACACTAACCCTAACCCTCAGCCTAAACCTAACCCTCAACCTAAACCTAACCCTAACCCCAATCCTCACCCTCAACTTATCCCTCACACTAACCCTTTTTCTATCCCTAACCCTAACCCTAACCCTAGCCCTAACCCTCACCCTTTCTGTAAATCTCACCATCACCAAAAACCTGACCCTTACCCTTACCTTAACCTCACCCTAACCCTCACACTTACCCAAAACCTCAACCTAACCTAATAAAAACACTCACGCTAAACCTCACCCTAACCCTAATGCTAACCGTAACACTCACCCTCACCCTAACCCTCAACCTAAACCTGAAACTCACTCTAACCCTAACTCCAAACCCACAACCTCACCCTAAACCTCACCCTAAACCTAACCCTCACCCTAATCCTTACCCTCACCCTAACCCTCACCCTAAACCTAACCCTAAGCTAACCATAAACCTCACCCTAACCCTCACCCTCAACCTATCCCTAATCCACACCCTAACCCTCAGCCTAAACCTCACCCTAACCCTAACCTTAACCTTCACACTAACTCTAACCCTCACCCTAAACTTAACCCTACCCCTCACCCTAACCCTAACCCTCATGCTCACCCTAAACCTAACCCTAACCCTATCCCACACCCTCACCCTCACCCTCATCCTCACCCTCACCCTAAACCTAATCCTAACAATAACCCTAATCGTAAACCTAACCCTCACCTTAACCTTACACCTCAAACTAACCGTCATCCTCACCCTCACCCTCACCTTAACCTTAAGCCTAACCCTAACTCTCACTCTCACCCTCAACTTAACACTAAAGCTAACCCTAACCCTCACCCTAACAGTAAACCTAACCCTCACTCTCACCCTAACCGTCACCCTAACATTATCCGCACCCTATCCATAACCCTCACATTAACCTTAATTCTCACCCTAACGTTAATAGTACCCCTCACCCAAACCCTCATCCTAACTCTAACCCTAACCTTAAACCTAACCCTCACCTAACCCTAAATCTCAACCTTACCCTAACACTCACCATCACCTGAACCCTCAACCTAAACCTAACACTCACCCACACCCTAACCCTAAAGCTCACCCTCACCCTCACCCTCACATAATCCTCACCCTAACCCTAACCATTATCTAAAAAGGCCCTCACCCTCACCTTCACCCTAACCCTCACCCTAACCCTAGCACTCACCCTAAACGTAACCCTACCCGTAAACCTCATCCGCACTCTCACCTTCTTGCTCAGCCTTACCCTTAACCCTACCCCTAATCCTAACCCTAACCATCAACCCATCATAACCCTCACCATAACCCTTACCCCCACCCTCACCCTAACTGTAACGCTCTCACTAAACCTAAACCTCACTCTAAACCTAACCCTACCCCTCACCCCAAACCTCAACCTAAACCTAACCCTGACCCTCACCCTAATGCTAACCCTAACCCTCACCTTAGCCCTCACCCTAATCCTAACCATCATCCTAAACCTCACGCTCACACCACCCAAAAACTAACCCTAACCCTAACCCTCACCCTAAGCCTAACCCTCACCCTAACCCTAACCCGCACCCTAGCCCTCACCCTAACCCTAACCCTAACCCTCCCCGTCACCCTAAACCTAAACCTAACCCTAACCCTCACCCTAACCCTCACCCTAACACTAACCCTAACCCTAACCCTCAACTTTACCTTAACCCTCAACCTAACCCTTAACCTCATCCTCACCCTAAACCTCACACTAAACCTAACCCTCACCCTAATTCTAACCCAAACCGTCACACTCACCCTCACCCTCACGCTAACCCTAACCCTAACCCTCGCCCTCACCCTCACCCAAACCCTACTAATAACTCTAACACTCACCCTAACCCTCACGCTATCACTTAAACACACCATAAACCTAAACCTAACCCTAACCCTCACCCTCACCATAAACCTCACCTTAACTGTAACAGTAACCCAAACACGAAACCCTTAACCTAACCCTAAACTGAACCCGAACCCTCACCAGAAACCTTAACCCTAAACCTAAACCAAACCCTCAAGCTAACAGTCACCCTAAACCTAACCCTATCCCTAACCCTAACCCTCACTCTAACCCGCACCCTAAACCATATCCTCACCCTCACCCTGACCCTAACCCTAACGCTAACCCTCACAATAAATCTAACCTCACTCTAAACCTAAACTTTCCCCTCACCCTAACCCTCATCCTAACCCTAAACCAAACCCCAAACCTCTCCCTAACCTTAATCCTAACCCTAACTAACAACTTTACCCTCACCCTCAGCCTAACCCTAACCCTCACACTAACCCTAACCTTCAAGCCAACCGTCAACCTAATCCTCACACTAACCCTAACCCTAACCCGTACACTAACCCTAAACCTAAACCTCAACAAAACCCACAATTACCCTAAACCTAGACCTAACCTTAACCCTTACCCTCACCCTAACCCTAACCCTCACCCTCACCCTAACCCTAACCATCACCCTAAACCTAACCCTCAACCTAAACCTTACCCTCACCCTAATACTAAGCCTAAACCTAACACCAACACTCACACTAACCCTAACCCTCAGCCTAAACCTAACCCTCAACCTAAACCTAACCCTAACCATAATCCTCACCCTCACCTTATCCCTCACACTAACCCTTTTCCTAACCCTAACTCTAACCCTCACACTAACCCTAACCCTCTCCAGTTCCGTAACCCTCACCCTCACCAAAAACCTCACCCTTACCCTTACCTTACCCTCACCCTAACCCTCACACTATCCCAAAACCTCACCCTAAACTAACCAAAACACTCACACTAAACCTCACCCTAACCCTAATGCTAACCCTAACACTCACCCTCACCCTAAACCTCAACCTAAACCTTCACCTGAACCTAACACTAACCCTAACCCTCAACCTCACCCTAAACCTCACCCTAAGCCTAACCCTAAACCTAACCCTTACCCTCACCCTAATCGTAAACCTAAGCTAACCCTTAACGTCACCCTAACCCTCACTCTCACCCTAACCCTAATCTAAAACCTAACCCTCAACCTAACCCTCATCCTAACCCTATTCCTAACCTTCACACTAACCCTAACCCTCACCCTAACCTTAACCCTACCCCTCACCCTAAACCTCATCCTAACCCTAACCCTAAACCTCACCCTTACCCTAAACCTCACACTAACCCTAACCCTCACCCTCACCCTCACCCTCAACGTAACCATAAACCTAACCCTAAACCTAAAAATAACCCTAATCCTAACCCTTATCCTAACCCTCACCTTCACCCTTATCCTAACCCTCACCTTCACCCTTACCCTAACCCTAACCCTCACCCTTAACCTAACCATCAACCTCACCGTAACCCTAATCCTAACCCTAAAACTTAGTCTCACCCTAACACTAACCCTAAACCTAAAACTAGCCATTACACAAACCCTAATCCTCAGCCTAACCCTAACCCTCAACCTAACCCTATTTCCAACCCTCAATGTCACCCTCACCCTAACCCTAACCCCAAACCAAACACTCACCCTAACCCTCACCCTTACTGTAAACCTAAACCTAACCCTCACCCTAACCCACAAGCTTACCATAATCCTAACCCTCACACTTAACATTACTCTCACCCTCAACCTAACCCTCACCCTAACCCTAACCCTCACACTAAGCTTACACTAACCCTCACACTAACCATAATGCTAACCCTAACTCTCACCCTGAACCTAAACCTCACCATAACCCGAAACCTCTCCCTAAACCTATCCCTATCCCTAACCCTCAACCTAACCATTACCCTCAACCTAACACTAACACTAAGCCTCACACTAACAATAAACCTCACCCTAACTCTAACCTCACCCTAACCCTAACCCTCACCCTAACACTAACCCTAACCCTCACCCTCAACCTAACCTTTAACCTTACCCTCATCCTAATCCTCACAACAACCCTAACCCTAAGACTAATCGTTACCCTCTCCCTCAGGCTCACCCTCAGCCTAAATTTAAACCTAACCCTACTCTTAACCCTAACCCTCACCTTCACCCTCACACTAACCCTAACCCTAAAGCTAACTCTAAGTCTAACTCTCACAATCACCCTCACCCTCACCCTAAGCATCAATGTCACCCTCACGCTCACCCACACCCTAAACCAAAGCCTAACCCTCACCCTAAACCTATCTCTCACCCTAACCATAAACCTCACAATGACCCTCACCCTCATCTCACCCTAACCATAAACCTAACCCTAACACTCACCCTAAACCTCACCCTAACCCTAATGCTAACTCTAACCCTCACACTTACCCTAAACCTCATGCTAACCCTTACGCTCACCGTAAATCTAACCCTGACCCTACCCCTCACCCTAACCCTAACCCTAACCCTAATCCTAACCCACATCCTAAACCTCACCCTAAACCTAAACCTATCCCTAACCCTAACGCTAACCCTAATGCTCACCCTAACCCTCAGCCTAACCTAATCCTAACCCTAACCCTCACCCTAACCCTCACACTTAACCTTAAATTAACCCTCATACAAACCATTACCCTAACTCTAACCATCACCTTAACCTACCTCTAAACCTCACCCTAACACTCACCTTCACCCTATCCCTATTCCTCACCCTAACCCTCACACTCACACTCACCCCCACCCTATTCCTAACCCTAAACCTCACCCTCACCCACACCATAAACCTCACCCTCACCCTCACACGAACCCTAACCCTAAACCACACCCTAACCCTAACACTAAACCTAACCCTCACCCGAAACCTAAACCTAACCCTCACCCTCACACTCACCCTAACCCTAAACCTAAACCTAACCCTCACGCTAACTCTAACCCTAACCCTAATGGTAACCATAACCCTCACCCTCACCTTAACACTTCCCTCTCCCTAACCCTCATCTTAACCCTCACCCTAAACCTAACCATCACCCTAACCATAATCCTCAACCCCACCCTCACCCTAAGCCTAACCCTAAGACTAAGACTAACCCTAACCCTACCCCTCAGCCTAATGCTCACCCTAACCCTAATCCTAACTCTAATACTCACCCTAACCCTAACCCTATCGGTAACCCTCACCCTCACCCTAGACCTGACCCTAACCCCAAACCTAACCCTCACCATAACCCTAACACTAATGCTAACCATAAACCTCACCATCAATCTAACCCTCACCCTAACCCTTACTGTCCGCCTAACCCTAACACTCACCCTCACCCTAACCCTCACACTAATCCTTACCCTCAACCTAACCCTAAACCTAACCCTCACACTAACCCTAACCCTCACCTAACCCTACACTTACCCCTCAGCCTAACCCTCTCCCTCACCCTAAACCTAATCCTCACCCTAACCCTCACCCTAACCCTAACACTAAAACTCACACTCACCCTCACCCTCACCATCACCCTCAGTATAACACTAACCATAACCCTAATCCTAACCCTAAACCTCACCCTCACCCTAAAACTCACCCTAATTCTTAACTTCACACTAATCCTAACCCTAACCCTAACCCTAACACTCACACTAAACCTAACCCTCACCCTAATCATAACCCTACCCCTTACCCTAACCCTCACCCTAAACCTAACCCTATCCCTAACCCTAACCTTCACCCTAACCCTCACCCTCACGCTAACCCTAACCCTAACACTCAACCTTACCCTAAAGCTCACCCTAAGCCTTAACCTCATCCTCACCCTAAACCTCACACAAAACCAAACCCTCACACTTACTCTAACCCTAACAGTTACCCTCACCCTTACCCTCACACGAACATTAACCCTAACCCTCACCCTAACCCTAAAACTCACCCTAACCCTAACCCTAACCCTCACCCTCAAGATCACCTTAAACCTAACCCTAACCCTCACCCTAAACTTCACTCTAACCCTAATGCTAAATCTAACACTCACCCTAACACTCACACTATCACTTACCAACATGATAAACCTAAACCTAATCCTAACCCTCACCCTCACCGTAACCCTCAACCTAACCCTAACCCTAACCCGAAACCCTCACCCTAACCCTCACCCTAACTCTAACACTAATCCTAACCCTAACCCTAACCCTAACGCAAACCCTTACCCTAACCCTATCCCTAACCCTCACCTAACCTTCAGCCTACCCCTAAATCTAACCCTGACCCTCACCCTAACCCTAACCTTCACCCTAACTCTAACCCTCAACCTAAGCCTTACCCTCACCCTAACACTAAGCCTAACCCTAACACCAACCCTCCCAATAACCCTACCCTCAGCCTAAGCCTAAGCCTCACCCTAAACCTAACCCTACCCCTAAACCTCACCTTCACCTTAGCCCTCACACTAACCCTAATGCTAACACTAACCCTCACCCTAACACTAACCCTCACCCTAAACTTCCTCCTAACACTAACCCTAACCCTAACACTAAGCCTCACCCTAACCATAACCCTAACACTAATCCTAAACTCCACCCCAACCCTAACCCTCACTCTCACCCTAACCCTAACCCTAAACCTCAACCTAACCCTCACCCTCACCTTAACCCTAACCAAAACCCTAACCCTCAACCTAACCCTAACCCTAACCCTCACCCTAAACCTCACACTAACCCTATCCCTCACCGTAACCCTAACCCTACCCCTCACCCTAAACTTCCTCCTAACAGTAACCCTAACCCTAACCCTAAACCTCACCCTAACCGTAACCATATCCCTCACCTTCACCCTCACCCTAAACTGAACTGTAACCCTAACAATAACCCTAATCTTAACCCTCACCCTCACCCTAACACTAACCCTAACCCAAACCCTCACCCTCACCCTAACTCTCAGCCTCACCCTCAACCTCACCTTCACCTTAACCCTCACCCTCACCCTAGCCCTCACCCTAACCCTAACCCTAACCCTAAACCTCACCCGCATCATCACCCTAACCCTCAGTCTAAACCTAACACTATCTCTAATCATAACCCTCACCCTCACCCTCACCCTAACCCTCACCCTAACCCTTACCCTCACCGTCACCCTAACTTTAACCGTAAACCTCAAATTAAAGCTAACCCTCACCCTAACCCCCACCCTAAACATAACCCTAACCCTCATCATAACCCTAAAGTTCACCCTCAACCTAGCCCTCACACTAACCCCAAGCCTCACCCTAAAACTCATCCTCACACCAGCCTCAAACTAAACCTAACCCTAACCCTCACCCTAACCCTAACCCTCAACCTAACCCTAACCCTCAGCCTGGCCTTCACCCTAACCCTAAATAGCCCTCACCCTCAGCGTAACACTAATCCTATCCATATTCCTAAATCTAAACCTCACCCTCACCCTAACCACCAAGATAATTCTTACCCACACACTAATCCTAATCCTAACCCTAACCCTAACTCTCACACTAAACCTAACCCTCACCCTAACTGCAACCCTACCCGTTACCCTAACTGTCACCTTAACCCTAACCCTAAACCTCACCCTAAACCTCACCCTAAACCTCACAGTCACACTAAACCTGACCCTAACCCTAATGCTAACCCTAACCATAACCCTCACCCTCACCCTAAACCTCACCCTACACCTCACTCTAATCCTAACCCTAACCCTCAGCCTAAACAACACCCTAACAATAACCCTAACCCTCACCATAAACCTCACACTAACCCTAATACTAACCTCCACCCTAACCCTAACGTTCACCCTAACCCTAAACCTAACCCTAACCCTCATGCTCACCCTCACCCTCTCCGTAACCCTAAGCCTAACCCAAACCCGAACCCTAACCCGAACCCTAACTCTAATACTAACCTCCACCCTAACCCTAAAGTTCACCCTAACCCTAACCCTAACCCTAACCCTAAGCCTCACGCTCACACTCACCCTCTCCTTAACCCTAATCCTAACCCTAACCGTCACCCTAACCCTCCCCTTAACACTAAACCTAACCCTAACCCTCACTCTAATAGTAACCCTAAACCTCATCCTCACCCTAACTCTCAACCTTACTTTATCCTGACCCTAACCCTAACCCTCATATTAACCCTAATACTCACCCGAACCATAACCCTACCCCTAACCCTAACCCTCACCCTAACTTTTAGCCTAACCCTAACCCTCTCCTAACCCTAACCCTAACCCTAACCCTAACCCTCACCTAACCCGGTTATGGTTAATAACCCTCAACCTCATACTAACCCTCACCATCACCTGAACCTGCACCCTCACCCTAACCCTCACCTAATCCTCAACCTAACCCTAACATTACCTAACCAAGACCCTCACCCTCACACTCACCTTCAGCCTAACCCTAACCCTCACCCTAGCCCTCACCCTAACTGTAACCTTAACCCAAAAATTCACCCGCACCCTCATCCTCACCCTCAGCCTAACCCTAAAACTAACCCTATTCCTATCCCTAAACCTCGCCCTTACCCTAACCCTCACCATAACCCTTAACCTCACCCTCACCCTAACCCTAACAGTAACCCTCACACTAAACCTAACCTCACCCTAAACCTAACCCTACCCCTCATCATAACACTTACACTAAACATAACTCAAACCCTCACCCTAACCCTAACCCTCACACTCACCCAGGCCCTCACTCTAACCCTTTCCCTCACTCTAAACCTCACCCTCATACCATCCTCAAATTAACCCTAACCCTAAACCTCACCCTAAACCTAATCCTCACCCTAACCCTCAACCTAACCCTAACACTAAAACTCACACTCACCCTCACCCTCACCATCACCCTCAGCGTAACACTAACCATAACCCTAATCCTAACCCTAAACCTCACCCTCACCCTAAACGTCACCCTAATTCTTACCTTCACACTAATCCTAACCCTAACCATAACCCTAATACTTAAACTAAACCTAACCCTCACCCTAACCATAACCATACCCATTACCCTAACCCTCACCCTAACCGTAACCCTATCCCTATACCTAACCCTAACCCTATCCCTAACCCTCAACCTAACCCTAACACTAAAACTCACACTCACCCTCACCCTCACCATCACCCTCAGCGTAACACTAACCATAACCCTAATCCTAACCCTAAACCTCACCCTCACCCTAAACGTCACCCTAATTCTTACCTTCACACTAATCCTAACCCTAACCATAACCCTAATACTTACACTAAACCTAACCCTCACCCGAACCATAACCATACACATTACCCTAACCCTCACCCTAACCGTAACCCTATCCTTATCCCTAAACCTAACCCTATCCCTAACCCTCACCCTAACACTAACCCTAACCCTCACCCTTACCCTAAACCTCAAAATAAGCCTTAACCTCATCCTCACCCTAAACCTCATACTAAACCTAACCCTCAGCCTAACTCTAACCCTAACCGTCACCCTCACCCTTACCCTTACCCTCATGCTAACACTAACCCTAACCCTCACCCTAACCCTAAAACCAACCCTAACCCTAACCCTAACCCTCACCCTCAAGTTCACCTTAACCCTAACCATATCCCTCACCCTAAACTTCACTCTAACCCTAATGCTAACTCTAACACTCACCCTAACCCTCACACTATCACTTACCCACACGATAAACCTAAAACTAACCCTAACCGTCTCTCTCACCTTAAACTTCAACCTAACCCTAACCCTAACCCTAACCCGAAAGCCTCACCCTAACCCTAACCATAACTCTTACACTAATCCTAAACCTAACCCTCACCCTAACGCTAACCCTTAACCTAACCCTAACCCTAACTCTCACCTAACCCTCAGCCTAACCATAACCCTAACTCTGACCCTCACCCTAACCCTAAACCTCACCTGAAAGCTAACCCTCATTCTAACCCTTATCCTCAACTTAACACTAAGCCTAACCCTAACACCAACCCTCCCACTAACCCTAATCCTCAGCCTAAGTCCAAACCTCACCCTAAACCTAACCCTAACCCTAACCCTCACCCTCACCTTAGCCCTCACACTAATCCTATTGCTAAACCTAACCCTCACCCTAACAGTAACCTTAACCCTAAACCTCACCCTAAGCCGAAACCTCACCTTAACTCTAACCAAAATCCTAACCCTCACCCTATCCCTAACCCTACCCCTCACCCTAAACTTCCTCCTAACACTAACCTAACCCTAGCCCTAAATCTCAGCCTAACCGTAACCATATCCCTCACCTTCACCCTCACCCTAAACTGAACTGTAACCCTCAGTCTAACCCTAACAATAACTCTAACCCTAACCCTAATCTTAACCCTCACCCTCACCCTAACACTAACCCTAACCCAAACCCTCACCCTCACCCTAACCCTCAGCCTCACCCTCAACCTCACCTTCAACCTAAACCTCACCCTCACACTAGCGCTCATCCTAACCCTAACCCTAACACTAAACCTCACATGCACCCTCACCCTCACCCTCAGCCTAAACCTAACCCTATCTCTAATCATAACCCTAACCCTCACCCTCACCCTAACCCTCACCATAACACTTACACTAACACTCACCCTAACCTTAACCGTAAACCTTACACTAAAGCTAACCCTCACCCTAACCCTCACCCTAAACATAACCTTAACCCTCATCATAACCCTAAAGTTCACCCTCAACCTAGCCCTCACCCTAACCACAAGCCTCACCCTAAACCTCACCCTCACACCAGCCCCAAACTAAACCTAACCCTAACCCTCACCCTAACCCTAACCCTAAACCTAACTCTCACCCTCACCCTCATCCTCACCCTCAGCGTAACTCTAATCCTATCCATATTCCTAAACCTAAACCTCACCCTCACCCTAAACATCACCCTAATTCTTACCCTCACACTAATCCTAACCCTAACCCTAACCATAACTCTCACACTAAACCTAACCCTCACCCTAACTGTAACCCTACCCCTTACCCTAACCCTCACCTTAACCCTAAAGCTAATCCTCACCCTAAACCTCACAATCACCCTAAACCTGACCCTAACCCTAATCCTAACGCTAACCTCACCCTAACCCTAACCCTCACTCTGACCCTAACCCTCACCCTAAACCTCATCCTAATCCTAACACTATCCCTCAGCCTATCCCACACCCTAACACTAACCCTAAACCTAACCCTCACCCGAAACCTCACCCTTACCTTAATCCTAACCCTCACCCTAAACCTAACCCTAACACTCACCCAAAAACTCAACCTCACCCTCACTCTAACCCTAACCCTCACCCTAACCCTCACCATCACCATAACCTTCACTCTTACCGTAACCCTCAATCTCACCCTAACACTCGCCCTTACCCTTATTCTTCCTCTCACCCTAACCCTCACCCTAACCCTAACCCTCACCCTAACCTAACCTGAACTCTCACCCTAGCCCTCAACCTAAAGCTAATGCTAACCCTAACACTCACCCTAACCCTAACCCTTAACCTCACCCTAAACCTAACCCTAAAATTAACCCTCACTCTCACCCTAAACCTCACCCTAAGCCTAACCCTCACCCAAACACTTACCCTCACCCTAACAGTAACCCTGACGCTAAACCTCACCTCACCCGCAACCTCACCGTAACCGTAACCCTAAACCTAACCCTAACAATAACACTAACCCTCACCCTAACCCTAACCTCACACTCACCCTAACCCTCACCCTAAAACCTATCTTCACCCTAACCCTCACCCTAACTCTAAACCTAACCCTAAACCTCACCCTAACCCAAACACTAACCGTAACCCTTAAACTAACCCTGAATTTCACCCTAACCCTAACCCTGCCCCTCATCCTAACCATCATCCTAACCCTAACTCTAAACCCTCACCCTGACCCTAAACCTAATCCTAAACCTCACCTGCACCCTAAGAGTCATGCTCACCGTCACCCTCACCCTAACCCTCAATCTCACCCTAAACATCAACCTATACCTAACCCTCACCCTAACCCTAAGTCTAACACTCATCCTAACCCTAACCCTCACCCGCATCTAATCCTCAGCCTATCCCTAACCCTAACCCTAACGCTCACACTCACCCTAACCCTAACCCTCAAACTCACCCTCACCCTCAGCTTAAACCTAAGCCTAACAATAACCCTAACCATAACCTCACAATCACCCTCATCCTAAGCCTAAGCCTAACCCTAAACCTAACACTCAAACTCACCCTCACCTTAACCCTAACCCAAACCCTCAACCGAACCCTCACCCTCAACCTAAACATCACCCTAAACCTAACCCTCAAACTAACCTTTAGCTTAACCCTCAATCTAACCTTAACCCTCACACTCACCCTCACCCTCAGGCTCACCCTAACCCTAATCCTAACCCTAACCCTAACACTCACCCTCACCCTCAACCTAA
This sequence comes from Dipodomys merriami, assembly GCF_024711535.1. NCBI lineage: Eukaryota > Metazoa > Chordata > Mammalia > Rodentia > Heteromyidae > Dipodomys > Dipodomys merriami. The sequence goes on from NW_027203304.1 coordinate 1,058,442, forward strand.
ACCTATTTCTAACCCTCACCCTCACCCTATCCCTAACCCTAACCCTAACCCTCACATAACCCTAACCCTAACCTTCAACGTCACCCTAACCCTCACCATTACCCGAACCCGAACCCTAATCCTAACCCTCACCCACACCCTAACGCTCAAGCTCACCCTCACCCTAAACCTCAACTAATCGTCACACTAACCCTCACCCTAATCCTAACCCTAAACCTCACCCTAACCCTAAGCATAACCATAAACCTAACCCTCACCCTAACACTCACCATAAACCTAACCCTCTCCCTAACCCTAAAAGTCACCCTAATCCTCACCCTAACCCTCACTCTCACACTCACCCTCGCCCTAACCCTCACCCTAACCCTCACCCTAACCCTAATGCTAACTCTAACACTCACCCTAACCCTCATGCTATCACTTACCCACACCCCAAACCTAAGCCTAACCTTAAACCTCACCCTCACACTAAACCTCACCCTAACCCTAAACCTAATCCTAACCGTCACCCTCAACCTATCCCTAACCCTAACCCTAACCCTCACATAACCCTAACCCTAACCTTCAACGTCACCCTAACCCTCACCATTACCCGAACCCTCACCCTAACCCTAAACCTCACCCACACCCTAACGCTCAAGCTCACCTTCACCCTAAACCTCAACTAATCGTCACCCTAACCCTAACCATTACCTCAACCAAGACCCTCAGCCTAACCCTCAACTTCACCCTAACCCTCACCCTCACCCTAGACCTCACCCTAACCATAAACATAACCCTAACCCTATACCTTACCCTCACCCTCAGGCTCACCCTCAGCCTAAACCTAACCCTATCCCTAATCCTAACCCTAACCCTCACCCTCAATCTAAGCCTCACCATAACCTTTACCCCCACCCTCACCCTCACCCTAAACGTAACCCTCAAACTAAACCTAACCCTCATCCTAAACTTAACCCTACCCCTCACCTTAAACATAACCCTAACCCTAAAGCTCACCATCACGCTAGCCCTCACCCTAACCCTAATTCTAACCCTAACCCTTATCCTCACCCTAAACCTCACACTATCCCTAACCCAAATCCTCAGTCTAACCCTAACCCTAACCCTTACCCTAACCCTCAAATTCAGGCTAACCCTCACCGTTACTCTTAGCATCACGCTCATCCTAACCCTCACCCTAAACCTAACCTAATTCATCACTATAACCCTAACCCCCACCCTCACCATCAACCTCATCGTAACCCTATGCCTAAGCCTAACCCTAACTCTTTCCCTCACCCTCACCCTAGCCCTCACCCTAACCCTAATCCTAACCCTAACCCTAACCCTAACTCTCACCCTAACCCTAAGGCTAAACATCACCCTAAGCCTAATCCTCTCCCCAACCATCACACTCAACCTTACCCTAATCCTAAGCCTAATACTAATCCAAACCCTCACACTCACCCTCACCCTAAACCTAATCCTAACCCTAACCCTAACCCTAAACTTCAACCTAACCCTCACCCTAAACCTAACACTAACAATAACACTAGCACTAACCCTAACAGTCACCATATCCCTCAGCATCAACCTAACTCTAACTCTAAACCTCACCCTCACCCTATCCCTAATCCTAACCTTATCCTTAAACCTCACACTAAACCTAACCCTAAATCTCATCCTCACCCTCACCCAAACCGTAACTCTAACCCTAACCCTAACATTAACACTAATCCTAACCCTAAAACTAACCCTAACCCTAACGCTAAACTTCACGCTCAGCCTCACCCTAATTGCAAATGTAACCTAACCATAACACTTACAATGATCCTAATCCTAATCCTAACCATCACCCTCACCCTAACCCTAATCCTCACCCGAACCCAGACCCTAACCCTAACCCTGACCCTCACTGTAACCCTCACCATCATCTTAAGCCTCACCCTCACCCTAACCCTAACCCTCACCCTAACCCTTAACCTCACCCTAATCCTAACACTAAGCCTAAACAAAAACTCACCCTAACCCTCACCCTCAACCTAACTGTAACCCAAAACCTAACGATCAACCTAACCCTCACCCTAACCCTAAACCTAAACCTAACCCTAAACCTCACATTAACCCTAACTCTCACCCTAACCCTAACCCTACCCGTAACCCTAAACCTCATGCTAAATCTAAACCTCACCCTTACCAGGACCCTAACCCTATCCCTAACCATAAACCTCACCTTAAGACTAACTCCAAACCTAACCCTAAGCCTATCCTGTACCCTAACCCTAAGTCTAACACTTTCCCTAACCTTAAACCTTACCTAAACCCTCTCCCTCAGCCTAACCCTAAACCTAACCCTAACCCTGACCCTCACCTTAGCCCTAACCCTAAACCTAATCCTAACCCTAACCCTCATCCTAATCTTCACCCTAACTCTAACCCTAACCATCACAAAAAACCTATTCCTCACCCCACCCTACCCCTCAGCCTAACCCTAAGCCTAAGCCTAACCCTAACCCTAAACCTCACCCTCAACCTAGCCCGCACCCTAACCCTAATCCAAACGATAACCCTCAACCTAACCATCACCCTAAACCTAACACTAAACCTCACACTAAACCTAACCCTAACCCTCAACCTAACCATAACACTCATCCATACAGTAACTCTAACCCTAACCCTCACCCTAACCCTAACCCTAACCCGAACACTAAACCTCACACTAAACCTAACCCTAAACTTAACCCTCAACCTAGCCCTCAACCTAACCCGAATCCTAACCCTATACCTCATCCTAAACCTCACCCTAAACCTAACCCTAAAACTCATCCTAACCCTAACCCTCACCCTCACCCTCAACCTAACCCTAAGCATAAACCTAACCCTAACCCTGACCCTCACATTAGCCCTAACCCTAAACCTAATCCTAACCCTAACCCTCATCCTAATCTTCACCCTCACCCTCACCGTAACCATAATCCTAAATGTAACCCTATCCCTAACCCTAACCCTCACACTAACCCTAACCCAAACCCTAACCCTAACATTAATCCTAACACTAACCCTCACAGAAACCCTCACCCTAACCCTAACTCTAACCCTAAACCTCACCTCACCCTAACCCTAAACCTCACCCTCACCCTCAGCTTAAACCTAAGCGTAAATCTAACCCTAACACTAATCCTCACACTCACCCTCAACCTAACCCTAAACTTAATCCCAGCCCTAACACTAACCCTCACCCTAACCCTAACTGTAACCCTGAACCTCACTCTCACCCTAACCCTAAACAGACCCTTACCCTCAGCTTAAACCTAAGCCTAACAATAACCCTAACACTACCCCTAAACCTCACCCTAACCATAACCCTCACCCTAACACTAAACCTCACCTTAACACTTACCCTCACCCTAACACTAACCCTCACACTATCCCTAAACCTCAACCTAACCCTAAACCTAACCCTATCCCTAATCCTAACCTTCACCCTAAACCTAATTCTAAGCCTACACCTCACCCTAACCCTAATCCTAACACAAAACCTCACCCTAACCCTCACCCTAACACTAATCCTAAACCTCACACTAACCCTATCCCACACCCTAACCCTAATCCTAAACCTAACCCTCACCCTAACCCTAACTCTAACACACACCCTCACCCTAACCATCACCCGTACCCTAACCCTGACACTAAACCTAAACCTAACTCTCACAGGAACCCTAAACCTAACACTAATTTCTAACCCTAAACCTCAAACTCACACTGATTCTAACCCTAACCCTAACCCTAAACCTCACCCTCACCCTAGCCCTCACCCTAACCCTAAACCTAAACCTAACCCTCATCTTAACCCTCACCCTAACCCTAACCCTAACCCTCACCCTAATCTTAACCCTCACCCTCAACCTAACCTCAGCCTAACCATAAGCCTAACCCTAAATCTAAACCTAACCCACACACTCACCCTCACCCTAACACTAATCTTAACCATAACCCTAACAATAAACCTCACCCTAACCCTAACCCTCATCCTAGCCCTCACCTGATCCCTAACTCTTACCCTAAACCTCACCCTCACCCTAACCCTAACTCTAACCCTAACCCTTACCCTAAACCTCATTCTAACCCTAACCCTCAACCTCACCCTCACCATAACCCTAACCCTCACCCTAACCAAAACCTTCATTCTAACCCTAACCCTCACCCTAACCACAACCCTCAACCTAAGACTAGCCCTCACCCTAACACTTACCCTCACACTAACAATAACCCTAAATCTAACACTAACCCTCACAGTAACCCAAACTCTCACCCTAACCCTAAACCTAACCCTAAACCTGAGCCTCGTCCTAGCCCTCACCCTAACCCTAATTCTAATCCTAACCCTCAACCTAACCCTAACCCTCATCCTCGCACTAAACCTCAAACTAACCCTAACAATAATCCTCAATCTAACCCTCACCCTCATCCTAACCCTCACCCTAACCCTTACCCTAACCCTCACCCTAAACCAAACCCTCACCCTTAGGGGAACACTGACCCTCAGCCTGAGACTCACCTTTACTCTTACAGACATGCTCACCCTAATCCTCATTCTAACCCTAACCCTCATCCTAACACTCACCTTAACCCTAACCCAGTCCATCACCCTAACCATAACTCTCACCCTCACCCTCAACCTCAGCCCAAATCTAAACCTAAGCCTAACCCTAATCCTAACCCTAACCCTCACCCTAGCCCTCACCCTAAACCTAATACGAACCCTAACCCTCATCCTAACCCTCACCCTAACCCTAACCCTAACCATCACCCAAAATCTATTCCTCACCTCCAACCTCAACCTCAGCCTAAACCTAAGCCTAATCTTAACCCTAACCATAACTCTCACCCTCAGCCTCACCCTCACCTCAAACTTAACCCAAAACAAAACACTAACAATAACCCGAATTTTAACCCTAACCCGAACCCTAATCTTAACCCGCACCCTCACCCTCAGCCTAATGCTAAGCCTAACCTAGGCCTAACCCTAACCCTACCTCTAATCCTAAACCTAAACCTAATCCTCAGCCACACACTCACTCTAAACCAAACCCTAACGCTAACCCTCATCCTAACCGTAAGCCTAACGCTAACCCTAATCCTAACGCTCACACTCACCCTCACCCAAACACTAATCCCAAACCTAACCCTATCCCTAACCCTAACCCTCACCCTAACACTCACCCTAGCCCTCACCCTAACCCTTATCCTAACCCTAAACCTCATCCTGACCCTCAACCTAACCCTAACCCTAACCCTCACCATAACCATAATCCTAACACTCACCCTCTTGCTAGGCCTAAGCCTAAGCCTAAGCCTAACCCTAACCCTCACACTAACTCTAAACGTAACACTAACCCTAAATCTAAACCTAAACCTCACCCTCACCCTAACCCTAACCTTAAATCTAACTCTAACCCTAAACCTAAACCTCATCCTAACCCCAAACCTAACCCTCACCCTTACCCTCACCGCAACCGTAAACCTAACCCTAACCCTAACAATAACCCTAACCCTAACCCTAACACTCACCCTATCCCTAACCCTAACACTCACCTTAACCATAACCCTCACCCTAACCCAAACCCTCACCCTAACCCTAACCCTAACACTAACCCTCACACTAACCCTAACCATCACCCTAAACCTAAACCTCACCCTAACACTAACCCTCACCCTAACCCACACCCTAAACATAATTCTACCGCTAAACCTCACCTTCACACTAACCCTAACTCTAACCACAACCCTAACACTAAACCTCAACCTAACCCTAACCCTCACACTCACCCTCACAGTAACCGTAACCCTAACCCTAACCCTAACAATAACCCTAACCCTAACCCTCAACCTAACACTTACCCTCACCCTAACACTAACCCTAACCCTAAAACTAACCCTCACACTCACCCTAAACCTCACCCTAATCCTAAACCTCATCCTAACCCTAACCCTAACCCTAACCCTCTCCCTCACCCTAGCCCTCACCCTAACCCTAATTCTAACCCTCACCCTCACCATAATCTTAATCCTCATTCTCACCCTAAAACTCACATTAACCCTAACCCTAATCCTCAATTTAACCCTCACCCTAACCATATCCCTAAACATTACCCTAACCCTCACCCTAACCCTAACCCTGACCCTTATCTTAACCCTCACCCTCAGCCTAACCCTAATCCTCATCCTCACCCTAAACCTCACACTAACCCTAACACTAATCCTCAATCTAACCCTCACCCTAACCATAACCCGAACCCTTACCCTAAACCTCACCCTAACCCTAACCCTAACCCTAACTCTAACTCTAAACCTAACCCTAAATCTAAACCTCATCCTAACCCTAACCCTAACACTCACCCTCACCATCACCCTCTGCCTAACCCTCAGCCTAATGCTAACCCTAACCCTAACCCTCATAATCACCTGCACCCTCACCCTCACCATAACTCTAAACCTAACCCTCTCCCTAAACCTAACCCTAAACCTCAACCTAAACCTCACCCTCACCCTAACGCTAACACTAACCCTAACCCTAAACCTCACACTAACCATCACCCCTAACCCTAACCCTAACAATAACACTAACCCTAACACTAACCCTAATCCTAACCCTAACCATAACTTAACTGTAACCATAACACTAACAATCACCCTGACCCTAACCCTAACCCTAACCCTCAACTCACCCTCACCCTAACCCAAATCCTAAACCTAACCCTATCCCTAACACTAAACCTCAACCTACCCCTCAGCCTAGCCCTCACCCTAAACCTAATCCTAACCCTAAACCTCATCCTAACACTCACATTAACCCTAACCCTAATCCGAACCCTAACCTGAAGCCTAACACTGACCCTCATGCTCGGCCTAAGCCCAAGCCTAAGCCTAATCCTACCCCTAAACCTAACCCTCACCCTAACCCAAACCCTCACACTACCCCTAATCTCACCCTCACCATAACCCTAACTCAAACCCTAACCCTAAACTGAACCTTATCCTAAAATTAACCCTAACAATCAACCTTACACTAACCATAAACTCACCCTAACCCTAACTCTCACCCTAACACTTAACCTCACCTTAACACTAACGGAAACGCTAACACTAATGCTCACACTAACCCAAACATCACCCTAACCCTAAACCTCACCCTAACACTAACCCTAACCCTCAACCTCACCCTAGCCCTCACCCGGACCCTAACCCTAATTCTCACCCTAAACCTCACACTAACCCTAACTCTAATACTCAATCTAACTCTCACCCTCAACCTAACCCTAATCCTAACCCTCACCCTTACCGTAACCCTCACCCTCAGCCTAATCCTCACCTTTACCCTTAGCATCACACCCACCATAACCCTCACCCTAAACTTAACCCTCATCCTAACCCTTACTCAACCCCTAAACCTCACCCTCACCTTAATCCTAATTCCAACCCTAACCCTAATGCTAAACCTAACCCTCACCTTCCCCCTAACCATAACCCTCACCCTAAACCTAACCCTCACCCTAACACTTACCCTCACCTTAACCCTAACCCTTACACTAATCCAAACCCTCACCATAATCCTAAACCTCACCCTAACCATAACTCTAACCCTCAACCTCACACTAGCCCTCACCCTAACCCTAATTCTAACCCTCACCCTCACCATAACCATAAACCTCATCCTCACCATAAACCTCACACTAACTCTAACCCTAACCCTAATCCTCAATCAAACCCTAAACCTAAATCTAACACTAACACTTACCCTAACCCTAAACCTAAACATAACCCTCACCCTTATCTTAAACCTCACCCTCAGCCTAAACCTCACCTATACACTTACCATCATCCTCACCCAAACCCTCACCCTAAACATAAACCTCATCCTAACCGAAAAACTAACGATCACACTAACCCTAACCCTCACCCTCAACCTCACAGTCAGCCAAAACCCTAAGCCTAAGCTTAAACCTCACCCTAAATCTCACCCTCACCCTAGCCCTCACCCTAACCCTAATCCTAACCCTAACCTTCATCCTAAACCTCACCCTAACCCTAACCCTAACCATAACCCTAACCCTAATCCTCACCCCCACGCTCACGCTCAACCTAAACCTAAGCCTAAGCTTAACCCTAACCCTAACCCTCACACTCACCCTCACCCTAAACCTAATCCTAACTCTTACCCTAACCCTAATCATAAACCTCAAACTAATCTGCACCCTAATCTTAACCCTAACACTAACCCTAACCCTAACCCTAACCCTGGACATAAATCTCCCCCAAACCCTAAATCTAACCCTAAAACTAACCGTCACCCTAACCCAAATCCTAACCCTAACCCTCAACCTAACCCTAACCCTCACCCTCACTGTAAATATAACACTCATCCTAACCCTCACCCAAACCCTAACCCTAACCCTAACCCTAAACCTCACCCAAACACTAACAATAACCCTCACCCTCACCCTAGCTCTCACAATAACACTAATCCTAACATTAATCCTCATCCTAACCCTGACCCTAATCCTAAACCTAACCCTCACACTAATCCTAAGCCTAACCCTAACCCTCAACCAAAATCTAACACTCATGCTCACCATAACCCTAACCCTAAAACTCACCTTAACCCTAAACCTAACCCGAACCCTAATTCTCACCCAGACTCTAACTCTAACTCTAACACTAACCCTAACCTTAACCCTCATCCTCAGCCTCACCCTAAACCTAAAAGAAGGGACCTCTGATTATAAAAGAAAAAGAAAGATTCTCCCAACAGTTATGATTAAGTTTAGTCCAACTTACATTATAGGGAATAGATGGTGTTTTCACACAAAATATAAAGTTAGTAACATATTTCCTGAACCAACCAAGAACCATTTCCTTATACAGGAGCTTATAAAGATGAAATTAGTTGGATAAAATTAAAAAGAGTATAATGTAAGTACAGCCCTGTCTTAGGTTTGTTAATTATTAAACATAAAAAAGGCTGAATAGATGACGTATTCTATTAAACAATATGCTAGACTTGTTTCGCACCACTTAGCTTAAACAGTTGGTGGGATAGTCATTAATTTTCACGTAATTCATCAATGCTTTGCCTTTTAAAAAATTGATTACGTGCTTAAATAAACAAAGAATCTATGTCACAATCACACACTGTATAAAAATGTTAATTCTCCTCAATAAAGATACACTCAGATGCAACTCTTTTGAGTCTGTGTCTGTTTGTCACTTCGCCAACTCCTTTGCCCACATATCCCGAGATCCCTGTCCCGTCGGTCCCAGTGCTCCGGCCGAGCTGGTCCGTCGCACCCTAACCCTAAACCTAACCCTAACCCTCAACCTATACCTAACCCTAAACCTCACCCTAAATCTAACCCTATACCTCACCCTAACACTAAACTTAAACTGAACCCTAACTCTCACCCTAAAACTAACCCTCACCCTCACCCAAACCCTAACTCACACCTTCACCCTCACCTTCAGTGTAACCCTAAGCCAAGCCCTAATCTTAACCCTAACCCTCACACTCACCCTAACCCTTACCCTAATCCTAATCCTAACCCTAACTCTAACCCTCACCCTCACCCTCACCCTAACCCTAACTCTAAACCTATACCTCAAACTCACCCTAACCCTAACCCTAAACCTCACCCTAACCCTAAGCCTAAACCTCACTCTCACCCTAGCCCTCACCCTAACCCTAATCCTAACACTAACCCTCATCTTAACCCTCCCCATAAGCCTAACCCTAACCCTCACCCTAAACCTAATCCTCACCCACACCATTACCCTCAGACTAACTCTAATCCTATCCCTAACCCTAACACTCACACTAACCCTAAACCTAAATCTCACTCTAACCCTAAACCTCACACTCACCTTCACCCTCAGCCGAACTCTAAGCCTAATCCTTACTCAAACCCTAACCCTCACACTCACCCTAAGCCTAACCCTAAACATAACCCTAACCCTAACCCTAAACCTTACCCTAACACTAACCCTAACCCTCACCTTAAACCTCAGCCTCACCCTTACCCTAACTCTAAAACTAAACCTCACGCTCACCATAAGCCTTACCCTAATCCTAATCCTAACCTTAAGCCTAAGCATAACATTCACCCTAACCCTAAACTTCACCCTCACCTTCACCATCAGTCTAATCCTAAGCCTAAGCCTAACCCTAACACTAACCCTCACACTCACCGTAACCTTTACCGTAATCCTAATCCTAATCCTAAGCCTAACCCTCACCCCAACCTAACCCTCTCCCTCACCCTCACTCTCACCCTAACCCTAACACTAACACTAACCCTAACTCTCACCCTCAGCCTCACCCTAACCCTAACTCTAACACTAAACCTTAACCTCACCCTATCCCAAACCCTAAACATAACCCTAAACCTCACCCTAACCCTAACCCTAAACCTCACCCTCACCCTAGCCCTTACCCTAACACTAATCCTATCCCTAATCCTCATCCTTACCCTCCCCCTAACCCTAACGCTAACCCTCACTCTAACCCTAATTCTAACACTAAACCTAACACTAAAAACCTCACTCTAACCCTAACCTTAACCCTCATCCTCACCCTCACCATAACTGTAACAATAACCCTAACAATAACATTAACCCTAACCCTAATCCTAACACTCACACTCACCCTCACCTTAACTGTTACCCTAACCCTAACAATAACATTAACCCTAACCCACATCCTAAACCTCACCGTCACCCTAACTCTAATCCTAACCCTAACCCTAACCCTCACCCTCAACCTAACCCTCACCTTAAGACTAACACTAACATTAATTCTAACCCCAACTCTCGACCTCACCCTCCAACAAACCCTAAATATAACCCTAAACCTCACCCTCACCCTAACCCTAACCCTAACCCTAACCCTAAACCTCACCCTAACCCTAACCCTAACCCTCACCCTCACCGTCACCCTCACCATAACTCAAACGCTAACCCTAAAAATAACACTAATCCTAATCCTAAACCTAACCCTAAACCTAACCCTAACCCTAATGCTAACACTTACCCTCACCCTAACCCTAATCCTAACCCTAACCCTCACCTTAATGTAACCCTCAACCTCACCATAACCCTAACCCTCGTCCTAACCCTCACACTAACCCTAAACCTAACCCTAAACCTTACCCTAACCCTAAACCTAATCCTCACCCAGCACTCACCCTAACCCTAATCTTAAACCTAATCCTCATCCTAACCCTCACCCTAACCCTAACGGTAAACCTCAACCTAACCCTAACCCTCACGCTCACCGTAACCCTAACCGTAACTTTCGCCCAAACCCTAAACTTAATAGAACCCTAACTCTCACAATAACCCTATCACTTACCCTCACCCTAAACCTAACCCTCACCCTCAGCCTAACCGTAAGCAGAACCCTAACCCTAACCCTAACCCTCACACTCACCCTAACCCTTACCCTAATCCTAATCCTAACCCTAAGCCTAACCCTCACCATCACCCTAAACCTCACCCTAACCCTAACAATAACACTAACCTTAACCCTAACTCTCAACCTCAGTCTCACCCTTACCTTAACTCTAACCCTAAATCTCACCCTCACCCTAACCCTAACCCTAACCCTAAACCTCACAATAACCCTAACCCTAAACCTCACCCTCACCCTAGGCCTCACCCTAACCCTAATCCTAACCCTCATACTAAACCTCACCCAAACACTAACCCTAACCCTCACCCTAACCCTAATCCTAACCCTATCCTTCACTCTACCCCTAACCCTCACCCTGACCGTAATCCTAACCCTCATCCTAACCCTAAACCTTTCCCTAACACTAACCCTAACCCTCACCTTCAACCTCAGCCTCCCCCTTAACTTAATTCTAAAACTAAACCTCACGCTCACCATAACCCTTACCCTAATCCTAATCCTAACCCTAAGCCTAACCCTAACACTCACCCTAACCCCAAACTACAACCTCACTTTCACCCTCAGTCTAATCCTAAGCCTAAGCCTAAGCCTAACCGTAACCCTCACACTCACCCTAACATTTACCGTAATCCTAATCCTAACCCTAAGCCTAAAACTCAACCTCACCCTAAACCTCACCCTCACCCTAACCCTAACACTAACCTTAACCCTAACCCTCACCCTCAGCCTCACGCTAAAACTAACTCTAACACTAAACCTTAACCTCACCCTAACCCAAACCCTAAACGTAACCCTAAACCTCACCCTACCCCTAACCCTAAACCTCACCCTCACCCTAGCCCTTACCCTAACCCTATTCCTAATCCTCATCCTATCCCTCCCCCTAACCCTAACCCTAACCCTCACCCTAACCCTAATTCTAACCCTAACCCTAACATTAAAAACCTCACCCTAACCCTAACCCTAACCCTCATCCTCACCCTCACCGTAACCGTAACCCTAACCTTAACAATAACATTAACCCTAACCCTAACCCTAACCCTCACCCTCACTGTAACCGTAACCCTAACCCAAACAATAACACTAACCCTAACCCTAATCCTAACCCTACTCTTCACCCTAACACTCACCTTAAACTTAACCCTAACCCTAACCCTCACCCTCACGCTAGCCCTCACCCTAACCCTAATTCTAATCCTAACCCTCATTCTCAACCTAAACCTCACACTATCCCTAAACCTAATCCTCAATCTAACCCTAACCCTAACCCTTACCCTAACACTCAGCCTAGCCCTAAACCTAACCTTTACCATAACCCTCACCGTCAGTCTCACCCTCACCTTTGCTCTTACCATCACTCTCATCCTAACCCTCACCCTAACCCGAACCCTCATCCTAACCCTCACCCTAACCCTAACCCTATCCATCACCATAACCTAAAGCCCCACCCTCAGCATCACCCTAATCCTAACCATATGCCTAAGCCTAACCCTAACCCTAACCCTCACCCTAAACCTAACCCTCACCATCACAGTAACCCTAACCCTAACCCTCAGCCTCACCCTAAACCTAAACTTAACGTTAACCCTCACCCTAACACTCACCCTAATCCTTAACCTCACCCTAACCCTAAGCCTAACCTTCACACTAAACCTAATCCTCACCCTAAACATAACCATACCCCTCAGCCTAACCCTCATCCTAACCCTAAACCTAAGCCAAACCCTCAACCTAAGCCTAACCTTAACCCTAACCCTAAACCTCATACTAACCCTAACACTCACCCTCAACTTCACCCTCACCCTCACCCTAACCCTAACCCTCACACTAACCCTCACCCTCACATTAACCCTAACCCTAACCGACACACTCACCCTCACGCTAATCCTAACCGTAACACTATACCTAAACCTAACAGTAACCCTCACCCTTGCCCTAAACCTAACCCTAACACTAACCCTAACCCTAACAATAACCCTGACCCTAACTCTAATCCTAACACAAACCCACACCTTAACCCTAACCCTAACCCTAAACCTCACCCTAAACCTAACCCTCACCCTCACTGTAACCCTAACCCTAACCCTAACCCTCACCCTCACCCTAACCCTAACCCTAATCCTAATCCTAAAACTCATCCTCACCTTAACCCTTACCCTAAACCAAACCCTCACCATAACCCTAACCCTCACCCTCAGTGTAAACCTAACCCTAACCCTAAACCTAACTCTCAACCTAACCATAACCCTAACCTTAATCCTAAACTCCACCCTAACCCTAACCCTCACCCTTACCCTAAAACTCACCCTAACCCTCACCCTCACCTTAACCCTAACCAAAACCCTAACGCTCAACCTAACCCTCACCTTAACCCTAACCCTAACCCTCATTCTAACCGTCACACTAACCATAACCCTCACCTGAACTCTAACCCTACCACTCACCATAAACTTCATCTTAACACTAACCCTAACCCTCACCCTCAACCTCACCCTAACCCTAACCTTAACCCTAACTTTCACCCTCACCCTAAACTGAACTGTAACCCTCACTCTAACACTAACAATAACCCTAAACCTAATCTTAAACCTCAACCTCACCCTAACCCTAACCCTAAACCAAACCCTCACCCTCACCCTAACGCTCAGCCTCACCCTCAACCTCACTTTCACCCTAACCCTGACCCTCACCCTAGCCCTCACCCTCACCCTAACCCTAACCCTAACCCTAAACCTCACCCACACCCTCACTCTCACCCTCAGCCTAAACCTAACACTATCTCTAATCATAACCCTAACCTTTACCCTCACCCGAACCCTCACCATAACCCTTACCCGCAGCCTCAACCTAACCTTAACCGTAAACCTCACACTAAACCTAACCCTCACCCTAAACCTAACGCTAACCCTCATCATAACCCTAAAGTTCACCCTCAACCTAGCCCGCACCCTAACCCAAAGCCTCACCCTAAACCTCACCCTCACACCACCCACAAACTAAACCTAAGCCTTACCCTCACCCTAACCCTAGCCCTCACCCTAACCGTTAATAACCCTCACCCTAGCCCTCACCCTAACCCTAAACCTAACGCTCACCCTCACCCTCATCCTCACGCTCCGTGTAACACTAACCCTATCCCTATTCCTAAACCTAAACCTCACCCTCACCCTAACCATCACCCTAATTCTTTCCCTCACACTAATCCTAACCCTAACCCTAACCTTTACTCTCACACTAAACCTAAACCTCACCCTAACCGTAACCCTACCCCTTACTCTAACCCTCACCTTAACCCTAAATATAACCCTCACTCTAAACTTCACCCTAAACCTCACAGTCACCCTAACCCTGACCCTAACCCTAATCCTAACCCTAAGTCTCACTCTAAACCTAACCCTCCCCTTGCCCCTCACCCTCACCCTAAATCTCACCCTAATCTTAACCTTAACCCTCAGCCTAACCCAAAACCTAACCCTCACCCTAACCCTAATCCTAACCTCCACTCTAACCCTAACATTCACCCTAACCCTAAACCTAACTTTAAACTTCACACTCACCCTCACCCTCTCCTTAACCATAAGCCTAACCCTAACCCTCACCCTCAACCTTACCTTAACACTAAACCAAACCCTAACCCTCACTTAAACAGTAACCATAAACCTCACCCTCACCCTCACCCTAACCCTTACTTTATCCTCACCCTAACCCTAACCCACACATTAACCCTAATACTAACCATAACCGTAACACTACCAATAACCCTAAACCTCACCCTAATTTTAACCCTAACCCTAACCCTCACCCTAAACCTCACCCTCATACCATCCTCAAACTAACCCTAACCCTAACCCTAACTCTAACCCTTACCCTCACCCTAACCCTATACCTCACCCTAACCCTAACCCTCATCCTAGCACTCACCCTAACCATAACCCTAAAACTCACCCTCACCATCACCATCACCCTCAGCGTAACACTAACGATAACCCAAATCCTAACACTAAACCTCACCCTCACCCTAACCATCACCCTAATTCTTACCTTCACACTAATCCTAAACCTAACCCTAAACCTAACACTCACACTAAACCTAACCCTCACCATAACCTTCACCCTAACCCTAATGCTAACTCTAACACTCACCCTAACCCTCACACTGTCACTCACCCACATGATAAACCTAAACCTAACCCTAAACCTCACCCTCACCATAACCCTCACCCTAACCTTAACACTAACTCTAACACTAATCCTAACCATAACCCTCACCCTTACGCTAACCCTTACCCTAAACCTAATCATAACCCTCACCGAAATCCTCAAACTAACCCTAATCCTAACTCTAAACCGAAACCCTCATCCTTACCCTAACCCTAACTCTAACACTAATCCTAACCCTCACCCTAACCCTAACCCTAACCCTCCCCCTAACCTTAACCCTACCACTCATCCTAAACCTCATCCTAACCCAAACCCTAAACCTAACCCTAATCCTAAACCTCACCATAATCTTAACCCTCACCCTCAACATAACCATAAATATAAACATAACTCTAAAAATAACCCTAACCCTAAACTTTATCCTAACCCTCACCCTCACCTTAACCATAACCTAACCCTAACCCTCACCCTAAACCTAACCCTCACCCTCACCGTAAACTAAACCTAACCCTAACACTTACCCTCACCCTAACACTAACTCTAACCCTAAACCTCACACTCACTCTAACCCTCACCCTAAACCTTACCCTCACCCTAAACCTCATCCTAACCCTCACCCTATCTCTAACCTTAACCCTCAAACTAACCCTAACCCTCACCCTAACCTTAACCCTACCACTTACCCTAAACCTCATGCTAACCCTAACCCTAAAACTAACCCTAATCCTAAACCTCACCCTAACCATAATCCTCACCGTCAATGTAATCATAAACCTAAACATAAACCTAAAAATAACCCTAACCCTAACCTTTATACTAACCCTCACCCTAACCCTAACCCTAACCCTCACCCTATACCTATCCTTCACCCTCACCGTAAACCTATACAAAACCCTAACACTTACCCTCACCCTAACACTAACCCTAACCCTAATCCTCACACTCACTCTAACCCTCACCCTAAACCTAACCCTAACCCTCAACCTTATCTTACCCTCACCCTAACCCTAACCCTTACCCTCACCCTAACCCTCAATCTCACCCTCACCCTAATCCTAACCCTCACCCTAAACCTCACCCTCATCATAGCCTTCACTCTTACCGTAACCCTCAAACTCACCCTAACCCTCACCCTTACCATTATTCTTACCCTCACCCTAATCCTCACCCTAACCCTCACCCTAACCTAACCCTATCCCTCACCCTAGTCCTCAACCTAACCCTAATGCTAACCCTAACCCTCAACCTAACCCTAACCCTAACCCTTAACCTCACCCTAATCCTAACCCACACCCCAACACTTACCCTCACCCTAACCCTCACCCTAACGCTAACCCTAACGCTAAACCTCACCTCACCAGCAACCTCACTGTAATCGTAACCCTAACCCTAACAATAACACTAACCCTAACCCTAAAACTAATCCCCAACCCACACTCTCACCCTCAACTTCATCCTAAATCTAACCCTAAACCACTCCATAACCTAACCCTAACCTCACACTCACCCTAACCCTCACCCTAAAACTTTCCCTCACCCTAACCCTCACCTTAACCCTAAACCTAACCCTAACCCTCAACTTAAACCTCCCCCTAACCTAACCCTAACGGTAACCCTTAATCTAACCCTGAACCTCACCCTAACCCTAACCCTACCCCTCATCCTAACCATCATCCTAACCCTAACACAAACCCTCACCCTAACCCTAAACCTAACCCTAAACCTCACCTGCACCCGAACAGTCACGCTCACCCTCACCCTCACCCTAACTCTAAACCTCACCCTAACCATCAAACTATCCCTAACACTCACACTAACCCTAAGCCTAACATTCGCCCTAACCCTAAGCCTCACCCTCATCTAACCCTCAGCCTATCCCTAACCCTAACCCTAACGCTCACACTCACCCTAACCCTAACCCTCACACTCACCCTCAGCTTTAACCTAAGCCTAAAAATAACCCTAACCCTAATCCTCACAGTCACCCTCACCCTAAGCCTAACCCTAACTCTAAACCTAACCCTCACGCTCACCTTCACCCTCACCACCCTAACCCAAACCCTCAACCGAAACCTCACCCTCAACCTCACCCTAACCCTCACCCTCAACCTAAACATCACCCTAAACCTAAACCTCACTCTAACCCTTAGCCTAACCCTACCGTAACACTAACCCTCAACTTAACTCTCAACCTCAGGCTCACCTTAACCCTAATCCTAACCCTAAACCTCATCCTCACCCTCAAACTAAACCTATCCCTAACCCTAACCCTCACCCTAACCGTAACCTCCAACCTAACCCTAACCTTCACCATAACCCTAACGCTAAACCTAACCCTAACCCTAAACCTCAGCCTCACCCTCACCCTCAGCCTAAGACTAACTTTATCCCTAACCCTCACACTCAACCTTACCCTAAAACTAACCCTAAGCCTCACGCTCACCCTCAACCCCATCCTAACCCTAACCCAAACACTCAACCCAAACTTCACCTTAACCCTCAACCTAATCCACACCCTCACCCTAAACATCACCCTAACCTTAACCATCACCCAAACCTTCACCCTAAACCTAACCCTCACATTAACCCTAACCTTCACCCTAAACCTAAACCTCAACCTAACCCTTACCCTCACCCTAACACTAAGCCTAACCCTAACTTGAACCCTCACAGTAACCCTAAACCTCACCTTAACGCTAACCCTCACAGTAACCCTAACTCTCACCCTAAACCTAACCCTACCCCTCACCCTACCCCTCATTGTAACTCTTATCCCAACCCTAACACTCACCCTCACCGTCACCCTAACACTCACACTAACCCTAACCATCACCCAAACCCTAACCCTCACACTCTCCAGAACCCTCATCCTCACTCTAACACTCACCCTCACCCCAACCCTCACCCTTACCTAATCCTCACCCTAACCCTAACCCTCACACTAACCCTAAACTTAACTTTAACCCTACTCCTCACCCTATCCCTCTCCCTAACTCTAACCGTAACCCTAACACTAACCCTCACCCTAATCCTAACCCTTACCCTCATGCTCACCCTAAACCTTACCCTTACCTTAAATCTCACCCTAACCCTAACCCTCATTCTACACATCACCCTAACCATAACACTCACTCTAACCCTAACCATATCACTCACATGAAACCTGACACTCACCCTAACCCTCAACCTAACCCTAACCTCCAACCTAACATTAACCCTCACCCTAACCCTAACGCTAACCCTCACCCTATCCCTAACCCTCACCCTAACCTTTATCCTCACTCTAAACCTATCCCTCACTGTAACCCTAATCCACACCCTAACCCTAACTCTACCCCTCACCCTAACACTCACTCTAACCCTAACCCCAACCCTCACCCTCACCCTCACCGTCACCCTAACACTCAGCCTAATCCTCAACCTTATCCTCACCCTAACCCAAACCCTAAGCCTAACCCTCACCCTAACCCTCATCCTAAACCTTAACCTCACACTCACCCTAAACCTAAACCTCACCCTAACCCTAAACCTAACCCTAAAACTCACCCTAGCCCTCACACTAACCCTAATTCTAACCCTAACCCTCACCCTAATCCTAAACCTAGCCCTAACCCTTACCCTATCTCTAACCCTCACCCTCACCCTAGCCCTCACCCTAACCCTAATAGTAACCCTCACCCTCACCCTAACCCTAAGCCTCATCCTCACATTAACCCTAACCTTAATAATCAGTCTAACCCTCACCCTAACCCGAACCCGAACCCTTACCCTAACCCTCACCCTAACACTAAAACTCACGCTTATATTAAACCTCACCCTCAGCCTAACCCTCACCTTTACCCATACCATCACCCTCACCCTAACACTCACCCTATCCCTAACCCTCACCCTAGCCCTCACCCTAAACCTAACCCTAACCCTCACCCTCACCTTCACCCTCACCCTCAGCCTAACACTAACCCTATCACTATTCCTAACCCTAAACCTCACCCTCACCCTAACCATCACCCTAATTCTTACCCTCACACTAATCCTAACCCTAACCCTAAATCTAACTCTCACACTAAACCTAACCCTCACCATAACCTTAACCCTACCCCTTATCCTAACACTCACCTTAACCCTAACCCTAAACCTCACCCAACCCTCAGCCTAAACCTCCCCGTCACCCTAAAGCTGACTCTAACCCTAATAATAATCCTAAACCTCACCAGAACTCTAACCTTCACCCTCACCCTAACCCTCACCCTAATCCTAAGCCTAACCCTCAGCCTAAACCTCAGCCTAACCCTCACCCTAACCCTAAGGATAACCCTAATCCTAACACTCACCCTAACCCGAACCTTCATCCTAACCCTAAACCTCACCCTAATCCTCACCCTAACCCTCACTCTCACCTGCATCCTCACCCTCACCCTCACCCTATCCCTAATGCTAACTCTAACCCTCACCCTAACCCTCATGCTATCACTTACCCACACCACAAACCTATCCCTAACCTTAAAACTCACCCTAACCCTAAACCTAATCCTAACCCTCACCCTAACACTTACCCTCACCCTAACACTAACCCTCATACTAACCCTAAGCCTCACCATAACCATAAACCTCACCCTCACCATAACCCTAACCCTAACTCTAACCCTAACACTCACCCTAACCCTAAACCTAACACTAACCCTAACACTAACCATCACCCTAACCCTAACTCTAAACCTAAACCTCAACCTCAACCTAACCCTAACCCTAACCCTAAACCTCACCCTAAACCTAACCCTAAACCTCACCTTCATCCTAACCCTCATCCTAACCCTCACCCTAACCCTAATCCTAACCATCACCCTAACCCTAATCCTCAAGCTCAACCTCACCCTCAGCATAACCCTAACCCTAAACCTAAACCAAACCCTAACCCACACAAACACCCTCACCCTAACCTTAACCCTAAGCATAACCTATCCCTAACACTAACCCTCAACCTAACACTTCCCCTCACCCTAAAACTAACCCTAACTCTAACACTAACCCTCACACTAACCCTAACTCTCATCTTAACCCTAAACCTCACCCTAAGCCTAAAACTAAACTTCACCCTCACCCTAGCCTTCACTGTAACCTTAATTCTAAACCTAACCCTCAACCTAATCATAACCCTCATCCTCACACCAAACCTCACACTAACCCTAACCTAATACTCAATCTAACCCTCACCCTATCCCTAACCCTTAACCTAACCCTCACCCTAACCCTATCCCTCACCCTTAACTTAAATTTCACCCTCAGCCTAACCCTCACTTTTATCCTTACAATCACCCTCACACTAACCCTCACCCAAACCCTAACCCTCACCATAGCCCTCACCCAACCCTAAACCCAACTCTCACCCTCACCCTCACCCTCAGCGTAACATTAACCCTATCACTATTCCTAACCCTAAACCTCACCCTCATCCTAATTCTTAACCTCACATTAATCCTAACCCTAAACCTATCCATAATGCTACCACTTATCCTAACACTCACATTAACCCTAATTCTAACCCTCACCCTAAACCTCACGGTCACCCTAAACCTAACCCTAACCCTAATAATAACAGTAACCCTCAACCTAATACTAACCCTCACCCTCACCCTAACCCTCAACCTAACCCTCACCCTAATCCTAATCCTAACCCTCAGCCTAACCCTCAAACTAACCCTAAGCGTAACCCTAACCCTAACCCTCACACTAACCCTCACCCTAAACCAAACCCTAACCCTAACCCTCACACACAGCCTAACCCTCACACTAACCCTTAACCTCATCCTCACCCTAAACTTCACACTTAATCGAAGCCTCACCATACCTCTAACCTTAACCGTCACCCTCATCGTCACCCTCACGCTAACCCTAACCCTAACCCTCACCCTAACCCTAAAACTCACCCTAATCCTCACCTTAAACCAAACTCTCACCCTCACCCTCACGCAAACCCTAAGCTTAACCCTCACCCTAACCCTAATGCTAACTCTAACACTCACCTTAACCCTCATGCTATCACCCAAACCACAAACCTAACCCTAACCTGAACACTCACCCTCACCCTAAACCTCACCCTATCCCTAAACCTAATCATAACCCTAACCCCCACCCCCAACCTAACCCTCACCATAACCCTTACCCTCACCCTCACCCTCACCCTAACCATAACCCTCACACTAAACCTAACCCTCACCCTAAACCTAACAATACAACTCACCCTAACCCTCACCCTAAACTTAGCCCTAACCCTAACCCCCACCCTCATGCTAGCCCTCACCCTAACCCTAACTCTCATCCTCACCCTAAACCTCACACTAACCCTAACCCTAATCCTCAATCTAACCCTAACCTTAACACTTACCCTAACCCTCACCCTAACCCTAACCCTCACCCTTACTGTAACCCTCACGTTCAGCCTAACCCTCAACTTTACTCTTACAATCACGCTCATACTAACCCTCACCCTAACCCGAACCCTCATCCTAAACCTCCCCCTAACAATAACAATATCCATCACCATAACCCTAACCCTCAACCTCACCATTACCCTCAGCCTAAACCTATGCCTAAAGCTAACCCTAACCCTAACCCTCACCCTCACCCTAGCCCTCACCCTAACCCTAATCCTATCCCTAACCCTCATGCTAACCCTCACACTAACCCTAAGGATAAACATCACAAAAAGCCTAATACTCATATCCACCCTCACCCTCAGCCTAACCCTAAGCCTAAGCCTAATCCTAACCCTAAACCTCACACTCACCCTCACCCTAACCTAATCCCAAACCTAACCCTAAACCTCAACCTAACCCTCACCCTATACCTAATGCTAACCCTAACACTAACCCTAACCCTGACCCTCACCCTAACCCTCCCCCTCAACCTAACTCTATCCCTAAACCTCAACCTGACCCTATCCCTAATCCTAACCCTAAGCCTAAACCTCACCCTAACCCTAAAATTAACCCTCACCCTCACCCTCACCCAAAACGAAAGTCAAACCCTAACCCTAACATTAACACTAATCCTAACCCTAAAACTAACTCTAACCCTAACCCTAAACTTCACCCTCAGCCTCACCCTCACTGGAAATGTAACAGTAACCATAACACTTACAACAACCCTAACCGTAATCCTAACCATCACCCACTCCCTAACCCTAATCCTAACCCTAACCATCACGCTAACATTAACCCTCACCCTCACTGAAACCCTAACCCTCATCTTAACTCTCAACTTAAACCTAAGCCTAACCCTCACCCTAACCCTTAACCTCACCTTAATCCTAACACTAAGCCTAACCTAAATCTCACCCTAATCCTCACCCTCAGCCTAATCCTAACCCAAACCCCAACCCTCAACCTAACCCTCACCCTAACCCTAACCCTAACCCTAAACCTCACATTAACCCTAACACTCACCCTAACCATAACCCAAACCCTCACCCTAACCCTGACGCTAACTCTATCCCTCACCATTACCAGAACCCTAAACCTAACCATAAACCTCACCTTAAGGCTAACTCTAACCCTAAACCTAACCCTAACCCGCACCCTAACCCTAACCCTCACCTTCACCCTCACCCTCAGCTTAATCCTAAGCCTAACCTTAACACTAACCCTAACCCTCACACTCACCCTCACCTTAACCCTAATCCTAAACTTAACCTATCCGTACACCTAACCCTCACCCTAACCCTCACCCTAAGCCTAACCCGAACACTAACCCTAACCCTAACACTCACCCTAACCCTCACCCTAACCCTAATTCTAACCCTAAACCTCAACTTCACCCTAACCCTAAATCTAACCCTAACCCTAACCCTAAATCTCACCCTAACCCTAACCCTAAACCTCACCCTCACCCTCAACCTCACCATAAATATAAACCTAACCCTAACCCTAACAATAACCCTAACCCTAACCCTAAACCTCACCCTAACCATAACCCTCACCCTAACGCTAAACCTCACCCTAACATTTACCCTCACCCTTACACTAACCTTCAACCTAAACCTAACCATCACCCTTACTGTAACCCTCAGGCTCATACTAACCCTCACCCTAACACGAACCCTCATCCTAACCCTCACCCTAAACCTAACCATATCCATCACCATAACACTAACCCTCACCCTCACCATCACCCTCAGCCTAAACCTATGCCTAAGCCTAAACCTAACCCTAACACTCACTGTCACCCTAGCCCTCACCCAAACCCTAATCCTACCGCTAACCCTCATCCTAACCCTCACCCTAACCCTAATGCTAACCATCACCCTAAGCCTGATACTCACCCCCACCCTCACCCTCACCCTAAACCTAAGCCTAACACTCACCCTAACCCTAACCCTCACCCTCATCTAACCCTCATCCTATCCCTAAACTTAACCCTAATGCTCACAGTCACCCTAACCCTAACCCTCAAACTCACCTCAACCTCAGCTTAAACCTAAGCCTAACCATAACCCTAACCCTAAACCTCACAATCACCCTCACCCTAAGCCTAACCGTAACCCTAAACCTAACCCTCACCCTCACCTTCACCCTCACCTTAACCCTAACCCAAACCCTCAACCGAAACCTCACCCTCAACCTCACCCTAACCCTCACCCTCTAACTAAACATCACCCAAAACTAACGCTCACCTTAACCCTTAGCCTAACCCTCACCCTAACCCTAAACCTCAACCTCACCCTCACCCTCAGGCTCACCCTAACCCTAATCCTAACCCTAACCTTCACCCTCATCCTCAACCTAAACCTATCCCTAATCCTAACCCTCACCCTAACCGTAACCTCTAACCTAACCCTAAGCCTCAACATAACCCTAACACTAACCCTAAACCTAACACTAACCCTAACCCTCACCCTCACCCTCAGCCTAAACCTAAGCCTATCCCTAACCCTCACACTCAGCCTTACCCTAAAACTAACCCTAAGCCTCAACCTCACCCTCAAACTCAACCTAAACCTATCCCAAACACTCATCTGAACCTTCACACTCACACTCACACTAACATTCAACCTCACCCTAAAAATCAGCCTAACCCTAACCCTCACCCTAACCCTAACCCTCACATTAACCCTAACCCTCACTCTAACCCTAACCCTCAACCTAACCCTTACCCTCACCCTAACACTAAGCCTAATCCTAACTGGAACCCTCACAGTAACCCTAAACCTCACCCTAACCCTAACCCTCAAAGTAAACGTAACACTCACGCTAACCCTAACCCTACACCTCACCCTACCCCTCACTCTGACCCTAACCCCAACCCTAACCCTCACCCTCACCATCACCCTAACACTCACCCTAACCCTAACCCTCATCCAAACCCTAACTCTCACACTCTCAAGAACACTCATCCTAACTCAAACACTCACCCTCAAAATAAACATAACCCTAAGCCTAACCCTCACCCTAACCATATCCCTAACCCTCACACTAACAGTAAACCTAAACCTCACCCTCACTCCAACCCTCACGCTTACCTTCTCCTCACCCTAACCCTAACCCTCACACTAACCCTAACCTTAACTCTTTCCCTAACCCTCACCATACCTCTAACCCTCACCCTCACCATAAACCTAACCCTTACCCTCACCCTCACCCTAACACTCACCGTAGCATTAACCCTCACCCTAACACTAACCCTCATCAATACCTTAACCTTCACTGTCACCCTCACCCTAAGCCTCACCCTCATTCTACACATCACCCTAAACAGAACCCTCACCCTAACCCTAAACCTATCACTTACCTTAACCCTAACACTCACCCTAACCCTCACCCTAACCCTAACTTCCAACCTAACACTAACCCTAACCCTAACACTAAACCTCACACTAACCCTAACCATCACCCTAACCCTAAACCACACCCTAACACTAACCCTAACCCTCACCCTCAACCTCGCCCTCACCCTAACCCTAAACCTCATCCTCACCGTAAACCTCACACTAACCGTAACACTAATAGTCAATCTAACCCTCACCCTCACCATAACACTTTCCCTAACCCTCAACATAACCCTAACCCTCACCCTTACCATAACCCTCACCCTCGGCCTAACTCTCACCTTTATCCTTACCGTCACCCCCACCCTATACCTTACCCTAAACCTAACCCTCACACTAACCCCCACCCTAAACATAACTCTACCCCTAAACCTCATCCTCACACTAACCCTAACTCTAACCATAACCCTAACACTAAACGTCACCCTAGCCCTAACCCCCACACTCACCCTCACAGTAACCGTAACCCTAACCCTGACCCTAGCAATAACACCTCACCCTAACCCTTAACCTTTTCCTCACCCTAAACCTCAAACTTAACCGAAACCTCACCGTAACTCTAACCCTAATCGTCACCCTCACCGCCACCCTCACACTAACCCTAACCCTAACCCTCACCCTAACCCTAAATCACACCCTAATCCTGACCTTAAACCTCACTCTCACCTGCAACCTCACCGTAAACCTAAACCTAACCCTCACCCTAACCCTAATGCTAACTGTAACACTCACCCTAACCCTCAGGCTATCACTTACCGACACCATAAACCTAACCCTAACCTTAACCCTCAACCTCACCCTAAACTTCACCCTAACCCTAAACCTAATCCTAATGCTCAATCTCACCCTAAACCTCACCCTCACCCTAACCCTCACAATAACCCTTACCCTCACCCTCACCCTCACCCTAACCGTAACCCTCACCCTAAACCTAACCCTCACCCTAAACCTAACACTACCCCTCACCCTAACCCTCAAACTAAACTTAACCCTAACCCTAACGCTCAGCCTCATGCTAGCCCTCACCCTAACCCTAATTCTAACCCTAAACCTCACCCTAACCCTCATCGTCACCCTAAACCTCACACTACCCCTAAACCTAATTCTCAATCTAACCCTAACCCTAACCCTTACACTAACCCTCAACCTAAACCTAACCCTCACCATTACTGTAACCCTCAGGCTCATACTAACCCTCACCCTAACACGAACCCTCATTCTAACCCTCACCCTAAACCTAACCATATCTATCACCATAACACTAACATTCATCCTCACCATCACCCTCAGCCTAAACCTATGCCTAAGCCTAACCCTAACCCTAACCCTCACATTAACCCTAACCCTAACGCTCAACCTAACCCTTACCCTCACCCTAACACTAAGCCTAATCCTAACTTGAACACTCATAGTAACCCTAAACCTCACCCTAACCCTAACCCTCACAGTAAACCTAACTCTCACCATAACCCTAACCCTACACCTCACCCTACTTCTCACTCTAACCCTAACCACAACCCTAACCCTCACCCCAACCCTAACCCTCACCCTCACCATCACCCTAACACTCACCCTAACCCTAACCCTCACCCAAACCCTAACTCTCACACTCTCAAGAACACTCATCCTAACTCAAACACTCACCCTCAAAATAAACATAACCCTAAGCCTAACCCTCACCCTAACAGTAACCGTAAACCTCACCCTCACTTCAACCCTCACGCTTACCTTATCCTCACCCTATCCCTAACCCTCACACTAACCATAACCTTAACTCTAACTCTACCTCTCACCCTACCCCTCACCCTAACTCTAACCCTAACCCTCACCATAAACCTAACCATTACCCTCACCGTCAGCCTAACCCTCAACGTAACATTAACCCTTATCCTAACACTAACCCGCATCCATACCTTAACCTTCATTGTCACCCTCACCCTAACCCTCAACCTCATTCTACACATCACCCTAAACATAACCCTCACCCTAACCCTAACCGTATCACTTACCTTAACCCTAACACTCACCCTAACACTCACCCTAACCCAGACTTCCAACCTAACATTAAACCTGACCCTAACCCTAATGCTAACTCTCACCCTAACCCTAAACCTCACCTGACCCTTACCCTCACTCAAACCCTAACCCTCACACTATCCCAAATCCTCACCCTAAACCTAACACTAACCCTCAACCTAACCTTCACTCTAACCCTAACCCCAACCCTAACCCTCACCCTCACCGTCACCCTAACACTCACCTTAACCCTCAACCTTACCCTCACCCTAACCCTAACCCTAACCCTAACCCTCACCCCCACACTAACCCTCACCCTAAACCTTAACCTCACCCTCACCCTAACCTTAAACCCTACCCTAACCCTAACCCTAACCCTAAACCTCACCCTAGCCCTCACCCTAACCCTAATTCTAACCCTAATACTCAACCTAACCCTAAACCTCATCCTCACCCTAAACCTCATATTAACCCTAAACCTAATCCTCAATCTAACCCTCACACTAACCCTAACCCTACCCCTTATCCTAACACTCACCTTAACCCTAACCCTAACCCTCACCCCAACCCTCACCCTAAACCTCACCGTCACCCTAAACCTGACCCTAACCCTAATAATAACCCTCACCAGAACCCTAACCTTCACCCTCACCCTAACCCTCACCCTAACCCTCACCCTAATCCTAAGCCTAACCCTCACCCTAACCCTAAGGATAACACTAACGCTAACCCTCACCCTAACACTCACCCTAACACTAACCCTCACCATAACTCTAAAACTCACCCTAATCCTAACCCTAAACCTCATCCTAACCCTCACCCTTACCCTACCCCTCAACCTAACCCTTATCCTAACCTTCACCCTAATCCTAACCATCACCCTTAGGGGAACACTCACCCTCAGCCTAACCCTCACATTTACTCATACCGTCACGCTCATCCTAACCCTCACCCTAACCCTAAACCTCATCCTAACACTCACCCTAAACCTAACCCTATCCATCACCCAAACATTAACCCTCACCCTTACCCTAAACATCAGCCTAACCCTAAGCCTAAGCCTAAGCCTAACCCTAACCCTCAACCTCACCCTAGCCCTAACCCTAAAACTCATCCTAACTCTAACCCTCATCTTAACCCTCACCCTTAACCTAACCCTAACCACCACCCAAAACCTATTTCTCACCTCCACCCTCACCCTCAGCCTAACCCTAAGCCTAAGCCTAACCCTAACCCTAACCCTCATACTCACCCTAGCCCGCACCCTAACCCTAATCCAAACCATAAGCCTCATCCTAACCCTCATCCTAAACCTAACGCTAAACCTCAACCTAACGCTAACCCAAACCCTCAACCTAACCCTAACCCTCACACTCACCGTAACCCTAACCCTAACACTCACTCTAAAACAAAACCTAACCCTCACCCTAGACCTCACCCTAACCTGAATCCTAACCCTATACCACATCCTAACCCTCACCCTAACCCTAACCCTAACCCTCACCTTAACCCTAACCCTCACCTTCACCCTCAGCCTAAAGCTAAGCCTAGGCCTAACTCTAACCCTAACCCTCACACTCACCCTCATCCTACCCTTAATCCTAAATCTAACCCTATCTTTAACCCTAACCCTCACCCTCACCCTAGCCCTAAACCTAAACCAAATCCTAACCCTAACCCGCATCCTAACCCTCACCCTAACCCTAACGCTAAACATCACCCAAAACCTATTTCTCACACCCACACTCACCCTCAGCCTAATCCTAAGCCTAAGCCTAACCCTAACCCTAACTCTCACCCTCACCCTAGCCTGCACCCTAACCCTAATCCAAATCATAAACCTTAACCTCACCCTAACCCTAACCCTCAACCTCACCCTAAGCCTAAACCTAAGCCAAACCCTAACTCACTCACCCTCAACCTAACCCTAATCCTAATCCCACCCCTAACCCTAACCCACAACCTAACACTAACCCTCACCCTCACCCTCAAGCTAACGTAACCTTAACTCTCACCCTAACCCTAAAACTCATCCTAATCCTCACCTTAACCCTCACTCTCACCCGCACCCTCACCCTAACCCTAAACCTAACCCTCACCCTAAACCTAATGCTTACTCTAACACTAACCCTAACCCTCATGCTATCACTTACCCACACCACAAACCTAACCCTAACTTTAACCCTCACCCTCACCCTAAACCTCACCCTAAACCTAAACCTAATCCTAACCCTCACCCTCACCCTAACACTAACCCTAACGCTCACCCTCACCCTAACCCTCTCCATAAAACTTAACCTCACCCTCACACTCACCCTAACCATAACCCTCAAACTAAACCTAACCCTCACGCTAAACCTAACCCTACCCCTCACCGTAAACCTCACCCTAAACTTAACCTTAACCCTAACCATCACCCTAACGCTAGAACTAACCCTAACCCTAATTCTAACCATAAACCTCACCCCAACCCTCATCCTCACCCTAAACCTCACATTACCCCTAACCCTAATCCTCAATCTAACCCTAACCCTAACCCTTACCCTAACCCTCACCTTACTGTAACCCTCACTTTTACTCTTACCGTCACACTCCTACTAACCCTCACCCTAACCCGAACCCACATCCTAACCCTCACCCTTTCACTAACCCTATCCATCACCATAACCCTAAAGTTCACCCTCACCATTACCCTCAGCCTAAACCTAACCATAACCCTAACCCTCACCCTCACCCTAGCCCTTACCCTAACACTAATCCTAACCATAAACCTCATCCTAACCCTCACCCTAACCCTAAGGCTCACCATCACCCTAAGCCTAATACTCAAACCCACCCTCACCCTCAGCCTAACCCTAAGCCTAAGCCTAATCCTAAACCTAACCCTCACACTCACCCTCACCCTAACCCTAATCCTATCCCGAACCCTAACCCTAACCCTCACCCTAACCCTCCCCCTCAACCTAAGTCTAACCTTAAACCTCACCCTGACCCTATCCCTAAACCTAACCCTAACCCTAAACCTCACCCTATCCCTAACGCTAACCCTCATCCTCACCCCCACCCTCACCCAAACAATAAGTCTAAACCTAATCCTAACATTAACACTAATCCTAACCCTAAAACTAACCCTAAACCTAACCCTAACCTTCACCCTCACTGCAAATGTAACCCTAAAAATAACACTTACAATAACCCTAACCCTAATCTTAAACATCACCATCACCCTAACCATAATCCTAAACCTAACCTTCACCCTAACATTAACCCTCACCCTCACTGAAACCCTAAAGCTCATCTTAACCCTCACCCTAACCCTAAGACTAACCCTCACCCTAACCCTTAACCTCACCCTAATCCTAACACTAAGCCTAACCTAAACTTCACCCTAAACTTCATACTCACCCTAACCCTAACCCAAACCCTAACCCTCAACCTAACTCTCAAACTAACCCTAACCCTAACCCTAAACCTCACATTAACGCTAACACTCACCCTAAACCTAACCCTACCCCTCACCCTTACCCTAATGCTAACTCTAACCCTCACCATTACTAGAAACTTAACCCTAACCCTAACCCTAAACCTCACCTATAGCCTAACTCTAACCCTAACCCTAACCGTAACCCGCACCCTAAACCTATCCCTCACCTTCAGGCTCACCCTCAGCCTAAACCTAAGCCTAAACCTAACACTAACCCTAGCCCTCACACTCACCCTCATCTAAACCCTAAACCTAATCCTAACCCTATCACTAACCCTAACCCTCACCCTAACCCTCACCCTAACCCTAACCTTAACACTAACCCGAACCCTCACCATAACCCTCATCCTAACCCTAACTGTAACCCTCAACCTCAACTTCAACCTAACCCTAAATCTAACCCTAACTGTAACCTTAAATCTCACACTAACCCTAACCCTAAACCTTATCATCACCCTACCCCTCACCGTAACCGTAAACCTAACCCTAACCCTAACAATAAACCTAACCCTAACCCTAAACCTCACCCTAATGATAACCCTCACCCTAACCCTAAACCTCACCCTAACATTTACCCTCACCTTAACACTAAACCTCACACTAAACCCAAACCTCACCATAACCCTAAACTTCACCCTAACCCTAAACTTAACAGAACCCACACCCCAACCTTAATTCTAACCCTAACACTCATGCTAACCCTAACCCTCATCCGCACCCTAACCCTCACCCTAAACCTAACCTTAACCCTAAACCTCACCCTAACCCTAACCCTAACCCTCACCCTCAGCCTAACCCTAAGCCTAACCCTAAACCTAACCCAAACCCACACACTAACACTCACCCTAACCCGAATCCTAAACCTATCCCTAACCCTAAACCTCCCCCAAAGTCGCACCCTAACCCTAAGCCTAACCCTCAACCTAACCATCACCCTAACCCTAACTCTAACCCTAAACCTCATCCTAACCCTAAACCTAACTCTAACCCTAACCCAAACCCTAAACCAAACCCTAACCATAACCCTAACCCTAATCCTCACACCCACCCTCACACTCAGCCTAACCCTAAGCCTAAGCGTAACCCTAGCCCTTACCCTCACAATCACCCTCACCCTAAGCCTAATCCTAACCCTAACCCTGACCCTAACCCTTAACCTCAACCTAACCCTCAACCTAACCTTAACCCTAACCCTAACATTAACTCACGAACTAACCCTCCCCTAACCCTAAATCTAACCCTAAACCTAAACCTCATCCTCACTCTACCCCTTACCCTAATGCTCACCCTAAACCTAATCTTAACCTGAACCCCAACTCTCACCCTAACACTAAACCTAACACTCACCCTAACCCTCACCTCCACCCTCAACCTCAGCCTCAGCCTAAGCCTAAGCCTAACCCTAATCTTAACCCTCACACTCACCCTAACACTAATTCTAATCCTAATCCTAAACCTAACCCTAATATTCACCCTCACCCTAACCCTCACCTTCACCCTAACCCCATCACTAAACCTAACCCTAACTCACACCCTCAGCCTAACCCTAAGCTGAACTCTAACCCTAAATCTCACCCTCACCCTTACCCTAACCCTAACCCTAAACCGAACCTAACCCTAACCCTAACCCTAAACCTAACCATCACCCTAGCCCCTCCCCCTAACCTTAATCCTAACCTTAACCCTCACACTAAACCTCCCCTAACCCTAACCTTAACCCTCAACCTAATCCTGAGCCTCATCCTCAACCTCACCCGCAGCCTAACCCTAAGCCTAACCCTAAATCTAACGCTAACACACACACTCACCCTCACCCTAACCCTAATCCTAACCCTATCCCCAACCCTAACACTTCTCCTAACTTCACCCTAACACTAACCCTAACACTAACCCTAACCCTAAACCTCAACCTCACCCTCACCCTAACACTAAATCTAACCCTAAAGTTCACCCTCACCCTAAACCTAACTCTAACCCTAACCCAAACCCTAAACCATACCCTATCCCTAACCCTCACCCTCACCCTCACCCTCACCGTAAACCTAAACCTCACCCTAACAATAAACTTAAACCTAATCCCAACCCTCACCCTAAACATAACCCTCACCCTAACCCAAACCCTCACTCTCACACTTACCCTCACCCTAACACTAAACCTAAACCTAACACTAACCCTCACACTAACGCTAACCTTATTCCTAACACTAAACCTAAACCTAAACCTCACCCTCTTCCTAAACATAACATTGACCCTAAACCTAACCCTCACCTTAACCCTCCCCCTAACCCTATATCTAACCATAAACCTCACACTCACACTCACACAAACCCTAACCCTCACCCTAACCATAACCCTCACCCTAACCCTAACCCTCACCATAATACACTCACCCTAACACTAACCCTAACCCTAACACTCACCCTCACACTAACCCTAACCCTCACCCTAATCCTAAACCTCACCTAAACCCTAACACTAAAACTAACTCTCACACTCACACTAGCCCTCACCCTAACCCTAATTCTAACCCTCACCCTCACCCTAACCCTAACCCTCATCCTTACTCTAAGCATCACATTAACCCTAACCCTAACCTAACCCTAACCCTTACACTACTCCTAAACCTAACCCTAACACTCACCCTTATCTTAACCCTCATCCTCAGCCTAATCCTCACCTTTACCCTTAACATCATCCACACCCTAACCATCACCCTAAACCTAACCCTCACCCTCAACCTCATGCTCAGCCTAAGCCTAAGCCTAAGCCTAAGCCTTACCCTAACCCTCAACCTAACCCTCACCATAACCCTAACCCTAACCCTCACGCTAAACCTCACCCTAACCCTAAGTCTAACCCTAAACCTCCCCTCAACCTAAACCTAACCCTATCCCTAAACCTCACCCTAAACCTCACCCTAACACTTACCCTCACCCTCACCCTCAACCTCACCGTAACTCTAACCCTAACCCTAACAATAACCCTAAACCTAACCCTAACCCTAACCCTAACCATAAACCTCACCACAAACATAACCCTAACCATAACACTAACAATAAACCTAACCCTAACCCTAAACCAAATCCTCACCCCCACTGTCACCCTTAGCCTAACCCTAAGCCTAAGCCTAACCCTAACCCTAATCATAACCCTCACCCTTAGCCTCACCCTCACCGCAAACTGAACCCTAACCATAACACTAACAATAACCCAATCCCGAACCCTAACCCTAACCCTCACCCTAACCCTAACCCTCACCCTAACCATAACCCTCACCCTCAGTCTAACCCTTACGTATACCCTCACTGTCACCCCCACCCTAACCCTCACCCTACCCCTAACCCTCAACCTAACAATTACCCTCACGCTAACACTAACCCCAACCCTATCTTTAACCCTCACACTAACCCTAACCCTCACCCTAATCCTAAACCTCACCCTAACCCTAACCCTAAACCTCACCCTGACCCTAGCCCTCACCCTAACACTAAATCTAACCCTCACCCTCACCCTAACCCTAACCCTCATACTCACCCTAAACCTCACACTAACCCTTACCCTAATCCTCAATCTAACCCTCACCCTAACCCTAACTCTCATCCTTACCCTAAACCTAAACCTAACTTTACCCTCATCCTAATCGTAATCCTCACCCACAGCTTAAACCTCACATTTACCCTTACCATAAACCTCATCCTAATGTTAATCCTAAACATAAACCTAACCATCGCCCTAACCCTAACCCTCACCCTCAACCTCACACTCAGCCTATCCCTAAGCGTAAGCCTAAACCTGAACCTCACCATCACCCTCACCTTAAATCTAACCCTAACCCTAACAATAACACTAATCCTAAACCTAAACCTAACCCTAACCCCAAACCTACCTTAATCCTAAACCTCACCCTCACCCTAAACCTAATCCTAAACCTAACCCTAACCCTCACCCTAACCCTAACCCTCACACTTACCGTAACCCTAACCCTCATCCTAACCCTCACCCTATCCCTAACCCTAACCCTAAACCTCACCCTAACACTAACCCTAACCCTCACCCTCACCGTAGCCTTCACCCTAATCTTAATCCTAACCCTAATCCTCATCCTAACCATCACCCTAAACATAACCCTAACCCTCACCCTAACAATAGCCCTCAACCTTACCCTAACCAATATGTTCACCATAACCCCAACCCTAACCCTCAGCCTAACCCTAAACTTAACCCGAACCCTAACTCTCACCCTATCCCTAATCCTATCACACAACCTAAACCAAATCCTCACCCTCAACCTCGCCCTCAGCAAAACCCTAAGCCTAACCCTATCCCTAAACCTAACCCTCACACTCACCCTTATCCTAATCCTAATCCTAACCCAAAGCTTAACCATCACCCTCACCCTAACCTCACACTATCCCTAACTCTAACACTAATCATAACCCTAACCCTCACCCTCAGCCTCACCCTAACCCTAACTCTAACCCTAAAACCCACCCTCACCCTAACCCTAACCCTAACGGTAAACCTAAACCTAACCCTCAAACTAACCATAATCCTAACAATAACCCTAACCCTAACCCTCGACCTAAACCTCCCCCTAACCCTAAGTCTAACCATGAACCTCACCCTCACCATAACCGTAATCGTAACCCTAATCCTAAACCTAACCCTAACCCAAAACCGAACCCTAACACACACACTCACCCTCACCCTAACTCTAAATCCTGACCCTAACCCTACCCCTGAACGTCCCCCTAACTCTCACACTAACCCTTACCCTAACACTAATCCTAACTCTTAACCTCAACCTAATCTTCACCCTAACCCTAACTCTCACCCTAACCCTAACTCTCACCCTCACCTTCACTGTAACCGTAACCCTAACCATAAACCTAACAATAATCCTAACACAAACCCTCACCCTCACCATAACAATTACCCTCACCCTAACAATTACCCTCACCCTAACACTAACCCTAAACCTAATTCTAACACTCACACTAACCCTAACCCTCACCCTAATCCTAAACCTCACCCTAACACTAACCCTAACCCTCACCCTGAACCTAGCCCTCACCCTAACACTAAATCTAACCCTCACCCTCACTCTAACCCTAACCCTCATACTCACCCTAAACCTCACACTAACCCTAACCCTAATCCTCAATCTAACACTCACCCTAACCCTAACCTTCATACTTACCCTAAACCTCAACCTAACCCTTACCCTCATCCTAATCTTAATCCTCACCCACAGACTAAACCTCACATTTACCCTTACCATAAACCTCATCCTAATGCTAACCCTAAACGTAAACCTAACCATCACCCTAACCCTAACCCTCACCCTCAACCTCACACTCAGCCTATCCTTAAGCGTAAGCCTAAGCCTGAACCTCACCATCACCCTCACCTTAAATCTAACCCTAACCCTAATAATAACACTAATCCTAAACCTAAACCTAACCCTAACCCCAAACCTACCCTAACCCTAACCCTCACACTTACCGTAACCCTAACCCTCATCCTAACCCTCACCCTAACCATAACCCTAACCCTAAACCTCACCCAAACACTAACCCTAACCCTCACCCTCACCGTAGCCTTCACCCTAATCTTAATCCTAACCCTAATCCTCATCCTAACCATCGCCCTAAACCTAACCCTAACCCTAACCCTAACCTTAACAATAGCCCTCAATCTTACCCTAACCCTCACGTTCACCATAACCCCAACCCTAAAACTCACCCTAACCCTAAACGTAACCCTCATCCTCATGCTCTCCGTAACTCTAACCCTAACACTAACAATAACACTAATCCTAAACCTAAACCTAACCTTAACCCTAACCCTAACCCTAATCCTAACACTCACACTCACCCTAACGCTAATCCTAACCCTAACCCTAACACTAAACCTCACCCTCACCCTCCTTGTAACCCTAAACTTCATCCAAAACCTCACCCTAACCCTGAACCTAACCCAAAACCAAACCCTAACACACACACTCACCCTCACCCTAACTCTAATCCAAACCCTAACCCTATAACCCTGAACGTCCCCCTAACTCGCACACTAACCCTAACCCTAACACTAACACTAACCCTAAACTTCAGCCTAACCCTCACCTTAACCCTAACCCTAAACCTCACCCTCACCTTCACTGTAACCGTAACCGTAACCCTAACCCTAACAATAAACCTAACCGAAACCCTAACCCTCACACTAACCATAAGCCTCACCCTAACCCTAAACCTCACCCTAACCCTAACCCTAACCCTAACCCTCACCCTCACCCTAGACCTCACCCTAATTCTAACCCAGACCCTCACCCTAACCCTAACCCTTACCAGAACCCTAAACCTAACCCTAACCCTCAACTTTATCTTACCCCTCACCCTAAGGCTTAACCTAACCATTACCCTTAACATAAACCTCACCCTAACCCTCACCCTAAACCTAAACCTCATTCTAACCGTCAACCTAAGCATCACCCTAAACCTAACCCTCAACCTCAAACACACACTCAGAATAAGCCTAAGCCAAATCCTAAGACTTACCCTAATCCTCACCCTAGCCCTCACTGTAACCCTAACCCTAACCCTAACCCACAAACTAACCCTCACCTTAACCCTAACCGTAATCATCACCCTAGCCCTAATCCTCACTCCCAACCTCACCCTCAGCCTAACCCTAAGCCTAAGCCTAACCCTATCACTAAACCTCACACTCACCCTCACCTTAACCCTAATCCTAACCCTAACCCTAACCCTAACCCTAAACATCAACCTCACCCTCACCCTAACACTAATCCTAACCCTAACCCTAAACCTCACCCTAACCTTCACACTCACCCTCAACTTCAACCTCACCATAACTCTAAACCTAACACTAATCCTAAACCTAACTCTAAGCCTAACCCTAAACCTCAACATGACACTCACCCTAACCTTAACCCTAACACTAACCCTAACCCTAACCTTCGACCTAACCCTCCCCCTAACCCTAAATCTAACTATAAACCTCACCCTCACCCTTACCCTAAACCTCACCCTAACCCTAACCCTAACCCTCACCCTCACCCTCACCCTCACGGTAACTCTAACCCTAACCCTAAAAATAACACTAATCCTAACCCTAAACCTAACCCTAACCTTAAACCTAACCCTAATCCAAAAACTCACACTCACCCTAACCCTCACCCTCACACTCACCCTAACCCTAACCCTAACCCTAACCTCAACATAACCCCAAACCTCACCCTCACCGTAGCCCTTACCCTAACTTACACCCTAACCCTAAACTTAACCTGAAACCTAACTCTCACCCTAAACATAGCTCTAACCTTTAACCTAACCCTAACCCTCACCCTCACCCTCACCCTCAGCCTAAGCCTAAGCCTAAGCCTAACCCTAACCCTCACACTCAACCTAACCCTAACCCTAACCCTAACCCTAACCCGAACCCTCACCCGAATCCTCACCTTAACACTAACCCTAACATTAACCCTAAACCTAACCCACAATCTCAGATTCACCCTAATCCTAACTCTAACAATAAACGTCACCCTGACCCTCACCCTAACCCTAACCCTAAACCTAAACTTCACCCTAACCCTAAAACTCAAACTCACCCTGAGCCTAGCCCTCACCTTAACCCTAATCCTAACCCTAAACCTCATCCTAAACCTCCCCATAATTCTAAGCCTAACCCTCATCCTAACCCTAACTTTCTCACGCTCAACCTCACCCTCAGCCTAACCCTAAGCCTAACCCTAATCCTAACCCTCACCCTCAACCTCACCCTCAGCCTAAACCTAACTCTAACCCTAACCCTCACCCTAACATTAACCCTCATCCTCACCCTCACCCTAACTCTAATCCTAACCCTAACCCTAACCCTTAACTTCACACGCACCCTCACTTTAACCCTAATCCTAATCCTAACCCTATCACTAACACTCACCCCCACACTAAACCTCACCCTAACCCTTACCCTAACACTAAACCTAACCCTAATCCTAACCGTCACCCTAACCTTAACTCTAAACTTTAACCTCACCCTCACCGTAACCCTAAACCTAACCATAATCCTAAAACTCACCCTAAACCTAAACCTTAACCTAACACTTACCCTCACCCTAACACTTACACTAACCCTAACACTAACCCTCACACTAATGCTAACCATCACCCTAAACCTAAACCTCACCCTAACCCTAACTCTAACCCTCAACTTCAACTTAGCCCTCACCCTAACACTAACCCTCATCCTCACACTAAACCTCACACTAACCCTAACACTAATCCTCAATCTAACCCTGTCCCTCACATTAACCATAACCCGAAACCTCACCCTTACCTTGAACTTCACCCTCAGCCTAACCCTCACCGTTATTCTAATTGTCACCCTCATCCTAACCCTCACCCTAACCCTAACCCTCATCCTAACCCTCACCCTAACTGTAACCCTAACCATCACCCTAACCGTAACCCTCACCCTAACCTTCAACCTCAGCCTAACCCTAAGCCTAAACCTAAAACTATCCCTAAACCTCACACTCACCCTAGCCCTCACCCTAACTCTAATCCTAACCGTATCCCTCATCCTAACACTAAATCTAACCATAAACTAAACCAGCACTCTATACCTAATCTTCATCCTCACCCTCACCCTCAGCCTAACACTAAGCCTAAGCCTAACCCTAACCCTAACCCTAAACCTCAACCTAAACCTCACCCTAACCCTAATCCTAACCCTAACCCTAACCCTAAACCTAAACCTCAACCTAACCCTCACCCTAAAACTAACCCTAACCCTAAACCTCACCCTTACTTTAGTCCTCACCCTAACCCTCACCCCAAACCTAAGCCTCACCCTCACCCAAACCTGAACCTTAACCCTCACCCTAACCCTAC
This sequence comes from Dipodomys merriami, assembly GCF_024711535.1. Classification (NCBI taxonomy): domain Eukaryota; kingdom Metazoa; phylum Chordata; class Mammalia; order Rodentia; family Heteromyidae; genus Dipodomys; species Dipodomys merriami. The sequence goes on from NW_027203304.1 coordinate 1,098,285, forward strand.
CCTTAATATTAACCCTAAACCTCACTCTAACCCTAACACTAACACTCACAATCTCCCTAGCCCTCACCCTAACCCTAATTGTAACCCTAAACCTCATCCTAACCCTCACCCTAACCCTAACCCTAACCCTCACCCTAACCATAAACCTGATTCTAACCCTCAAACTAGACCTAACCCTGAGCCTCACCATAACCATAACCCTAATCCTCACCCTAACTCTAAACATAATCCGATCAATAAACCTCAACCTAACCCTAACCCTAATCCTCACGCACACCCTAGCCCTCATTCTAAACCTAATCCTAACAGGAACCCTCATGCTAACCCTCACCCTAACCCTAACCCGAACCCTCACCTTAAACCAAGCCCTAATCCTATCCCTCACCCTATCCCTAAACTTAACCCTAACCCTAATCCTCACCCTCACAATAGCCCTCATATTAACCCTAATCTTAAACCTAACCCTCATCCTAACCCTCACCCTAAACCTAACCCTAACCCTCACCCTCACAATTAGCCTAAACCTAAGCCTAACCCTAACATTAACCGAAACCTAACCCTCACACTCACACTCACCCAAAACCTAATCCTACAACTAACCCTATCCCTAACCCTAAACCTCACCCTAAAACTCACGCTAAACCTAACCCGAAAACTAACCCTAACACTAACCCTCACACTAACCCTCACCTTAACACAAACTCTAACCCTAAACCTCACCCTCACCCTCTCCCTCAGACTATCATTAAGCCTAACCCTAACACTAACCTTAACCCTCACACTCACCCTCACCCTAACACTCAGCCTTACACTAAGACTAAGCTTAAGCCCAACCCTAACACTAACCCTCACCCTAACCATAACCCTCACCCTAACCCTAACACTCACACTAAGCCTAACACTAACCCTCACCGTCACCCACAAACTCACCCTAACCCTAACCCTCACCCTGATCCTAACTCTAAGCCTCAACCTCATGCTCTGCCTAAGCCTAAGCCTAAGCCTAAGTCTAACCCAAACCCTCACCTAACCCTAACCCGAACACTAACCCTAACTCTAACCCTAAACCTCACCCTCAACCTAACCCTAAACTTAAGCCTAACTCTAAACCTCATCCTAACCCTAACCCTCACCCTCACCCTAGCCCTCACCCTAACCCTAATCTTAACATTAAATCTCATCCTAACCCTCACCCTAACCCTAACCCTAACCCTCACCCTAACCCTAGCCTTAACCCTAACCCTAACCCTCAACCTAATCCTAACCCTCACTCTCACCGTAAACCTAACCCTAACCCTCACCCTAACCCTAAACTTAACTCGAAACCTAACTCTCACCCTAGCCCTAAACCTAACCCTCATCATAACCCTAACCCTCACCCTCACCATCATCCTCAGCCTAACCCTAAACCTAATCCTAATTCTCACACTCAACCTAAACCTTACCCTAACCCTAATCCTAACACTAAGCCTAACCCTCACCATCACCCTAACCCTTACCCTAACCCTAAATCTAACACTAACCCTAACCCAAACCCTCAGCCTCACCCTAACCCTAACTCTAAACCTAAACTTCCCTCTCACCCTAACTCTAAACCTAAACCTCACCCTAACCCTAACCTTAAACCTAAACCTCATACTCACCCTAGCCCTCACCCTCACCCTAATCCTAAGCCTAACCCTCATCCTAACACTCACCCTAACTCTAACCCTAACCCTAACTCTCACCCTATGCCTAAACCTCACACTCACACTCAGCCTCAGCCTAAGCCTAAGCCTAACCGTAAAAATAACCCTCACACTCACCCTAAACCTTACCCTAATCCTAATCCTAACCATAACCCTAACCCTCACCCTCACCCTATCCCTCACCTTAACCCTAACCCTAACACTAACCCTAACCCTAAACCTCACCCTCAGACTCAACCTAACCCTAACACTAACCATAATCTCACCCTCAACCTAAACCTAACCCTATACCTCACCCTAACCCTAAACATAAAACTCACCCTCAGCCTAGCCCTCCCCCTAACGCTAATACTAAGCCTAACCCTCATCCTAACACTCCCCCTAACCCTAATCTTAAACCTCACCCTAACCCTAACCCTCACCCTCACCCTCACCCTCAGCCTAAGCCTAAGCCTAACCTTAACCCTAACCCTCACACTCACACTAACCTTAAAACTAATCCTAATGCTGACACTAAACCTAACCCTCACCCTCACCCTAACCCTCACCATAACCCTAACCCTAATAACCCTAAACCTAACCCACACCCACAGCCTCACCCTAACCCTTATTCTAACCCTAAACGTCACCCTGACCCTAACCCTAAACCTAATAATAAACCTCACCCTAACCCTAAACCTAAACCTCACCCCCACCCTAGCCCTCACCCTAACCCTAATCCTAACCCTAATCCTCATCCTAACCCTCCCCATAAACCTAAGCATAACCCTCACCTTAACCCTAACGTTCTCACCCTCAACTTCACCCTCAGCCTAATCCGAAGCCTAAACCTAAACCTAACGTTAACACACAAACTCACCCTAAGCCTAACCCTAAGTCTAACCCTCAACCTAACCCTAACCCACATACTCACCCTCACCCTAACCCTAATCCTCAACCTAACCCTAACCCTCTCCCTCCCCCTAACACTCACCATAACCCTAACCCTAACACTAACCCTAACCCTAACCCTCAACCTAACCCTCACTCTAACCCTGACTCTAAGCCTAAACCTTACAATCACCCTAACCCTAACTCTAACCCTAATCCAAACCCTAAACCTCAGCCTAACCCTACCCCTAACCCTCACCCTCACAGTAACCGTAAATATAAACCTTACCCTAACAATAACCCTAACCCTAACAATAAACCAAAACCTAACCCTAACCCTCATCCTAACCATATCCTTCACCCTAATCCTAACCCTCACCCTAACACTTACCCTCACCCCAACCCTAACCCTAACCCTCACACTCACCCTAACCTTTACCCTAAACCTAATCCTAACCCTAAACCTAACCCTCACCCTCACCCTAACACTCACCCTAACCCTAACTCCAACACTAACCCTAAACCTAACCCTCACCTCAGCCCCAACCTAACCTTAACTCTAAAATTAACCTCACCCTCACCCTAACCCTAAACCTAACAATAACCCTAACACTAACACTAACCCTCACACTAACCCTCACCCTAACACTAAGCCTAACCCTCACACTCACACTCACCCTAACCCTAAAGCTAACCCCTATCCCTCAACCTAGCCCTAACCTCCACACTCACCATGATCCTTACCCTAATCCTAAACCTAACCCTAAACTTAACCTGAACACTAACTCTCGCCCTAACCATAACCGTAACCCTCACCCTAACCCTAACCCTCACCCTAGCCCTCACCCTAAGCCGAACAGTAACCCTAACCCTAACCCTCACCCCAACCCTCACCCTAACCTTAAATCTAACCCTAAACCTCACCCTCACCCTACACCTAACTCTAAACCTAACCCTAACCCTAACCCTCAACCTCACCCTAACCCTAACTCTAACACTCACCCTCACGCTCACCCTAACTGTAACCCTAAACCTAACCCTAACAATAACCCTAACCCTAATCCTAACCCTCACCCTAACCATCAACCTCACCCTATCCCAAACCCTCACCCTAAATCTTACCCTCAACCTAACACTAACCCTAACCCTAAAGCTAACCCTCACACTAACCCTAACCCTAACCCTAACCCTAAACCTCAACCTAACCCTCACCATCACCCTAACCCTATCACTAACCGTAACCCTAAACCTCACCCTCCCTCTTCCCGTAACCCTATATCTAAACGTAAACTTCACCCTCACAGTAACCCTAACCTTAACCCTAAACACCAGCCTAACCCTAACCCTTATCCTCACCCGCACCCTAAACTTCACCATAACTATAACACTAACCCTAACAATAACCCTATCCCTAACCCTAACCATCACCCTAAACCTAATCCTCACCTCCACCCTCACACTCAGCCTAACCCTAAGCCTAAGCCTAACCCTCACACTAAGCCTCACACTCAACTTCACCCTAAGCCTAAACCTAACCCTAACCCTATCCCTAAACCTCAACCTAACCCTCACCCTCACCCTAACCCGAACACTAACCCTAACCCTAAACCTTACCCTAACTCTCCCCCTAACCATAACTCTAACCCTAAACCTCACCCTCACCCTAAACCTAACCCTAACCCTAAACCTCACCCTAAACCTCACCCTCACCCTCACCCTCCACCTCACCGTAACTCTAACCCTAACCCTAACAATAAAACTAACCCTAACACAACCATAACCCTAACACTAACCCTAACCATAACCATAACCCTCATCTTCAGCCTCAACCTAACAGCAATCTTTTTTTTTTTTTTTGGGTCCGGTCGTGGGGCCTGAACTCTGGGCCTGGGCGCTGTCCTTAAGCTCTTCAGCTCAAGGCTAGCACTCTACCACTTGAGCCACAGCGCCACTTCCGGGTTTTTTCTTTTTGCTTATGTGGGGCTGAGGAATCGAACCCAGGGACTCGAGCATGCAAGGCAAGCGCTCTACCACTGAGCCACTTTCCCAGCCCACCTAACCGCAATCTTAACCCTAACCATAACACTAACAATAACCCTAACCATAACCCTAATTCTCACCCCCACCCTCATCCTCAGCCTAACCCTAAGCCTAACCCTAACCCTAACCCTAACCCTCACCGTAACCCGAACCCTAACCCTAAACCTATACCTAAACCTAAACCTAAACTTAACCCTAACACTAAACCTAACCCTAATCCTCAGCTTCACCCTCGAGCTAACCCTCACCCTCATGCTCGGACTAAGCCTTAGCCTAAGCCTAAGCCTAACGGTACACCTGACCCTCACCCTAACACTAACCCTAACACTAACCCTAACTCTAAACCTAAACCTCACCCTCACCATAACTCTCAACCTAACCCTATCCCTCACCCTAACACTTACCCTCACCCTAAAACAAACCCTAACACTAACACTGATCCTCACCCTAACCCTAACCATCACCCTAACCCTAAAACTAAGCCTAACCCTAACCCTCACGCTCAGCCTAGTCCTCACCCTAACCCTAACACTCATCCTCCCCCTAAACCTCCCCCTAACCATAACACTAATCCTCAATCTAACCCTCAGCCTCACTCTACCCCTAACCATAAACCTCACCCTAACCCTAACCCTCACGCTTTCAGTAACCCTCACCTCAGCCTAACCCTCACGTTTACCCTTACCGTCAACCCCACACTAAACCTCACCCTAACCATTAACCTCACCCTCATACTAACCCTAACCCTAATACTAACCCTAACTCTAAACCTAAACCTCACCCTCACCCTCACCCTCAGCCTGAACCTAAGGCTAACCCTAACCCTAACATTAACCCTCACACTCATCCTAACCCTCACCCTAACCCTAACCCTAACACTAACCCTAACCCCTAAGCCTCACCCTCAGCCTCACCCTAACCCTAATTATAACCCTAAACCTCACCCTCACCCTAACCCTAACGCTAAACCTAACCCTAACCCTAACCCTCCCCCTAACACTCAACCTAACCATAACACTAATCACTAACCCTAACTCGAAACCTAACCCTAACACTAAACTTCACCCTCACCCTAACCCTAACCCTAACACTAACCCTAACCCTAACCCTCACCTTCAACCTCACCCTCAGCCTAAACTTAAGCCTAACCCTAAACCTAACCTAACACACACACTCACCCTTAACCTAACACTAATCCTCACCCTAACCGTAACCCTAATCCTAACCCTCCCCCTAACTCTCACCCTCACACTAACCCTAACACTAAGCCTAACCCTAACCCTCAACCTAACCCTCACCCTAACCCTAACTCTAATCCTAAATCTCACCCTCACCCTAACCCTAACTCTAACCTCAACCAAACCCTAAACCTCACCCTATCCCTAACCCTAACCCTAAACCTAACATTAACCCTAACCTTAACTCTAACCCTAAACCTCCCCCTCCCCCTAACCCTAACCCTAACCATGATGCTAAACGTCACCCTAAACCTAAACCTTACCCTAACACTTACCCTCACCCTAACACTAACACTAACAATAACCCTACCCTTAACCCTAACCATCACCCTTACCGTAACCCTAACCCTCATCCTAATCCTCATCCTAAACCTAACCGTAACCCGAAACCTCACCCTAACACTAACCCTAACCCTCACCCTAACCCTAGCCCCCACCCTAAAGGTAAACCTAACCCTAACGCTCAACCTAACCCTAAACCTCAAGCTCAAGGTAACCGTAATCCTAACCCTCACCCTAACCCTAAACTTAACCTGAACCCTAACTCTCACCCTAAACATAACCCTAACCCTCACTCAAACCCTAAACCTCACCCTCACCCTCACCCTCAGTGTAACCCTAAGCCGAACCCTAACCCTAACGCTAACCCTCACACTCACCCTAACCCTTACCCTAATCCTAATCCTAACCCTAACTCTAACCCTCAGCCTCAGCCTCACCTTAACCAAAAACCTCAACCTCACCCTAACCCTAACCCTAAACCTCACCCTATCCCTAACCCTAAACCTCACCCTCACCCTAGCCCTCAACCTAACACAAATCCTAACCCTAACCCACACCCTAACCCTCAACCTAACAATAACCTGAACCATCACTCTAAACCTAAACCTCAACCCCACCCTCATCCTCAGCCTAACCCTCAGCCAAAGACTAAACCTAACCCTAACGCTCACACTCACCCTCACCTTAACCCTAATCCTAACCCTAACCCTTAAACTAAACTTCAACCTAACCCTCACCCTAAGCCTAACCTTAACCCTAAACCTCACCCTCACCTTAGTCCTCAACTTAACCCTCACCCCAAACCTAACCCTCACCCTCACCCAAACCCGAACCCTAACCCTCACCCTCATCCTAATGCTACCCCTAACCCTAATCCTAAACCTCACCCTAACCCTAACACTAACCCTCACAATCACCCTATCCCTAACCCTAACCCTACCTCTAAACTTCATCCGAACCCTAAACCTGACCCTCAACATCACCCTCACCCTCACCCTTACCTTAACCTTAACCCTAACTCTAAACCTAAGAATAACACTAACCATAAACCTAACCCTAAACCTCACCCTCAGCGTAACTCTAACCCTAACCCAAACCTTCACCTTAACCCTAACACTGACCCTCACCCTAACCCTAAACCGAACCCTAACCCTAAACCGAACCCTCACCCTAGCATATATCCTAACCCAAATCCTAAACCTATCACTCACACTAACCCACACTCTAACCCTAAACCTAACCCTCACCTTTAATCTAACCCTCACCCTCAGCCTCAGACTCAGCCTAACCCTAAGGCTAACACTAACTCTAACCCTAACACTCACCATCACCTTAACCCTAACCCTAACCCTAACCCCAACCCTAAACCACTCTAACACTAACCCTCAACATCAACCTAACCCTAACCTTAACACTCACCCTGGCACATACCCTAACACTATTCCTAACCCTAACGCTCACCCTAACCGTCACTCTAAACCTAACCCTAAACCTAACCCTCACCTTAACACTAACCCTCACCCTAATGCTAACCCTCACCCTACCCCTACCCATAACCCTCACACTAACCCTAAACCTCACCCTCACCCTAAACCTCACCCTCACCCTAACCCTAAACCTCACCCTCACCCTAGTGCTCACCCTAAACCTAACCCTAACCCTAACACTCACCCTAACCATAACCCTCACCATAACCCTAACACTCACACTAACCCTAAATCTAAACCTCTCCCTCACCCTCACCCTAACCCTAACCCTAACCCTCCCCCTCACCCTAAACCAAACCCTAACCCTAACACTCACCCTAACACTAACCCTAACCCTAACCCTAACCCTCACACTCACCCTCAACCTAGACCTAATCCTAAACCTAACCCTAACCCTCACAGTAACACTCAAACTAGCGCTCACCCTAACCCTAATCCTAACCCTAAATCTCATCTTAACCGTCACCATAACCCTAACCCTAACCCTCACCCTAACCCTAACCCTAACCCTCACCCTCATGCTCGGCCTAAGCATAAGCCTAAGCATAAGCTTAAGCCTAAACCTAACCTTCACACTAACCCTCAACCTAACCCTAACCCTAACACAAAAGCTAACTCTCACCCTAAACCTCACCCTCACCCTAACCCTAAATCTAACCCTAACCCTAAACATAAACCTAACCCTCAACCTAACCCTAAACCTCACACTCACCTTAAAAGTAAACCTAATCCTAACCCTAACAGTAACCCTAACCCTAACCCTCATTCTAACCATAATACTCACCCTAAACCTAACCCTCACCCTAAGACTTAAATTCACCCTAACACTAAACCTAACCCTAACACTAGCACTCACACTAACCCAAACTCTCCCCCTCACCCTAAACCAAATCCTAACCCTAACCCTCACCCTAACCCTAAGCCTAACCCTAACCCTAACCCTGACACTCACCCTCAACCTACACCTAATCCTAAACCTAACCCTAACCCTCACAGTAACCCTCAACCTAGCCCTCACCCTAACCCTAATCCTAACCCTAAACCTCATCCTAACCCTCACCCTAACCCTAACCCTAACCCTCACCTTAACCCTAACCCTCACCCTCATGCTCGGCCTAAGCCTAACCCTAAGCCTAAGCATAAGCCTAAACCTAACCCTCACACTAACACTCAACCTAACCCTAACCCTAACACAAAATCTAACTCTAACCCTAAACCTCACCCTCACCCTAACCCTAACTCTAACCCTAACACTAAACATAAACCTAACCCTCAACCTAACCCTAAACCTCACACTCAACTTAACAGTAAACCTAATCCTAACCCTAATAGTAACCCTAACCCTAACCCTAACCCTCATTCTAAACATAACACTCACTCTAAACCTAACCCTCACCCTAACACTTAAATTCACCCTAACACTAAACCTAACCCTAACAGTAGCACTCACACTAACCCTCACCCTCACCCTCACCCTAGCCCTCACCCTAACCCTAACCCTCATCCTCATCCTAAACCTCACAGTAACCCTAAAACTAATCCTCAATATAAACCTCACCCTCACCTTAACCCTAACCCTCACCCGAAACCTTACCCTCACCCTTAATTTAATCCTCACTCTCAGCCTAACTCTCACCTTAAGCCTTACCTGCACCCTCACCCTAACCCTCACCCTAAGCCTAACCCTCATCCTAACACTCGCCCTGACCGTAACCCTAAGCCTAACCCTAACCCTAACCCTCACCCTCACCCTAGACATCATCTTAACCCTAATCCTAACCCTAAAACTAACCCTAACCCTAACCATCACCCTTAACCTAATCCTCAACCCCACCCTCACCCTCAGCCTAACCCTAAGCCTAAGCCTAATCCTAACCCTCACCCTCACACTCAGCCTCACCATAACCCTAATCCTAAACCCAACCCTAACACTAACCCTAAACCTCAACCTATCCCTCCCCCTAACCCTCCCCATAACTCTAACTCTAACCCTAAACTTCAACCTCACCCTAACCCTCACCCTAAACCTAAATCTAACCCTCACCCTCACCCTCACTGTAACTCTAACCCTAACTCTAACAATAACACTAACCCTATCCATCACCCTAACCCTAACCCTAACCCTAAACCTCACCCGAAGCCTAACCCAAAACCTCAACGTCAGCCTCACCCTAACCGTAAACTTAACCTTAACCATAACACTAACAATAACCCTAACCCTAATCCTAACACTGATCCTCACCCTCACCCTAACCCTCACCCTCAGGTTAAGGCTAAGCCTAACCCTATCCCTAAGCCTAACACAATCACTCACCCTAACATTAACCCTAATCCTAATCCTAACCCTAACCCTAACACTCATCCTAACCCTCACCCTAACCCTAACCCTAACACTAACCCTAACACTCAACCTAACCCTAATTCTAACCCTAACCCTCACCCTCAATTTCACCCTCACCCTAATCCTAACCCTAAACCTCACCCTAACCCTAACCCTTACCCTCACCCTCACTGTATCTCTAACCATAACCCTAACAATGACACTAAACCTAACCCTAACCCTCACCGTCACCCTCACCGTAACACTAACCCTAACCCAAACCCTCACCCTAGCCCTCACCTTAGCCCTAATCCTAAACTTAAACCTCACCCTAACCTTCACCCTAACCCTAAAACCCTAACAGTCACCCTAATCCTAACCCTTAACCTCACCCTCACGCTAGGACTAAACCTAAGACTAAGGCTAACCCTAACCCTAACTTTCACACTCACCCTCACCCTCATCCTCACAGTAAATCTAACCTTACCCCTAACAATAACACTAACCCGAACCTTAACCCTAACCCTAATCCTCACCTTGACAGTAAACCTCAACCTAAACCAAGCCCTCACCCTAACACTAACACTAATCCTAACCCTAAACCTTACCCTAACCTAACCCTAAACCTCACTCTCAGCCTCAACCTCAATGTAAACTTAATCTTCATGATAACACTAACAATAACCCTAACCATAACACTAATCCTAACCCTCAGCCTCACCCTAACACTAACCCTCACTCTCACCGTAACCCTAACCTAACCCTCACCCTAACCCTAAACCTAACCCTAATCCTAAACCTCGCCATAATGGTAACCCTAACCCTCACCCTCACCCTTGCCCTCATACTAACCCTAATCCTAACCCTAAACCTCATCCTAACCCTGACTCTAACCATAACCCTAACCCTCAAACTAACCCTAACCCTAACCTTGAAGCTAACCCTAACACTCACCCTCACCCTCACACTCAGCCTCAGCCTAACCCTAAACCTAAGCCTAACCCTAACCCACACACTCACCCTCACCTTAACCCTAATCCAAACACTAACCCTCACCCTAACACTCCCACTAATCCTAACCCTAAACGTAAACCTCACCCTCACCCTAACCCTAACTCTAACACTGAACCTAAACCTAAACCTCACCCTAACCCTAACCCAAACCCTCACCCTCACCGTAACAGTAACCCTAACCCTAACAATAACCCTAACCCTAACGCTAACACTAACCCTAAACATAAACCTCACCCTAATGCTAACCCTCACCCTAAAACTAACCCTAATACTAACACTAACCGTCACACTAACCCTAACCATCACCTTAACCCTAAACTTCAAAATAACCCTAAACCTAACCCTCACCCTCACCATAGCCCTATCACTAACCCTAACCCTCATGCTCACCCTAAACCTCACACTAACCCTAACACTGACACTCAATTTAACCTCACCCTCACCCTAACCCTAACCCTAATCCTCACCCTAACTCTCACCCTAACCTTAACCCTCACTTTTACCCTTACTGTCACACTCACCCTAACCCTCACCCTAATCCTAACCCTAATTCTAACCCTCATCCTAAACATAACCCTAACCATCACGCTAACCGTAACCCTCAACCTCACAATCAGCCTCAGTCTAAACCTAAGCATAAGCCTAACCCTAACCCTAAACCTCACCTTCACCCTAGTCCTCACCCTAACCATAATCCTAACCCTAACCCTAAAAATAACACTAATCCTAACCCTAACGCTCATTCTAACCCTAAACCTCACCCTAACCCTGATCCTCACCCAAACACCTTACACTAACAATAACCCTAACCCTAACCCTAACCCTCATTCTAACCCTAACCCTCACCCTAACCCTTACCCTCACCCTAACACTTACCTTACCCTAACACTAACCCTAACCCAAACACTAAACCTCACACTAACCCTAACCCTCACCCTACCCTAACCCTAACCCTAAACCTCTCACTAACCGTAACCCTAACCCTCACCCTCACTCTCCCCCTCACCCTAACCCTCACCATATCTCTAACCCTAACCTTAACAATAACACTAATCCTAACCCGAACACTAACCCTAATCCTAATCCTAACCCTAATACCCACCCTCAGCCTTACCTTCACCACAAACTTAACCCTAACCATAACACTAACAATAACCCTAACCATCACCCTAACCCTAACATTAACCCTCACCTTAACCCTAACCCTAACCCTAATCCTAACCCTATACCTCATCCTAACCCTCACCCTAACCCTAACCCTAAACCTCAACCTAACCCTAACCCTCACCCTCACACTCAGCCTAACCCTAAACCTAACCCTAACACTAACCCTCACACTCACACTCAAGCTAACCCTAATCCAAAATCTAACCCGAACCCTAACCATAACCCTCAACCTAACCCTCACCCTAACCCTAACCCTAACAGCAATCCTAACACTAACCTTCACACTAACCCTAACTCTAACCCTAAACCTCACCCTCACCCTCACTTTAATCCTTACCCTCAACCTCAGCCTAAACCTAAGCCCGACCCTAACCTGAATCCTCACACTCACACTCACCCTCACCCTAACACTAATCCTAATCCCAGCCCTAACCCTAAACGTCAACCTAACCCTAACCCTCACAATAACCCTAAACCTAAAACTAACCCTAACGCTAACGCTCACCCTAACCCTAAATCTAAACCTAAACCTCACCCTCAACTTAACCCCAACCCTAACCCTAACCCTAACCCTAAACCTCACCCTAAACATAACCCTAAACCTCACCTTCACCCTAGCCCTCACTCAAACCCTAATCCTAACTCTAACACTCATCCGAACCCTAACCCTAACCCTAAACCTAACCATCACCCTAACCCTAACACTCAGCCTCAACCTTACCCTCACCCGCAGCCTAACATTAAGCCTAAAACTACACCTAACCCTAACTCACACACTCACCCTCACCCTAACCCTAATCCTAACCCTAAACCTAACAATAACCCTAACCCTAAAGCTAACCCTCACCTTAAATATAACCCTCACCCTAACCCAAACCCTCACCCTAACACTTACCCTGACCCTAACACAAGCCGTAAGCATCACCCCAAAGTTCACACTAACCCTAATCCTCACAGTAACCTAAACCTCATCCTAACCTTAACCCTAACCCTAACCTAAAGCTCAACCTCATCATAGCCCTCACCCTAACCCTAATTCTAACCCTAACCCTAACCCTCAACCTCACCGTAAACCTCACACTAACCCTAACCCTAATCCTCAATCTAACCCTCACCCTAACCATAACCCTAACCCTCACCCTAACCCTAACCCTCACCCTTATTTTAACACTCACCCTCAGCCTAAACCTCACCTTTACCCTTACCATCACTCTCACCCTAACCCTCAACCTTACCCTAATGCTCACCCAATCCCTAACCCTAACCCTAACCCTAAACCTACCCTCACCCTCAGCTTTACACTAATCCTATCACTATTCCTAACCCTAAACCTCGCCTTCACACTAACAGTCAGCTAATTCTTAACCTCACACTAATCCTAACCCTAACCCTAACCCTAACTCTCACACTAAACCTAAACCTTAACCTAACCGAAACCCTACACCTTACCCTAAACCTCATCTTAACCCTAACTCTAACCCTCACCCTAACCCTAACCCAAAACCTCAACATCACCCTAAATCTGACCCTAACCCTAATAACAACCCTAAACCTCACCTGAACCCTAACCCTCACCCTGAACCTAACCCTCACAATAACCATCAGCCTAACCCTCATCCTAACCCTAAGCATAACCCTAACCCTAACCCTCACCCTAACCCTCACGCTAACCCAAACCTTAACCCTAACCCTCACCCTCACCCTAACCCTCATCCTAACACTTAACCTCATACTCGCCCTAAACCTCACACTTAATCGAATCCTCACCGTAACTCTAACCCTAACAGTCACCCTCACCGTCACCCCCATACTAAGCCTAACCCTAACCCTCACCCTAATCCTAAAACCCACCCTAATCCTCACCCTAAAAATCACCCTAACTCTAATGCAAGTCTAAAACTCACCCTAACCCTCATGCTATCACTTATCCACAGCACAAAACTAACCCTAACCTTAACCCTCACGCTCACCCTAACCCTAATCCTAACCCTAACCCTCATCCTAACCCTCACACTAACCCTAAGGTTAACCATAACCCTAAGCCTAATCCTCACACACCCTCACCCTCAGCCTAACCCTAAGCCTAAGCCTAATCCTAACACTAACCCTCACACTCACCCTCACTCTAACCCTAATCCTAACCCAAAACCTAAACCTAACCCTAAACATCAACCTTACCCTCACCCTAAACCTAATGCTAACCCTAACACTAACCCTAACCTAAACACTCACCCTTACCCTCCCCCCTCAACCTAACTCTAACCCTAAACCTCTCCCTCACCTTATCCCTAATACTAACCCTAACTCTAAACCTCACCGAAACCCTAACCCTCACCCTCACCCTCACCCTCACCCAAACCCTAAGTCTAACCCTAACCCTAACATTAACACTAATCCTAACCCTAAAACTAACCCTAACCCTAAGTGTAACCCTAACCCTCACCCTCACTGTAACCCTAAACCTCATCCAAAAGCTCACCCTAACCCTAACCCTAACCCTAAAACTCACCCTAACACTAACCCTAACCCTCACCGTCACCCAAGCCCTCACCCTAACACTAATAATAACCCTAATCCTCATCCTAACCCTCACCCTAACCCTAACTCTAACCCTAAAACTCACCCTAACCCTAACACTAACTAAAACCCTAACCCTAACACTAAACATCACCCTAACCCTAACCCTCACCCTCATCCTCACTGTAACCCTAACCCTAAACATAACAATAACCCTAAACCTAACCCTAAACCTCACCCTAAACATAACACTCACCCTAACCCTAACTCTCACCCTAACACTTACCCTAACCATTACCCTAACCCTAACTCTAACACTAACCCTCACAGTAACCCTAACTCTCACCCTAATCCTAAACCTCACCCTAACCCTAACCCTAACCCTAACCCTCACCCAAACCCTAACCCTCACTCTCACCCTACTTCTAACCATAACCCTCACCCTAACCCTAACCCTCATCCTCACTGTAAACCTCACACTAACCCTAACCCTAATCCTCAATCTAACCCTCACCCTCACCCTAACCCTCACCCTCACCCTAACCCTCACACTCACCCTAAACCTCATCCTATCCCTTATGCTAACCCTCACATTAATCCTTACCCTCACCCTTAATGGAACACTCACCCTCAGCCTAAACCTCACCTTTACTGTTACCGTCATGCTCACCCTAAGCCTCACCCTAAAACTTACACTCATCCTAACACTCACCCTAACCCTAACCCTATCCATCACCCTAACCCTATCAATCACACTCACCCTCACCCTCAGCTTAAACCTATGCCTAAGCCGAACCCTAACCCTAAACCTCACCCTCACCCAACCCCATTACCGTAAAACTTATCCTAACCCCAACCCTCATCCTAATCCTCACCCTAACCCTAACCTTAACCATCACCCAAAACCTATTCCTCACCCCCACCCTTATCCTCAGCCTAACCCTAAGCCTAAGCCTAACCATAAACCTCACATTCACCCTAGCCCTCACCCTAAACCTAATCCTAACCCGAACCTTCATCCTAAACCTCACCACAACCCTAACCCTAACCCTCACCCTAACCCTAACCCTCACCCTCACCCTCAGCCCAACCCTAACCCTAATCCTCACACTCACACTCACGCTAAACCTAATCCTAAATCTAACCCGATCCCAAAACATAACCCTCACCCTAACCCTCATCCTAACCCTAATCCTAACAGCAATCCTTACACTAAACCTCACACTAACCCTAACTCTAACCCTAAACCTCACACTCACCCTCACCTTAAGCCTCACCCTCAACCTCAGCCTAAACCTAAGGCTCACCCTAACCCTAACCCTAACCCTTACACTCACCCTCACCCTCACCCTAACACTAATTCTACTCCCAGCCCTAACCCTATCCCTCACCCTAACCCTAACCCTCACCCTAAACCTAAACGGAACATTAACCCTAAACCTAACCCTCACCCTAACCCTAACTCAAACCTAAACCTCAGCCTCACCTTAACCCTAACCCTAACCCTAACCCTAAACCTCACGCTAAATATAACCCTAAACCTCACCTTCACCCTAGCCCTCACCCAAAACCTAATCCTAACTCTAACCCTCATCCTAACCCTCACCCTAACCCAAACCCTAACCATCACCCTAACCCTAATCCTCAGCCTCAACCTCACCCTCAGCCTAACCTTAAGCCTAAACCTAAACCTAACCCTAACCCACACACTCACCCCCACCCTAACCCTAATCCTAATCCTAGCCCTAACAATAACCCTAACCCTAAACCTAACCCTCAACCGAAACATAACCCTCATCCTAACCCAAACCCTGACCCTAACACTTACCCTCACCCTAGCACTAACCTTAACTCTAACCCTAACACTCACACTAATCCTAACCCTCACAGTAACCATAAACTTCACCCTAACCTTAACCCTAACCCTAACCTAAACCTAACCCTCATCCTAGAACTCACCCTAACCCTAATTCTATCTCTAAACCTAACCCTAACCCTAACCCTCAACCTCACCCTAAACCTCACACTAACCCTAACCCTAATCCTCAATCTAACACTCACCCTAACCGTAACCCAAACCCTTAACCTAACCCTCACCCTAACCCTAACCCTCACCCTTATCTTAACCCTCACCCTCAGCCTAACCCTCACCTTTACCCTTACCATCACTCTCACCCTAACCCTCAACCTTACCCTAACCCTCACCCAAGCCCTCACCCTAACCATAACCCTAAACCTCACCCTCACCCTCAGATTTACACTAATCCTATCACTATTCCTAACCCTAAACCTCACCCTCACACTAACAGTCAGCTAATTCTTACTCTCAAACTAATCCTAACCCTAACCCTAACCCTAAGTCTCACAATAAACCTAACCCTCACCCTAACCGTAACTCTATCCCTTACCCTAACCCTCACCTTAACCCTAACTCTAACCCTCAACATAACCTGACCCAAAACCTCAACGTCACGCTAATTCTGACCCTAACCCTTATAACAACCCTAACCCTCACCCTCACCCTAACCCTCACTCTAATCATAACCCTAACCCTCACCCTAAACCTCACCCTAACCCGAACCTTAACCCTAACCCTCACCCTCACCCTAACCCTCATCCTAACACTTAACCTCATCCTCACCCTAAACCTCACACTTAACCGAATCCTCAATGTAACTCTAAACCTAACCGTCAACCTCACCATCACCCTCACGCTAAGCCTAACCCTAACCCTCACCCTAACCCTAAAACTCACCCTAATCCTCACCCTAACCCTCACCCTAACCCTAATGCTAAGTCTAACACTCACCCTAAACCTCATGCTATCACTTATCCACACCACAAACCTAACACTAACCTTAACCCTCACCCTCACCCTAAACCTCACCCAAAACCTAAACCTAATCCTAATCCTCACCCTAATCCAAACCCTAACATGAACCCTCACCTAACCCTAAACCTAACCCTCTACCTCACCCTAACCCTCACCATCACCCGAACCCTCAACCTAATCCTAACGCTCACCCACACCCTAAACCTCAAGCTCACCCTTACCCTAACCCTCAACTAATCCTCACCCTAACCCTAACCATTACCTAACCAAGACTCTCACCCTCACCCTCAACTTCACCCTAACCCTCACCCTCACCCTAGACCTCACCCTAACCATAACCATAACCCTAAACCTCACCCTCACCCTCACCCTCAACCTCAGCCTATCCCTAATCATATCCCTAATTCTAACCCTAACCCTATCCCTCATCCTAACCCTCACCATAACCCTTACCCTCACCCTCACTCTCACCCTAACCGTAACCCTCACACTAAACCTAAACCTCACCCTAAACCTAAACCTACCCCTCACCCTAAACCTCACCATAAACTTCACGCTATCCCTAAACCTCACCCTCACGCTAGCCCTCACCCTAACCCTAATTCTAACCCTAACCTTCACCCTAACCCTCATCCTCACCCTAAACCTCACACTAACCCTAACCCTAATCCCCAATCTAACCCTAACCCTAATCCTAACCCTAACCTTCACCCTAACCCTAACCCTCACCCTTACCGTAACTCTCACCCTTAGCCTTACCCTCAACTTTACTCTTACCATCACGCTCATCGTAACCCTCACCCTAACCCGAACCCTCATCCTAACCCTCACCCTAACCCTAACCCTATCCATCACCATAACCCTAACCCTCACACTCACCATCACCCTCAGCTTAAACCTATGCCTAAGCCTAACCCTAACCTTAACCCTCCCCTCACCATAGCCCTCACCCTAACCCTAATCCTAACCCTAACCCTCATCCTAACCCTCACCTAACCCTAAGGTTATCCATCACCCTAAGCCTAATCCTCACACCCACCCTCACCCTCAGCCAAACCCTAAGACTAAGCCTAATCCTAACCCTAACCCTCACACTCAGTCTCACCCTAACCCTAATCCTAACCCTAAACCTAGCCCAAACCCTAAACCTCAACCTTACCCTCACTCTAAACCTAAAGCTAACCGTAACACTAACCCTAACCCTAACCCTCACCCTAAACCTCCCCCTCAAACTAAGTCTAACCCTAAACCTCACCGTCACCCTATCCCTAATCCTAACCCTAAAACTAACCCTTACTCTAACCCAAAGCTTCACTCTCAGCCTCAGCCTCATGGGAAATGTAACCCTAACCATAACATTTACAATAACCCTAACCCTAATCCTAACCATCACACTCATCATAACCATAATCCTAACCCTAACCCTTGCCCTAACCTAAACCCTCACTCTCACTGAAACCCTAACCCTCATCTTAACCCTCAACCTAACCTAACCTTAACACTCACCCTAACCCTTTACCTCACCCTAATCCTAACACTAAGCCTGACCTAAACCTCCTCCTCACCCTCAAGCTGGGCCTAAGCCTAAGCCTAAGCCTAAGCCTAGTCCTAACCCTAACCCTAACAAAAACCCTAACCCTCAACCTAAAACTCAACCTAACCCTAACCCTAACCCTAACCCTAAACTTCACATTAACCCTAACCCAAACCCTACCTCTCATCCTGACACTCAAGCTAACTTTAACCCTCACCCTCACCAGAACCCTAAACCTAACACTAACCCTAAACCTCACCTTAAGGCTAATTCTAACCCTAACCCTAACCCTAACCGGCACCCTAACCCTAATCCTCACCTAAACCCTCACCCTCAGCCTAACCCTAAGGCTAACAGTAAGCCTAACCCTCACACTCACCCTCACCCTAACCATAAACCTAAACCTAACCCAAGCCCTAACACTTACCCTCAACCTTACCCTCACCCTAACCCTAACCCTAACACTAACCCTAACCCTAACCCTCAACCTAAACCTCACACTAACCCTAACACTAACCCTAAAACTGACCTTCACCCTAACCCTAACTCTAACCCTAACCCTAACCCTAAATCTCACACTAACCCTAGCATTAAACCTCACCCTCACCCTCACCCTCACCGTAACCATAACCCTAACCCTAACAATAACACTAACCTTAATCCTAAGCCTCACCATAAACATAACCCTCACCCTAACCCTCAACCTCAACCTAACACATAAGCTCACCCTAACACTAACCCTCACACTAAGCCTACCCCTCACCGAAACCCTAAACCTCACACTAACCCTAACCCTAGTCCTCAATCTAATCCTCACTCTCACCCTAACCCTAAACCTTACCCTTGCCCTCACCCTCACCCTAACCCTAACCCTTACCCTTACTCTATACCTCACCCTAACCCTAACCCTCCCCCTTAACGACAACCTCACCCTCAGACTAACCCCCACCTTTAACCTTAAGGACACCCTCAACCTAACCCTCACCATAACCCTAAAGCTGAACCTTAATAATCACCCTAACTCTAACCCTAAGCCTCACCCTAACCCTAACACTCACCCTAACCCTAACACTCACCCTCACCCTTACCCTCAGCCTAACCCTAAGCCTAAGCCTAACCCTAACTCTAACCCTCACACTCACCCTCTCCCTAACCCTAATCCGCATCCTAACCCTAACCCTAACACACACCACCACCCTACCCCTCACCCTAACCCTCACCCTACCCGTAACACTAACCCTAACCCTAACCCTCACCCTAACCGTCACCCTAACCCTATCTCTAACACTAAACGTCAAACTCACACTGACCCTAAATTTAACCCTAACCCTAAACCTCACCCTAAACCTAACCCTAAACCTCACCCTCACCCTAGCCCTCACCATAACCATAATCCTAAAACTAACCCTCATCTTAACCCTCATCCTAACCCTAACCCTCACCCTAACCCTAATCCTAACCATAACCCTAACTCTAAACCTCACCTTAACCCTAATCCTAAAACTAACCCTAACCCTAACCCTCATCCTAACCCTCACTTGAACCCTAACTGTAACCCTAAACCTCACCCTCAACCTCACCGTAACTCTAACCCTAACCCTAAACCTAAACCTCACCCTAACCCTAACACTCACCCTCACCCTCAACGTAACCCTAACTCTAAACTTAAAAATCACCATAAACCTAACACTAACCCTCACCCTAACCATAATCCTCACCCTAACCCTAACCCTCACCCTAACACTTACCCTCACCCTAACACTAACCCTAACTCAAACACTAACCCTCACAGTAACCCTAACTCTCACCCGAACCCTAAACCTCACCTAAACCCTAACACTAACCCTCAGCCTCACCCTAGCCCTCACCCTAACCCTAATTCTAACCCTAAACCTCACCCTAACCCTAACCCTCATCCTCAACCTAAACCTCACACAAACCCCAATCCTGATCCTCAATCTAACCCTCACCCTCACCCTAACCCTCATCCTAATCCTTACCCTAAAACTCAACCTAATCCTAACCCTCACCCTTAGGGGAACAGTCACCCTCAGCCTAACACTCACCTTTATTCTTACCGTCACATTCAGGCTAACCCTCACCCTAACCCTAACCCTCATCCTAACACTCACCCTAACCCTAACCCTATCCATCATCCTAACCCAAACCCTCAAACTCACCCTCACCCTAAGCCTAACCTTAAGCCTAAGCCTAAGCCTATCCCTAATTCTAAACCTCACCCTCACCCTAGCCCTCACCCTAAACCTAATCCTAACGCTAAGCCTCATCCTCACCCTCAACGTAACCCTAACCCTAAACATCACCCAAAACCTATTCCTCACAACCATATTCACCCTCAGCCTAACACTAAGACTAAGCCTAACCCTAACCATAACCCTCAACCTCAGGCTCACCCTCACCGCAAACTAAACCCAAACCATAACACTAACAATAACCCTAATTTAAACCGAAACCCTAACCTTAATCCTCACGCCCACCCTCACCCTCAGCCTAACCCTAAACCTAACCCTAAACCTAAACCTAACCCTAAACCTCACCCTAATCCTCAGCCTCACCCTAACCCAAACACTAACATGAATCGTCACCCTAACTCTAAGCCTAACCCTAACTCTCAAACTCAACCTCAACATAACAATAAACCTAACCCTAAACCTCACCCTAAACCTAACACTCACCCTCAACCTCAACCTCACTGCAAACTTTACCCTAACCATAAAAATACAAATAACCCTAACCCTAACCCTAACCTTAACCCTAATCCTCACCCCTACCCCCACCTTCAGCCTAACCATAAGCCTAATCCTAAACCTAACCCTAAGCCTCACCATAACCCTAAACCTAACCCTCACCCTAACCCTAACCCTAACACTAAACCTCACCTTAAGGCTAACTCTAAACCTAACCCTAACCCTAAACCGCACCCTAACTCTCACACTTACACTCTACGTCAGCCTAACCCTAAGCCTAAACCAAACCCTAATTCTAACCCTCACACTCACCCTCAAACTAACCATAATCCTCAACCTAACACTATCCCTAACCCTAAACCTCACCCTAACGTTAACCCTAATCCTAACACTAACACTAACCCTAAACCTAACCCTCACCCTAACCCTCCTCCTAAACCTATCTCTAACCCTAAACCTCAAACTTACCCTGACCCTAAACCTAAACCTAACCCTAAACCACACCCTAACACTAAACCTCAACCTCACTCTAGCCCTCACTCTAACCCCAATCATAAACCTAACCCTCATTCTAACCCTCACCTTAACCCTAAACCAAACCCTCACCCTAACCTACACCCTCACCCTAACCCTCAGCCTAACCCTAAGCCTAACCCTAAACCTAACCCTAACACTAACCCTCACACTCACACTCATGCTAACCCTAATCCTAAATCTAATCCTATCCCTAACCATAACGCTCACCCTAACCCTCACCCTAACACTAACATTAACACCATCCCTATCGCTAACCCTCACACTAACCCTAACTCTAACCCTAAACCTCACCCTCACCCTCACCTTAACCCTCACCCTCAACCTCAGCGTAAACCTAAGCCTAACCCTAAACCTAACCCTAACACTAACCCTCAAACTCACACTCACCCTCACAAAAACTCTTATCTTAATCCCAGCCCTAACCCTAACCCTCACCCTAAACCTAACCCTCACCCTAACCCTAAACCTAACACTAACCCTAACAGTAACCCTCACTCTAACCCTAACTCTAAACCTAAACCTCACCCTCACCTTAACCCTAACCCTAAACTTAACCCTAACCCTATACCTCACCCTAAACATAACCCTAAACATCACCTTCACCCTAGCTCTCACCCAAACCCTAAACCTAACCCTCAAACTAAACATAACCCTAACCCTAACCCAAACCCCCACCCTAACACTTCCCCTCACCCTAACACAAAACCTCACACTAACCCCAACTCTCACAGTAAACCTAAACCTCACCCTAACATTAACCCTAACCCTAACCTAAACCTCACCCTCACCCTAGCCCTCACCCTAACCCTAATTCTAACCCTAACCCTCAACCTAAACCTAACCCTCAACCTCACCCTAAACCTCACACTAACCCTAACCCTAATCCTCAATCTAACCCTCACCCTAAACGTATCCTGAACACTTAACCTAACGCTCACCTTAACCCTAACCCTCACCCTTATCTTAACCCTCACACTGAGCCTAACCCTCACCTTTACCCTTACCATCACTCTCACTCTAACCCTCAACCTTAACCTAACGCTCACCCAAGCGCTCACCCTAACACTAAGCCTAAACCTCACCATCACCCTCAGCTTTACACTAATCCTATCACTATTCCTAACCCTAAACCTCACCCTCACCCTAACAGTCAACTAATTCTTACCCTCACACTAATCCTAACCCTAACCCTAAACCTAACTCTCACAATAAACCTAACCCTCACCCTAACCGTAACCCTACACCTTACCCTAACCCTCACCTTAACCCTAACTCTAACCCTCAACCTAACCCTCACCCAAAACCTCACTGTCACCCAAAATCTGACCTTAACCCTTATAACAACCCTAACCCTCACCCTCACCCTCACCTTAACCCTCACCCTAACCCTCACCCTAATCATAACCCTAACCCTCAGCCTAACCCTCACCCTAACCCTATGCATAACCCTAACCCTAACCCTCACCCTAACCCTCACCCTAACCCTCATCCTAACACTTACCCTCATCCTCACACTAAACCTCACACTTAACCGAATCCTCACCGTATCTCTAACCCTAACCGTCACCCTCACCATCACCCTCACGCTAAGCCTAACCCTAACCCTCTCCCTAACCCTAACACTAACACTAACACTCACTTAACCGTAACCCTAACCTTCTACCTCACCCGAACCCTCACCCTAACCCTAATGCTCACGCACACCCAAAACCTCAAGCTCACCCTTACCCTAAACCTCAACTAATCCTCACCATAACCATAACCATTACCTAACCAAGAACCTCACCCTCAACCTCACCTTCAACCTAGCCCTCACCATCACCCAAACCCTATCCCTAACTCTAAACCTCACCCTCACCCTCACCCTCTACCTCAACCTATCCCTAACCCTATCCCTAATCCAAACCCTAACCCTCACCCTCACCCTAACCCTCACCATAACCCTTAGCCTCACCCTAACCGTAACCCTCACACTAATCCTAACCCTCACCCTAAACCTAAACCTATCCCTCACCCTAAACCTCACCATAAACTTAACCCTAACCCTAACCCTCACCCTCACGCTAGCCCTCAACCTAATCCTAATTCTAAACCTAACCCTCACCCTAATCCTCATCCTCACCCTAAACCTCACACTAAGCCTAAACCTAATCCCCAATCTAACCCTAACCCTAACCCTTACCCAAACCCTCACCCTAACCCTAACCCTAACGCTCACCCTCACCCTCACCCAAATGGTAAGTCTAACCCTAACCCTAACATTACCACTAATCCTAACCCAAAAACTAACCCTTACCCTAACCCTAATCTTCACTCTCAGCCTCACCCTCACTGGAAATGTAACCCTAACCATAACATTTACAATAACCCAAACTCTAATCCTAACCATCACCCTCACCCTAACCATAATCCTAACCCTAACCCTCGCCCTAACCTTAACCCTCACTCTCACTGAAACCCTAAACCTCATCTTAACCCTCACCCTAACCTAACCTTAACCCTCACCCTAACCCTTAACCTCACCCTAATCCTAACACTAAGTCTAACCTAAACCTCCTCCTCACCCTCAAGCTGGGCCTAAGCCTAAGACTAAGCCTAAGCCTAGTCCTAACCCTAAACCTCACCTAAACACTAACCCTAACATTAACCCTAACTCTAACCTTAAACCTCACTCTCACCCTAACCCTAACTCTAACCCTAACCCTAAAACTAAACCTCATCCTAACACTAAACCTAACACTCAACCTCACCCTCACATTAACCATAACCATAAACTTAACCCTAACAATAACTCTAACCATAACCCTAACCGTCACACTTACCATAAGCCTCACCCTAACATTTACCCTCAACCTAACACTCACCCTAACCCTAACACTAACCCTCACACTGACCCTAACCATCACCCTAAACCTAAGGCTAACCCTCACCCTAACCATAAACCTCACCCTCAACATCACCCTCAGGCTAACCCTAAGCCTAACCCTAAACCTAACCCTAACAATAACCCTAACCTTAATCCTAACCCTCACCCTAACCATAACCCTCACCCCAAACCAAACCTCACCCTAACACTTACCCTCCCACTAACACTAACCCTGACCCTAACACTAACCCTCAAATTAACCCTAACCCTAACCCTTAACCTCAACCTAACCCGCACCCTCACCCTAACCCTAACACTAACCCTAACCCTAACCCTCACCCTAACACTCCCCCTAAAACTATGTCTCACCCTAAACCTCACCCTCACCCAAATCCTTACCCTAACCCTAACCCTAATCCCCACCCTAACCCTAACCCTAACCCTGACCCGCACCCTAACCCTCACCGGAAATCTAACCCTAACACTAACAATACCACTAACCCTAAACAAAACCATCACCCTAACCCTAATCCTCACCCCAACCCTCACCCTCAGCCTAACCTGAAGCCTAAGACTAGCCCTCAACCTAACCGTCACACTCACCCTCACCCTAACACTAATTCTAAACCTAATCCTATCCCTAAACCTCAACCTAACCCTCACAATCACCCTAACCCTAACACTAAACCTAACCCTAAACCGCAACCTAACAGTCCCCCTAACCATAACTCTATCCCTAACCCTAAGCCTAAACCTAACCCTCACCCTAAACCTAACCCTAAACCTAACCCTTAACCTCACCCTAAACCTCACCCAAAGCCTAAACCCTCACCCTCACCCTCAACCTCACAGTAACTCTAACCCTAACCCTAACCCTAACAATACCACTAACCCTAAACAAAACCATCACCCTAACCCTAATCCTCACCCCCACCCTCACCCTCAGCCTACCCCGAAGCCGAAGCCTAAGCCTCAACCTAACCCTCACACTCACCCTCACCCTAACCCTAACCCTAAACCTAATCCTATCCCTAAACCTCAACCTAACCCTCACAATCACCCTAACCCTAACACTAAACCTAACCCTAAACCGCAACATATCAGTCCCCCTAAGCATAACTCTAACCCTAACCCTAAGCCTAAGCCTAACCCTAACCGTCACCATAACCGCAACCCTAACCCTAAACCTAAACCTAACCCTAAACCTAACCCCAAACCAAACCGTAATCCTCAGCCTCACCCTCACCATAACACAAATCCTAACCTTTACCCTCAACCTAACCCTAAGCCTCATCCTAAATCTAACCCTAATCCTCACATTCAACCTCAACCTAATCTTAAGCCTAAACCTAAAACTATCCCTAACCCTAACCCTTAACCTAACCCTCACCCTAGCCCTAACCCTAACCCTAATCCTAACCCTAAACCTCATCCTAACCCTCAACCTCATGCTCGGCCTAAGCCTAAACCTAAGCCTAAGCCTAACCATAACCTTCACCCTAACCCTAAAACTAGCACTAACCCTAACTCTAAACCTAAACCTCACTCTCACACTAACCCTAATTCTAACCCTAACCCAAACCCTAAACCTTATCCTAACAGTAACCCTAAACCTCACTCTCACCCTCAATGTAACCGTAACCCTAACCTAACCCTAACAATAACCCTAACCCAAACACTTATCCTCACCCTAACACTAACTCTAACCCTAACACTAACTCTCACACTAACCCTAACCGTAACCCTAAACCTTAACCTCAATCTAACCCTCACCCTCACCCTAACCCTAAAACTGACCCTAACCCTAACCCTCCCCCTAACCCTCCCCCTAACCCTATATCTAACCCTAAACCTCACCCTCACCCTAACCCTCACCCTCACCCTAGACCTCAACCTAACCCAAATTCTAACCCTCACCCTCACCCTAACCCAGACCCTCATCCTCACCCTAAACCTCACACTAAGCCTAACCCTAATCCTCAATCTAACCCTCACGCTAAGCCTAACCCTAACCCTCAGCCTAACCCTAAACCTAACCCTAACCCTAACCCTAACCCTCAGACTTACCCGAAAGCTTACCTTAACCCTCACTCTCTCCCTCACTGTAACAGTAACCCTAACCCTAACCCTAATAATAACCCTAACCCTAACCCTAACCCTCACCCTAACCATAACCCTCACCCTAACCAAAACCCTCACCCTAACACTTACGCTAACCATAACACTAACCCAAACCCTAACACTAACCCTCACACTAACACTAACCCTAACCCTTACCCTTAAACTCAACCTAAACCTCACCCTTACCCTAAGCCTAAGACTAACCCTAACCATAACCCTCACCCTAACCTTACCCCTAACTCTATATCTAACCCTAAATCTCACCCTCAACTTAACCCTAACCCTAAACCTAACCCTAAACCTCACCGTAAACCTCACCTTAACCCTAACTCTCACCCTTACCCTCAACCTCACCGTAACTTTAACCCTAACCCTAACAATAACATTAACCCTAACCCTAACCATAACCCTCACCCGCAGCCTCACCCTCACTGCAAACTTAACACTAACCCTAACACTAACAATAACCTAACCCAAACCCTAACCGTAACCCTAATCGTCACCCCCACCCTCACCCTCAGCCTAACACTAAGCCTAACCATATCCTAAACATAACCCTCACCTTAACCCTAACCATAACCCTAACCCTAACCCTAAACATAACCCTAACCCTAAACATAACCCTAATCCTAAACCTAACCCTAATCCTCAGCCTCCCCCTCCCCCTAACCCAAACCCTAACACTAATCCTCACCCTAACCCTAAGCCTAATCCTAACCCTAACCCAAACCCTCACACTCACCCTCACCCTGACCCTAATCCTAAACCTAACCCTATCCCTAACACTAAACCTCAACCTAACCCTCACCCTAGCCCTCACACTAACCCGAAACCTAAACCTCATCCAAACCCTAGCCCTCACACTAACCCTAATTCTATCCCTCACCCTCACCTTAACCCTAACCCTCATCCTCACCCTAAACCTCACACTAACCCTAAACCGAATCCTCAATCTTACCCTCACCCTAACCCTAACACTAACCCATACCCTAACCCTAAAAATAACCCTAACCCTCACCCTTATCTTAACACTAATCCTCAGCCTAAACCTCTCCTTTACCCTTAACATTATAATCACCCTAACCCACACCCTAACCCTAAACCTCATACTAACCCTCACCCTAACCGTAAACCTAACCATCACCCTAACCGAAATCCTCACCCTCAAACTCAAGCTCAGCCTAACCCTAAACCTAAGCCTTACCGTAATCCTCACCCTCACCGGAGCCCTCACCCTAATCTTAATCCTAACACTAACCCTCATTCTAACCCTCAACCTAACCCTAACCCTAACCATCACCGTAACCTTAATCCTCACCCCCACCCTCACCCTCAGCCTAACCCTAAGCCTAAGCCTAACCCTAACCCTAACCCTCACACTCACCCTCACCCTAACCCTAATCCTAACCCTAACCCTAATCCTAACAAAAAACCTCAACATAACCATCAACGTACCCTTAACCCTAACCCTAACCCTCGAACTAACACTCCCCCTAACCCAAAATCTAACCCTAAACCTCACCCTCACCCTAACCCTAATCCTAACCCTAAACAAAAACCTCACCCTAACCCTAACCCTAACCTTCACCCTCACCCTCACCCTCACCTTACCATAAATCTAACCCTAACCCTAACAATAACACTATTCCTAACCCTAAACCTAAACCTAACCCTAAGCCTAACCCTAACACCCTCAACCTAACCCTAATCCTCACCCTCACTGTAAACCTAACCCTCATCCAAACCCTCACCCTAACCCTAACCCTAACCCTCAACTTCACCCTAGTCATCACCCTAACCTTAATCCTAACCCTAATCTTCATCTTAACCCTAACCCTAACCCTAACTCTAAACATCACACTATCCTTAAACCTAACCCTCAACCTAACCCTAACCCTCACCCTAACCCTAAACTTAAGCGGAACCCAAACTCTCACCCTAATCCTAACCCTAATCCTCACCCTAAACCTAAATCTAACCCTAAACCTCACACTCACCCTAACCATAATCCTAACACTAATCATAAACCTAACCCTAACCCTAACCCTAAACTTCACCCTCACCCTCACCCTCACCGTTACCATAAATCTAACCCTAACCCTAACAATAACACTAATCCTAACCCTAAACCTAACCCTAAACCTAAGCCTAACCCGAATCCTAACACTCACCCTCACCCTAACCCTAATCCTAACCCTAACCCTACACCTAACCCTAGTCCTCAACCTCACTGTAAACCTAACCCTCATCCAAACCCTCACTCTAACCCTAACCCTAACCCTAAACCAAACCCTAACACTAAAACTAACCCTCAACCTCACCCTAGTCCTCACCCTAAACTTAAGCTTAAACCTAATCCTCATCCTAACCCTAAACCTAACCCTAACCTTAACCATCACACTGTCCCTAAAACTAACCCTAAACCTGACACTAACCCTCACCCTAACCCTAAACTTAAGCGGAACCCAAACTCTCACCCTAATCCTAACACTAATCAGCAACCTAAACCTAACCCTCACCCTCACCCTCACCCTCAGCCTATCACTAAACTGAAGCCTAACCCTAAACCTAAGCCTAACGCTTAACCTAATCCTAATCCTAACCCTAAGCCTAACCCTCACCCTCAGACTAACCCTCAGCCTAAACCTAACCCTAACACTCAGGCTAAAGCTAACCCTCACCCTCATCCTAACCCTAAGCTGAAGCCTAACCCTAACCTTAACACTCACACTCACCCTAATCCTTACCCTAATCCTAATACTAACTCTAAGCATAACCTTCACCCTCACCCTATCTCTAACTCTAACACTAACCCTAAACCTAACCCTCACCCTCAGCCTCACCCTAACCCTAACTCTAATCCTAAACCTCACCCTCACCCTAACCCTAACCCTAAACCTAAACCTCAACCTAAACCTAAACCTCACCCTCACCCTAATCCTAACCCTAACCCTCATTCTAACACACACCCTATCACTAACCCTAACCCTGACCCTCACGCTCACCCTAATCCTAACCTAACCCTAAAGCTCAACCTAAACCTAACACTCACCCTCAACTTAACCCGTACCCTAACCCTCACCCTAAACCTAAACTTAACCCGAACCCTAACTCTCACCCTAATCCTAACCCTAAACCTCACCCTAACCCTAACCCTCACCCTCACCCTCAGCCAAACCCTAAGTCTAACTCTAACCCTAACCCTAAACCTCACACTCATTCTAACCCTAAGCCTAATCCTAATCCTAACCCTAACACTAAACCTAACCGTCAACCTAACCATCACATTAACCTTAACCCTAACAATAACCCTAACCCTAACCCTCACCCTCACCCTCAGCCTCACTCTAATCCTAACTTTAACCCTAAGCCTCAGCCTCACCCTAACCCTAACCCTAAAACTAACACTAAACCTCACCAAAAGCATAACGCTCACCTAACCCAAACGCTCACCCTAACATTTAACCTCACCCAAACACTAACCCTAACCTTAACACTAACCCTCACACTAACCCTAACCCTAACCCTAACCCTAAACCTTAACCTAACCCTCACCCTCACCCTAACCCTATCACTAAGCCTCACCCTAACCCTCACCCTAACCCTCCCCTTAACCATATATCTAACACTAAACCTCACCCTCACACTAACCCTAACCCTAACCCTAACCCTAAACCCCACCCTAAACCTAAACCTAACCCTTACCCGCACCCTCACCCACTCCGTAGGGCTAACCCTAACCCTAACAATAAAACTAACCCTAACCCTAACCCTCACACTCACCCTCACGCTCAACCTAACCCTAATCCTAAATGTAACCCTAAACCTTACCCTAACCCTCACCCTAGCCCTCACCCTAACCCTAATCCTAACCCTAAACCCCATCCTAACCCTCACCCTAACCCTAACCCTAACCCTCACTCTAACCCTAACCCTAAACCTCACCCTCATGCTCGGCCTAAGCCTAAGCCTAAGCCTAAGCCTAAGCCTAGCTCTAACCCTAATCCTCACCCTAACCCTAACCCTAACACTAACACTAATTCTAACCCTAAAACTCACTCTCACCCTTACCCTAACTCTAAACCAGACCCTAAACCTAAACCTCATCCTCAACCCTAAACCTAAATCTCACCCTCACCCTCAACTTAACCATAACCCTAAACCTAACCCTAACAATAACCCTAACCCTAACCCTCACCCTTACCTTAAGCCTCACCCTAACATTTATCCTGAACCGAACACTCACCCTAATCCTAACACTAACCCTCACACTAAATCTAACCATCACCCTAACTCTAAACCTCACCCTAAACCTAACCCTAGCCCTCAACCTCACCCTAGCCCTCACCCTAACGCTAACACGCATCCTCACCCTAAACTTCACACTAATCCTAACAATACTCCTCAATCTAACCCTCAGCCTCACACTACCCCTAACCCTAACACTCACGCTAACACTAACCCTCACTCTTACAATAACCCACACCCTCAGCCTAACCATCACATTTACCGTACGGTCACCCCCACCCTAACCCTCACCCTAACCCTAACCCTCAGCCTAACACTCACCCTAACCCTGACTCTACCCCTAAACCTCACCCTCACCCTAACCCTAACTCTAACCCTAACCCTAACACTAAATCTAACCATAATGCTAACGCTAATCCTCACCCTCACCCTCATTGTAACTGTAACCTTAACCCTAACCTTAACAATAACCCTAACCATAACCATAACCATCACTGTAACCCTAACCCTAAAACTAACACTAACACTAAACCTAAACCTAACCCTCAACCTAACCCTAATCCTCAGCCTCACTCTCACCCTAACCAAACCCTAAACCTAACCTTCACCATAACCCTAAGCCTAAACCTAACCCTAATTCTAACCCTCACATTCACCCTCACCTAAACCTATTCCTAAACCTAACCCTATCCCTAAGCCTAACCCTCACCCTAACCCTCACCCTAGCCCTCAGCCTAACCCTAATCCTAACCCTAAACCTCATCCTAATCCTCACCTTAACCCTAACCTTAACCCTCAACCTAACCCTAACCCTAACACTCACTCACATGCTGGGCCTAAGTCTAAGCCAAAGCCTAAGCCTAACCCTAACCTTAACGCTCACCCTAACTATAACCCTAACACTCACCCTAATTCTAACCCTAAACCTCACCCTCACACTAACCCTAACTCTAAACCGAAACCTAAACTTAAACCTAATCCTAACCCTAACCCTAATAATAACCCTAACAAAAACCCTTACCCTAACCCTACCCTAACTCAAACCCTAACCCTAACACTAAACCTACACCTAAACCTAGCCCTAACGCTAACCATAACCCTCACCCTAACCCTAAACTCACCCTAACACTAAACCTAATCCTCACCCTCACCCTAGCCCTCACCCTAAGCCTAACCCTCATCCTCACTCTCAAACTCACACAAACCCTAACACTAATCCTCAATCTAACCGTCACCCTCACCCTTACCCCAACCCTAACCCTCACCGTAAACCTAAGCCTCACCCTACTGTAACCCTCACCCTAGGCCTAACCCTCAACTTTACCCTTACCGTCACGCCCACCTTAACCCTCACCCTAACCCTAACCCTCACCCTAACCATTACCCTAACACTAACTCTACCCCTAAACCTCACACTCACCCTAACCCTGTCTCTAACCCTAACACTAACACTAAAAACCTCACCCTAACTCTAACTCTAACCCTTAACTTCATTGTAACCGTAACCCTAACCCTAACAATAACCCTAACACTAATCTTAATCCTAACCCTCAACCTCACATTAACCCTAATCCTTACCCTAACCCTCACCCTAACCCTAACCCTCACACTTATCGTAACCCTAACCCTCATCCTAACCCTCACCCTAACACTAACCCTAACCCTAAAACTCACCCTAACAATAAACCTACCCCTCACCCTCACCCTCAACCTCACCTTAACTCTAACCCTAACCGTAACAATAAAAGTAATCCTAACCCTAAACCTAACCCTCATCCTAACACTCACTGTCAACCTAACCCTAACCCTAACCCAACCCTCACTCTCAGCCTCACCCTAACCCTACCTCTAACCCTAAACCTCACCCTCACCCTAACACTAACCCTAATCCTAACCCTAAACTTCACCCTCACCTTAACCCTAAAACTCACCCTCACGCTAGCCCTCACCCTAACCCTAATCCTAATCCTAACACTCATCCTAAACCTCATCCTAAAAATAACCCTAACCTTAACACTCACTCTCACCCTAACCCTAACCCTAACCCTAACCCTCAACCTAAACCTAACCCTCACCCTCACTGTAACCCCTACCCTAACACTCAGACCTAACCCTAAACTTAACCCAAACCCTAACGCTCACCCTAACCCTATCCCTCACCCTAACTCTAACCCTCACACTCACCCTCACCCTCAGCCTAAACCTAAGCCTATCCTAACCCTAACCCTCACACTAATCCTAACCCAAATCCCACTCAAACCCTAACCCTGAATCTCACCCTCACCCTCAGCCTCACCTTAAGCCTAACCTTAACATTAATCCTAACCCTAACCCTAACCCTAAACCTCCCACTAACACTAACCCTAACCATCACCTTAACCCTAAACCTCACACTAAACCTAACCCTACCCTCACCCTAACCCTAACCCTCATCCTCACCCTAAACCCCACACTAACCCTAAAAATAATCCTCAATATAAGCCTCAGCCTAATCCAAACCCTAACCCTAACCCTCACCCTAAACCTAACCCTCACCCTTACCGTAACCCTCACCCTCAGCCTAAACTTCACATTTACCCTTACCGTGACCCCCACACTAACCCTCACCCTAAACCTAACCCTCATCCTAACCCTAACTCTACCGCTAAACCTCACCCTCACCCTAACCCGAACTCTATCCTTAACCCTAACACTAAACCTCAACCCAACCCTAAATCTAATCCTCACCCTCAACCACATGCTCAGCCTAAACCTAAGCCTAAGCCTAACGCTTACCCTAACCATCAACCTTACCCTAGCCCTCAGGCAAACCCTAATCCTAAATCTAACCCTCATCCTAACCCTCCCTCTATCCCTAACACTAAACCTCAACCTAAACCTAACCCTAAACCTCACCCTCAACCTAGTCCTCACCCTAGCCCTAATCCTAACCCTAACCCCGATCCTAACACTCCCCATAACCCTAACCCTAACGCTCATCCTAACCCCAACACTCAGCTTCACCCTCACACTCAGCCTAATCCTAAGCCTAACCCTAACACTAACCTTAACCCTCAATCTCACCTTAACCCTCACCCTAACTCTAACCCTAACCCTAACACAAAGCCTAATCCTAACCCTCACCCTCAACCTCAACCTAACCCTAACTCAAACCCTAAACCTCACCCTCACCATAACCCTTAGCCTAACCCTAACCCTAAACCTGACCCTAACCCTAACTCTAAACATACCCTTACCCTAGCCCTTACCCTAACCCTATTCCTAACCCTAATCCTCATCCTAACCCTCCCCCTAAAGCTAATCCTAACACTCACCCTATCCCTAACCCTTACCCTCAACCTCAGCCTCAGCCTAATCCTAACACTAACCCTAATCCTCACCCTCACCCTAACCCACACCCTAACCCTAACCCTCACCCTCACCATAAATCTCACACTAACCCTAACACTAATCCTCAGTCTAACCCTCAGCCTAAATCTCACCCTAACCCTAACCCTGACCCTTACCGTAACCTTCACCCAAGGCTTAACCCTCACCTTTAACCTTACCGTGACCCCCACCTTAACCCTCAGCCTAATCCGAACCCTAACCCTAACCCCCACTCTAAACCCCACCCTAACCCTAACTCTAACCCTAAATCCCACCCTCACCCTAAACCTAAATATAAAGTAAACCAAAACCTAAACCTCACCCTAACCCCAACCGTAATCCTAACCCTAACCCTAACCCGAGGCCTAACCCTAACACTAAGCCTAAACCTCACACTTACCGTCACCCTAACCGTAACCCTAAACCTAACCATAACAATAACCCTAACCCTAATCCTAAACCTAACCCTAACCATAACCCTCACGGCAACCCAAAACTTAACCCTGAAACTAACCCTCACAGTAACCCGAATCTCACGCTAACCATAACTCTAACCATAACCGTAACACTAAAAACCTCACCCTAACCCTAACTCTAAACCTCAACCTCACCATAATCGTAACCCTAACCCGATCCCTAACAATAACCCTAACCCTAACCCTAATCCTAATCCTCAACCTCACACTAACCCTAATCCCAAACCTAACCCTCAAACTAACCCTAACCCTCACACTTACTCTAACCCTAACCCTCATCCTAACCCTAACCCTAACCCTAACCCTAACACTAAAATTCACCCTAACGCTAAACCTAACCCTCACCCTCAACCTAGCCCTCATCCTAACCCTAATCCTAACCCTACTTCTCATCCTAACACTCAGCCTAACCCTAACCCTAAACCTCACCCTAACCCTAACCCTAAACCTAACCCTCAACCTAACCCTAATCCTCACGCTCAACTTAAAGCTAACCTTAACCCTCACCCTAACCCTAAACTTTACCTGAACCCTAATTTTCAACTTAACCCTAACCCTAACCCTCACCCTAACCCTAACCCTCACACTCACCCTACCCTTACCCTAATCCTAATCCTAACCCTAACCCTAAACCTCAACATCCGCCTCACCTTAACCCTAACTCTAACCCTAAACCCCACTCTCACCCTAAACCTAACCCTAACCCTAAATCTAAACCTCACCCTAACCATAACCCTAAACCTCACCTTCACCCTAGCCCTCGCCCTAACCCTAATCCTAACCCTAACCCTCATCCTAACCCTTCCTATAACCCTATCCGAAACCCTCACCCTAACCCTAACAGTCAAACCCACCCTCACACTCAGCCTAACCCTAAGCCTAACCACAAGACCTACCTGAAACCTAACCTTAACCCTCACACTCACCCGCATGCACACACTCACCATTACTCTAAACCAAACCCTAACCCTAACCCTAATCCTCACCCTAACCCTAACCCTAAACCTAACCCTCACCCTCACCCTAACCCTTACACAAACCCTAACCCTAACCCTCTCCCTAAACCTGTATCTAACCCTAAACTTCCCCCTCCACCTAACCCTAACCCTAACCCTAACCCTAAACTCCATCCTAATCCTAACACTAACCCTCACCCGCACCCACACCCTCACCATAACTCTAATGCTAACTCTAAAAATAACACTAAGACTAACCCTAACCATCACCCTAACCCTAATCCTCACCCCCACCCTCACCATCAGCCTAACCCTAAGCCTAAGCCTAACCCTCACCCTAATCCTCACACTCATGCTCACCCTAACCCTAATCTTAAACCTAAACCTATCCCTAAACCTCAACCTGACCCTAACCCTCAACCTAACCCTAACACTAACCCTAACCCTAAACCTCCCCCAAACCCACCCCCAAACCCTAACTCTAACACTAAACCTCACCCTCACCCTAACCCTAAAACTCACCCTAACCCTAACCCTCACCCTCACCCTCTAACTCACCCTAACTCTAACCCTGTCCATAACAATAACACTAACCCTAACACTAACCCTAAACATAACCCTCACCCTCAACCTCACCCGCACTGAAAACTTAACCCTAACCATAACACTAACAATAAGACTAACCCTAAACTTTACCCTAACCCTAATCCTCACCCCCAACCTCACCCTCAGCCTAACCCTAACCCTAACCCTCCCTGTAACTCTAACCATAACCCTAAACCTAACCCTAACCCTAAACCTAAAACAAACCTTAAACCTAACCCTAAACCTAACCCTAATTCTCAGCCTCACCCTCATCCTAACACAAACCTTAACCCTAACCCTCACCCTAACCCTAAGTCTAACCCTAACCCTTAGCCTAACCCTCACACTCACACTCACCCTACCCCAAATCCTAAACCTAATCCTATCCCTAACCCTAACCCTAAACCTAATCCTAACCCTAAACCTCATCCTAACCCTCACTATTACCCTAATACTAAACCTCCCCCTCATGCTCTGCCTAAGCCTAACCCTAAGCCTAAACCTAACCCTAACCCTAACCCTAACACTAAAATTAACCCTAATCCTAACACTCACCCTCCACCTAACCCTAACCCTAACCCAACCCTCACCCTCAGCCTCACCCTAACCCTAACTCTAACCCTAAAGCTTACCCTCACCCTAACCCTAACCCTAACCCTAAACCTAAACCTCACCGTAACCTTATCCCTAAACCTCACCCTCATGCTAGCCATCACCCTAACCCTAATCCTAACCCTAACACTCATCCTAAACCTAACCCTAACAATAACCCTAACCCTCACCCTCAATTTCACCCTAACACTAACACTAACCCTCACCCTCACCCTCACCCTAACCCTAACCTAACCCTAATGCTCAACCTATTCCTAACCCTCAACCTCACCTTAAGCCATACCCTAACCCTCACCCTAACCCTATACTTAACCGGTACTCTAACTCTCACCCTAACCCTAATCCTAAACCTCACCCTAAACCTAACCCTCACCCTCACCCTCAGCCTAACCCTACGCCTAACTCTAACCCTAACCCTAAACTTCACACTCACCCTAAACCTATGCCTGATCCTAATCCTAACCCTAACCCTCACCCTAACCATCACCTTCACACTAACCCTGAAAATAACCCTAGCCCTAACCCTCACCCTAAACCTAACCCTCACCCTAAACCTAAACGGAACATTAACCCTAAACCTAACCCTCACCCTAACCCTAACTCTAAACCTAAACCTCAGCCTCACTTTAACCCTAACCCTAACCCTAACCCTAAACCTCACGCTAAACATAACCCTAAACCTCAGCTTCATCCTAGCCTTCACCCAAACCCTAATCCTAACTCTAACCCTCATCCTAACACTCACCCTAAACCAAACCCTAACCATCAACCTAACCCTAAACCTCAGCCACAACCTCACCCTCAGCCTAACCTTAAGCCTAAACCTAAACCTAACCCTAACCCACAAACTCACCCTCACCCTAAACCTAATCCTAATCCTAGCCCTAACAATAACCCTAACCCTAAACCTAACCTTCAACGGAAACATAACCCTCACCCTAACCCAAACCCTCACCTTAACACTTACCCTCACCCTAACACTAAACTTAACTCTAACCCTAACCCTCACACTAACCCTAACCCTCACAGTAACGATAAACTTCACCCTAACCGTAACCCTAACCCTAACCTAAACCTCACCCTCATCCTAGTCCTCACCCTAACCCTAATTCTAACCCTAACCCTAACCCTAACCCTAACACTCAACCTCACCCTAAACCTCACACTAACCCTAACCCTAATCCTCAATCTAACCCTCACCCTAACCGTAACCCGAACCCTTAACCTAACACTCACCCTAACCCTAACTCTCACCCTTATCTTTACCCTCACCCTCAACCTAACCCTCACCTTTACCTTTACCATCACTCTCTCCCTAACCTGCAACCTTACCCTAACCCTCACACAAGCCCTCACCCTAACCTTAACCCTAAACCTCACCCTCACCCTCAGATTTACACTAATCCTATCACTATTCCTAACCCTAAACCTCACCCTCACCCGAACAGTCAGCTAATTCTTACTCTCAAACTAATCCTAACCCTAACCCTAACCCTAACTCTCACAATAAACCTAACTGTCACCCTAACCGTAATCCTACCCCTTACCCTAACCCTCACCTTAACCCTAACTCTAACCCTCAACCTAACCCTCACCAAAAACCTCACCGTCACCCTAATTCTGACCTTAACCCTTATAACAACCCTAACCCTCACCCTCAACCTAACCCTCACCCTAATCATAACACTAACCCTCAGCCTAATCCTCATCCTAACCCTAAGCATAACCCAAACCCTAACCCTTACCCTAACCCAAACCTTAACCCTAACCCTCACCCTCACCCTAACCCTCATCCTAACACTTAACCTCATCCTCACCCTAAACCTCACACTTAACCGAATCCTCACCATAACTCTAAACCTAACCGTCATCCTCACCGTCACCCTCACGCTAAGCCTAACCCTAACCCTCACCCTAACCCTAAAACTCACCCTAATCCTCACCCTAACCCTCACCCTAACCATAATGCTAAGTCTAACACTCACCCTAAACCTCATACTATCACTTATCCACACCACAAACCTAACCCTAACCTTAACCCTCACCCTCACTCTAAACCTCACCCTAACCCTAAACCTAATCCTAACCCTCACCCTAATCCAAACCCTAACACTAACCCTCACCTAACCCTAAACCTAACCTTCTACCTCACCCTAACCCTCACCATCACACGAACCCTCACCTAATCCTAACGCTCACCCACACCCTAAACCTCAAGCTCACCCTTACCCTAACCCTCAACTAATCCTCACCCTAACCCTAACGATTACCTAACCAAGACCCTCACCCTCACCCTCACCATCACCCTAACCCTCACCCTCTCCCTAGACCTCACCCTAACCATAACCATAAACCTAAACCTCACCCTCACCCTCACCCTCAACCTCAGCCTATCCCTAACCCTATCCCTAAACCTAACCCTAACCCTCCCCCTCATCCTAACCCTCACCATAACCCTTACCCTCACCCTCACTCTCACCCTAACCGTAACCCTCACACTAAACCTAAACCTCACCCTAAACCTAAACCTACCCCTCACCCTAAACCTCACCATAAACTTCACCCTAACCCTAAACCTCACCCTAACCCTAAACCTAAAACTAACCCTAACCCTCATCCTAACCCTCACTTGAACCCTAACTGTAACCCTAAACCTCACCCTCACCCTCACAGTAACTTTAACCCTAACCCTAAACCTGAACCTCACCCTAACCCTAACCCTCACCCTCACCCTCAACGTAACCCTAACTCTAAACTTAACAATCACCCTAAACCTAACACTAACCCTCACCCTAAACATAACCCTCACCCTAACACTAACCCTCACCCTAAAACTTACCCTCACCCTAACACTAACC
The DNA here is from genome assembly GCF_024711535.1 of Dipodomys merriami. NCBI lineage: Eukaryota > Metazoa > Chordata > Mammalia > Rodentia > Heteromyidae > Dipodomys > Dipodomys merriami. The sequence continues at coordinate 1,138,611 of NW_027203304.1, forward strand.
CTAACTCTAACACTAACACTCACAGTAACCCTAACTCTCACCCGAACCCTAAACCTTACCTAAACCTTAACACTAACCCTCAGCCTCACCCTAGCCCTCACCCTAACCCTAATTCTAACCCTAACCCTCACCCTAACCCTAACCCTCATCCTCAACCTAAACCTCATACAAACCCCAACCCTGATCCTCAATCTAACCCTCACCCTCACCCTAACCCTCATCCTAATCCTTACCCTAAACCTCAACCTAATCCTAACCCTCACACTTAGGGGAACACTCACCCTCAGCCTAACCCTCACCTTTATTCTTACCGTCATATTCAGGCTAACCCTAACCCTAACCCTAACCCTCATTCTAACACTCAACCTAACCCTAACCCTATCCATCACCCTAACCCAAACCCTCAAACTCACCCTCACCCTAAGCCTAACCCTAAGCCTAAGCCTAAGCCTAAGCCTAACCCTAACCCTCACCCTCACCCTAGCCCTCACCCTAAACCTAATCCTAACGCTAAGCCTCATCCTCACCTTCAACCTAACCCTAACCCTAACCATCACCCAAAACCTATTCCTCACCCCCATACTCACCCTCAGCCTAACACTAAGACTAAGCCTAACCCTAACCATAACCCTCAACCTCAGGCTCGCCCTCACCACAAACTAAACCCAAACCATAATACTAAAAATAACCCTAATTTAAACCGAAACCCTAACCCTAATCCTCACCCCCACCGTCACCCTCAGCCTAACCCTAACCCTAACACTAAACCTAAACCTAACCCTAAACCTCACCCTAATCTTCAGCCTCATCCTAACCCAAACACTAACATTAATCGTCACCCTAAACCTAAGCCTAACCCTAACTCTCAAACTCACCCGAAACCTAACCTTAAACCTAACCCTAAACCTCACCCTAAACCTAACACTCACCCTCAACCTCAACCTCACTGCAAACTTTACCCTAACCATAAAAATACCAATAAGCTAACCCTAACCCTAACCTTAACCCTAATCCTCACCCCCACCCCCTAACCATAAGCCTAATCCTAAGCCTAACCCTAAGCCTCACCGTAACCCTAAACCTAACCCTTACCCTAACCCTAACCCTAACACTAAACCTCACCTTAAGGCTAACTCTAAACCTAACTCTAACCCTAACCCGCACCCTAACTCTCACACTTACACTCTACCTCAGCCTAACCCTAAGCCTAAACCTAACCCTAACCCTAACCCTCACACTCACCCTCACCCTAACCCTAATCCTAAACTTAACACTATCCCTAACCCTAACCCTCACCCTAACGTTCACCCTAACCCTAACCCTAACACTGACCCTAAACCTAACCCTCACCCTAACCCTCCTCCTAAACTTATCTCTAACCCTAAACCTCAAACTCACCCTGACCCTAAACCTAAACCTAATCCTAAACCACACCCTAACACTAAACCTCAACCTCACCCTAACCCTCACCCTAACCCCAATCCTAAACCTAACCCTCATTCTAACCTTCACCTTAACCCAAAACCAAACCCTAAGCCTCCCCCTAACCCTAACACTAACCCTAAACCTCACCCTCACCCTAAACCTAACCCTTAACCTCACCCTAAACCTCACCCAAAGCCTAAACCCTCACCCTCACCCTCAACCTCACAGTAACTCTAACCCTAACCCTAACAATAACCCTAAACCTAACCCTAAATCTAACCCTAAACCAAACCTAATCCTCAGCCTCAACCTCAACATAACCCAAAACCTAATCTTAACCCTCACCCTAACCTTGAGCCTAAACCTAACCCTAACCCTAACCCTCACACTCAACCTCATGCTACCCTTAATCCTACACCTAACTCTAAACCTAAACCTAACCCTCAACCTAACCCTCACCCTAGCCCTAACCCTAAACCTAATCCTAACCCTAAACCTCATCCTAACCCTCACTTGCAACCTCATGCTCGGCCTAAACCTAAGCCTAAGCCTAAGCCTAAACCTAACCCTAACACCAAACCTCACCCTAACCATAACCCTCAACCTAACCCAAACCCTCAAACTAACAATTACGCTAACCATAACACTAACTCTAACCCTAACACTAACCCTCACACTAACACTAACCCTAACCCTTACCCTTAAACTCAACCTAAACCTCACCCTTACCCTAAGCCTAACAAGAACCATAACCATAACCCTCACCCTAAACTTACCCCTAACTCTATATCTAACCCTAAATCTCACCCTCACCGTAACCCTAACCCTAAACCTAACCCTAAACCTCACCGTAAACCTCACCTTCACCCAAACGCTCACCCTTACCCTCAACCTCACGGTAATTTTAACCCTAACCCTAACAATAATATTAACCCTAACCCTAACCATAACCCTCACCCGCAGCCTCACCCTCACCGCAAACTTAATCCTAGCCTTACCAATAACCTAACCCAAACCCTAACCGTAACCCTAATCCTCACCCCCACCCTCACCCCCACCCTCACCCTCAGCCTAACACGAAGCCTAACCCTATCCTAAACATAACCCTCACCATAACCCTAACCCTAACCCTAACCCTAAACCTAACCCTAACCCTAAACATAACCCTAACCCTAAACCTAACCCTAATCCTCAGCCTCACCCTCCCCCTAACCCAAAACCTAACACTAATCCTCACTCTAACCCTAAGCCTAATCCTAACCCTAACTCAAACCCTCACACTCACCCTCACCCTAACCCTAATCCTAAACCTAACCCTATCCCTAACACTAAACCTCAACCTAAACCTCACCCTAGCCCTCACCCTAACCCGAAACCTAAACCTCATCCAAACCCTAGCCCTCACACTAACCCTAATTCTATCCCTCACCCTCACTCTAACCCTAACCCTCATCCTCACCCTAAACCTCACACTAACCCTAAACCGAATCCTCAATCTTACCCTCACCCTAACCCTAACACTAACCCTTACCCTAACCCTAAAAATAACCCAAACCCTCACCCTTATCTTAACACTCACCCTCAGCCAAAACCTCTCCTTTACCCTTACCATCATAATCACCCTAACCCACACACTAACCCTAAACCTCATACTAACCATCACCCTAACCGTAAACCTAACCATCACCCTAACCGAAACCCTCACCCTCAACCTCAAGCTCAGCCTAACCTTAAGCCTAATCCTCACCCTCACCAGAGCCCTCACCCTAACCTTAATCCTAACACTAAAACTCATTCTAACCCTCAACCTAACCCTAACCCTAACCTTCACCGTAACCCTAATCCTCATCCCCACCCTCACCCTCAGCCTAACACTAAGCCTAAGCCTAAGCCTAACCCTAACCCTAACCTTCACATTCACCCTTACCCTAACCCTAATCCTAACCCTAACCCTAATCCTAACAAAAAACCTCAACATAACCATCAACCTACCCTTAACCGTAACCCTAACCCTAACCCTAACCCTCGAACTAACACTCCCCCTAACCCAAAATCTAACCCTAAACCTCACCCTCACCCTAACCCTAATCCTAACCCTAACAAAAAACCTCACCCTAACCCTAACCCTAACCTTCACCCTCACCCTCACCTCACCTTACCATAAATCTAACCCTAACCCTAACAATAACACTAATCCTAACATTAAACCTAAGCCTAACCCTAATCCTAACACTCACCCTCAACCTAACCCTAATCCTAACAGTAACCCTCAACCTAATCCTAATCCTCACAGAAACTGTAACACTAACCATCATCCAAACCCTCACCCTAAACCTAACCCTAACCCTCAGCTTCACCCTAGTCCTCACCCTAACCTTAAACCTAACCCTAATCCTCATCCTAAACCTAACCCTAACCCTAACTCTAACCATCACACTATCCCTAAACCTAACCCTCAACATAACCCTAACACTCACCCTAACCCTAAACTTAAGCGGAACCCAAACTCTCACCCTAATCCTAACCCTAATCCTCACCCTAACCCTAAATCTAACCCTAAACCTCACCCTCACCCTAACCATAATCCTAACACAAATCATAAACCTCACCCTAACCCTAACCCTAAACTTCACCCTCACCCTCACCCTCACCGTTACCATAAATCTAACCCTAACCCTAACAATAACACTAATCCTAACCCTAAACCTAACCCTAACCCTAATACTAACACTCACCCTCACCCTAACCCTAATCCTAACCCTAACCCTACACCTAACCCTAATCCTCAACCTCACTGTAAACCTAACCCTCATCCAAACCCTCACTCTAACCCTAACCCTAACCCTAAACCAAACCCTAACACTAACACTAACCCTCAACCTCACCCTAGTCCTCACCCTAAACTTAAGCTTAACCCTAATCCTCATCCTAACCCTAAACCTAACCCTAACCCTAACCATCACACTATCCCTAAACCTAACACTAAACCTAACCCTAACCCTCACCCTAACCCTAAACTTTAGCGGAACCCATACTCTCACCCTAAACCTAACACTAATCATCACCCTAACCCTAACCCTCAACCTCACCCTCAACCTCAGCCTAACCCTAAGCCAAAGCCTAACCCTAAACCTAACCCTCACACTTACCCTAACGCTTAATCTAATCCTAATCCTAAACCTAAGCCTAACCCTCACCCTCAGCCTAACCCTAAGCTGAAGCCTAACCCTAACCATAACCCTCACACTCACCCTAACCCTTACCTAATCCTAATCCTAACTCTAAGCCAAAACTTCAGTCTCACCCTAACCCTCACCCTAACCATAACTCTAACACTAACCAAAACCCGAACCCTCACCCTCAGCCTCAACCTAACCCAAACTCTAATCCTAAACCTCACCCTCACCCTAACCCTAACCCTAACCCTAAAACTCAACTTAAACCTAAACCTCTCCATCACCCTAATCTTAACCCTAACCCTACTCCTAACCCTCACCATAACACTAACCCTAACCCTCACCCTCACCCTCACCCTAATCCTAACCTAATCCTAAAGCTCAACCTAAACCTAACGCTCACCCTCACTTTAACCCGTACCCTAACCCTCACCCTAAACCTAAACTTAACCCGAACCCTAACTCTCACCCTAACCCTAACCCTAAACCTCACCCTAACCCTAACCCTCACCCTCACCCTCAGCCTAACCCTAAGCCTAACTCTAACCCTAACCCTAAACCTCACACTCATTCTAACCCTAAGCCTAATCTTAATCTTAACCCTAACACTAAACCTAACTGTCAACCTAACCATCACATTAACCTTAACCCTAACAATAACCCTAACCCTAACCCTCACCCTCACCCTCAGCCTCACTCTAACCCTAACTTTAACCCTAAGCCTCAGCCTCACCCTAACCCTAACCCTAAAACTAACACTAAACCTCACCAAAAGCAAAACCCTCACCCTAACCCAAACCCTCACCATAAAATTTAACCTCACTCAAACACTAACCCTAAATTAACACCAATCCTCACAATAACCCTAACCCTAACCCTAAACCTTAACCTAACCCTCACCCTCACCCTAACCCTATCACTAAGCCTCACCCTAACCCTCACCCTAACCCTCCCCCTAACCCTATATCTAACCCTAAACCTCACCCTCACACTAACCCTAACCCTAACCCTAACCCTAAACCCCACCCTAAACCTAAACCTAACCCTCACCTGCACCCTCACCCTCTCCATAGCGCTAACCCTAACCCTAACAATAACACTAATCCTAACGCTAACCCTCACATTCACCCTCACCCTCAACCTAACCCTAATCCTAAATGTAACCCTATACCTTACCCTAACCCTCACCCTAGCCCTCAGCCTAACCCTAATCCTAACCCTAAACCTCATCCTAACCCTCACCCTCATGCTCGGCCTAAGCCTAAGCCTAAGCCTAGCCCTAACCCTAACCCTCACCCTGACCCTAACCCTAACCCTAACACTAACTCTAACCCTAAACCTCACTCTCACCCTAACCCTAACTCTAAACCTAACCCTAAACCTAAACCTCATCCTCAACCCTAAACCTACACTTCACTCTCACCCTCAACTTAACCATAACCCTAAAGCTAACCCTAACAATAACCCTAACCCTAACCCTCACCCTTACCTTAAGCCTCACTCTAACATTTACCCTCAACCGAACACTCACCCTAACCCTAACACTAACTCTCACACTAAATCTAACCATCACCCTAACTCTAAACCTCACCCTACACCTGACGCTAGCACTCAACCTCACCCTAGCCCTCACCCTAACCCTAACACCCATCCTCACCCTAAACCTCACACTAACCCTAACAATAATCCTCAATCTAACCCTCACCCTCACACTACCCCTAACCCTAACTCTCACACTAACACTAACCCTCACTCTTAAAATAACCCACACCCTCAGCCTAACCCTCACGTTTACCCGTACCGTCACTCCCTCCCTAACCCTCACCCTAAACCTAACCCTCAACCTAACACTCACCCTAACCCTGACTCTACCCCTAAACCTCACCCTCACCCTAACCCTAACTCTAACCCTAACCCTAACACTAAATCTAACCATAATGCTAACGCTAATCCTCACCCTCACCCTCATTGTAACTGTAACCCTAACCCTAACCTTAACAATAACCCTAACCCTAACCCTAACCATCACTGTAACCCTAACCCTAACACTAACCCTAAACCTAAACCTAACCCTCAACCTAACCCTAATCCTCAGCCTCACCCTCACCCTAACAAAACCCTAACCCTTACCTTCACCCTAACCGTAAGCCTAAACCTAACCCTAATTCTAACCCTCACATTCACCCTCACCCTAAACCTAATCCTAATCCTAAACCTATCCCTAAGCCTAACCCTCACCCTAGCACTCAGCCTAACCCTAATCCTAACCCGAAACCTCATCCTAATCCTCACCCTAACCCTAACCTTAACCCTTACCCTAACCCTAACCCTAACACTCACCCACATGCTGGGCCTAAGTCTAAGCCAAAGCCTAAGCCTAACCCTAACCCTAACGCTCACCCTAATTCTAACCCTAACACTCACCCTAACTCTAACCCTAACACTCACCCTAACTCTACCCCTAAACCTCACCCTCACACTAACCCTAACTCTAAACAGAAACCTAAACTTAAACCTCATCCTAACCCTAACCCTAATAATAACCCTAACAAAAACCCTTACCCTAAACCTACCCTAACCCAAACCCTAACCCTAACACTAAACCTACACCTAAACCTAGCCCTAACGCTAACCATAACCCTCACCCTAACCCTAAACTCACCCTAACACTAAACCTAATCCTCACCCTCACCCTAGCCCTCACCCTAAGCCTAACCCTCAACCTCACGCTCAAACTCACACAAACCCTAACACAAATCCTCAATCTAACCGTCACCCTCACCCTCTCCCTAACCCTAACTCTCACCTTAAACCTAACCCTCACCCTACTGTAACCCTCACCCTAGGCCTAACCCTCAAATTTACCCTTACCGTCACGCCCACCTTAACCCTCACCCTAACACTAACCCTCACCTTAACCTTCTCCCTAACCCTAACTCTACCCCTAAACCTCACACTCACCCTAACCCTGTCTCTAACACTAACACTAACACTAAAAACCTCACCCTAACTCTAACTCTAGCCCTCAACCTCATTGATACCGTAACCCTAACCCTAACAATAACCCTAACCCTAACCCTAATCCTAACCCTCAACCTCACATTAACCCTAATCCTTACCCTAATCCTCACTCTAACCCTAACCCTCATCCTAACCTTCACCCTAACACTAACCCTAACCCTAAAACTCACCCTAACAATAAACCTACCCCTCACCCTCACCCTCACCCTCAACCTCACCTTAACTCTAACCTTAACAATTACAGTAATCCTAACCCTAAACCTAACCCTAATCCTAACACTACCCTCACCCTCAGCCTCACCCTAACCCTACCTCTAACCCTAAACCTCACCCTCACCCTAACCCTAACCCTAATCCTAACCCAAAACCTCACCCTAACCTTAACCCTAAAACTCACCCTCAAGCTAGCCCTCACCCTAACCCTAATCCTAACCCTAAACTCATCCTAAAGCTCATCCTAAAAATAACCCTAATCCTAACCCTCACCCTCACCCTAACCCTAACCCTAACCCTAAACCTCAACCTAAACCTAACCCTCACCCTCACTGTTACCCCTACCCTAACACGCACCCTAACCCTAAACTTAACCCAAATCCTAACTCTCACCCTAACCCTATCCCTCACCCTAACACTAATCCTCACACTCACCCTCAACCTCAGCCTAAACCTAAGCTTATACCTAACCCTCACCCTCACTGTAACCCCTACCCTAACACTCACCCTAACCCTAAACTTAACCCAAACCCTAACTCTCACCCTAACCCTATCCCTCACCCTAACTCTAATCCTCACACTCACCCTCACCCTCAGCCTAAACCTAAGCCTATCCCTATCCCTAACCCTAACCCTCACATTCATCCTAACCCAAATCCCAATCAAACCCTAACCCTGACTCTCACCCTCACCTTAAGCCTCACATTAAGCCTAAACCTAAAATTAATCCTAACCCTAACCCTAACCCTAAACCTCACACTAACACTAACCCTAACCATCACCTTAACCCTAAACCTCACCCTAAACCTAACCCTAAACCTAACCCTCACCCTTACCGTAACCCTCATCCTCAGCCTAAACTTCACATTTACCCTTATCGTGACCCCCACACTAACCCTCACCCTAAACCTAACCCTCATCCTAACCCTAACTCTACCCCTAAACCTCACCCTCACCCTAACCCGAACTCTATCCCTAACCCTAACACTAAAACTCAACCCAACCCTAAAGCTAATCCTCACCCTCAACCACATGCTCAGCCTAAACCTAAGCCTAAGCCTAACGCTTACCCTAACCATTAACCTCACCCTAGCCCTCAGGCTAACCCTAATCCTAAACCTAACACTCATCCTAACCCTCCCTCTATCCCTAACACTAAACCTCAACCTAAACCTAACACTAAACCACACCCTCACCTTAGCCCTCACCCTAGCCCTAATCCTAACCCTAACCCTGATCCTAACCCTCCCCATAACCCTAACCCTAACCCTCACCCTAACCCTAACACTCAGCTTCACCCTCAAACTCAGCCTAATCCTAAGCCTAACCCTAACACTAACCTTAACCCTCAATCTCACCTTAACCCTCACCCTAACCCTAACCCTAACCCTAACACTAAGCCTAACCCTAAACCTCACCCTCAGCCTCACCTTAAATCTAACTCAAACCCTAAACCTCACCCTCACCATAACCCTTAGCCTAACCCTAACCCTAAACCTGACCCTAACCCTAACTCTAAACCTACCCTTACCCTAGCCCTTACCCTAACCCTAATCCTAACCCTAATCCTCATCCGAACCGTCCCCCTAACCCTAACCCTAACCCTTACCCTCAACCTCACCCTCAGCCTAATCCTAACACTAACCCTAATCCTCACCCTCACCCTAGACCACATCCTAACCCTAACCCTCACCCTCACCATAAATCTCACACTAACCCTAACACTAATCCTCAGTCTAACACTCAGCCTCAGCCTAATCCTCAGCCTAACACTCACCCTAACCCTAACCCTGACCCTTACCGTAACCCTCACCCTAGGCCTAACCCTCACCTTTAACCTTACCGTGACCCCCACCTTAACCCTCAGCCTAATCCGAACCCTAACCCTAACCCCCACTCTAACCCTCACCCTAATCCTAACTCTTACCCTAAATCCTACCTTCACCCTAAACCTAACTATAAAGTAAACCAAAACCTAAACCTCACCCTAACCCCAACCGTAATCCTAACCCTAACCCTAACCTTAGGCCTAACCCTAACACTAAGCCTAAACCTCACACTTACCGTCACCCTAACCGTAACCCTAAACCTAACCATAACAATAACCCTAACCCTAATCCTAACCCTAACCCTAATCATAACCCTCACCACAACCCAAAACTTAACCCTAACACTAAACCTCTCAATATCCCGAACCTCATGCTAACCCTAACTCTAACCCTAAGTGTAACACTAAAAACCTCACCCTAACCCTAATTCTAAACCTCAACCTCACCATAATCGTAACCCTAACCCGATCCCTAACAATAACACTAACCCTAACCCTAATCCTCAACCTCACACTAAACCTAATCCTAAACCTAACCCTCAACCTAACCCTAACCCTCACACTTACTCTAACCCTATCCCTCATCCTAACCCTCACCCTAACCCTAACCCTAACACTAAAAGTCACCTTAACACTAAACCTAACCCTCACCCTCAACCTAGCCCTCATCCTAACCCTAATTCTAACCGTACTTCTCATCCTAACCCTCACCCTCACCCTAAACCTCACCCTAACCCTAACCATAAACCTAACCCTCAACCTAACCCTAATCCTCACGCTCAACTTAAAGCTAACCCTAACCCTCACCCTAACCCTAAACTTTACCTGAACCCTAACTTTCAACTTAACCCTAACCCTCACCCTAACCCTAACCCTCACACTCACCCTACCCTTACCCTAATGCTAATCCTAACCCTAACCCTAACCCTCAACCTCCGCCTCACCTTAACCCTAACTCTAACCCTAAACCCCACGCTCACCCTAACCCTAACCCTACCCCTAAACCTAAACCTCAACCTAACCATAACCCTAAAACTCACCTTCACCCTAACCCTAACCCTAACCCTAATCCTAACCCTAACCCTCATCCTAACCCTCCCTATAACCCTATCCAAAAACCTCAACCTAACCCTAACCCTCAAACCCACCCTCACACTCAGCCTAACCCTAAGCCTAACCACAAGCCTTACCTGAAACCTAACCTTAACCCTTACACTCACCCGCACCCTCACCCTCACCATAACTCTAAACCAAACCCTAACCCTAACCCTAAACCTCACCCTAACCCTAACCCTAACACTAACCCTCACCCTCACCCTAACACTAAAACAAACCCTAACCCTAACCCTCCCCCTAACCCTAAAATTTACCTGAACCCTAACTTTCAACTTAACCCTAACCCTAACCCTCACCCTAACCCTAACCCTCACACTCACCCTACCCTTACCCTAATGCTAATCCTAACCCTAACCCTAACCCTCAACCTCCGCCTCACCTTAACCCTAACTCTAACCCTAAACCCCACGCTCACCCTAACCCTAACCCTACCCCTAAACCTAAACCTCAACCTAACCATAAACCTAAACCTCACCTTCACCCTAACCCTAACCCTAACCCTAATCCTAACCCTAACCCTCATCCTAACCCTCCCTATAACCCTATCCAAAAACCTCAACCTAACCCTAACCCTCAAACCCACCCTCACACTCAGCCTAACCCTAAGCCTAACCACAAGCCTTACCTGAAACCTAACCTTAACCCTTACACTCACCCGCACCCTCACCCTCACCATAACTCTAAACCAAACCCTAACCCTAACCCTAAACCTCACCCTAACCCTAACCCTAACACTAACCCTCACCCTCACCCTAACCCTAAAACAAACCCTAACCCTAACCCTCCCCCTAACCCTCCCCCTAACCCTGTATCTAACCCTAAACTTCCCCCTCCACCTAAACCTATCCTTAACCCTAACCCTAAACCCCACCCTAATCCTAACACTAACCCTCACCCTTATCTTAACCCTCACCCTCAGTCTCAACCTCACCTTAATCCTTACTGTCATCCTCACCCTAACCCTTACTGTAACCCTAAAACTCATCCTAACCCTCACCGTAACCGTAAACCTAAACATCACCCTAACCCTAACCCTCACACTCAACCTCACACTCAGTCTAACCCTAAGCCTAATCCTAAGCCTTACCCTAATCCTCACCCTCACCCTATCCAACACTAACCCTAATCCTAAACATCACCCTAAACCTAATCCTTCACCCCACCCTCACCCTCAGCCTAAGCCTAAACCTAACCGTAACCCTCACACTCACCCTCACCCTAACCCAAATCCAAACCCTAAACCTAAACCTAACCCTAAAACTCAACCTAACCCTCACCCTAACCTTAACCCTCACACTAACCCTAATCCTAACCCTGCACATAACCTGCACCCTAACCCTAAATATAACCCTAAACCTCACCCTCAACATAACAATAATCCTAACCATAACCATAAACGTCACCCCAAACCTAACCCTCAACCTCACCCTCAGCCTCACCCTAACTGTAACTCTAACACTAAAATTAACACTAATCCTAACCCTAAACCTAAACCTAACCCTAACCCTAACCTTAATCCTAACACTTACCCTCACCCTAACACTAATTCTAACCCTAACCTAAACCCTAACCCTAACCCACATGTCACCACAACCCTAACCCTCATCCTAACCCTCACCCTAACCCTAACCCTAACCCTAATCCTCACCCTAACACTAATCCTAACCCTAATCCTCATCCTAACCCTCACCCTAACTCTAACCCTAACCGTCACAATAACCCTAACCCTAATCCTAACCCTCAACCTAACCCTAACTCTCATGCTCACTGTAAGACTAACCGTAACCCTCACCCTAACCCTAAACTTAAGCTGAACCCTAAATCTCACCCTAACCCTAACCCTAAACCTCAACCTAACCCTAAACTTCACACTCACCCTCACCCTCGGCCTAAACCTAAGCCTAAACCTAAGCCTAACCCTAACCCTCAGACTAACCCTAACACTTACCCTAATCCTAATCCTAACACTTAGCCTAACCCTCAACCTCAGCCTAAACCTTAATCTAACACTAACCCTAAACCTAACCCTCATCCTCAACCTCACCCTAACCCTAACTCTAACCCTAAACCTCACACTCATCCTAACCCTAACCCTAACCCTAACCCTAAACCTCACCCTCACTATCGCCCTCACCCTAACCCTAATCCTAAATCTAACCCTCATCTTAACCCTCACCATAAGCCTAACACTCATCCTCACCCTCACCCTAAACCTAAACCTAACCGTCAACCTAATCCTAACCCTCACCCTCAACATAACCCTTACCCTAACCCTCACCATAACCCTAAACTTAACGCGAACCCTAACCCTCAACCTAATCCTAACCCTCACTCTCAACCTCACCCTCAGCCTAACCCTAAGCCTAACCCTAAACTAACCCTAACACATACCCTCACCCTCACCTTAACTCTAATCCTAACCCTAACCCTCCCCCTAACTCTCACCGTAAACCTAACCTTAACACTAACACTAACCCTAAACCTCAACCTAACCCTCACCCGAACCGTAATTCTAACCCTAAACCTCACCCTCACCCTAAACCTAACTCTAACCCTAACCCAAACCTAAACCTCACCCTAACACTAACCCTCGCCCGCACCTGCACTCTCACTGTAACTTTAAACCTAACCATAACAATAACACTAACCCTAACCAGAACAATCACCCTACCCCTAATACTCACCCCCACCCTCACCCTCAGCCTAACTATAAGACTAAGCTTAACCCTCAACCTAACCCTTACACTCACTCTCACCCTAACCCTAACCCTAAACCTAAACTTAAACCTAAACATAACCCTAACCCTAAACCTAACCCTAATCCTCATCATCACACTCACCCAAGCACAATCCCTAAACTTAACCCTCACCCTAACCCTAAGCCTAATCCTCACCCTAAGCCTCACGCTCAACCTCACCCTAACCCTAACCCTAACCCTCACCCTAACCCTCACACTAGCCCTAATCCTAACCCTAATCCTAACCCTAACCCTCACCCTAAACCTAACCCTAAACCTCACCCTCACCCTAGCCGTCACCCTAACCCTAATCCTAACCTTAAAGCTCATCCAAACCCTCCCCATAACCCTAACCCTAGCCCTCACCCTAAACCTAAACCTCACCATCAATCTCACCCTCAGCCTAACACTAACCTTCGCCCTAACCCTCACATTCACCCTAACAGTAAACCTAATCCTAATCCTAAACCTAAACCTATCCCTAAATCTCAACCTAAACCACAACCTCACCCTAAACCTAACACTAACCCTAACACTTAACCTCACCCTAACAGTCCCCCTAAACCTAACTCTAACCCTAAACCTCACCCTCACCCTCAACCTCAAAGTAACTCTAACTCTAAAACCATAAACCTCACCATCATCCTCACCCTCACCACAAACTTAACCATAACCATAACACTAACAATAACCCTAACCCTAACCCTAACCCTAAACTTAAGCCTAACTCTCACCCTCCCCCTAACCCTAACCCTATCCCTCACCCTAACCATAAACTTAACCCAAATCCTAACTCTCACCCTAACCCTAACCCTAACCCTCACACTAACCCTAACCCTCAGCCTAACCCTAAGCCTAACCGTAACCCTAACCCTAACCTTCACATTCACCCTCCACCTACCCTCCGCCTAACCATATATCTAACCCTAAACTTCACCCTCATCCTAACCCTAACCCTAACACTAAACCCCATCCTAACCCTAAATTTAAACCTCACCTGCACCCTCACCCTCACCGTAACTCTAACCCTAACCCTAACAATAACACTAACCCTAACCCCAACCATCACCCTAACCCTAATGCTCACCCCCACATTCACCCTCACCCTAACCCTAATCCTAAACCTAGCCCTATCCAGAAACCTCAACCTAAACTTCACCCTCACCCTAACCCTAACACTAACCTTAACCCTAAACCTCACCCTAACTCTCCCCTTAACGCTAACTCTAACCATAAGCCTCACACTGACCCTCATCCTAACCCTAACCCTAACGCTAAACCCATCCCTAAACCTCACCCTAACCGTAACCCACACCCCCATCCTCAACCTCACGGTAACTCTAACCCTAACCCTAACAATAACACTAATCCTAACCCTAACCATAACCATAACCCTCACCCTCAGCCTCACCCTCACCACTAACTTAACGCTAATCATACCACAAACAATAACCCTAACCCTAACCCTAACCCTAATACACACACCCAAACTCACCCTCAGCCTAACCCTAAACCTAAACCTAAACCTAAACATAACCCTCACTGTAACTCTAACCCTAACCCTAACACTAACACTAAACCTAACCCTAATCCTCAGCCTCACCATCACCCTAACCCAAAACTTAACCCTAACCCTCACCCTAAACCTAATCCTAAACCTAACCCTAAACCTAACCCTCACACTCACCCTCTCCCTACACCTAATCCTAAACCTAACCCTCACCCTAACCCTAACCCTAAACCTAACCCTAACCCTAAACCTAACCCAAACCCTAACCCTAAACCTAACCCTAATCCTCAGCCTCACCCTCAACTTAAACCAAACCCTAACCCTAACCCCCAACCTAACCCTAAACCTAAACCTAACCATAACCATAATCATAACCCTCATTGTAACTCTAACCCTAACTCTAACCCTAACCCTAAACCTAACCCTAACCCTAAGCCTAGTCCTAAACATAGCCCTCACTGTAACTCTAACGCTAACCCTAACACTAACACTAAACCTAACCCTAATCCTCAGCCTCACCATCACCCTACCCCAAAACTTAACCCTAACCCTCACCCTAAACCTAATCCTAAACCTAACCCTAAACCTAACCCTCACACTCAACCTCTCCCTACCCCTAATCCTAAACCTAACCCTCACCCTAACCCTAACCCTAAACCTAACCCTAACCCTAAACCTAACCCAAACCCTAACCCTAAACCTCACCCTAATCCTCAGCCTCACCCTCAACTTAAACCAAACCCTAACCCTAACCCCCAACCTAATCCTAAACCTAAACCTAACCATAACCATAATCATAACCCTCATTGTAACTCTAACCCTAACCCTAACCCTAACCCTAAACCTATCCCTAACTCTAACCCTAACCCTAACCATAGCCCTCACTGTAAATCTAACCCTAACCCTAACCTTAAGCCTAAACCTAAACGTAATCCTCAGCCTCACCCTCACCCTAACCCATACCCTAACCCTAACCCTCACCCTAACCCTAAGCCTAACCCTAAACCTAAACCTCACACTCACCCTAACCCTAACCCTAATCTTAAACCTAAACCTATCCCTAACCCCAGCACTCACATTCAGTCTCAACCTACCCCTCACCCTAACCCTAATCCTAACCCTAAAACTCATCATAACCTTCACAATAACCCTAACCCTAACCCTCACCCTAACCCTAACCATAACCCTCACCCTCATGCTCAGCCAAAGCCTACTCCTAAGCCTAAAGCTAAGCCTAACCCTAACCCGAACCCTCACCTTCACCCTAACCCTAACCTTAAACCTAACTCTAACCCTTAACCTCACCCTCACCCTAAACCTAACTCTAACCCTAACCCTGAACCTAAACCTCATCCTAAACCTAACCCTCACACACACCCTAACCCTTACCCTAATCCTAATACTTTCACTAAGCCTAACCCTCACCCACACCCTAACCCTCACACTAACCCTAACTCTAACACTAACCCTAACCCTAACCCTCACCCTCAGCTTCACCCTAACCCTAACTCTAACCCTAAACCTCAACCTCACCCTAACACTAACCCTAAACCTAACGCTAAACCTCACCCTAACCCTAACCCTAAAACTCTAACCCTAAACCTAATGCTAAACCTCACCCTAACCCTAACCCTAAAACTCACCCTCACCCTAGCCCTAACCCTAACCCTAATCCTAACCCTAACACTCATCCAAACCCTCCCCATAACCCTAACCCTAGCCCTAACCCTAAACCTCAAAATCTCCCTCACCCTCAGCCTAACCCTAATCCTAAAGCTAACCCTAACCTCAAAATCCTAAAGCTAACCTCAACCTAAACCTCCCCCTCACCCTAAACCTAACCCTAACCCTAACCATGAACCTCATCCTAACTGTCCCCCTAACCCTAACTCTAACCCTAAACCTCACCCTCACCCTAATCCTAACCCTAACCCTAAACCTCACCCTAACCCTAACCCTCACCCTCACCCAAAACCTCAAAGTAACTCTAACGCTAAACCTAACAATAACACTAACTCTAACCCTAACCCTAACCATAAACCTCACTCTCAGCCTCACCCACACCGCAAACTTAACCCTAACCATAACACTAACAATAACCCTAAACCTAACACTAACCCTAATCCTCACCCCCAACCTCACACTCAGCCTAAACAAAAGCCAAACCCTAAACCTAACAGTAACCCTAACCCTCACCGTAACCCTAACCCTAAACCTAACCCTAACCCTAAACCTAACCCAAACCCTAACCCTAAACCTCATCCTCACCCTAAACCTCACACTAACCCTAACCCTAACCCTAATCCTCAATCTAACCCTCACCCTAACAATAAACCTAACCCTAACCCTAACCCTAACCCTCACCCTTATCTTAACCCTCATCCTCATCCTAAACCTCAACTTTACCCTTACCAACACCCTTCCCCTAACCCTCACCCTAACCCTAAACCTCATCCTAACCCTCACCCTAAACGTAATCCTAACCATCATCCTAACCCTAAAACTCACCCTCAACCTCTTGCTCAGCCTAACCCTAAGCCTAAGCCTGGCCCTAACCCTAACCCTCACACTCACCCTAACCCTTACTCGAATCCTAATCCTAACACTAAGCGTAACCCTCACCCTCACACTAACCCTCACCGTAACCCTAACTCTAACACTAACCCTAACCCTAACCCTCACCCTCAGCCTCAACCTAACCCTAACTCTAACCCTAAACCGCACCCTCATCCTAACCCCAACCCTAAACCTAACCCTAAACCTCAACCTAACCCAAACCCTAAACCTCACCCTCACCCTAGCCCTTACCCTAAACCTAATGCTAGACCTAACCCTCATCCTAACCCTCACCCTAACACTAACCATAACACTCATCCTCACCCTCACCCTAACCCTAAACCTAACCCTAACACTCCACCTAAACCTAACCCTCACCCTCACTGTAACCATTACCCTAACCCTCACAGTAACCCTAAACTTAACCCGAACCCTAACTCTCACCCTAACCCTAACCCTAACCCTCACCCTAACCCTAACCCTCACCCTCACCCTCACTCTCAGCCAAACCCTAAGCCTAAGCCTAACCCTAACGCAACCCTCACACTCACCCAAAACCTTACACTAATCCTAATCCCAAACCTAAGCCTAAACCTCACCCACACCCTCACCCTCACTCTAACACTCACCCTAACCCTAACTCTAAGACTAACCCTAAACCTAACCGTCAACCTCAGCCTCAACCTTACCCTAACTCTAACCCTAAACCTCACTTTTACCCTATCCCTAACTCTAACCGTGACCCTAACACTAAACCTCACCCTAATCCTAACCCCAACCCTCACACTCACGCTCAACCTAAACCTAAGCCTAAGCCTAACCCTTACTCTAACCCTCACCCTCACCATAGCCCTCACCGTAAACCTAATCCTAAACCTTTTCCTCATCCTAACCCTTACCCTAACCCTAACCCTAACCATCACCCTAACCCTAATCCTCACCCCCAACCTCACCCTCAGCCTAACCCTAAGCCTAAGCCTAACCCTAAACCTCAACCTAACCATCACCCTAACCTTAAACATAACACTGAACCTAACACTAACCCTCGACCTAAACCTCCCCCTAACCCTAAACCTAACCCTAAAACTCACCCTCACGCTAACCCAAATCCTAAACCTAACCCTAACCCTCAGCCTCACTGTTACCCTAACCCTCAACCTAACCCAAACTGAAACCCTAACCCTAACCCTAAACCTTACCCTAACACTAACTCTAATCCTCACCATCACCCTAGCCCTCACCCTAACCCTAATCCTAACCCTAAACCTCACCCTAACCATAAACATAACCGAACCCTAAATCTCAACCTAACCCTAAACCTAACCCTCACCTTAACCCTAACCCTCACACTCACCCTCACTCTCAGACTAACCCTAAGCCTAAGGGTAACCCTAACCCTAACCCTCACACTCACCCGAACAATTACACTAATCCTAATCCTAACCCTAAGCCTAACCCTCACCCTCACTCTCACCCTCACCCCAACCCTCACCCAAAACCTAACTCTAACACTAACCCTAAACTTAACCCTCAACCTCAGCCTCACCCTTACCCTAACTCTAACCCTAAACCTCACCCTCACCCTAACCCTAACTCTAACCCTAACCCTAACACTAAACCTCACCCTAACCCTAACCCTAACCCTCACCCTCACACTAACGGTAACCCTAACCCTAACCATAACAGTAACCCTAACCCTAATACTAACCCTCACCCTAACCATAGCCCTCACCCTAACACTAACCCTCACCCTAACCATAGCCCTCACCCTAACACTAACCCTCACCCTAACACTTACCCTCAACCTAACACTAACCCTAACCTAAAACTAAATCTCCCACTAACCCTAACCCTCACCCTAATCCTAAACCTCACCCTAATGCTAAACCTAACTCTAACCCTCACCCTGACCCTAGCCTTCACCCTAAACCTAATTCTAACCCTCAGTCTCACCCTAACCCTAACCCTCATCCTCACCCTATACCTCACACAAACCCTAACCCTAAACCTAATCATCAATCTAACCCTCACCCTAAGCCTTACCCTAACCCAAAACCTAACCCCAAACCTCACCCAAACCCTAACCCTAAACCTCAACCTCACCCTAGCCCTCACCCTAACCCTAATCCTAACCCTAACCCTTATCCTAACCCTCACCCTAACACTAACCCTAACCCTCGCCCTCACCCTCACCCTCACACTAACCCTAAACCTAACACTAAACCTCAACCTAACCCTAACCCTCACCCTCACTATAACAGTTACCCTAACCCTAACCCTAACCCAAAACTTAACCGAAACCTAACTCTCACCCTAACCCTGAACCTAATCCTCACCCTGACCCTCACCCTCACCCTCAGCCTAACACTAAGCCTAACTCAATCCCTAACACTAACCCTCATCGTATCGCTCACCCTAACCCTAACCCTAATCCTAATGCTAACCCTAAACCTAAACCTCATCCTCACCTAACCCTCAACTTAAGCCTAATCCTAACATTAAACCTAACACTCACCCTAACCCTAAACCTCAGCCTAAACCCTAAAAATCACACTAACCCTCACACTAATCCTCAACCTAACCCTCAACCTAACATTAACCCTAACACTAACCCTAACATTAACGCTCGACCTAACCCTACAACTAACCCTAAATGTAACCCTAAACCTCCCCCTCACACTAACCCTAATCCTAAACTTAACACTAAACCTCACCCTAACCCTAAACCTCACCCTCACCCTCACCCTCACCATAACTCTAACCCTAACCCTAACAATAACACAAATCCTAACCCTAAACCTAACCCTTACCCTAACCCTAATCCTAACACTCACCCTCACCCTAACTATAATCTTAACCCTAACCCTCAACCTAACCCTAAACCTCACTCTCACCATAACCCTAACCCTCATCCTAACCCTAACCCAAACCCTAACCCTAACGATAAACCTTACCCTATCACTAACCCTAACCCTCACCCTCACCCTAGCCCTCACTCTAAGACTAATCCAAACCCTAACCCTCACCCTAACCCTAAACATAATAAAACCTTAACTCTCATCCTAATACTAACCCTAAACTTCACCGTAAACCTAACCCTCACCCTCACCCTCACTCTCAGTCTAACCCTAATCCTAAGCCTAACCCTAACCATAAACATCACACTCAACCTAACCCTTACTCTAATCCGAATCCTAACACTAAGCCTAAGCCTAACCTTCATGCTCAAACTCACCCTAATCGTAACCCTCACCCTAACTTTAACTCAAACACTAACCCTAACCCTAACCCTCAAACTCAGGCCCACCCTTACCCTAACTCTAAACCTAAACCTCACCCTCACCCTAACTCTAACCCTAACCCTAAATTTGACCCTAACCCTAACACTAAACCTCACCCTCAACCTAGCACTCACCCTAACCCTAATCCTAACACTAACCCTCATCCTAACCCTCCCCATAACCCTAATCTTAACCCTCACCCTAAACTTCACCCTAACCCTAACACTAACCCTAACCCTAACCCTCCAAATAACCCTCACCCTAACCCTGTCTCTAAACCTCACGCTCACCCTAACCCTAACTCTAACTCTAACCCAAAACCTAAACCTGACCCTAACCCTAAACCCTAACGCTCACCCTTACTCTCAACGTTACCTTAACCCAAAACCTAACCCTAACAATAACCCTAACCCTAATCCTAACCCTCACCCTAACCAAAAACCTCACCGTAACCCATATCCTAACCCAAACACTAACCCTCACAGTAACCCTAACCCTAACCTCACCCTATCCCTAACTCTAACCCTAACCCTAACACTAAAAACCTCAACCTAACCCTCACCCTCACCTTCAACATAATCGTAACCCTAAAAATAACCCTAACCCTAACCCTAATCCTAACCCTCACCCTCACCCTAAACCTAAACCTAAACCTAACACTCACCCTAACCCTAACCCTCACCCTTACCGTAAACCTAACCCACATCTTAACACTCACCCTAACTCTAACCCTAAATCTCACCCTAACCCTAAACCTACCCCTTACCCTCAACCTAACCCTAACCCTCACACTCAACGTAAACCTAACCCTAACCCTCACCCTAACTCGAAACTTATCCTGAACCCTAACTCCCACCCTAACCCTCACCCTCACGCTCACACTCAATGTAACCCTAAGCCTAACGCTAACCCTAACCATAACCCTCACACTCACCCTAACCCTAAGCCTAACCCTAACCATAAACCTCAACTTAACCTAACCCTAAACATCACCCGCACCCTAGCCATTACCCTAACCCTAATCCTAACATTAACCCTCATCCTAACCCACTCCATAACCCTAACCTTAACCCAAACAATAACCCTAAAGCTCAAGCTCACCCTTAGCCCAACCTAAGCCTAACCCTAAGCATAACCCTAAACCTAACCACAACCCTCACACTCATTCTGCACCCTAACCCTCACCGTTACTCTAACCCTCACCGTTACTCTAACCCGAACCCTAACCCTAACCTAAACCACACCCTTACGCAATACCTAACCCTAACCCTAACCCTCATCCTCACCCTAACCCTAACACTAAACCTAACCCTAACCCTCACCCTAACCGTCACCCTAACCTTATATCTAAACCTAAACCTCACCCTCACCCTCATCCTAACCCTAACCGTAACCCTAAACCCCACCCTAACCATAACCCTAAACCTCACCCGTACCCTCACCCTCACCATAACTCTAATTCTAACCCTAAAAATAACACTACCCCTAACCCTAACCATCACCCTAACCCTAATCCTCACCCCACCCTCACCCTCAGCCTATCCCTATGCCTAAGCCTAACCTTTACCCTAACACTCACACTCATGCTCACCCTAACCCTAATCCTAAACCTATCCCTATCCCTAAACCTCAACCTAACCCTCACCCTCACCCTAAAACTAACACTAACCCTAAACCTAAACCTCATCCTAACCCTCTCGCTAACCCTAACTCTAACCCTAAAGCTCAACCTCACCATAAACCTAACCCTAACCCTTACTCTAAACCTCACCCTAACCCTAACCCAAACCCACAACCTCAACCTCACCGTAACTCTAACCCTAACCCTAACAAAAACCTAACCCTAACGCTAAACCTAACCCTAACCCTAATCCTCAACCCCACACGCACCCTCAGCCTAAACCTAACCCTAACCCTACCCTTCGCCATAAGCCTAACCCTAACCCTAACACTAACACTAACACTAACCCTAAACCTAAACCTCACCCTAACCGTAACCATAAACCTCACCCTCAACCTAGCCCTCACCCTAACCCTAATCCTAAACCTAACCCTCATCCTAACCCTCCCCATAACCCTAAACCTAACCCTCACCCTCACCCTAACCCTAACCCTAACCCTAACACTAACCGTAATCCTAACCCTCAACCTAACCATCACCCTAACCCTAACTCTAACTCTAAACCTTACCCTCACCCTAACCCTAACTCTAACCCTTACCCAAACCCTAAACCTCACTTTAACCCTAAACCCTAACCCTCACCCTTACCTTCACTATAACCGTAACCCTAAACCTAACCCTCACAATAACCATAACCCTAATACTAACCCTCACCCTAACCACAACCCTCACCGTAACCCATAACCTAACCCAAACACTAAACCTCACACTAACCCTAACCCTAATCTCACCCTAACCATAACTCTAACGTTAACCCTAACACTAAAAACCTCAACCTAACCCTAACCCTAATCCTCACCCTCAACCTCACCATAACCGTAACTCTAACAATAACCCTAACACTAAACCTAAAACTAACCCTCACCATAACCCTAACCCTAAACCGAAACTTAACCCTCACCCTAACCTAACCCTCACACTTACTGTAACCCTAACCCTCATGCTAACCCTCACCCTAACCATAACCCTCACCGTAATCCATAACCTAACCCCAAAACTAACCCTCACACTAACCCTAACACTAACCTCACTCTAACCCTAACTCTAACCCTAACGCTAACATTAAAAACCTCAACGTAACCCTAACCCTCACCCTCAACCTCACCCTCACCATAACCATAACCCTAACAATAACCCTAACCCTAACCCTAATCCTAACACTCACCCTCATCCTAACCATAAACCTAACCCTAACGCTCACCCTAACACTAACCCTCACCCTTACCGTAACCCTTACCCTCACCCTAACCCTCACTCTAACTCTAACCATAAACCTAAACCTCACCCTAACACTAACCCTAACCCTCACTCTCAACCTAGCCCTCAACCTAACCCTAATCCTAACCCTAGTCCTCATCCTAACCCTCACCCTAACCCTAACCCTAAACCTCACCCTAAGCCTAACCCTAACCCTAACCCTCAAGCTAAGTCTAACCCTAACACTCAATGTAAACCTAACCCTAACCCTCAACTTAACCCTAAACTTAACCTGAACCCTAACTCTCACCATAACCCTAACCCTCACCCTCACCCTCAGTGTAACCCTAAGCCTAACCCTAACCCTAACCCTAACACTCACACTCACCCTAACCCTTACCCTAATGCTAATCCTAACCCTAACCCTACCCCTCACCGTCAGCCTCACCTTAACCCTAACTCTAACCCTAAACCTCAAACTCACCCTAACCCTAACCCTAAACCTAACCCTAAACCTCACCCTAACCTAAACCTAAACCTCACCCAGACCCTAGCCATTACCCTAATCCTAATCCTAACACTAACCCTCATCCTAACCCTCCCCATAACCTTAACCCTAAACCTCACCTTCAACCTAGCCCTCACCCTAACCCTAATCCTAAACCTAATATCCTAAACCTCAGACTAACCCTAACCCTAACTCTCACCCTCACCCTCACACTAACCATAACCCTAACCCTCAACCTAACCCTAACCCTCACTCTCACTGTAACCATTACCCTAACCCTCACGCTAACCCTAAACATAACCCGAGCTCTAACTCTCACCCTAACCCTGACCCTAACGTCACCCTAACGCTAACCCTCAACCTTACCATCACCCTCAGCCTAAACCTAAGCCTAAGCCTATCCTTAACCCTAACCCTCATCCTATCCCTCACCCTAACCCTAACCCTAATCCTAATCCTAACCCTAACCCTAAACCTCACCCTCACCCTAACCCTCAACTTAAGCCTAACACTAACATTAATCCTAACCCTAACCCTAACCCTAAACCTCATCCTAAACCCTAAACCTCACACTAACCCTCACACTAATCCTCAACTGAACCCTCACCCTAAACTTAACCCTAACACTAACCCTAACATTAACACTCGACCTAACCCTACAACCAACCCTAAATCTAACCCTAAACCGCCCCCTCATCCTAACCCTAATCCTAACCCCAGCCCTAAAAATCACTCTAACCCTAAACCTCACCCTCAACCTCACCCTCACCCTCACCATAACTCTAACCCTAAACCTAACAATAACACTAATCCTAACCCTAAAGCTAACCCTAACCCTAACCCTAAACCTAACACTCACCCTCACCCTAAACATAATCTTAACCCTAACCCTCAACCTAACCCTAACCCTCACCCTAACAGTAACCCTAACCCTCATCCTAACCCTAACACAAACCTAACCCTAAACCTAAACCTTACCCTAACACTAACCCTAACCATCACCCTCACCCTAGCCCTCACTCTAACATTAATCCTAACCCTAACCCTCACCCTAACCCTAAACATAATCGAACCCTAACTCTCACCCTAACCCTAACCCTAACTTTCACCGTAAACCTAACCCTCACCCTCACCCTCACTCTCAGCTTAACCCTAAGCCTAAGCCTAACCATAACCCTAACGATCACACTGACCCTAACCCTTACCCTAATCCGAATCCTAAACCTAAGCCTAACCCTCACCCTCACCCTCACCCTAATCCTAACCCTCACCCTAAATCTAACTCTAACACTAACCCTAACCCTCAACCTCAGGCTCACCCTTAACCTAACTCTAAACCTAAACCTCAACCTTACCCAAACCCTAACCCTAACCCTCACACTAAACCTTCCCATAAACCTAATCCTAAACCTCACCCTCAACCTAACTCTCACCCTAACCCTAACTCTAACTCTAAACCTCACCCTCACCCTAACCCTAACTCTAACCCTAACCCAAAATCTAAACCTGACCCTAACCCTAAACCCTAATGTTCACCCTTACTCTCAACGTTACCTTAACCCAAAACCTAACGCTAACAATAACCCTAACCCTAATCCTAACCCTCACCCTAACCACAGCACTCACCGTAACCCATACCCTAACACAAACACTAACCGTCACAGTAACACTAACCCTACCCTCACCCTAACCCTAACTCTAACCCTAACCCTAACACAAAAAACCTCAACCTAACCCTAACCCTAACCCTCACCCTCACCCTCACCGTAACTGTAACCCTAAAAATAACCCTAACCCTAACCCTAATCCTAACCCTCACCGTCACCCTAACCCTAAACCTAACCCTAACCCTCACCCTAACCCTAACCCTCACCCTTACAGTAAAATTAACCCTCATCCTAACCCTCAACCTAAATGTAACCCTAACCCTAAACCTCACCCTAAAACTAACCCTAACCCTCACCCTCACACTGGCCCTCACCCTAACACTAATCCTAACCCTAATCCTAATCCTAACACTCACCCTAACCTTGACCATAACCATCATCCTAACCCTAAACATAACCCTAACCCTGACCCTAACCCTACCCCTCACCCTTACTTTAACCCTTAACCTCATCCTAACCCTCACCCTAACTCTAACCCTAACCCTCATCCTAACCCTCACCCTAACCCTAGCCCTAAACCTCACCCTAACCCTAACCCTCAACCTAACCTAACCCTCACACTCAACGTAAACCTAATCCTAACCCTCAACCTAACCCTAAACTTAACCTGAACCCTAACTCTCATCCTAAACCTAAACCTCACCCTCACCCTCACCCTCAGTGTATCCCTATGCCTAATCCTAACCCTAACCCTAACACTCACACTCACCCTAACACTTACCCTAATCCTAATCCTAACCCTAACCCTAACCCTCACCCTCAGCCTCACCTTAACCCTAACTCTAACCCTAAACCTTAACATCACCTTAATCCTAACCCTAACCCTAACCCTAAACCTCACCCTAACCTAACCCTAAACCTCACCCTCACATTAGCCATCACCCTAACCCTAATCCAAACATTAACCCTCATCCTATCCCTCCACATAACCCTAACTCTAACAGTCACCCTAACCCTAAACCTCAACCTCACCCTTAGCCTAACCCTATGCCTAAACGTAAGCCTAACCCTAAACCTAACCCGAAACCTCACACTCATCTGCACCCTCAACCTCACCGTAACTCTAACCCTAACCCTAACCTAAACCCTAAACCTCACCCCTACCCTAACCCTAACCCTATCCCAAACCCTAACCCTCATCCTTATCCTAACCCTAACACTAAACCTAACCCTAAACCTCACCCGAACCCTTCCCCTAACAATAACCCGAACAGTCACCCTAACCCTAATCCTCACCCCCACCCTCACCCTAAGCCTAACCATAAGCCTAAGCCAAATCCTTACCCAATTCCTCACACTTCCCCTCACCCTAACCCTAATCCTAAACCTAACCCTGTCCCTAAACCTCAAACTAACCCTCAACCTCACCCTAACCCTAACACTAACCCTAACACTAAACCTCACCCTAAACATCCCCCTAACCCTAACTCTAACCCTAAATATCACCCTCACCCTAACCCTAACCAAAACCCTCAGCCTAAACCTCACCCTAATCCTAACCTCACCCTCACCCTCAAACTCACCGTAACTCTAACCCTAACCCTAAGAATAACACTAACCCTAACCCTAACCCTAACTCTAGCCATAACCCTCACATTCAGCCTCACCCTCACTGCAAACTTAACCCTAACTATAACACTAAAAATTACCCTAACCCTAAGCCTAACCCAACTCTAAGTCTAATCCTAACCCCCACCCTCAGCCTCAGCCTAACACTAAGCCTAAACCTAACCCTAAACCTAACCCTAATCCTCAGCCTCAGCCTCAACCTAACCCAAACCCTAAACCTAACACTCACCCTAACTCTAAGCCTAAACCTAACCCTAACCCTCACACTCACCCTCAAACTAACCCTAATCCTAAACCTAACCCAATTCCTAACCCTAACCCTCACCCTAACCCTCACCCTAGCGCTCACCCTAACCCTAACCCTAACACTCACCCTCAACCTAGCCCTCAACCTAACCCTAAACCTCACCCTCACCTTAACCCTAACCCTAACACTAACCCTAACCCTAACCATCAACCTTACCGTAACCCTCACCCTCAGCCTAACCCTCATGTTTGCCCTTACCGTCACCCCTACCCTAACCCTCACCATAACCCTCACACTCACCCTAACCCTCACCCTAAAACTAACTAACCCCTAAACCTCACCCTCACCCTAACCATAACTCTAACCCTAACCCTAACACTAAACCTCACCCTAACCGTAACCCTACCCCTCAGAATAACCCTAACCCTCAACCTCACGCAAACCCTCAGCCTAAACCTAAGGCTAACCCTAACCATAACCATAAGCCTCACACTCACCCTAACCAGAACCATAATCCTAATCCTACCCCTAAACCTAACCCAAACCCTCACGCTCAACCTCACCCTAACCCTAATTCTAACCCTAAACCTCACACTGACCCTAACCCTAATCCTAAAACTGACCCTCACTGTAATCGAACACTAAACCTAACCCTAAACTTATTGCTAACTCTCACCCTAACCCTAACCCTAACACTAACCCTAAACCTAAACCTCACCCTAACTCTAACACTAACCGTATAACTCACCATCATCCTAACCATCACTCTAACCCTAACCCAAACACTAAACCTTACCCTAACCCTACCCCTAAAAGTCACCCTCACCTCACCGTAACCAAAACCCTAAACCTAACCCTAACCCTAACCCTAACCCTAATCCTAACCCTCCCCCTAACCATAACCCTCATCCTAACCCAAACACTCACCCTCACCCTAACACTAACCCTAACCCTAAAACTTACCCTCACACTAACCCCAACCCTAACCCTAACCTTAAACCTCAAAGTAACCCTCACCCTCAGCCTAACTCTAACACTAACCCTATCCCTAACCCTCCTCCTAACCCTATATCTAAACCTAAACCTCAACCTCACACTAACCCTAACCCTAACCCTAAACCATACCCTAACCCTAACCCTACCCCTCACCCGCACCCTCACCCTCACCGTAATTCTAACCCTAACCTTAACAGTAACACTAACCCTAACCCAAACCATCACCCTAACCCTAATCCTCACCTCCACCCTCACCCTCAGCCTAACCCTAAGCCTAAGCCTCACCCTCACCCTAATTGTCACACTCACCCTCACCCTACCCCTAATACTAAATCTAACCTTATCCCTAAACCTCAACCTAACACTCACCCTCCCCGTAACCCTAACACTAAACCTCAACCTAAATCTCACCCTAACCCTAACCCTCACCCTCACCCTCAATCTCACCATAACTCTAAACCTAACACTAAATCTAACACTAACCCTAACCCTAACCATAAACATAACCATGACCCTCACCTTCAGAATCACCCTCAGCTCCAACTTAACCTTAAACATAACACTAACAATAACCTTAATCCTAAACCTAACACTAATCCTCAACCCCACCCTCACCCTCAGCTGAATCCTAAGCCTAACCCTAAGCCTAAACCTAACCCTAACCCTAACTGTAACCCTAAACCTAACCCTAAACCTAACCCTAATCCTCACCCTCACCCTCACCCTAACCAAAACCCTAACCCTAAACCTCACCCTAACTCTAAGCCTAACCATAACCCTGACCCTCACACTCACCCTCAACCTAACCCTAACCCTAACCAAAACCCTAACCCTAACCCTCACCCTAACCCTAAGCCTAACCATAACCCTGACCCTCACATTCACCCTTAACCTAACCCTAACACTAAACCTAACCATATCCCTAAACTTAACCCTCACCCTAACCCTCACCCTAACACTAATCCTAACCCTAAACCTCATCCTAACCCTCACCCTAACGCTAACCCTAACCCTCATCCTTATCCTAAACCTAACCCTCAACCTCATGCTTGGCCTAAGCCTAAGCCTAAGCCTAAATCTAACCCAAACATTCAACATAACGCTAACCCTAACTCTAAGCCTTAACCTCACTCTCACACTAACCCTAACTCTAACCCTTACCCTAAACCTAAACCTCATCCTAACACTAATCCTAAACCTCACCCTCACCCTCACCGTAACCGTAACCCAAACCCTAACCCTACCAATAACCCTAATCCTAACCCTAACCCTCAACCTAACCCTAACCCTAACCCTAACCTTCACCCTAACACTTACCCTCACCCTAACACTAACTCTAACACTAACCCTCACACTAACCCTAACCATCACCCTGACTCTAAACCTCACCCTAAACCTAAACCTAACCCTCACCTTCATCCTAGCCCTCACAATAACCCTAATCCTCATCCTCACCCTAAACCTCACACTAACTCTAACACTAATCCTCAAGCTAACCCTCACCCACACCCTTCCCCTAACCCTAACCGTCACTCTAACCCTAACCTTCACCCCACTGTAACCTTCACCCTCAGCCTAAACCTCAAGTTTACCCTTACCATCACCCCCATGCTAACACTTACCCTAAACCTAACCCTCACCCTAATCCTCACCATAACCCTAATTCCACCCCAAAACCTCATGCTCACCCTAACTCTAACCCTAACCCTAACCCTAACCCTAACCCTCATCCTAACCCTAAACCTCACACTAACCCTAATCCTAAACCTCAATTTAACTCTCACCCTGACCCTAATCCTAACCCTAACCCTAACCCTAAACCTAAACCTAACACTCACCATTATCTTAATCCTCACCCTCAGCCTAAACCTCACCTTTACCCTTACTATCATCCTCACCCTAAACCTCTAAACCTCATCGTAACCCTCACCCTAACCATCACCCTAACGCTAACCCTCAACCTCAACCTCACCCTCAGCCTAACCCTAAGCCTAAGCCTAAACCTTACCATAATCGTCACCCTCACCCTAGCCCTCATTCTAACCCTAATCCAAACCCTAACCCTCATCCTAACCCTCACCCTAAACCTAATCCTAACCCTCATCATCACCCTCACCCTAACCCTCATCCTAACCCTAAGCCTCAACCTAATCCTAAGCCTCACCCTCACAGTAACTCTTTTCCTGACACTCACCGTAACCCTAAACTTAACCGGAAACCTAATTCTCACCCTAAACCAAACACTAACCCTCACCCTAACCTTAACCCTAAACTTCATCCTCACCCTACCACTCACCCTAACCATAATCCTAAACCTAACCCTCATACTAACCATCCTCCTAACCCTAAACCTAACCCTCACCCTAACCCTAACACTCACCCTCAACCTCACCCTCAGCATAACCCTAAGCCTAAACCTAAACCTAACCCTAACACAGACACTTATCCCAAACCTAAACCTAAACCTAAGCCTAAGCGTATCCCTTACCCAAAACTTCACCCTCACCTTAACACTAATCCTAATCCTCACCCTAACCCTAACCCTAAACCTCCCCCTAACTCTCACCCTAACCCTAACACTAACACTAACCCTAACCCTAACCGTCCACCTAACCCTCACCCAAACCCTAACTCTAACTCTAAACCTCACCCTCACCCTAAACCTCACCCTAACCCTAACCCTAACCCTCACCCTCACCCGCACCATAACCGTAACCTTAAACCGAACCCTAACAATAACCCTAACCCTAATCTTAACCCTCACCCTAACCATAACCCTCAACCTAACCCTATACCTAAACCTCACCCTCACCCTAGCTCTCACCCTAAATCTAATCCTAACCCTAACACTCATCCTAACCCTCCCCCTAACCCTTACTCTAACCCTCACCGTAACCCTAACCCTCACCCTCAACCACACCCTCAGCCTAAACCTAAGCCTAACCATAAACCTAACCCTAACACATACACGCACAATCACTTGACACTAATCCTAACCCTAACTCTAACCCTAACCCTCCCAGTAACTCTCACCCTAACACTAACCCTAACCCTAACCCTCAACCTCATCCTAATCCTAAACCTAACTCTAACCCTAACCCAAACCCTAAACCTCACACTAACGCTAACCCTAAAACTCAATCTACCCTCACCCTAACCCTAAAACTAACCCTAACCCTCACCCTTATTTTAACCCTCAACCTCAGCCTAAACCTCACCTTTACCCTTACCATCATCCTCACCTTAACCCTCACCCTAACCCTAAACCTCATCCTAACCCTCACCCTAAGTGTAAAAATAACCCTCACCATAACCATAACCCTCAACCTCAACCTCACCCTCAGCCTAACCCTAAGCCTAACGGTAAACCTAACCCTAACACACAAACGCACCCTCACCCTGAACCTAATCCTAACCCTAACCCTAACCCTTACACTCCCCGTAACTCTCAACCTAACCCTAAGCCTAACACTCACCCTAACTCTCAGCCTCACTCTCACCCTAACCCTAATCCTATCCCTAACCCTCATCCTAACCCTCCCCCTAACCCTTACACTAAACCTCACCCTAACCCTAACCCTCAAACTGAACCTCACCCTTAGCCTAAACATTAGCCTAAGCCTAAAACTAAACCTAACACACACACTCAACCTCACCCTAACCCTAATCCTAACCCTAACCTTCCCCCTCACCCTCACCGTCAGTGTAAACCTAAGCCTAACCCTAACCCTAAACATAAAACAAACCTAACCCTTACCCAAATCCTAATCCTAAGCCTAACCCTAAGCCTCACGCTCAGCCTCACCTTTACCCTAACTCTAACCCTATATTTCACACTCACCTTAACCCTAACCCTAACCCTAACCCTAAACCTCATCCTAACCCTCCCCATAACCCTAACCCTAACCCTCAACCTAACCCTAACCCTCAAACTCACCCTCAACCTCAGCCTAAACCTAAGTCTAAACCTAAAACTAAACCTAACACACTCACTCACCCTCAACCTAACCCTAATCCTAATCCTAACATTCACCCTCACCCTCACCCTCAGTATAAACCTAAGTCTAACCCTAACCCTAACCATCACACTCAACCTAACCATTACCTTAATCCTAATCCTAACCCTAATCCTAAGCCTCACCCTCAGCCTCAACTTTACCCTAACTCTAACTCTATACCTCACACTCACCATAACCATAACGCTAACCCTAACCCTAAACCTCACCCTAACACTAACCCTAAATCTCAACCTCAGCCTAGCCCTCACCCTAACCCTAATCCTAACCCTAAACCTCATCCTAAACCTCCCCATAACCCTAACCCTAACCCTAACCCTCAAACTCACCCTGAACCTCAGCCTAAAACTAAGCCTAACACTATACCTAACACTAACCCTCACACTAACCCTAACCATAACCCTAATCCTAACCGTATCCCTCACACTCACCCTAACCCTCACCCTAAACTTAACCATAAACCTAACAATAACCCTAACCCTAAACCTCACCCTCAGTCTCACACTAAACCTAATTCTAACCCTAAACCTCAAACTCACAGTAACCCTAAGCTTAAACCTCACACTCACACTCACCCTTGCCCTTACCCTAACCCTAATCCTAACCCTAAACCTCATCCTAACCCTCCTCTAAAAATCTAACCCTCACCCTCAACGTCACCCTCAGCCTAACCCTAAGCCTAACCCTAAACTTAAACCTAACACACACACTCACCCTCACTCTATCCCTGATCCTGTCCCTAACCCTAACCCTAACCCTAACCCTCCCCCTAACTATCACCCTAAACCTAACACTAAAACTAAGCCTTACCCTAACCCTCAACCTTAACCTCGCCCTAACCCTAACTCTAACCCTAAACCTCACCCTCATTCTAACCCTAACTCTAACCCTAACCCAAACCCTAAACCTCACCCTAACACTAACCCTAACACTAACACACACCCTCACCCTCATTCTATTTCAAGCCTAACCCTATCCCTCACACTCACCCTAAACCTAACCCTAAACCTCAACCTAACCCTCACCCTCACCCTCAACCTCAGCCTAACACTAATCCTACTCCTAACCCTAACCCCAAGCCTCACCCTCAACCTAACCCTCACCTTAAGCCTAAACCTAACATTAATCCTAACCCTAACCCTCACCCTCAGCCTCACCCTAAATCTAACTCTAACACTAAAACTCACCCTGACCCTAACCCTAACCCTAACCCTATCCCTAAACCTCATCCTAGCCCTAACCCTAACCCTCACCCTCACCATAACCTTAACCCTAACCATAAAGCTAAAATAACGCTAACCCTAACCCTAACCCTCACCCTAACCCTAACCCTCAACCTCACCCTCACCCTCAGCCTTACCCTAAGCCTAACCCTAACCCTAACGCTCACACTAACCCTAACTCTTACCCTAAACCTAAGCCTAACCCTAAGCCTAAACCTCACCTTCAACCTAACCCTAAATCTAACCCTAACCCTAACCCTCAACCTCACCCTCACCCTCAGCCTTACCCTAAGCCTAACCCTAACACTAACGCTCACACTAACCCTAACCCTTACCCTAAACCTAAGCCTAACCTTAAGCCTAACCCTCACCTTCAACCTAACCATAAATCTAACACTAACCCTAAACCTCACCCTCACCCTAACCCTCACCCTTACCATTACACTCAAACTCAGCCTAACCCTGAACTTTACACTTATCGTCAATCCCACCCTAACCCTCACTCTAACTCTAACACTCACCCTAACCCTAACTCTATCACTAACCCTAATACTAACCCTCACCCTAACCCTAACACTAACCATCACCCTAACCCTAATCCTCACCACCACCCTCACCCTCAGCCTAACACTAAGCCTACGCCTAACCCTAACCCTAAACCTCACACTCACCCTCACCCTAACCCTAACCCTAACCCTAATCCTAAACCTCAACCTAACCCTAAACCTAACCTTAACCCTAACACTTACCCTAAACCTAACCCTCCACCTACCCCTCCAACTAAACCAAAGTCTAACCATAAACCTAATCCTCACCATAACACTAATCCTAGGCCTAAACCTAAACCTCACCCTAACCCTAACACTCACCCCCACCTCACCCCAATCCTAACCCTAACCCTCACCATAAACCTTAATCTCACCCTCACCGTAACCCTAACCATCATCCTAACCCTCACCCTAACCCTAACCCTAAACATTACCATAAAACTAACCCTAATCTTCACCTTCACCGTAGCCCTCACCCTAACCCTACTCGTAAACCTAATCCTCATCCTAACCCTCACCCTAACTCTTAGCCTAACTCTAACCCTAACCCTAACCCCAAAACTCACTCTAACCCTAACACTAACCCTACCACTAACACTAACCCTAAACCTAACCATAATCCTAACCCTAAACCTAACCCTAATCCTCAGCCTCACCGACACCCTAACCCAAACCCTAACCCTAACCGTCATCCTAACTCTAAGACTAACCATAACCCTAATCCTAACCCTCACACTCACCCTCACCCTAACCCTAATCCTAAACCTAACCCTATCCCT
This sequence comes from Dipodomys merriami, assembly GCF_024711535.1. Classification (NCBI taxonomy): domain Eukaryota; kingdom Metazoa; phylum Chordata; class Mammalia; order Rodentia; family Heteromyidae; genus Dipodomys; species Dipodomys merriami. Next base: position 1,173,906 of record NW_027203304.1, read on the forward strand.
AACCCTAACCCTCACCCTAACCCTCAGCCTAGCCCTCACCCTTACACTTATCCTAACCCTAATCCTCACCCTAACCATAACCCTCACCCTCACCCTAACCCTCTCCCTAAGACTTACCCTCACTCTAACACTAACCCTAACCCTAACACTAACCCTCACACTAACCCTAAACATCACCCTAACACTAACACTCACCCTAAGTCTAACCCTAACCCTCACCCTCACCCTATCCTTCACCCTAAACCTAACCCTCATCCTCACCATAAACCTCACTCTAAACCTAACCCTCACACTAACCCTAACTCTACCCCTAACAATAACACTAATCCTAACCCTAAACCTAACTTGAACCCTAACCCTAATGCTAACACTCAACCTCTCCCTAACCCTAACCCTCACCCTAACCCTAAATGTACCCCTAAACCTCACCCTCACCCTAACCCTAACTCTAACCCTAACCCTAACACTAAACCTCATTGGAACCCTAAACCGAAACCTTACCCTCACTTTAAATGTAACCCTAACCCTAAACCTAACAATAACCCTAACCCTAACCCTAACCCTCACCCTAAACATAACACATACCCTAACCTTAACCCTCACCCTAAAACTAACCCTAACCCTCACCCTTATCTTAACCCTCACCGTCAGCCTAAACCTCACCTTTACCCTTACCTTCATCCTCACCCTAACCCTATACCTCATCCTAACCCTCGCCCTAAGCATAAAACTAACCATCATCCTAAACCTAACCATCACCCTCACCCTAGCCTTCAACCTAACCCTAATCCTAATCCTAACCCTCATCCTAACCCTCACCTTAACCTTAACCATAACGATCAAACCTAAACATAATCCTCACCCCCACCCTCACCCTCAGCCTAACCCTAAGCCTAAGCCTAACCCTAACCCTAAACCTAACCCTAAACCTCACCCTCACCCTAGCCCTCACCCTCACCCTAATCCTTACCCTAACCCTCAACCTATCCCTCACCCAAACACTAAACCTAACCCTCAACCTCACCCTCACCCTAACCCTAATCCGAACCCTAATGCTCAATCTCACCCTAACCATCACCCTCAACATAACCCTTACCCTAACACTCAACCTAAACCTAAACTTAAACCAAACCCTAACTCTCACCCTTACCCTAACCATAACCCTCACCCTAACCCTAACCCTAAACTTCACCCTCACCCTAGCCCTCTCTCTCAACCTCACCCTCAGCCTAACCCTAACCCTAAACCTAAACCTAACGCTAACACACACACTCACCCTCACCCTAAACCTAATCCTAACCCTAACTCTCATCCTAACCCTCCCAATTATCCTAACCCTCAACCTAACCCTAACGCTCACCCTCAGCCTAATCGTAAGCTTAGCCCTAACCCTAACCCTCACACTCAACCTAACCCTATCTGTAAACCTCATCCTAGCCCTAAACCTAACCCTCACCCTCACCCTCACAATAAACGGAACCCTAACCCTAATGCTAAGAACAATCCTAAACCTAACCCTAACCCTCACCCTAACCATAACCCTCACCCTAACCCTAACCCTCACCCTAACATTTACCCTAACCCTATCCCTAACCCTCACACTAACACTGACCCTCACCTTAACACTAACCCTAACCCTAACACTACCCTAAACATCAAACTATACTTAAACCTCACCCTAACCCTAACCCTAAACCTCAACCTCTCCCTAGAACTCACCCTAACCCTAACCCTCATCCTCACCCTAACTTCACACTAACCCTAACACTAATACTCAATCTAACTCTCACCCTCACCCTAACCCTCACCCTAACCCTCACCCTAACCCTAACCCTTACCCTTACTGTAACCCTCACCCTCAGCCTAACCCTCAACTTTACCCTTACCGTCACCCTCACCCTAACCCTCACTCTAAAGCTAACCCTCACCCTAACCATAACTCTACCCCTAAACCTCACCCTCAGCCTAACCCTAACTCTAACCCTAACCCTAACACTACCCTCACCATAAACCTAACCATAACCATCACCCTAACCCTAATCCTCACCCCCACCCTCACCCTCAGCCTAATCCTAAGCCTAAGCCTAACCCAAACCCTAAACCTCACACTCACCCTCAGCCTAATCCTAATCCTAACCCTAAACCTAACCTAAACCCAAAACCTCAACCTAACCCTGACCCTAACCTTAAACCTAACATTAACCCTAACCCTAACCCTCGACGTGACCCTCCAGCTAAACCTAAATCTAACCATAAACTTAACCCTCACCCTAACACTAATCCAAACACTAACCCTAACCCTAAAACAAACCCTCACACTAATCCTAACCCTCACTCTAATCCTCATCCTAACCCCAACCCTCATCCTAACCCTCACCCTCAGTGTAACCTTAAGCCTAAACCTAACCCAAACACTCACACTCACCCTAACCCTTAACCTAATCCTAATCCTAACCCTAAACCTAAGCCTCACCCTCAGCCTCAACTTAACTTTCACTCTAACCCTGTACCTCACACTCACCTTAACCCTAACCCTAACCTGAAACCTCACCCTAACACTAACCCTAAACCTCAACCTCACCCTAGCCCTCACCGTAACCCAAATCCTAACCCTAAAACTCATCCCAACCCTCCCCATAACCCTAACCCTAACCCTCATCCTAACCCTAAACCTCATCCTCACCCTCACCCTCAGCCTAAACCTAAGCCTAAACCTAAACCTAACCCTAACCCTCACACTCACTCTAACCTTAACCCTAATCCTAATCTTAACCCTAACCTTCACCCTTATCCTCCCCCTAAACTTAACCCTAAACATAACACTAACCCTAACCCTAACCCTCTTTCTCAGCCTCACTCTAAACCTAAACCTCACCCTCACCCTAACCCAAACTCTAACCCTAACCCAAACCCTAAACTTCACCCTAACACTAACCTTAACCCTAACCCACACCTTCACCCTCAGCCTAATTCTAAGCCTAACCCTAACCCTAACCCTCACACTCACCCTAATCCTAACCCTAAACCTCACCCTAACCTTAACCCTCACAATCACCCTAACACTAATACCTATCCTACTCCTAACCCTAACCCTAACCTCACCCTAACCATAACCCTTACCCTTACCGTAAACCTCAACCTCAGCCTAAACCTCACCTTTAACCTTACCGTGACCTGCACCATAACCCTCACTCTAACACTAACTATCACACTAACCCTAACTCTACCCCTAAACCTCACCCTCACCCTAACCCTAACTCTAACCCTAACACTAACCCTCATTCTAAACCTAACCCTTACCCTCACCCTAACCCTAATCCTCACCCCACCCTCACCCTCAGCCTAATCCTAAGCCTAAGCCTAACCCTAAACATAAACCTCACACTCACCCTCCACCTAACCCTAAGCTTAACCCTAATCCTAAGCCTCATCCTCAACAGCACCTTAACCTTAACTCTAACCCTATACTTCACACTCACCCTGACCCTAACCCTATCCCTAACCCTAAACCTCACCCTAACCTTAACCCTAAACCTCACCCTCGCCCTCAGCCTCAGCTTAACCCTAAGCCTAACCCTAACCCTAACCCTAACCCTCACACTCACCCTAACCCTAATCCTAAACTTAACCCTCACCCTCACACTAACCCTCCCCCTAAACCTAACCCTAAACCTAACACTAATGCTAACACTAACTCTCACACTCAGCCTCTCCCTAAACCTAACTCTAAACGTAAACCTCTCCCTCACCCTAACCCTAACCCTAACTCTAACCCTAACCTTAAACCTCACCCTCACACTCACCTTAGCCCTTACCCTAACCCATATCCTAACCATAACCCTCATCCTAACCCTCCCCCTAACCCTAACCCTCACTGTCAAACTCACCCTCAGCCTAACCCTAAGCCAAACCCTAAACCTAAACCTAAGACACACACTCACCCTCACTCTAACCCTAATCCTATCCCTAAACCTAACCCTAAACTTAAACCTCCCCCTAACTCTCAACCTAACCCTAACCCTAACACTAACCCTTACCCTAACCCTAAACCTAAACCTCACCCTAACCCAAACTAACACTAAACCTCACCCTCACCCTAAACCTAACTCTAACCCTAACCCAAACCCTAAATCTCACCTTAACACTAACCCTAACCCTAACCCACATCCTCACCCTCAGACTAATCCTAAGCCTATCCCTAACCCTAACCCTCACCCTCAACCTCAGCCTAAGCCTAAGCCTATCCCTAATCCTAACCCTAACCCTCACTCTCACTCTAACACTAACCCTAATTCTACTCCTAACCCTAACCGTAACCCTCATTCTCAACTTAACCATCACCTTAAGCCTAACCCTAAAATTAATCCTAAGCCTAACCCTCACACTCTGCCTCACCCGAACCCTAAATCTAACACTAGGGTAACTAACCCTAACCCTATCCCTAAACCTCATCCTAGCCCTAACCCTAAAACTCACCCTCACCCTCACCATAACCTTAACCCTAACCCTAACATAACAATAAACCTAACCCTAACCCTAAACCTCACCCTAAACATAACCCTCACCCTAACCCTAACCCTCACCCTAACACTTACCCTCACCCTAACACTAACACTACCCCTAACACTAAACCTCACACTAACCCTAACCCTGACCATCACCCTAACCCTAATTCTCAGCCCCACACTTACCCTCAGCCTAAACCTAAGCCTAAGCCTAACCCTAACCCTAAACCTCAAACTCACCCTCACCCTAACCATAATCTTAACCCTAAACCTTACCCTAACCCTAAACGTCAACCTAACCCTCAACCTAACCTTAACCCTAACACTTAAGCTAACCCTAAGCCTCGACCTAACCCTCCAACTAAACCTAAATCTAACCATAAACCTCACCCTCACCCTAACCCTTATCCTAACTCTAACCCTAAACCTCACCCTAAACCTAACACTCACTCTCACCCTCACCCTCACCATAACTCTAATCCTAACCGTAACAATAACAGTAATCCAAACTCTAAACCTAAACCTAACACTAACCCTAACCCTAATGCTAACTCTCAACCTCACCCTAACCCTAATCCTAACCCTAAGCCTCACCCTAAGCCTAATCCGCACCCTCATCATAACATTAACCCTCATCCTAACGCTCACCCTAACCCTAACCCTAACCCTAAACATTACCATCTCACTAACCGTCATCCTCACCTTCACCCTAGCCCTCACCCTAACCCTAATCGTAACCTAATCCTTATCCTAACCCTCACCCTAACTCTAAGCCTAAACCTAACCCTAAACCTAACCCCACCCTCAATGTAACCCTAACACTAACCCTAAACCTAACACTAAACCTAAACATAAACCTAACCCTAACCCTCAGCCTCACCCTCACCCTAACCAAAACCCTAACCCTAACCCTCAATCCTAACGCCAAGCTTAAACCTAACCTAATCCTATCCCTCACCCTAACCCTAATCCTAAACCTAACCCTATCCCTAACCCTAACCCTCACCCTAACCCTCAGCCTAGCCCTCACCCTTACACTTATCCTAACTCTAACCCTCACACTAACCATAACCCTCATCATAAACCTACCCCTCACCCTAACATTTACCCTCACCCTAACACTAACCCTAACCATAACAGTAACCCTCACACTAACCCTAAACATCACCCTAACCCCAAACCTCACCCTAACACTAACCCTAACCCTCACCCTCACCCTAGACTTCATCCTAACCCTAAAACTCATCCTCACCATAAACCTCACACTAACCCTAACAATAATACTCAATCTAACACTCCACCTCACCCTAACACTGACACTAACCCTCACCCTAACCCTAACCCTCACCCTTACCGTAAACCTCACCCTCAGCCTAACCCTCACCTTTACCCTTACCTTCACCCCCACGCTAACAGGGACCCTAACCCTAAGCCTCACACTAACCCTTAATGTAACCCTAAACCTCACCCTCTCCCTAACCCTAACTCTAACCCTAACCCTAACACTAAACCTCACCCTAACCCTAACCCTAAACCTCACCCTCATCCTAACCATAACCCTCAGCCTAACCCTAACCCTCACGCTAACACTTACCCTCACCCTAACACTAACCCTAAACCTAACACTAACCCTCACACTAACCGTAACCCTCACCCTAATCCTAAACCTCTCCCTAACCCTAACCCTATACCTAATACTAACCCTCACCCTAGCCCGCACCCTAACCCTAATTCTAACCCTCACCTTCACCCTAACGCTAACCCTCATCCTCACCCTAAACCTCACACTAACCCTAACCCTAAATCTAAATCGAACCCTCACCCTAACCCTAAACCTAACACTAACCCTTACAATAAACCTAAACCTAACCCTAACACTCAACCTTACCTTAACCCTCACCCTCAGCCTAAACCTCACCTTTGCCCTTAACATCATCCTCACCCTAACCCTCACCGTAATCCTAAACCTCATCCTAACCCTCACCGTAACGGTAAACCTAACCATCACACTAACTCTAACCCTCACCCTCAGCCTCACACTCAGCCTAAACCTAAGCCTAAGCCTAACCCTTAATCTAACCCTCACCCTCACCCTAGCCCTCACCCTAACCCTAATCCTAATGCTAACCCTCATCCTAACACTCACCCTAGCCCTATCCCTAACCATGACCCTAAACCTTATCTTCACCCCCACTCTCGCCCTCAGCCTAACCCTAAGCCTAAGCCTAAGCTGAACCCTCACACTCACCCTCAACTTTACCCTACTCCTAACCCTAACTCTAACCATAACCCTAACATAACTCTCAACATAACCCTCATCCTAACCTTAACCCTAAAAATAACCCTAACTCTAACCCTCGACCTAATCCTCCAACTAACCCTAAATCTAAACCTAAACCTCAACCTCAACCTCACCCTAACTCTATTCCTAACCCTAACCTTCAACCTCACCCTAACCCAAACCCTAACCCACCCTCAACCTCACCCTCACCATAACTCTAACCCTAACCCTAACAATAACACTAATCCTAACTCTAAACCTAACCTTAACCCTAACCGTAATCCTAACACTCACCCTCACCCTAACCCTAATCCTAATCCTAACCCTCATCTTAACCCTAATCCTCACCCTCACTGTAACCCTAACCCTCAACCTAACCTTCACCTTAACCCTAACCCTAAACCTTAATCTAACACTAACCCTAACAATCACCCTCAACCTAGCCCTCACCGTAACCCTAACCTTAACCCTCACCCTAACGCTAACGCTAACCCTAAACCTCAACCTAACCCTAAACCTCACGCTCGCCATAACCCTAAGCCTCACCCTAACCCTAAACATAACCGAACCTTAACTCTCACCCTAACCCTATCCCTAACCCTCCACCTAACCCTAACCCTCACCCTCACCCTCACCCTCAGCCTAACCCTAAGCCTAACTATAACCCTCACACTCACTGTAACACTTACCCTAATCATAATAATAACCCTAACCCTAACCCTCACCTTCAGCCACACCCTAACCCTAAATCGAACCCTAAACTTCACCCTCTCCCTAACCCTAACAATAACCATAACCTTAAACCTCACCCTCACACTCACCCTAGCCCTTACCCTAACCCTAATCCTAACCCTAACCCTCATCCTAACCCTCCCCCTAACCCTAACTCTCACCCTCAACCTCACCCTCAGCATAACCCTAAGCCTAACCAGAAAAATAAACCTAACACACACACTCACCCTCACTCTCACCTTAATGCTATCCCTAATCCTAACCCTAACCCTCACCCTAAATCTCACCCTAATCGTAACGCTAAACCTAACCCTTACCATTAACCTCAACCTAAACCTCACCCTAACACTAACTCTAACCCTCAACCTCACCCTCACCCTAACCCTAACTCTAACCCTAACCCGAAACCTAAACTCACCCTAACACTAAAACTAACCCTAAACCTCAACCTAACCCTCCAACTATACCTAAATCTAACCATAAACCTCAAACTCACCCTAACCCTAATCCTAACCCTAACCCTAAACCTCACCCTAACCCTAACCCTAATCCTCATCCTAACCCTCACCCTAACTCTAAGCCTAAACCTCACTCTAACCCCAATCCTAACCCTCCCCGTAACGGTAAACCTAACTTTAACCCTAACAATAACCCTCACACTAACCCTCAGCCTCACCCTAACCAAAAACCTCACTCGAACCCTATCCCTCATCCTAACACTTACTCTCACCTTAACACTAACCCTAACCCTCATCCTCACCCTAAACCTCACACTAACCCTAACACTAATCCTCAATCTAACCCTCACTCTAAACCTAACCCTAACACTTACCCTAAACCTAAACCTAACCCTAACACTCACCCTTATCTTAACCCTCACCCTCAGCCTAAACCTCAACTTTACCCTTACCACAATCCCCACCCTAACCCTCACCGTAACCCTAAACCTCATCCTAACCCTCACCCTATTCGTAAAACTAACCATCACCCTAACCCTTACACTCACCCTAAAACTAATCCTAAACCTAACCCTCATCCTAACCCTCACCCTAACCCAATCCCTAACCATCACCCTAAACCTAATCCTCACCCCCACCCCCACCCTCAGCCTAACCCTAAGCCTAAGATTAACCCTAACCCTAACGCTCACATTCACCCTCACTCTAATCCTAACCCTAAACCTAACCATAACCCTAAACCTCAACTTAAACCTCACCGTATCCTTAACCCTAAAAGTAACCCGAACCCTAACTGTCGACCTAACCCTCCAACTAACCCTAAATATAACCCTAAACCTCACCCTCACCCTAACCCTGACCCTAAACCTCACCCTAACTCTAACTCTAACCCGAACCCTCACCTCACCCTCACCCTCATCATAACTCTAACCCCAACCCTAACAATAACATTAATCCTAACCCTAAACCTAACCATAAGCCTAACCCTAACCTTAATCCTAAAACTCACCCTCATGCTAACCCTAATCCTAACACTAACCCTCACCCTAAACCTAATCCTCACCCTCACTGTAACCCTAAGCCTCAACCTAACCCTCACCCTAACCCTAACCCAAAACCTAAACCTTAATGTAACACTAACCCTAACCCGCACCCTCACCCTAGACCTCACCCTAACCCTAATCATAACACTAATCCACATCGTTACTCTCACTCTAAACCTAAACTTAACCCTCACCCAAACCCTAACACTAACTCTCAACCTAAACCTAACCCTAGCCCTCACCCTAACCCTAACCTTCACCCTCACTCTCACTCTCAGCCTAACCCTAAGCCTAACACTAACCCTAATGCTCACAATCACCCTAAACCTTACCCTAAAACTAATCCTAACCCTAAGCCTACACTTCACCCTCAACCTAACCCTAAATCTAACACTAACCCTAACCCTAACCAACAACCTCAGCCTCACCCTAACCCTAACTCTAACCCTAAACTTCACCCTCACCCTCATCACAACCCTAATCCTAACCCTAAACCTCACACTAACCCTAACCCTAACCCTAACCCTCCACCTAACCCTCACCCTAACACTAAACCTAACCTTCACCTCACCCTCACCCTCACCCTAATCTGAACCCTAACCCTCAACCTAAACCTAACCCTCAACCTCACCATAACCCTTACACTAACACTCAACCTAAACCTAAACTTAAACCGAACCCTAACTCTCACCCTTACCCTAACCATAAACCTCACCCTAAACCTAATAATAAACCTCACCCTCACCCTAGCCCTCAACCTCAACCTCACTCTCAGCCTAACCCTAAGCCTAAACCTAAACCTAAACCTAACACACACACTCACCCTCAAACTAACCCTAATCCTAACCCTAGTCCTCATCCTAACCCTCTCCATAACCCTAACCCTCACACTAACCATTACCCACAACCTTCACCATCAGCCTAATCGTAAGCCTAACACTAACCCTAACCCGAAACCTAAACCTCACCCTAACCTTAACCCTCACTCTCAACCTCAGCCTAACACTAAGCCTATACCTAACCCTAACCCTAACCCTCACACTCATCCTAACAAAAACCCTAACCCTACTCCTAACCCTAACTCTAACCCTCACCCTCAAACTAACACTCACCTTAAGCCTAAACCTAATTTTAATCCTAAACCTAACCTTCACCCTCAGCACCACCCTAACCCTAAATCTAACACTAAACCTCACCCTGACCCAAACCCTAACCCTAACCTTATCCCTAAACCTCATCCTAGCCCTAACCATAATCCTCACCCTCACCCTCACCATAACTGTAACACTAACCATAATGCTAACAATAATCCTAAACCTAACCCTAACCCTCACCCTAACCATAACCCTCACCCTAACCGTAACCCTCACCCTAACACTTACCCTCACCCTAACAATAACCCTAACCCTAACACTAAACCTCACACTAACCCTAACCATCACCCTAACCCTAAACATCACCCTAACAATAACGCTAAACCTCACCCTCACTCTAGACCTCGCCCTAAACCTAACCCTCATTCTCACCCTAAACTTCACACTAACACTAACACTAATCCTCAATCTAACCCTCACCCTCACCCTAACCCTAACCCTCACCCTTAACGTAACCCTCACCCTCAGCCTAACTCTCACCTTTAGCATTACCGTCACCCCCACCCTAACCCTAATTCTAACCCTAACCCTAATTCTAACCCTAACCCTAACACTAAAACTCACACTAACCCTAACCCTAACCATCACCTTAACCCTAATCCTCACCCCCAGCCTCACCCTCAGCTGAACCCTAAGCCTAAGCCTAACCCTAAACCTAATGCTCACACTCACCCTCAACTTAACCCTAATCCTAACCATAACCATAACCCTAAACCTCAACCTAACCCTCAACAGAACCTTAACCCTAACACTTACCCTAACCCTAACCCTCGACCTAATCCTCCAACCAAACCTAAATCTAACCTTAAACCTCATCCTAACCCTAACACTCACCCTCACCCTCACACTCACCATAAATCTAAACCTCACCCTAACAATAACAGTAATCCAAACCCTAATCCTAAAACTAACCCAAACCCTAACCCTAATGCTAACACTAAACCTCACCCTAACCCTAATCCTAACCCTAACACTCAACCTAAACCTAACCTTCACCGCAACCTTAAGCCTAACCCTCATCCTAACCCTCACCCTAACCCTCACCCTAACCCTCACCCTCACCATAATCCTAACCCTAACCCTAACCATAACCCTAAACCTCAACCTAACCTTAACCCTAAAACTTACCCTAACCCTAACTCTCGACCTAACCCTCCAAATAACCCTAAATCTTACCCTAATCCTCACCCTCACACTAACCCTAATCCTAACCCTAAAGCTAAACGTCACCCTAACCCTAACCCTAACCCTAACCCTCACCCTCACCCTAACCCTCACCCTCACCCTCACCCTCACCATAACTCTAACCCTAACTCTAACAATAAAATTAATTCTAACAATAAACCTAACCCTAACCCTAACCCTAATCCTAACATTCACCCTCACTCTAACCCTAATCCTAACCCTAAACTTCACCCTAACCCTAATCCTCACCCTCACTGTTAAACCTAACCCTCAACCTTACCCTCACCCAACCCTAACCCTAAACCTAAACCTTAATCTAACACTATCCCTAACCCTCACCCTAACCTTAACCCTCACCACAACCATAAACCTAACTCTCATCATAACCCTCACCCCAAAACTAACCCTAACCCTCACCATAATCCTAACCCTAACCCTAACTCAAACCCTAAACCTCAACCTAACCCCCACCCTAACCTTAACCCTAAAACTTACCCTAAACCTAATTCTCGACCTAACCCTCCAACTAACCATAAATCTTACCCTAATCCTCACCCTCACACTAACCCTAATCCTAATCCTAACCCTAAACCTCACACTAACCCTAACCCTAACCCTCACCATCACCCTTACCATAACTCTAACCCTAACCCTAACAATAACATTAATTCTAACAATAAACCGAACCTGAACCCTAACCCTAATCCTGACACTCACCCTCAAGCTAACCATAATCCTAAATCTATCCTTAGCCCTAACCCTAATCCTCACCCTCACTGTAACCCTAACCCGCAACCTTACCCTCACCCTCACCCTAACCCTAACCCTAAAACTTAATCTGACACTAACACTAACCCTCACCCTCACACTAACCCTCACCCTAACCCTAATCCTAACCCTAATCCTCATCCTTACCCTCACCCTAACCCTAAACTTAACCCTCACCCTAACCCTAAACCTAACCCTAACCCTCACCCTAACCCTAAACCTCACGCTCACCATAACCTAACACTAACCCTCACCCTAACCCTAAACATAACCGAACCATATCTGTCACCCTAAACCTAACCCTAACCCTCACCCTAACCGTAACCCTAACCCTCACCCTCACCCTCAGCCTAACCCTAATCCTAACCCTAATCCTAACCCTAACTCTCACACTCACCATAACCCTTACCCTAAACCTAACCTTTACCCTAACCCTAACCCTAACCCTAAACCTCACCCTAACAATAACCATAACCCACAACCTCACCCTAACCCTAATCTGAACCCTCACACTCAACCTAACCATAACCCTCACCCTCACACTAACCCTTACACTAATCCACAACCTACCCCTAAACAAAACCAGAACCCTAACTCTTACCCTTACCCTAAACGTTACCCTCAACCTAACCCTAACACTAAACCTCATCCTCACCCTAGCATACCCAACCCTAACCCTAATCCTTACCCCCTTCCTAACTCTCCCCCTAACCCTTACCCTAACCCTCACCCAAACCCTAACCCTCACCCTCAACCTCACCCTCAGCCTAACCCTATGCCTAACCATAAAACTAAACCTAACACACACACTCACCCTCACCCTAAACCTCACCCTAACCCTAACCCTCATCCTAACCCTCCCCATATCCCTAAACCTCACCCTAACACTAAGCCACACCCTCACCCTCAGCCTAATCCTAAGCCTAAACCTAACCCTAACCACCAAACTCACCTTAACCCTAACCCAAAACATCACCCTAACCTTAACCCTTACCCTCAACCTCAGCCTAACCCTAAGCCTATCCCTTTTCCTAACCCTAACACTAACCCTCACCCTCACCCTAACCCTAATCCTACTCCTAACCCTAATCCTAACCCTCACCTTAAGCCTAAGCCTAACATTAATCCTAAACATAACCCTCAGCCTCAGCCTCACCCTAAACCTAACTCTAACACTAAACCTCACCCTGACCCTAAACCTAAACCTCACCCTCACCCTAGCCCTCACCCTAACCCTAATACTAACCCTATCCCTCATCCAAACCCTCCCCCTGACCCTTACCCTAAGCCTCATCCTAACCCTAAACCTCACCAAAAACCTCACCCTAAGCCTAACCCTAAGCCTAACCCTAAAACTAACTCTAACACACACATTCACCCTCACCATAACCCAAAGACTAACCCTAACCCTCACGCTCACCCTCACCCTCTGTGTAACCTTAAGCCTAACCTAACCTTAACCCTCACACTCACCCTAACCCTTACACTAATCCTAATCCTAACCCTAACCCTACCCCTCAACCTCAGCCTCACCTTAACCCTAACTCTAAACATAAACCTAAACCTCACCCTAACCCTAACAGTAACCATAACCCTAAACCTCACCCTAACCCTAACCCGAAAACTTACCCTCACCCTAGGTCTCACCCTAACTCCAATCCTAACCCTATCCCTCATCTTAACCCTCCCCCTAACCCTAACCCTAACCCTCACCCTCACCCTCACCCTCACCCTAAACCTCACCCTTACCCTAACCTTAAAGCTAATACTAGCTGTAACCCTAACCCTCATCCTCAGCTTTACCCTAACACTAAATCTAACCCTAAACCTCACCCTCACCCTAACCCTAACCCTAAGCCTAACCCTAACCCTCACCCTAACCCTCACCCTAAAACTAACCCTTACCCTAATATTAATCCTAACCCTAACCGTAAGCCTCACCCGCAGCCTCTTATTAAACCTAAATCTAACCCTATACCTCACACTCACCCTAACCCTAACCCTAACCCTAAACCTCACCCTAACCCTAACCCTAAACCTAAATCTCACCCTAGCCCTCATCCTAACCCTAATCCTAACACAAACCCACGTCCTAAACCTCCCTATAACCCTAACCCTAACCCTCACCCTCACCCTCACCCTCAGCCTAACCCTAAGCCTAACCCTAACCCTAAACCTAACCCTCACACTCACACTAACACTAAACCTAAACCTAACCCTAAACCTCACCCTCACCATAACCCTCACCCTAAACCTAACACTAACCCTAACCCTAACCCTCACCCTCAACCAAACCCTAACAATAACTCTAAACCTAAACTTCACAATCACACTAATCCTAACCCTATCCCTAACCTTAAACCTCACCCTAACCCTAAACCTAAACCTCACCCTCGACCTAGCCCTTACCCTGACCCTAATCCTAACCCTAAACCTCATCCTAAACCTCCCCTTAACCCTAACCCGCACCCTCAACATCACCGTCAGCCTAAACCTCAGCCTAACCCTAAAGCTGACCCTAACACACAAACTCACCCTCACTCTAACCCTAATCCTATCCCTAATGCTAACCCTAACCCTCCCCCTAACTCTCACGCTAACCCTAACCCTAACACTAACCCTTACCCTAACCCTAAACCTCACACTCGCCCTAACCCTAACAATAACCCTAACCCTAATCCTAAACCTCACCCTAACCCATACCCTCACCGTAACACTTACCTTAACCCTAACACTAACCCTAACCCTAACACTAACCCTCACACAAACCCTAAACCTAACACTAACCCTATACCTCAACCTAACCCTCACCCTCAACTTAACCCTAACACTACCCCAAATTCTGATCCTCCCCCTAACACTCCCCCAACCCTGTATCTAACCCTAAACATCACCCTCACCCTCACCCTAACCCTAACCCTAACCCTAAACCCCAAACTAATCCTAACCCTAACCCTCACCCTCACCCTCAACGCAAACTTAACCCTAACCATAACATTAACAATAACTGAAACCCTAAGCCTAACCCTAAACCTAACTCTAATCC
Source organism: Dipodomys merriami (assembly GCF_024711535.1). Lineage (NCBI taxonomy): Eukaryota > Metazoa > Chordata > Mammalia > Rodentia > Heteromyidae > Dipodomys > Dipodomys merriami. The sequence continues at coordinate 1,189,078 of NW_027203304.1, forward strand.
TCACACTCACCCTCACCCTCAGCTTAACCCTAAGCCTAACCCTAAACCTATCCCACACTGTAATAAACCTAACCCTAACCCTAACCCTAATGCTAAACTTGACCCTAAACCTAACCCTAATCTTCAGCCTCACCCTCACCTTAACCCAAACCCTAACCCAAACCCTCACCCTAACTCTAAGCCTAAACCTAAACCTAACCTTCACACTCACCATCACCCTAACCCTAATCCTAAATTAACCCTATCCTTAACCCTACCACTCACCATAACCCTCATCCTAGCCCTCACCCTAACCCTATTCCTAACCCTAAACCTCATCCTAACCCTCACACTCATGCTTGGCCTAAGCCTAAGCCTAAGCCTAAGCCTAACCCTCACCCTAACCCTAACGCTAACACTAACCCTAACCTTAAACTTAACCCGAAGCCTAAATCTCACCCTAACCCTAAATCTAACCCTAAACCTCACCATCACCCTAGCCTTCACACTAACACTAATCATAACCCTCATCCTAACCCTCACCATAACATTAACCATAACCCTCACCCTACCACTCACCCTAACCCTAAACTGGAACCTAACCCTCAACCTAAACCAAACCCGCACCCTCACCGTAACCGTTACCCTAACACTCACCCTAACCCTAAACTTAACCGAACCCTAACTCTCACCCTAAACCTAACCCTAAACCTCACCCTAATTCTAATCCTAAACCTCACCCTCAACCTAGCCCTTGCCCTAACCCTAATCCTAACCCTAACCCTCTTCCTAAACCTCCTCCTAACCCTTACCCTAAACTCACCCACACCCTAACCCTCACCCTCAACCTCACCCTCAGCCTAAACCTAATTCTAACCCTAAACCTAACCTTAACACACACACACTCACCCTTACCCTAACCCTAATCCTAACCCTAACCCTGACACTAAACCTCACACTAACCCTTACCATCACCTTTAGCCTAAACCTCACCCTAACACTAACCCTAAACCTCACCCTATCCCTAGACCGCACCATAACCCTAACCCTCATCCTCACCCGAAACTTCACACTAACCCTAACACTAATCCTCAATATAACCCTCAACCTTACCCTAACCATAACACTAACCCTCACCCTAACACTAATCCTCGCACCCAACCTCACCCTTAGCCTAACCCTAAGCCTAAGCCTAACCCTAACCCTAAACCTCACACTCACCCTCACCCTAACCCTAATCCTAACCCTAACCCTAACCCTAACCCTAAAACTCAACCAAACCCTCAACCTAACAACCCTAACACTTAACCTAAGCCTAACCCTCGACCTAACACTTCAACTTAACCTAAATCTAACCGTATACCTCACCCTCACCCTAACCCTAATGATAACCCTAACCCCAAACCTCACCCTAACCCTAACACTCATCCTCACCCTCACCCTCACCATAACTCTAACTCTAAGACCAACAATAAGAATAATCCTAACCCTAAACTTTACCCTAACCCTAATGCTAAAACTCAACCTCACCCTAACCCTAACCCTAACCCTAACCCTCACCCTAACCCTAACCCTCACCCTCACCATAACCCTCACCCTCATCCTAAACCTCACCCTAACCCTAACCCTAACCCTAAACCTTACCCTAACACTAACACTAAACCTCACCTTCACCCTAGCCCTCACCCTAACACTAATCGAAAACCTAATCCTTATCATAACCCTCACCCTAACTCTGTCTAAACTTAACCCTAACCCCAACCCTCACTGTAACCATAACACTGACCCTAACACTAACACTAACCCTAAACCTAACCCTAAACCTAACCCTAAACCTCAGCCTCACCCTCACCCTAAGCCAAACCCTAACCCTAACCCTCACCCTAACTCTAAGCCTGACCCCAACCCTAATCCTAACCCTCATATTCACCCTCAACCTAACCCTAATCCTAAACCTAACCCCATACCTAACCCTAACCCTCACCCTAACCCTCAGCCTAGCCCTCACCCTTGCACTTATCCTAACCCTCACCCTCACCCTAACCATAACCCTCGCCCTAAACCTAACCCTCACACTAAAACTTACCCTCACCCTAACACTAACCCTAATACTAACACTCACACTAACACTAAACATCACCCTAACCCTAAACCTCACCCTAACACTAACCCTAACCCTCACCCTCACCCTAGCCTTCACCCTAACCCTAACCCTCATCCTCACCATAAACCTCACACTAACCCTAACACTAATCCTCAATCTAACCCTCAACCTCACCCTAGCGCTAAAACTAACCCTCACAATAACCCTAACACTCACACTTACCATAACCCTCACCCTCAGCCTAACCCTCACCTTTACCCTTACAATCACCCCCATGCTAACCCGCACACTAACCCTAACCCTCACGATAACCCTAAATGTACCCCGAAACCTCACCCTCTCCCTAACCCTAACTCTAACCCTAACCCTAACACTAAACCTCAACCTAACCCTAACCCTAACCCTCACCCTCACCCTAACCATAAACCTCAAACTAACCCTAACCCACAACGTAACGCTTACCCTCACCCCAACACTAACCCTAACCTTAACACTAACACTCACACTAACCCAAACCCTCACCCTAATCCTAAACCTCACCCTAACCCTAACCCTAAACCTAATCCTCACCCTCACCCTAGCCCTCACTCTAACCCTAATTCTAACCCTCACCCTCACCCTATCCCTAACCCTCATCCTCACCCTAAACCTCACACTAACCCTAACTCTAATCCTCAATCTAACCCTCACCCTAACCCTAACCCTATACCTTACCCTAACCCTAAACCTAACCCTAACCCTCACCCTTATCTTAACCCTAACCCTCAGCCTAAACCTTACCTTTACCCTTACCATCATCCTCACCCTAAACCTCACACTCACCCTAGCCCCTAACTAACTCTAATCCTAACCCTAACCCTCATCCTAACCCTCCCCCTTACCCTAACCCTCACCCTCAACCTCACCCTCAGCCGAACCATTAGCCTAAACCTAAACCTAAACCTAACACACACACTCACCCTCACTCTAACCCTAATACTATCCCTAACCCTAACCCTAACACTAAACCTTCCCCTAACTCTCACCCTAACCCTAAAACTAACCCTTACCATAACCCTCAACCTAAAACTCACCCTAACCCTAACCCTAAACCTAAGCTTTACCCTAACACTAACCCTAATCCTTACCCTCACCCTAGCCCTCATCCTAACCCTATTTATAACCCTAAGCCTCATCCTAACCCTCACACTAACCCTAACCCTAACCCTCATCCTTATCCTAACCCTAATCCTCAACCTAACAAGAAACCTAACCCTCACACTAACCCTAAACCTAAACCTCACCCTAACCCTAAACTTAACCGAACCCTAACTCTCACCCTAACCCTAACCCTAACCCTCCCACTAACAATAACCCTCACCCTCAACCTCATTCTCAGCCTAACCATTAGCCTAAACCTAAACCTAAACCTAACACACACACCCTCACTCTATCCCTAACCCTGATCCTAAACCTAAACCTCCCCCTGACTCTCACCCTAACCATAAAACTAACACTTACCATAACCCTCAACCTAAACCTCACCCTAACCCTAACTCTAACCCTAAAACTCACCGTCACCCTAACCTTGACTCTAGACCTAACCCAAACCCTAAACTCACCCTAACACTAAGTCTAACCCTAAACTCCGAATTTACCCTCCAACTAAACCTAAATCTAACCATGAATATCACTTTTACCCTAACACTAATCATAACCCTAACCCTAAACCTAACCCTAACACTAACCCTGAAACCCTAACCCTCACCTTCACCCTAACCCTAACCCTTACTCTAACCCTAACCCACACCCTCACCCTCAACCTAATCCGGACACTAAAAATAAACCTAACCCTCACACTCACCCTAACCTTAGGCCTAAAACTCATCCTAACCCTATCCATTACCCTCAAAGTCAGCCTAATCCTAAGCATATCCCTAACCCTAACCCTAACCCTAACCCACACACTCAAACTAATACTAACCCTAATCCTACTCCTAACCCTAACCTCAACCTGACCCTCTCCTTAAGCCTAACCCTAACATTAATCCGAACCCTAACCCTCACCCTCAGCTTCACCCTAACCCTAACTCTAACACTAAACCTCACCCTGACCCTAACCCTAACCCTAACCCTATTCCTAAACCTCATCCTAGCCCTAACCCTAAAACTCACCCTCACCCTCACAATAACTGTAACACTAACCCTAATACTAACAATAACCCTAAACCTAACCCTAACCCTAACCCTCACCCTCAAACTCAGCCTCACCCTAACCTTAAATCTAACACTTAACCACAAACTCACCCAAACCCTAATCTTAACCCTAACCCTAAACCTCACCCTACCCTAACCCTAACCATCACCCCAAACCTCACCTTCACCATAACTCTAACCCTAACCCTAACAATAACACTAATCCTAACCCTAAACCTAACCTGAACCCTAACCCTAATTCTAAAACTCAACCTCACCATAACCCTAATCCCAACCCTAACCCTCACCCTCACCATAACCCTATTCCTCATCCTAACCCTCACCCTAACCCTAACTCTAAAACTAAACCTTACCCTAACACTAACCCTAATCCTCACCCTCACCCTAGCCCTCACCCTAACCCTAATCATAACCCTAATCCTCATCCTAACCCTCACACTAACAATAACCCTAACCCTCATCCTTACCCTAACCCTAACCCTCAACCTAACCCTAACCCTAAAGCTCACCCTAAACCTAACCTTAACCCTCACCCTAACCCTAAACTTAACCGAACCCTAACTCTCACCCTAACATTAACCATAGCCCTCACCCTAACCCTAACCCCCAATCTCACCCTCATCCTCGGCCTAACCCTAATGCTAAACCTAACCCTAACCCTAACCCTCAAACTCACCCTAACCCTGACTCTAATCCTAATCCTAACCCTAACCCTAATCCTCAACCTCACCCTAACCCTCACCCTAACACTATATCTAACACTAACCCTAAACCTAACCCTCAACCTCAGCCTCACCCTTACCCTAACTCTAAACCTAAAACTCACCCTCACCCTAAACCTAACCCTAAACCTAACCCTAATCCTAACCCTAAACCTCACCCTCACCTTAGCCCTCACCCAAACACTAAACCTAACCCAAATCCTAACCCTCACCCTAACACTAACCCTAACCCTCACCCTCACTCTCACACTAACCCTAGTCCTAACCATAATCCTCATCCTAACCCTCCCCCTAAACCTTACCCTAAACCTCACACTAACCCTAACCCTCAACTTCAACCTCACCATTAGCCTAACCCTTTGCCTAAACCTAAACCTCACCCTAACACATTAACTCACCCTCACCATAACCCAAAACCTAACCCTAACCCTCATCCTCACCCTCAACTTAACCATAACTGTAACCCTATACCTCACACTCAACCTAACCCTAACCCTAACCCTAACCCTAAACCTCACCCTAACACTAAACCTAAACCTCAACCTCTCCCTTGCCCTCACCCTAACCCTAATCCTAACCCTAACCCTCATCCTAACCCTCCCCATATCCCTAAACCTAACACTCACCCTAACCCTCACACTCACCCTCAGCCTAAACATAAGCCTAACCCTAAACCTAAACCTAACCCTCACACTCACCTCACCCTAACCCTAACCCTAATCCTAATCCTAAACCTAACCCTAACCCTCACCCTAACAATAAACCACACCCTAAACCTAACCCTAAACCTAACACTAACCCTAACCCTAAACTTGACGCTCAGCCTCACCCTAAACCTAACTCTAACCCTAAACCTCACCCTAACCCTAACCCTAACCCTAAACTTAAACCTCACCCTCAAACTCAGCCTAGCCCTTACCCTAACCCTAACCCTAACCCTAACCCTAACCCTCATCCTAACCCCCCTCTAACCCTAACCCTGACCCTCAAACTCACCCTCAGCCTAACCCTAAGCCTAACCCTAAACCTAAACCTAACACACATACTCAGCCTCACTCCAACCCTTCTCCTGTCCCTAACCCTAACCCTAACCCTAACCTTCCCTCTAACTCTCACCCTAACAATAACCCAAACACTAACCATTACCATAACCCTCAACCTAAAGCTCACCATAACCCTAAATCTAACCCTAAACCTCACCCTCACCCTAACCCTAAATCTAACCCTAACCCAAACCCTAAACCTCACCATAAGACTAGCCCTAAACCTAACCCACACACTCACCCTCAGCCTAATCCTAAGCCTAACCCTAAACCTAACCCTCACACTCACCCTCAGCCTAATGCTAAGCCTAACCCTGACCCTACCTCTCACACTCACCCTAAACCTAACCCTAAACCTAACCCTCACCCTCAACCTCAGCCTAACCCTAATCGTATCCCTAACCTTAACTCTAACCCTCACACTTACCCTAACACTAACCCTAATGTACTCCTAACCCAAACCCTAACCCTCACCCTCAACCTAACCCTCAACTTAATTATAACCCTAACATTAATACTAACCCTAACCCTCACGCTCAGCCTCACCCTAACCCTAACTCTAACATTAAACCTCACCCTGAACCTAACCCTAACCCCAACCCTATCCTAAACCTTATCCTAGACCTAACCCTAAACCTCACCCTCACCCTCACCATAAACTTAACCCTAACCCTAATGCTAACAAAAACCCTAACCCTAACCATAACCCTCACACTAAACATAACCCTCACCCTAACCCTAACCTTCACCCTAACACTTACCCTCACCTTAACACTAACCCTAACCCTAACACTAAACCTCACACTAACCCTAAGCATCAATGTAATCCTAAACCTCAACCTAACACTAACCCTAAACCTGACCCTATCCCTAGACCTCGCCCTAAACCTAACCCTCATCCTCACCCTAAACTTCACATGAACAATAAAACTAATCCTCAATTTAACCCTCACCCTCACCCTAAACATAACCCTAACCCTCACCCTAACCCTAACCCTCACCCTTACCTTAACCTTCATGCTCAGTCTAACCCTCACATTTACCCTTAACGTCACCCCCACCCTAATACTAACTCTAACCCTAATCCTAACACTAACCCTTACACTTACCCTAACCCTAACCATCACCCTAACCCTAATCCTCACCCCCAACCTCACCCTCAGCCTAACCCTAAGCCTAACCCTAAACCTAAAACTAACACACACATTCTAACACACACATTCACGTTCATTCTAACCCTAATCCTATCCCTAACCCTAACCCTAACCCTCCCCCTAACTCTATATCTAACCCTAAACCTCACCCTCACCCTCACCCAAACCCTAACCCTAACCCTAAACCCCACCCTAACCATAACCATAACCCTCACCCGCACCCTCACCCTCACCGTAACTCTAACCCTAACCCTAACAAGAACACTAAACCTAACTCGAACCATTAACCTAAGCCTAATCCTCACCACCACCCTCACCCTCAGCCTAACCCTAAGCCTAAGCCTAACCCTCACACTAACCCTCATACTCACCCTCACCCTAACCCTAATCCTAAACCAAACCCTATCCCTAAACCTCAACCTAACAATCACCCTCAACCTAACCCTAAAACAAACCTGTCCCTAAACCTCAGCCTAATCCTCCGCCTAACCCTAACCCTAACCCTAAACCTCACCCTCAACCTAACTCTAACCCTAACCCTAAACCTCACCCTAAACCTCAATCTAAACCTGAACCTCACCTTCAACCTCACCATTATTCTAAACCTTACCCTAACAATAACACTAACCCTATCCTTAACCCTAACCATAACGCTCACCCTCAGCCTCAACCTCACAGCAAACTTAATCCTAACCATAACACTAACAACAACCCTAACCCTAAGCCTAACCCTAACCCTAACTCTAATCCTCACCCCCACCCTCACCCTCAGCCTAACCCTAAGCCTAACCCTAACCCTAACCCTCAGCATAACCTTAACCCTAACCATAACACTAACACTAACGATAACTCTAAACCTAATCCTAAACCTCACCCTTCCCTACAAATCACTCTAACCCTATTCCTAACCCTAAACCTCATCCTAACCCTCCCCAGAATCCTAAACCTAAACCTCACCCTAACCCTAACACTAAACATAACCCTAAGCCTCAGCCTCACCCTCACCGCAAACTTAACACTAACCATAACACGAACAATAACTATAACCCTAAGCCTAACCCTAACCCTAACTCTAACCCTCACCCCCACGCTCACCCTCAGCCTAACCCTAACCGTAACCCTAAACCTCACCATAACCCTAACGCTAACCCTAATTCTAACACTATCCCTAAACCTAAACCTAACCCTAAACCTAACCCTAATCCTCAGCCTCAACTTCACACTAACCGAAAACCTAACCCTAAAACTCACCCTAATTCTAACCCTAACCCTAACTCTAACCGTCACCCTAACCCTAACCCTAACCACCACCCGAACCCTAATCCTCACCCCCAACCTCGCCCTTAGCCTAACCCTAAGCCTAAGCCTAACCCTAACCCTAAATCTCACATTCACCATCACCCTAACTCTAACCCTAACCCTAACCCTAACACTAAAACTAAACCTAAATCTAACCCTAAACCTAACCCTAATCCTCAGCCTCACCCTCACCTTAACCCAAATCCTACCCCTAACCGTAACACTAAAACTAAGCCTAACCCTATCCCTAACCTTCACACTCACCCTCACCCTAACCCTAATCCTAAACCTTACCCTATCCCTAACCCTACCCCTCACGATAACCCTCATCCTAGCCCTCACCCTAACACTAATCCTAACCCTAAAGCTCATCCTAACCCTCACCCTAACCCTAACCCTAACCCTCACACGCATGCTCGGCCTAAGCCTAAGCCTAAGCCTAAGCCTAAGCCTAAGCCTAACCCTAACCCTCACCCTAACCCTAACGCTAACACTAACCCTAACTCTAACCATAAATCTCACCCTAACCCTAACCCTAACCCTAAGGCTAAACCTCACCCTAAACCTAACCCTAAACCTCACCTCACCCTAGCCCTCACCCTAACACTAATCATAACCCTCATCCTAACCCTCAACATAACACTAACCATAACCCTCATCCTCACCCTCACCCTAAACCTAATACGAAACCTAACCCTCAACCTAACCTTAACCCTCACCCTCACCATAACCCTTACATAAAAACTCACCCTAAGCCTAAACTTAACCCACACCCTGACTCTCACACTAACCCTAACCCTAGCCCTCACCCTAATCCTAACCCTAAACCTCACCCTCATACGAGCCCTTTCCCTAACCCTAATCCTAAACCTAACCCTGTTCCTAAACCACCCCCTAACCCTTACCCTAACCCTCACTGTAACCCTAACCCTCACCTTCAACCTCACCCTCAGCATAAACCTAAACCTAACCCTAAACCTATCCCTAACACACACACTCACCCTTACCCTAACCTTAATCCTAACCCTAACCCTCAACTTCACCCTCAAACTCAGTGTAACCCTAAGCCCAACCCTATCCCTAAACCTAACCCTCACACTCACCCTAACCCTTACCCGAATCCTAATCCTAACCCTAACCCTAACCCTCACCCTCAGACTCACCTTAACCCTAACTCTAACTCTAAACCTCACCGTCACCCTAACCCTAACCCTAAACCTCACCCTAACCCTAAGGCTAAACATCACTCTCACCCTAGCCCTCACCCTAACACTAATCGTAACCTAACCGTCAGCTTAACACTCCCCATAACCCTAAGCCTAACCCTAACACTCAACTTCACCGTCAACCTCAGCCTAACCTTAAGCGTAACCCTAACCCTAACCCTCACACTCACACTAACCCTAAAACTAATTCTAATCCTAATCCTAACCAAAACCCTCACCCTCACCCTAACCCTCACCCTTACCCCAACATTAAACCCAACACTAACTGTTACCCTAACACTCACCCTCAGCTTCACCCTAACCTTTCCTCTAACCCTAAACCTCACCCTCACCCTAACCCTAACCCTAACCCTTAACCTCAGCCTAACCCTAACCCTAAACCTCACCCTCACCCTAGCCCTTACCCGAACCCTAATCCTAACCCTCATTCTAACCCTCCCCCTCAACCGAACCCTCAGCCTATCCCTAAGCCTAACCCTAAACCTAACCCTAACACACACACTCACCCTCAACCTAACCCTAATCCTGTCTTTAAACCTAACCCTAACCCTAACCCTCCGCCTAACTCTCCACCTAACCCTAACCCTTACACTAACCCTAAACCTAATCCTCAACCTAACCCAAAACCTAAACCTAAAACTAACACTCACCTTCACCCTCACCAAAACTGTAACCGTAAACCTAACCCTATCAATAAACCTAACCCTAATCCTAACTCTTACCCTAACCGTAACCCTCACCCTAACCCAAACCCTCACCCTAACACTTACCCTCACCCTAACCCTAACCCTAACCCTAACACAAACCCTCACACTAACACTTACCCTAACCCTAAACCTAAACCTCAACTTAACCCTTACCCTCACCCTAACCCTAACACTAACCCTATCCCTAACCCTCACCCTAACCCTATTTCTAACCCTAAAACTCACTCTCAACCTAACCCTAACCCTAACCCTAAAGCCCACCCTACCTGTAACCTTAACCTTCACCCGCACCCTCATCCTCACCGTAAATCTAACCCTAACCCTAAAAATAACACTAACCCTAAACCGAACCATCATCCTCACCCTAATCCTCACCCCCACAGTCACCCTCAGCCTAACCCTAAGACTAACCCTCACCCTAAATTTCATACTCACCTCACCCTAAACCTAATCCTAAACATAACCCTATCCCTAAACCTCAACCTAACCCTCA